>NC_084660.1:4205935-4950935 GCF_019802595.1 Syngnathoides biaculeatus
GCGTTGGCCGGCAAGCCCTTCACCCGGATGGCGTCCTGCTGCAGCTCGGGCTGCGGCACCCGGATGTTCACCTGCGGACGCAAACCCACAAAGGACCTCGGCTTGCGAAATTCACGCGAGTTGCAAACTGGCGACGGGAATTTACAGGAATGAGCGGGGATAAAACATGCTTCATCCGAAATGGAAAAGAGACCTAAATTGTATCACCTCATATTCCTCCATCATCTTTCGGATTCCGCTGCCTTTCTGACCAATGACGTAGCGATGAAACTCGTTGGACACCTCCACGTCCTCCGTGACGGGCACCAGGGCCTGAAGGAAGTGGAAAAGGACGACGTCGCCGGGCACGTGCGGCTTGTAGGTTGAAATAAACGCCGGCGCCTACCAGCAGGGCAGCTTTAGCCACCTCGCACTTCTCTGCTCGCCCCAGGATGGCGACGATGTCACACTTACGGGGGACAAAGTCCCCGTCTGGACAGACGTGGTTGCTCTCCTGCGGAGAAGCCTCCTGACCTGGATGGATGGATGGATGGATGGATGATACAAAAGAGTCAAATGTAAAAATAACGTGAAACGTGGGAGAGACGTGAGCCCGTTTGGAACCTGCGTTGGCGTCGTCTCTCTCCGGGAACTTGATCTGGACCTCATGCTCGCGGGAGATGTGCTGAATGCGGCTGCCTTTGGGCCCCATGATGGCGCGGTGGTAGCGCTGAGGGATCGTCACCTCTACGCTCACCTGGGATTCCTGCTCGGGGGGGGACGGAAAACAAGCGCAAGTAATGAAGACATTGTAGGAAAGTCAGGGTTGCCCCGTGGGACCGGTTAAAACCAGCGCTCGTCCTCAATTAGGGTCGATAGTGAGTTGGAGCAAATCTCAGATGACATTGGGTGAGAGATGGGGTACACCTTCGGCTGGTTTGGTTTCACACCTCAGAACTGTGACGTGGAGCAGAGTCCACAGTCACGGTCCCGGCACGCACGGAGAGCAAAAGTGGATCCTGCTGCTTCCCGGAATTCCTTGTGGTGCTCTTTTTTTAACCGGCAGCATTGTCGTTCTAGGAAATCATGCTAAACATTGCTCTTTACTTTTGTTCCTGTCCATATTGTTCTGTGATTATTATCTTAAAAAAAAACCCACAATCAGTGAAGGATGACTGCATTGGATCATGAAAATGAAATGGCACTTCCTAATGAAGTCAGCGCTGCCTACCAGCTCCTTGATGATCTCCCGTATGCGTTTTTTGGCGGCCTCCACGCAGTCCTTGGCTCCCTTCAGGGAAACCCGTCGGCTGTTGGCCCCCGTGCGGGGGAAGGTGACGGCCACGCCGCCATATTCGTCGGCCAGCTCGCGCAGCACCCGGCCTCTGCGGCACACAAAATGGCGGTGGTGGCGTACATCCACATCCATGCTGTCCTCCACCACGTCATCCTGCGGACGATTTTCACCGTTACGCACAAAAGTCGGACGAGAATGCACGGCCATTACATCGGTAGTAGTATTTGTCTAAAAAGCACTCACGCTGTACCCTAAATGATGTACAGATATTTGTGTTAACAAGAAATATATAGATTCATACAAGTACAGATCATAAAAGAACAGCGTTACCAGGCTTTTGATCAGGCTTTCTAGTTCCTTGTGTGCCTGGCGAACAGCTTCCTCTTTCCCCACAATGGTGATGACTTCCTGCTCGGGGTCGTCAGGCGACGGGAAGATGATGCGCGCGCCCGTCCTGTCCCGCACGCGGCGAACGTTGGCCCCGCCGCGCCCTATCAGGAACTTGTGGTACTCGGGCTTGGCCTCCAGATCGGCCGTGAAGTTGTTGACTTGCTGAACGGACGAGAGCGGGCGCGGGCCGTGAAATACACGTCACAACGTTAGAAAGCCGACAAACTTCCTGCTGGAAAACTTGGGGCTTTTGGTCAGAGAGCGAGACTTCTCAAACTGGCCTTGACTGGATTTTGAGCCCTCCATCTGGATTTCTCCGCCGCCGCCCTGCGCTCACCTTCTCCGCGGCCAGCCGCAGCAGTTGCTTCTTGGCCTTCTCCACCTCGCCGGCGGGCCCCCTGATGGTGACCCTGTCCGAAGTCGAGCCCTCGGAAGGGAAGCGGATGCGGACGCCGCCGCACTCCTCCATGACGGCGCGCACCAGGCAGCCCTTGGAGCCGATCAGGGAGTTGTGCAGCTTGGCCGGGATGGCGACCTCCGTCTCTGTGATGTTGGCCTGGAAAGCGACGCACGAGGGGAGGCGGCACTGAGAACGCGTGTTGTCCACAAACGGGACCTCCCACACACTTCTGGGTGGCCAAAGACAAAAGTGAACACACCCTACATGTCCCTGTTCTTAGCCTGTGTGCGCTCAGACTCACCAGTTCTCTCTGGATGGCGAGGATTCGATCTCTGGCCGCCTCGCAGTGTCCCTTCTTACCCGTGATGACGATCATCTCGGAGTCGCTGTTCTCGGTGGGCAAGTCGATCTTGGTGCTGGTCTGCTCGCGGATCTGCCGCCAAAGGTATCGCGTCACGTGCCCCGGGCGACACGGGAGCCTAATCCTGCCCCGAAAATATCCGCCGCGGCTTACCTTTTTGATGTTGGCGCCGCCTTTGCCGATGATGTTTTTGTGGAACTGCTTGAAGATGGGAACTGAGAGCGTGAAGCTATTCTCCATCTGCATCCGGGCAAATCCAGCGTAAGTGCGAGCGCGTCACGGCGAAACGCGTCCTTCTGCTGGCCGTACCAGGTCGGCAATCATCCTCTGGAGGAACTTTGTGCACTTCTCCACCTCGCTCTTGGGCCCTCTCAGCTGAACAACGTTACTCTCCTGCGCCGGGTCGGGGAAGTTGATGATAACCTGGAGGTGGACTGGATTAGAAGTTCATTTGTGCAGCGGCGAAGGAGGAACGCACTTGAGAGGAGACGCCATTCCCACCTCGGGGAACTTGTCTCGGACTTCTTTTATCTTCTCTCCCTTCTGGCCGATGATCGTCCGATGGAACTTGCGCTCCACTACCAGATCTTTGGTCCGCTCATTCTCCTGAAAGTTAGTATGAAGGTTTTGACCCCCACGCTCTCTCGCTAACCCTTGCAGTAACCTTTGCCTCACCATTCTTTGAACCATCTCAATGAGTTCCCTGCGAGCCAGCTGGACGCCCTTGGGGTCACCTTCGATCCGGACCAGGCTGCTTCGCTCAGAGTCCTGCGGGATTCTCACAGACACCTTGTACTGCTCCTTAATCCGGTTTACTGGAAAATCACCGCAAGAGGATCACCCGTGTGACGACAGCCAAGTTTCAGTTCAAGTTCAGCCAAGACAATACTCACTATTGGTGCCGTTCTTTCCGATAAGATGTCTGTGGAAACGCTGGTCTACGATGATCTCAGTGTAGTCCATCCTCACCAGCTGGGGACGAGAAAAAGATGTGAGAGCATTTCAGGCAAAAAGGGTTCGAGGACAGTCAACATCCCCCACAGACCAGGTCCCTGATGATTTCTCGTATCTGGGCCTGAGCCTGCCGCACCTCCTCCGTTGGCCCCTCCAGGTTGATGCGCTCCTCGCCGTCGGTGAACTCAATGTGAACCTACGCACACGCAAACTAGTCAGGAGAAAACCGAACGCGTCCCCGAGAGTCCAACCCCGCTGGACCGCAGATTCCTATGCGATCATTTCATACAGCCAAGTCAGATTTTTGTATGTACAGCGGACATAGAAAGTCTGCGCACCGCGATGTTTTCGTTTTGCCAAAAATGCGTACCCTCAAGCTAGTACAAACTCCCTCAACCTTGACAAAGGCCCAAGTTCCGCTTAGTTCAGTTGGGCCTCATTGTCATGCTCACATACTCGAGGCAGCTGCTGTGTTATCCGCCCGATGTTTTGTCCCTTTTTGCCAATAATGAAGCGATGCAGCCAGGCCGGAGCCGTCACATCCATCACCGTCACACTTTTGGCCTGCAGAGCAGTAATTATCATAAAAAAAATCTCTCAAAAATGTGAAATCGAAAGGATGTGGTTCTGGCTGACAAACACTTTCAGGTTCCATCAAGTCACCTTCGAATAGACCTGCGTGAGGGCCGAGCCCAGCTTGTCGGGCTCCCCCCTCAGGATGATGGTCTCCGAGCCGGAATCCGGCGGGGGCATCTCCACCGACACCCCCGTGGCCTCCAGGATCTCCTGCAGGGTGTTGCCCTTTGGGCCGACGATGTACTTGTGCTGCGACTTCTTCACCTCCGCGGAGATGGTGGTGGTCTTCCTCTTCTGTCGGGGAAGAAAAGGTCAAAAGATTTTGCTCATAATGAACATTACGGCAACGCTATTTTTTCCACGTTTTACTTTTTTTTTTTTTTTCCCCCAACATGCGTATTTGTGATCGCTTTCGTCAAAATTAATTTCGCCAAACCTTGTCGTCGTAAATGGCGCGGATGCGGGCGAGCGCCAGGGCGACGGCCTCCTTCTCCCCGGTGACGACAATCTCGTCCTTGGGCAGGCTGGCAGGGGGTACGCTGATGCGGGCGCCCGTTTCCTGACTCAGCTCCTGCACCAGCCGATTGTGCGGGCCCGAAATGAAGGGGTGGAAGGCCTTCTCCAGGGGGAGACGCTCCACCGCACGCTTGTCCTGAGGGGTAAAGAGGGAAAGTCAACGGGAAAATTCAACGTGACATCCCAAGTTCTCCGATGGCCGCCGTGAGTAGACAACCCGTCCTGGCCAATTCATTCACGAGACACGGACGACTGATCAAGGACAGCAAGTCGTGAGTTTTGAGAAAAGCAGAGTGACTCACAGACATTACGAGAAATTGCATTTGTTCAACTTTTCAACGTCACTAAGGGTCGGCCCGTTGTGTCCGTGAGGGATGCGGAGAATTGAGAAAGGTGCTGCTTTTCTGGTCTTGCCGTGCACGGGCACAAAAAGCCCGCAATTAGTACAAAACACAGCGGCAAGATTCTTGACCTGCCATCATATTTGCGCTCTCCGGGCCAACTTGCACTGGCAACGGTCCACCTGAGATGTGACTTGATGGTTCTTGCGGCTCGTAAAGTATGACATGGCTTCGCAGATTTTTACCCGCACCAACAAGTGACAAACCAAGTCCGACCTGCTCCGCAGAGATCAGCAGTATCTCGTGCCGCGCCTTCTCGATGCCCTCCTTGGTCCCGGCGATGCGGATGTCGGCGCTGGGGTCGTCCGGCCGCGGAACTCCGATCTTGGTCCCGGTCTTGAGCTCCAGTTCCTGCAGCTTTTCGCCGTTCTTCCCGATGACAAAGCGGTGGTGCTCCTTGGGGATGGCGACGGCGGTTGAGGCCTTGGGGAGGGCGAGCGAGAGCTGAACCTGCGCTTTGCCGGCGTCCGATTCATTTTTTGACCGACCTTACCTGAGTCTGCAGTCGGGCCACAATCTCCTTGCGGGCCTTCATGACGGAGTCCACTTTGCCTGTGACCATGATGGACAAGCCCTGGTCTTTAGCCAGGGAGAGCTCAATGTGGGCTTCTGTTCGTTGCATGATGTCCAAGCAGACTTTAGCTTCTTCGCCCTCCCCGAACTGGCTGTTGTCCTTGTAGCGGGGCTCCTCGAGGGGCACGTGGAACACCTGGGACGCGGCAGGTCAGAACCGCGCTTACCGTTGAGTTAATCCTCGAACAGAACGGAGTGGATTTTGGCGTTAAGAAGTGGAGGGTCACTGATGGCAGTGGCCTCGTCAAAAACATGATTTAAAAATGACATTTACAGAAATCCCGATGAAAGGCCGGCACACTTGAAAAGGTTACGTCATGTCCAACGACCTCGTTGGCAAACTCACCCGAGTGATGACGGAAGCTTTGATGGGCCTGATGGTAGCCCCCCAGGCGGGGGCCGCCTCCTCCCCCGGCGCACCCTTTTCTGGCAGAGGAGGGAAGGCCTCCAGGTAGGTGGGGATGTCGGCCTCGTCCTCGTGGACGCAGCCTGCGCCACAGAGGCGAGAAAAACGAAACAAAAAATGACATATTGACGTAGCCAAGTCATCATTCAGCCTGCTTCTTCCATAACGCAAACATTACATTTTTTAAATCCCAAAAATATTACCGATAATCTCCTGGTCCTTCAGGCCGTCGCGATGCTCCACAAAGCTCTCGGGGGTCAACACTGCCACTGAGCTCATGGTTCACGACTTCTTCCGTGAGTCCACTGAGACAAAAGCAAACAACGCGGTTGGCAAAATAAATGACCTACAAATTATGTTTTTGGGGGGTTTTTTTTGTGTCATTCGAATACAGTTTTTACATACAAATGCAGATCGCCCACCAATTAAAAGCAAGATACTAAACAAGGTCGCGATGTTTAAAGTGAACTTTGCAAAACGACTCCATCTTGTACCTCAAGACACCTACAAGTCAGGCCATGTTCAAATATTGCTCGTACTTTGAACACGACTGTACATTGCTTCTCAAGAGGGACCTTATTTCATGCGATTAATGACAATAATATCCTCATGATTTCTTATCTTTGCTCGCAGTTGTGTTCGAGGTCAAGATCGAGGTACTTTAAGCAGATAACAGCATCAAAGTCCGAATGGTTACAACACGCCTGCCGAGTTCTACCTGCAAAGGTCAATTGCCAGAGAGTCCGTCCAGGGCAGCGGCTACCGGAGGCGCTTCAGTGGCCGTCTTTTGTTTTTCAGCTCCTGAAAGTGCAGCAGATCAAAGCGTGAACGGGCTGGAAGCGGAAAGGATGACATCAATGAAAAGGTGGGTAGATAGCGCCAACTATAGTCGACCATTTTGTAAAATCTCAATCGTTGGCAGCATTGGGAAGACGATATTGAATATTCACTGTTCTGATCATAAGTGTCAGCTTTCAGTGGAGGAACTTTTAAGTAAAATTGGAAGAAAATTTCCAGCGCTCTGTTCCCCCCCCTTTGGAAAGGAAAACCTGCAACTTCTGCACTGGACCGAAGGTACAAAGATGTAAGTTGGTGAAACGCAAAGTTGATTTTGAGCGAGTGAATTCACCCATCCAAGTTCATGATGATCACTGTTATGAATAATTACAGGATGCGCATAATTAACAATGTCAGCCTGCGGGGCCTCTTGTACCGTTGAGGTATTGTGGCTGAATTTGTTGAAAGAATAATAATGTGATATTGTTGGGCAATGTTTAATTTTTCATTTTTATTCTGGTTTGACAATCAGGCGCTATTAAAAAAAAAACACCTGAATAATAAATGAGAAGTTACTCACTAGTTGCAGTACTAGTAGTTTTTTTTTTTTTTGTTTTGTTTTCGTTTTTAACAACTCTTAACTCAGCCGGTATTTGATCCATATTCGATACGGTTGACAGCGTTCCGAGCTCAGGCTTCCCCCGTGCCTCTCTGCTCCAGTCTGTGCCGGTTGAAATTTGCGTTTGCTCATAACATATTTTTCAATTCATCTCGCTACGGACATCATTAGGAGCTTCTGCTAACCGGCTAAAAACAACAACAACAACAACAAGCTAGTAGCCCAGATCGCCCGCACCGGCGCACTAGCTTCCCGGGACGCTCGGCTGCGTCTCATTTGTGGAGGCGAACCAACCGGCTCCCTTGCCAACGCGGAAGCTTCCATAAAGACGAAGTCGTTTCGACAAGAATGTTGACAATGGCAAACGAGTGCGATGTTGTCCGACCTTGCAGAGAGGGAAAATGTAGCCGAGGGCGTGCGCTTGACAGGTGATGGCGTCGACACAAACGTGATTGGTCGAGGAGCGCCACCTCTGGCAGCCGCGGAACGATACGCCCGCGATGCGCTGCGGCCGAAAAAACAAGTGGAGATAATTGCCGCAGTATGTTTACGCCACGGGAGCATCCAAACAAAATAGACCCCAAGGGGATTTTAATGCCATTCGTTACATTTTAAACAGTGTTAAACAACTACAATTTTATAGATATATGGTAATTATATAGCTTTTTTTTTGTCGTTTAGCGCAAAGCTATTATCGACAAAAAAAAAAAAAAAGTTATCATTGGAGTCCACGCAAAGTATAGTGCAGTAAACGATGTTATTGTCCACTGTATGGCGTATTTTCTATTTTTGGGCGCTCGGTGGAAGTCGAATTCCGCGTCAAACAGGTGCAACGTGACTACGTTTCTTTTTCCATAAAGTCTATTGTTGCACATTCAGAATAAAATGCAACTGCAACGATAAAGATTTTTCTTAAAAAAAAAAAAAACCAACACACTGCTGAATCTACGATTACTTTTCACGAAGTTCTGAGCATGAGCAAGGTTCTGGTTATCAATATCAAACTAACCGTGTTCCAATATTGTCGCCTTCACGATAAATGACACTGTATTCACTTTGACCAAGTTGCCCGTGATGCTCGCGCTTTTACTTTGAAATCCAAAACGGAAGCATTGACTTAGTTTTGACGATTTTGAGCTCCGCGGGGGGCGTGGGATGGAGCGGGGGGTGTCGTCCTGCCTTCAAGTCCGCTCCACTGACTCACTCAGCCGGCAACAAAGGAGAGAAAGCCAACCCCTGGGGGGGCCATGGGGGACGCTAAGATTCCTCTCACTTATTTCCCCTTTTTGTATTTTTATTATTCATTTCCGGCAGTAGTTCGCTAGATCTCACACCCCCCCCCTCACCCCCCATAATAAATACATTATTCATATAGTGTACCAGTTTGATGACCAACAAAACAATGTTAAGAGTGCCGACACAACAACCGACCGACTGACGAGTAATGCTTACTCTCGTCCGAACAACCCTGGTGAGTTTTTGTCATTTTCATTTTTAAACTTTAAGAATTCACTCCGCCGTGGGTTAAGGGGAGGGGGGGGGGGGAAGTCGAAATCGAAAGCACCTGTGTACCCTTGAGTGGACACAAACGTAAATATGTAAATCACGAGCAAGCGATGGAATACACTCATTCATAATCCAGTCTAGTGAAAGATAGTAATAACTAAGTTATAACTCCTCGTGAGAGTGAAGCCAGGGAACGCCAAGCAAAATTTCATTAGCATATGAATGCGGGGGGGTGGAGGGGTGGATTGCACACCTCTTTTGTGTGCATTTTTTTTAACACTCATTACAGCTGTCAGCTTTTAGAAGCACCCACTATTTTATTCACACTGACCCACTGTTTCCAGAACAGATGGTACACACACACACACACACACACACACACATACATACTGAACACACTACACCATCGTGTTAATGGAAGCACCCCCCCCCTTTTATCATTATTATTTTTTGGGGGGGCACTTAAGGATTGCGCACAAACCGGCCTGATTTCAGGCATCATGCCATATTCGATATGTATTGAATTTAAGGTGACAAAACACACTTTCAAGAACGAGCGAGCGAGCCCCTGACCCGGCCCAAGTGCGTGTCGAGTGTCCGCCGGCCCGGAGGGTTGAAGGTACCACGCCAAAACCAGGTCAAAGGGAGGAAAAAGCGGGGATGTCACGGGGTGCCTGGAAAATATTACAGTACATTTCCCAAGCTTTCAATTGAAAAAAAAAAAAAAAAAAAAAAAAAAAAAGCTCAAGATTTTCCATTTCAAGTTCGCCCCAAAATTGTTTCGACTCGTGGAAAAAAATGTCAGATTCATCAATTACATGTGTGTTATTGTCAGTTTTGTTTCCTCCCTTAACAAAGAAAATACACAATGAAACCTGAAACCTCTCCAAAAGAACAAGTTAACTGACTCCGCAGCGTGCGCACACGTCGAACTGCAAACTGGTCCGACGAGGTGGTTTACGTTCTCGCTTGGCTTGCCTGAACCTTTCATTAGAACCTGCAGGTGTTCACACGCTGCACAAAACTCTATTTTATGCCAAATATTCAACGACAAGTTTATCGAGCGTATGGGCTCAGCGCGCCTGATGAATGACTGAGAAATCGCAAATGATTCCTCCGCAGCGTTTCCCTTTGACCTAGCATAGCGTAAGGCGCTTAAGCATCGGTCATCATTTCTTGCCCCCGAGGTTTGGACTTTTCTTCTAGGTTGATGTTTGTTTGTCCGCACTCATGTCCTCGACACATTTAGCGCCTCAAAAGTAATAATTAATAGTCAACAAACTTTTCTGTACGGCTTTTTCCGAGAGGGACGGTTATTTGATATCTGGGCCCGCAACGGACTGGATGCACAAGGAGTGGACGACTCCTCGTGCAAAGTTCATCTACCTCTGCAAGCCCTGTGGCAGAGTTCAGCTTGTTTATAAGGGATCGGGATCTGATCACGCTGTCAAAGTATGCAAAGAATAAAATCAAACAAATGGTTTAGAGATGAACATCCAACCGAAACGTAACTTCCGCTAACAACTGGAGCTAAACCTAGCCACTCCCTGAAATACAAAGATCTTGCTCTCTGTCGGGATTCATCACTTCAATGCCACCAAATACTTTTCTTTTGGCCAAGCCTTTGGCGACACCCACAGAAAATTCATGAACATATGCAGCATTTATACTTCTCGTGACATTCTTGTTTGCGGCGACTTTCTCTCATATAAAATATGAAAAGTTGGGGCATTTGTGTTATGTATTCCCATACAGATTGATGTAAAACTCATTCACTCGCAGCCCTCTCAAGTTAACGTGGACATTTGACGTTAAAAACCGTCAATGGTAGTGAACGAGTTGGCGCTTCCTTTCTTTTAGTCCAGTTCCTCCAAATTGGACTCAGACTTGACAACCAAGACCGATTTCATCTGTTTCCTCAACAGGTGTGGATGAAATGTTCAGGTGGATAGTTTCTCTCTGAGCCTCGGCTCTGACTGGAACCAGAATACCAATCAACATGTCTGCCCAGGAAGCAAGCCAGCCTTCCGCAGCCCAGGCGGCGGAGGTCAAACGCAGACCGGAGCTGCCGCCGAAACCGACGGAGCGAACGTCCTCCCTCCCTTTGGGGGATCACGCCAGGGCCGTGAGCCCCTCCAGCGTCAACGTCAAAAGGATGGTGAACAAATTCACCGAAAACCGGGTCGCGCCGGCCAACGCCGCGCGAAAGCAAGTGAGAAGGCAGCCCGCGTTGAAACCCGAGGCCGGTCCTGGCGGTGGCCAGCTCCAGCCGCCTCCGCTGCCCAAGAAGAGGACTCGCCCCCCACACGTCAAGAGCACGGAATCAGAGGACGGCGACGGCGTCTGTGCCGAAGGAGGTCGCTCAGGTATCTGTCTGGCAATTATAAGAACACATTCTGTAGGTGCGGCAGATGTCTTCCAAGAACCATAAACAGGTTTTGTCGGTCACATGATTACTTTCACATTTGGCGTGTGTAAGTGTGCAAGTTTCAGCCCTCAATATGTTCCGCAATCATCAAGGACCGACACCAAATGCTCCAATACCAAACCAAACTTGTGTCAAGTCCCGACATTTTTGAATTTAGCCATCTCGTATCATCATCAAAACGAGCAACGTGACGCAGTCGGTCATGTTTTTTTTTTTTTTTTTTTTTTTTATGTTGATTTCAATGTAAAGTGTATTCTTTGTTCCCAATTTATGAAACAATATCACTTCCCTTTTTTTTTTTTTTTTTTAATTCCCTGTTATATTCTCACAAGCTTGAAGATATAACAGTGCAATATCCACTTTGCATATTAGCAATACACATTTTATAGGGTTACTTTATCATGTCAAAACAAGTTTTTTCTTTTTCTTTTGAGGAGCCATGTTGTGGCACATTCCCCGGTTTGCATACTGCTTATGTGTCTTACGGGGGAGGTGTCCAAAGTCCGGCCTGCTGAGTTTTTATTGGCCCGCCGCATATCCTGACAAAATTAAACATGGCCCTCATCAAGAGGTTATGAGATAAAACGTCCAAGTGATATTTAAAAACACAAAGCACTGAATGTTGCAAAGATATCGCACATGCACTAGAAACTTTTTCTTTTTTTTTTTTTTTTTGGTGGGGAGGCTTTGTCAGCAATAACACAAAGGTGAGATTTAGGTTTTCTTTAAGTTGACCGACAGCATTTTTGCAAACAAGATGAAATGGGCCCCACTCTTCCTTGCATTTTTTTTTCCCCCGATGTGACCCTGTGAGGAAAAAAGTCCGATGTATTCCACTGAAGTTGCGCAAGTAATTCCGATTTTCCTGACCACACAGAAATCGATACTTTGAAAATTGGCTGTGTTATAGCGGGGTTCACTTAAGTCAACCAAATGGAATCCAAAACCTCACTCTCTCCGGTTTCCATTGATTTGCCCGTAGCGGCTTTGCAAACCCCGCATCAATATTTGAAGACGCCACTTAGGCGCTGGGCTGTTTGCAAAGAGAACAGCTGACTCGACAGTCCAAAGTGGAGTACGGGGTACTTGGGAGTGACCCTAAGCGGAAGGGTTCGATGTCGCTTCCCACAGACCCCGATGGCAAAGAAATGGAGAGCCAGTCCGTCGGCGGAGAAGCGGAGGAAGAGGATCTTCCGGAGTGGGCTCCCGGGTCCTGCTGCGACCCCGGGTGCTGTTGCGTGTGCCACCTCCGGCGACCCGGCATGAAGCTGGTGTGGGTGCCGCTCCAAGCGGAGGACGGCAGCGAGGGCGGAGAAGGCGCCGAGGTCTTTGAGGAAGAAGGTTCCGACTTGGCTTGGTCGGAGGATGGCGAGACGTACGACAGGCGCGCGGAGGTAGAGGACCAAGTGGATGACGGGGGCGGCAAGGTTGACAACGAAGAGGTCACGCGTTACTCGAACGAGGAGGCCAAGATGGAAAAGGCAAGGGTTCACAACTCGTTGGAGATTATATTTGGAGAGAGTCCCAGAAGACTCGCGGATCCTGGACCTCATTTTTTTGTCTCTCACCCTCAGGTCGCCCCTCTTCCCCCCAAACAGAATACATTTGTGCCGGTTATCAACAAATCCACCCAGGAAATCGAAGACATTTATGAGTCCATAATCCCCACGGTTGATCCCAATCACAGTAAGAAAGCTGCTCAGGACTTGGACATTCCTCAGGTCAAGGTGCCCACGCCGGCTCGCCGGTCTAAGCCTCCAGAGATTCAGAGGGAGGCATGTTCAGGGTCAGCAGTCGACGAGGTGCCGCCCGCCATCCCGCCCCGCGTGCCCATGACTCAGGACAGTCGGAGCCTCGCGCCCCAGGCCACCACGGAGGCAGTCCCTCGGACCCCGGCCAGCCCTCTTTTGCCCAGCAGACCCCCACCGCTGCTGCCAAAGGCGGATTACAGCAGGGACAACAATCCCACCTTCGCACAGAAAAAGGGTTTGTAAGCAACAAGCACTTGTACTTGCATTGTCCATGGCGGAAACGGAGACCAGTATGCACTTCTATCATCTTTTAGAAGGAGAGAACGACGAAGCAGGCAAAGAGGATTCAACGGAAGAGCCGTGAGTTTTTGCAACACCTCCGTTTCCATACTGCGAACAAATCAAGTTCTGTCTCACGCTCTTCTGCTTCCCTTTGCAGGTCTCTGACCAAGACAGAAATTTCCAAGAGCTGGAAGTCCCGGCTGCAAAATGGTCAGTCGGAAAGCACAAGAAAACCTCTGCCGTTCGTGGGGGGGGGTTAGGGATCGAGCCCTGTTGTGAATAGCGGGGGAGGGAAATTTCAATGGTTTGAACTGAAATATATCAGATTTTCAGCATCACCAAGAGTTGTTTCTCACCCCATCAGAGCCTTTGTACCAGACCTACCGGGCCACTGTTATCACAAAAGAGATCCGCCGGCAGACGGTTTGCCGGAACATCAGCACAGCAACCGCGGACTACGTCGTAGACTTGCCGTCCCGGAATGAGTGCACCTTGTGGCAGAACCTTCCAGCGGTGCGGGACAGTGGCGTCCTGGAGCGGCTCACGCCTGAACAGTGCAAATATCAGGAGGTGAAGAGC
The DNA here is from genome assembly GCF_019802595.1 of Syngnathoides biaculeatus. Taxonomy (NCBI): domain Eukaryota; kingdom Metazoa; phylum Chordata; class Actinopteri; order Syngnathiformes; family Syngnathidae; genus Syngnathoides; species Syngnathoides biaculeatus. Next base: position 4,219,731 of record NC_084660.1, read on the forward strand.
GGGGTGGGGGTGGAATCAATGAAGTCCCTACTTCTAGGCGATCCAGCTAATATGACCCTTATCATGTGCTGTTCCATGCAGAGTATGTTTGAGGTTCTGACATCAGAGACCTCCTACCTCCGTTCGCTACATGTTCTTACAGAACACTTCCTGGACAATCGGGAGCTGGAAGGGACGCTGGTCATCAGGGACAAGAAACCCCTCTTTTCCAACATTCTGAGGGTCCGCGAGGTCAGCGAGAGGTGAGGAGAGGCAGATGAAAATTAGATTTGGTCCAAATTACGGCTGCAACGATTAATCTGACGAGTTGAATAACAAGTAAACAAACTAGCCAACTCTAAATTCCCATTCACTGATACGCACGTCACTCGCTATAATGCTGTAATTCTAAAAAAAAAAATGGATAGCCTCAGCTTTAGTCAAAATTGCAGGAAGCGTTGGAACTAACGACAATCTGCCCTTAGGTTCCTGAAGGACCTCGAGGACCGAGTGTTTGAAAACATTGTGTTCTCCGATATCTGCGACATCATCCACTATCACTCCAAGCACAACTTCCCTGCCTACATCGACTACGTCCGCAACCAGATCTACCAGGAGAAGACCTACACCTCGCTCATGTACTGAAAGGCTTCACTTTCTGAGTTTTGCAACACAAACGGCATGCATGGAATACCGAGATGTGCAATGTGCTACAGGAAGAACAACACGCAGTTTGCCGCCGTCATCAACCGCCTTCAAGAGTCACCTCAGTGCCATCGGTTGCCGTTCATGTCCTTCCTGCTGCTGCCTTTCCAGCGGATAACGCGCATCAAAATGCTCATTGAGGTGAACGACAAAGTCGGGAAAGCAAGAGCCGCGCGACTATTGAACTACAAGCTACAAGGGGCTCGACGTAAATCCCAATAGATCTCCTCTGGCTGGAATATATCCACACCATGACAACGAGGCACTCTAAAGTGAAATAAAATAACAGCAAGCAGCCGCTACTACACACTGTAACGTCACCCAAAAAAAAAAAAAAACATGCACTCATGGCTGACAACAAGGCGCTCTAAAGTGGCTATGCTAACCCTGGTTTACACACTGCGTGTCAAGTCAGAGTTTAACAATTTCTCCACAATTCAGTACAAAGATATCAATCTTGAAACTATCTTTTAACATGAGGCCGGTTTTCTCCATTTCGCCTCACACCAAACAAGCTTGGAAGCAGTCTTTGCGTCAATTTCCACAAAAAAAAAAAAAAACACGTTTTCTTTACAAACGATGTGAAAATAAGCAAACGCGACTCACCTCGAACGCGTGCCCTTGTTTGGATTCTGCCGGAAAGAAATTTGCAAAGTAGAACGCGGTCGTTTGTTGTTCCAGAACATCCTGAAGAGAACACAAGAGAGGACCAAGGAGGAGCAGATGGCCTCAAAGGCTTTAGCCTCCGTGTCGAAGGTAAACACTTGTTACGTCTCCATCCTAAGGCGACGTCGACAGCCGGCTGGCAGTTTCGGGTGTGCTGAATCGCTAACGGACCTCGTCTGACGTGACGTTACAGATCATTGATGAGTGTAACACAGAGGTGGGGAAAATGAGACAGATGGAGGAGTTGATCCTCATCTCCACAGCACTCGAGTTTGACAAGCTCAAGGTGAGCAGACGCAGCAGGCCCACGGAATCCGATTTAGCACCGGGTTCGAATCTCAGCTCTGGGCCGTTCTCCATTCTCAACGCTGTCTTTAAAGCCCGTTAAGCGTCTCCGTATTGCAGAACGCGACAACGCGACAAACATCCGTCAGCTGGACATAAGTGATTTCAAAGAGTCCACATTGCTGCCTTTTGCAGGCCATCCCCATCATCTGCCAGACTCGTTTCCTGGAAAAGAAGGGAGAGCTCCAGGAAATGTCCAAAGGAGGAACTGTTTTCCAAATGAGAGTCAAATTCAATCCCATCTACGTTTTTCTTTTTAACGACCTGCTCATCATCACCTCAAGCACGGTCAAGAAGGGGTGAGAGACTTTTGGCAACCACGCGAGCAATCGTGCTAAACTAGCGCAAACGCCGCTATTTCGCCGCGTCGTCTGCCCTTGTTCCAACAGCACGGAGCGCTTTGTGGTGCTGGACTACGCCCACCGCTCCCTGGTGCAGGTTCAGCCCCTGGAGGAGGAAAGGAACAGCGGGCCATACGAGAACTGCTTCACCCTCATCCTGCTGGAGAACCACAACGGACGCATGATTGAGCGCCTCATCAAAGCCCCGTCCCAGTGAGTACAGCACAAGTAAACACTTTTGTCACGCTTGACAGTTTCTGCCGAGGACCGTTTTAGTCACCATGGAGCGAGATTAGCATAATACTAAAAGTCAGCAGTGTTTTTCACCATTGTTGCAGTTATTTGATGTCCATACACAAGTAGGATTTCCGACGCACCTTGGACAAGCGAATGCACCGCTGAGTCGATCAACAGAATGAACGGAGAAGGATGACCCTAGCTGGCGTCCCGTCTTTAATGGTTCCGACGTCGCGTGTCTGTCGGCAACATATCGCCAACGAGCAAACGCTCACCCAGCGACATCTTTTTATGACGAACCCGCCGTCAGTGCCACATACGTTCGTCGACCAGACTGAAGCGTCGCTTTCCAAAATCTCAGAACTGGCCGCTCTTCACCTTGAGACCCCGAGAGCTCGATTCTACGCGACATCAAGATCATTGCAGAATATTACATGCCGATTTTGAGATTGCCAAATCTTCGGGATGATTGACTCAGCGGGGACACGAACTGTGAAAAGCCTCTACAAAAATATCTTCACAGGAAATCTTTCATCGATATATATATATATATAAAAAAAAGATGAATCGATAAAAACCGTTTAAACGCCAATCCGCAAGTGATTCGACATCTTCACAATTAACATCTTCGCTGACAGGCCGGACATGCACAGGTGGATGGCAGCCTTTCCCAGCAAAGAGGAAGATGACGTGGTCTACGACGCCTGGGGTGAGCTCCACTAGGACCAAACCGCGACGGGTCGCGTTTAGTTTTTAACTGACGCATTCGTTGTGCGTGTCAGACTGTCCGCAGGTCCAATGCGTGGAGCAGTACGTGGCCCAACAGGCCGACGAGCTACACCTGGAGCCCACTGAAATCGTCAACGTCATACGGAAAACAAACGAGGGTAAGAAGGACGGGCGGAGAGAATCCTTGTCTCGTTTGTTCTCCCCATTTTCAATTGACAATCACAAAACAAACAAACAAAAAAAAGTGATTCATTCTGCTTACAACGACAAAAATGGGGAGGGGGCGGGGCGGGACATTTTTCATGCCCCATTTTTCAATAAAAATGTTTGTAATGCTAACAGTTGCATATGCATGCAACTTAAAAGTTAAATAAGTGAACTGTTCTCCGGCAGAGATTCTTTCGCATACCATACTTTGAGATTTCCTGTCACATTAGAAGCAGACTAGAAAATAATCTACCACCCCCCCCCGCCCCCACTGCCAATTTAAAATGGGACAAATTATAGACGAGAGGGATTATGGAGATTTTGCATCTGCTATCATTAAACCGGACCCCTCCCTTTTCCTGCTTCTCATTACCGCCGCAATCGTCACCCCTGCACCATCGCAGTTTAATTTTCTTTTCTTGCATGAACAATACCGAAACCACCGCTTTTCCCCTTCCCGCCCCTTTTGTGCGCTTGCCGTGTGTCCCCCCCCCCCCCCGCCCGCAGGATGGTACGAGGGCATCCGGCTGTCGGACGGCCAGAAGGGCTGGTTCCCCGTCAGCAACATCATCGAGATCACCAACGAGCACGTGAGGCGGCGCAACCTGAAGGAACGCTATCGGGTCGCCCAGGCCGCCAGCCAGGTCACCACCGTCAAGAAAATTTAAACAGGACGCTCAAATTGACATTTTCCCGGTCGTGTATCATCACGTACAGAACTAGTGACAAAAAGGACGATTATTTATACTACTTGACTCTTTTAAAAGTGAAATAGAATGGACACACAATCCAATACAATGCTGTAAAGTGAATATTTTTAATGTATGCGCTCAGTCTTTATAAAAGTGCCAAACCACAACGAGCAGCACACCACAGAACGGTTGTTTGGGTACTGGAGTGTGTTTTCTGTTAGTTCCCCAAGAGACAGGAAGACGTACTTGTGAGCTCAGCGTCAGGGACGTTGCTCGGGATCGGTAGCATGTATTCCTCGTAATGTTCCACGGTGTCCATTTGCCTGAACTCCACCCATCCCGCAACTGTACCGCCGGGCAGCCCCTCGTCTGCGGGACCGAAGTCACCCCGGCCGACCTTCAATTTTTGTAAATTCCCGTCAATTCCCGTGGAAGGTTTTCGAAAATATTTTGCGACCTTACCTGAGTGTCTGCGGCGCCTTGGTAGCGCAGTTTGAGAAGACAAGTGATCGCCTGGTCCTCCTCCGGACTCAGCTGGAGGACCATCCGCCCCGGATGCACATCGGAGGGGGCCCTCAGCGTGGGACCGCCCAGGTTCCTCAACGCGTGCGGCCCGTTCCGGAAGGGGTCCGCTCGACTGGGAGCAGCTGGGCTTGTGCACATGAGCGGCGGGCGGGCGTTGAGCCGGAAGTGACGCGACGCCGGCTAGAGACAAATTGGCAAGGTGAAGGAAATTAGGACGGAAAATTCATACGTCAGGTGTGGTCAAAACGCTACATTTGATTGTCAAAATTGGTGGGTTCAGTTAATTTCAATCCAATAATTCATTCACACATTTTAATGTGCTGTATATGTACAAACATACATTCACTTAACATGTAAAATGTTTTTACACGGAATATATTTTTAAAGTGCATGCAGGATATAGAATTTAACTTTATTTCCTCACCACAAATATGTATTTTTGCACCAAACGAGTCACCTAATATGTCCACAATGTATTTGTCAGGAGAGAAAAACATAAAGGCACCAATTTTTGGCAGTCTTATCTGGATCAGGACAGTGGACACTTACCCCCACTTGGTTCACAGTGCTGGGGATCATTTTCCCCCACGGGGTGGAGTGCGTGGAGAAGGCCTCTGGGGAGTCACAGTCGCTAGTTTGGAACCCAGGCTGGGAATCACGATTTTGAGAGGTGCCCAGACCTGCGGCAACGTACAGGGGAAGTAGCGAGGGCTGGTGCAGGGTCCTGCTGCAAGAGGGCGGCTGCACAGCACGTCGGGGTCTCAGTTTCGGGGGGACGGGGACGTCCATGACGCTCAAGTTCCCCACACTAAAAGTTGTCGTGGACGTTCTGAAGAAACTCCGGAAAGTGCGGCGGGGCAAGCGTGTTTCAACTGCATGTGAGCAGCGCCCTCACGTGGCTACAGTTGCACCTGCACGAGCGAAGGAGAAGTAGACATTTCAATTAAGTAAGTCGGGCAAAATTATTTTAAAGGATTTTATTTTAAAGTACATTATGGAATACTTTCATTTTATTCAGCCAGGCTCAAACTTGGATAAAAATTTTATGTTTAAGCAATTATTGTAGTCTATTAAAAAAAAACGAACAAGACTTAAGATTTGATGCACTTTTATTGAAAGCATGGATAAAAAGTCAGTCATCACTTCAAACGCTGCCGAGCTTCCATCCTTTAGCGCCTGTGAAGAAATTGAACAGTTTGGAATTTGGGGAAAGACAACTTGAGCAATTCAAGGTTGCCGAACCTTTTCGAACGTCAGGGTGAGGTTTGCCATGTTTGGACACCCGGATGTAGTGCACACCCGGATTGGAGCCCAGACGCTTCCGGACCGGAGCAGCGCTGGTTCTCGCGGCCGCAGTAGAGGTCGGCATCAGAGCCCTCGTGGTGGCGACGGGACCGCGCGGAGGTGCGGCGGCAAATCCCGCCCCGAGCCGCCTGCTGAAGATTCTACCGGCGCCTGGGTCGTCCGACTCGAACCTGTACGTGGAGAAGAGCCGGTGGAGGCCTTCCAGAGGATACGTGCACTGCACCACCAACCTGGAAGCAGATCACTACGTTAGCCTGTTATGTTTTTTTTTTGTGCTCAGGTATAAGTAATAAAAATATTCCAGCCATTGTTCAAAATTTATATAGTGGCCCACAATACTTTGGTATAAAACCTCTGCCTTCTTTTTGAACACACTATTGTTGGAGTGGACAAGCCAGAAAATTTTGAGCTGATACTTTGTGTAAAGTTCAAGAATTAGTTTAAAAATGTATTTAGTGTGTGGGTGAATTACATTTTTTTAGTAAAGCAATTTGTGCAAAATTACATGAATGAGGACAGCACAAAAACTAACCTCTCCGTGGCATCCGAATTCTTGCTGTAGAAAATCTCGTTTCGATAAATCACGTTACCCTTGCTGAGCTAAAGAGGAGAGGAGACATTGAAGAATTCTCTCACGCATACAAGTCAGTCACGCCAATACCTTGATTTTGGAGCCACAGCTATTGAGAGGGAACGAGAACAGCGCCCTGCTGTGGTCTGCTTCTGCGGGGCTGCAGAAATCGTCCAGTAGGTTGCTTGTGGACGGGGTCGCACCGCTCGGGGTGATCAGAGACAAGTTGGCCACCACAGTCATCTTCCCGTCAGTGGAACACACTTTAAAAAAAAAAAAAAAAAAACACGTCACTCAGTCACAGATACTACAGCAAAACAAGCATACCATGGCCTGTGTTCAAAAAAAAAAAAAAAATAAAAAAAAAGTTGGTTTTAGCCCTACTTACCAATAAGTTCAGAGGTCACAAAGGGGCAGGTCTTTTTTATAGATTTCTGGACAGCTGATGTTTGACGCTCTTTCATAAGGATCTCAAAAGTGCCCAAGAACTTTTCCAGGGTGATTTCCTAAAACAAGGTAAATAAGTCTATAGCCCTCTAAGCCAGAACAAAAGCGATCCAAGACCACCACCACCCTGACCTCATAGCGAAAGCCCTGAGAGTAGACCGGCACGTCCAGCTGCAGTCTCTGACTGCCGTTGCTCATCTTGTAACCCCGTTGCATTGCCAGCTCTGGCGTGAGGGTGTCCGAGCCCACACCTATGAACCACAGGAAGTCCAAGGCCCAGCGGTCCGCGGTAAAGCTGATGCCAGACTCCGAGCAAGTTGCATCCAGCACTGGAGCAGCTGGGGGAAAGAAAACAAAACATCGGGGTTCCATTACTACTCAAATGAGGAGTTTTTTTTTTTTTACCCCATGAAAATATTTGACTCACAGGGACCAGCCAGTGCCGTGATGCTGACAGAGTGGTTGTAGAGCTCGTTTTCCGGGAGAACACTCAGCGTGTAGTTTATGTCCACGCTATACTGCATAGTTTTGTACACTTCAAAGTACTAAAAAGGGAAACAGCTCGTGAGTGGGACCGCATATGCCAACCTGGATTTAAAAATCTACCTGCTGTGAGACGGCGGGATCGTCGAAGGACACTTTCAGCAAGTAGCCGTGGCCACGGGCGGCTTGCGCGATGTCTGCCACCGAACACGAGTTGGTGAACGGCGCCTCGCGCCCGTTGAGCCAGAGCGAAACCAAGCGGACGTCCTCTGGCACGTCACCCAGGTAGACCTGAAAGAGGCGCTCCTCGATGACGCTTCGGTTTTGGGTAAAAAGAGGGCGCGGCAGGAGGGGGGTGTTCAGAATCCGGCGAAGGCGTAGCCTGGTCTCAGCTTCATCGTCCTCAAACATTTGCTCCAGGACAAGATGGAAGGTGTAGAACTCGTAGAGGCCGCCACTCACAAAACTCTACAAAAAAAAAAAAAAAAAGTCAACAAAACTCATTCAAGTCTTGAATTTTTTCCTGATAACCGTCCATTCTTTATACATGAGCGATAAACTCCTATTTTTTTTATTACTTTCCGAAGTCACCTTTGAATACTGACCTTCCTGAGTCCACCCTTCACATCCAAGGGAATTCTAACTTGGACCGTCCCATTCTCAGTCACCACGTCAGCGCCTTTAAACCCAACTTGGATCCGTGTGCCATCAGGCCTGGGATAGGGCGCCTCGGGGGTCTCGAAAATCACGTGGCCGCCGTCCTCGTAAGTGCCCTGGTCTGTTCGGGAGGAGAGACGTGACAAGGTGCAGAGAGGACGACATTGCCGGAAAGTGAAAGAATACAGACGCATGGAGCATGCAGCAACCAGGTCCACCATTATGACCAACCAGCGGTCTCTGGAGAACAGCGTGGCGTGGACCACCTCGACTGGGATATTGTTCACCTGCGATGACGCGCACGAGTTTGGCAAGGGATTGACTTGAAGCTATTTCTACTATTCTGACCATGGCAATGAACGAATCAGGCTGTCCATAGGGCGCGCGGAACATGAGGCTGCCGTCGGTAACGTCAAACACGTAGCCTTGCTCGCGGGCTTCGGAGAGGCTCATCGGCGCCATCTGGTCCTCGTCCCTCTGGAACATCACCTGCCAGTCTGAAGTGGATGAGACGTGTGCCTGCCAGGAACAAGCAAGTACGATAGGATAAAGGACATGGATCACTGACTGAAACCATGTCCTACGGTCTGGTGAGACCAAGCAACGTATTCAGGTTCCTAACCCTGAATCCGGCCACTATTCAAAACGTGCAACCCGGAAACAGAACCAAGAGAGACTTAAAGCAGTGCTGAAAAATCATGGGTGACCACACTTCGGATCGACAAGCTCACCTGTCTGAGAACGCTCCAGTTGTCGTCCTTTGTCCCAGGAGCACAAGAAGCTCGGCTCTTGACCAGCACCTGCGGACAAACCGGCAAACATCCAGAACTGAATGAAGCACCTTGAACTGAAAAAGCGAGCCTACCTCCATGTAGTTGAGCTGGCAGGCGACCTCTCGAGGAGACCACGCCAAGGACGGGGAACAGGTCTTGTTCAACGTGTAGACCGCGTCGCTGTCGCGCCTCACCAACAGGTTGAAGCTGAACGCGAACGTTCCATCATCCTACAGACCGGCAGAGCCATCCATCACCATTTTGTCTCATTTCCCCAAATGTGTGGGAGATACCTGCTTGTCTGTGTGACAGCTGAAGTAGGACGAGCGCAGCTCCACGAGGCCGCTCGGCCGGGAGACGGTGACGGTGTAGCCGCACCGGGCCGCGTACGACTCGGTGATGGCGTACGTGCCCGTCCTGTCTATGGGAAGGAAGGGAATTAGCCCAGTTAAACTAAAATGACACAAATTAACCAATGAAATGGAAAACGCCAAAGTAGACAAGACCAAAACCGAACATTTGATAGTCGGGCTTACTGTCTATTGAGAAACCAGAGGATGATTGGGGAAAAACCCACAGTTGGACTTACCGACAGCCTCAAAGCGAGCATCGTCCCCGGCGAACGGGAGGTCCACGGCTATCACGAAGGATCGATCGTGACACTCCATGGCCAGGACGCCTGTGAGCACAATGCAAAACTCTTCAAACGGGGCTTCTGAAGGTTGCGGTTTTTACTTGGGCTTCGTTCCGTACCGTCGGGAACGGGATCCGCTGATACAAACAGCAGCGACGCCGCCCTGCGAGACAGAGGAAGACAAAATTATTAAAACATTGGAGAGTTGCGTGGACTTGCCACAGCGCACGTCTTACCACAAGCAAACGATCCAAGCCATGGCTGCAGGTGGGCGGCATGAAACCGCCTTTTCATGGAACCCGGCGGCCAATCGGAGGCCTCCGTCGCAACACTCGAGCATGACGCTCGTTCCCAATCAATCACCAGCAGCTCGTTTGTGGGCCGCTCCACAATTGGAGGACATTTTCCGTCCTCATGAAATTTCAAATAATCCATGCACGCGTATGTATACATCCATATTCACATTTGCGGACAGAGAAACATTAAGATCTGTTTTTTATTTTTACAAAAGCTGCGTTCTTGACAAGTTAGCACAGCAGCTAACGTATCAAACATACTCTCGTGAGAAAACTGTAATGGAATGGTTTTGCAATCCTGTTACTGTAATTCATGTAAAACTAAAATTAAATGTGTACTGTATTCGAATAAAAAAAATGAACAATGAAAACCAATTCTAATTTAAAAATAAACTCCCTGCGACCCTTGTGAGGATAAGTGGCAAAAGAAAATGGAGGGATGGATGGATGGAAAAACACTTGGGGTAGTGATAATTGTGTTGCTGTGCTATGTGAAGACATATTGACAGTAAATATTTGCATAAAAACACTTTTAAGGTCATAAATATATGGAAACAGCCAAATGTAAAACAGGAAGTAGTAGTATGTATTCTTACGCCGGGCCTAACCAATTCTCACGCAGGTGTTAAGTCATCTACTCATAGTAAATGTGTTTTTCCCAAGTGATTTTTAATAGAATGTTGATTAGAATTGGTGCTTTCATATTTTCAGTCATACAGGTCACGCAACTTTTTGAATTTCTACAGCAGGAATTGAGTCAGAGCGTCGCAGGGGGGAAAGAGGATCCCCCCCACCACCACCACCACCACCCATTTCGGTGAAGACGTTCAATTAACCCTGACAAGGCGCAGACACATTTCACGCCGCGTTGGCGGTCGCTCGTTGTGAAAAGTCAAGTCGTCTTCAGATTGATCCACGGTGAAGATGATTAAGCGGCCAGCCCGCACTCTCTTGGACGAGTTTGCGGACGATGTCTTGACATTTGCAGCAGAATCCCCCCCCCCCGTCGTGTAGCCCGCTGACGGCGGGAAGGTTGGCGGAGTGTTGGCCTTCGCTGTTGTTCGTTAACATTTGAGTCACACTGCGCGTCATTATTAACAAAGCGCCTCAGCATGCGGCGACCTCACGTCGCGCTCGGACGCGGCGCCAATCCTGACCGACACGACCCGATCTGCGTTGACGATTCAAATAAGACAGCCGACGAACTGAGGAGGAAGTCGGCCCATGAGAACCAACTGAGATTCGAACCCAAAAACCTTGAACTGCAAGGCAGACGTTTTGCCCGCTGAGCACTGGACACGCACTCTTCACAGCAGCTAATAAAGCAAAACTCGGGTGACACTTTCCTCCTCTCCCCCGCAAGCAACTCAGCCTCAGCCAATTGCGCGGTCAGGATGAGGAGGATGAGGATGAGGGGGCGACGAGGGGGGGGGGGGGTACGCGGAGGGCTATTTATCAAACCCAGAGTGACCGAGTGAGCCTCAAACCATCTCGCGGAGATGCTCCAGCCACAGGTGCGCGTGCTGCTTCTGCTTTTGCTGTCCGCTGGGTCGTATGGGCGGGTCAGCGCCGGCGACCCCGACGCGGAGGCCCTCGACGGGGATGCCGTACTCGACAAGGTGGGTCAGCGACGTTTGGCGGCGGAACACCTTTCAGGGAGCGGGAGGGGCACTTTTCAAACCTTTTTTGCGGTTTTCTTGCGCCTGCATTTGTGTAAGTACAGATGATGAGCACAGTAATGACTACCGACATCAGTCAAAATTTACAAATCATTACTACAGTATATTATCCAGGTACTGTATCTTTGTATTTCTCAGACTACTTTGTACATTTAAACCACATTATGAAGAGATATACCTGGACAATGCTTTCTTTTCCTCTGGTCCATTTCCCTTCCTTTTGCAAGTACAACCTTTTTTTTTTATTTATTTTAAATCTTTTACTATGGTAGTTCTAATTTTACCAGTCGCTTTTTACACAGGTTTCCTTTTTTTTTTTTGTATTTTGAAGGGACAGAAATGAGGCAAAAATATAAATAAAAGGACCTGATGTTGAACTTCTTTCTGGATTTTTTCATTTTTTTTCCAGGCCTTGACTCGCTCGCTCCTGCTGAGGCTCATCTTCGAGCTGGCGGCGAGGGATGAGGGGCTCCCAGAGCTGGGCGTGGCGTTGATGCGTCGACACCTCCCACTCTCTCAAAGAGAGCGCAAGGCGGGTTGCCGCAACTTCTTCTGGAAGACTTTCACTTCCTGTTGACGCTACGTCACTGTCATTGTTGTTAATTCCCATTATTTTGTGTTCAGAACCTGTAACGCCAAACGTGATGCTTTTGAGTTTTGTCATGGGGAAAGAAATGCAGTTCACTTACGACAAATACCGTACCTTTGTTCAGCTACCTGTGCTAGCGATGTACACAGTATAGCTCACATTCATTCGTGAGAATGTTCAGGAAAATAATCATTTCAAACTTTGTGGGACAGGTGGCGTGCTGTGAAAGTTTACTTTCAAATATGTGCCTTGGCTCATTAAATTTGCTCCATACGTCACCTGTGTGGCATTTTCTTTCTTCCAATACGACGCATTGAGCGAGTCATCACGGGAGAAACGCACCAAAAGAGCCCAATTGAGAGATTTTCACTCAGGGGTTTGCTCACGTTTGTTACGAGTGGTTTCAACATTATTGGGCGGCTGTTATTTTGAGGGAACTAAATTGATGTCGTACAAGCTGTAGACCGACTACATGGTCGCAAAATGGTCTAAACTGAATAAATAGACAATTTTATTTTGACAGCTGTGTGAGTTTTCCGAGTTGAGTCAGTTAGTCACATGACACTTCTGCTTTAAAAAACAAAAACAAAATTTATTCAACCGCCAAAAAAAGGACGTGCTGCAGTAACGTGAGCTCCACTTCACAGCATTTCAAAACGGAGAGACCCTCCCACCCCAAAAAAAAAAATGCCAAAGCTGATGGCTGATTGTGCAACTGGAGAGAACATTCCAACTGTAAAAAGGCGCAAATAAACAAAAAAGGTGTTGCCATCACTTCACAAGAGCGGGATCAACAATCACACTGAAAGGTTTTTAGCCCTTGAGGAAACAAAAACAACAGGCGGGACGGTGGCTCGACAAGCGACGGTAGCAAATACTGTAACTGCAAAGGCTCAAAATTTTGGCGCCCAAGACATGACATGGGGGGGAAAAATAATTGTTGCAACAAGAGGTGGTTCTGTGTACACAAAATCCTCATTAGTGGCCATGAAATCCAAATATATGTTGTTTGCTTCCGCAGGGGACATTCACACCTACAAATGTGTGCGATACCAATTACCTGCTCACAAATTACAATTCATTGGTAGCATTTTATGCATGGAACGCTTATTTCATAGTCAAAAGTCCATATTTGGCCAGCACGTTGCCATTATGTGGCACGGTATATATTTTATAACCATAATTTGGTAATTAACACAAATTACTTGGCATACACATACTTGATGACAAATATTGTGCATTTTGTGCAGGTTTATATTGGAGCCGCAATTATTATTTTTTGCCCCGCATCTCATGTGTGGCGCTCCACACAACATAAGTGCAAACTTCCACAAGGGAGGACGAACTCTAGATCGATCATTTTCGGTGGTCGTTTTCACCCTGTTTTCCTTTCCGACCGCCGACTTCATCGCACCGTTCTGAGTCAAAATCTCAAAAAGATTTTTTTTTTTCTTTTTCACATTCGTTACGGCTAAAACCTCTCAAACCAATTCATTGTTAAATACTACATTTCTTTGACCTACATTTCTACGAGGCTACTACACAGCCTGTTCAAATGTAGACGTCACAGTCAGCGTGTTCTGAGGCAGTCTGGATTTGTTTTCCTGTCATCCTTCAGTTTGAAATTAGTGTGCAAGTACTTGTGCGGTAGGGCAAAATATGTACCAAAATATGACGACGACTACTTCACTGCAACTCATTTGGATCAGTAACGCAACAGACAAGACTAGCAAATAATAGAGCAAAAAGGGGGATTAGGACTGTTAAAGCTGTGTGATGTATAAAAGAGTGGGGGAAAAAAAAAAAAAAAAAAAAGCTTAAATGTGTTCCACAGCGTGTCGGTCAGCAGTCTGTAGAGATTTTGGCCGAGAGGTCCTGGATCCGCCGGGCGCTGCAGGCCTTGCACAGGATGTGTCCATCCAGCGGGTAGCAGCCGCGACCTTCGCCCTCGGAGGACAGCAGGAGGCTGCATTCCTGGTCAAAACGAGAGTACGGTCAACCCTGCGCAAAACCGACGCTTTCGTGTGAGTTGTCAGCAGTTCTTCAGAGGTTTGTCTGTCGAGCCACGTGTCCACTTCACGCAACTCGTGCAATAAGTGACAAAGTCTAAGTCTCATGTTTGAAGTGCTGCCGCCCCCTGCGAAAATCCTTTTGTTGTCTTCGCTGGCAGTCACAGTTCCTCCCACGTTCTAAACTTTTTAGCAGAGCAGAAGCCACTCATCTAGTTGCAACAAGCCAGTTATCATGGTAACAAAAATGAATTTACTAAAGGCATAGCAGGGATTCCCTTTTCAAAAAAAAAAAAAAAAAAATCAAGCTACTTTCAGTAACATGTCAAGTGTCTTGTAAATTCTTGACTGTCACAAGCAGAAAACATCTGCGAGTGACTGCCCCCTCCACCACCACCACCACCACACTAAAATGATCTATAATCGACTACAGATCTCACAAGATGGCGGCAAAGCAATATATTTCAATTTGACATGGTTATGTCCTGATTCAATGTAGATCCCGCTCTCACACTTCAACATAATGCCTTTGAACCAAAACACCACAATATTCTGCCCAAGCACTTCAAAATGGAGACTTCTATTCTGTTTGGATTGATGTACTGTGGTCTGTAAACACACGGAGTAATCGGCAAAGTATCAATAGCATGCATCTAGCATGTACACCATCGTGAACATCGACAATGAACAATTGAACGCCAGGACATAAACATTCACATGCGGATCATCATAGCTATACAGTAAGCTGTAATCATATCCTAAATCAGCGGCCCCCCACCTTTTAGTTCAGGTTTAGTAGCTTCCGATCGGGAAGATGCGACGGGCCAAAAAGTCAGGACTCACCTCACAGACGTAACAGTTGACATGAAAGCTGCGGTCTAGCGCCACGATCCTGACTGTCTCTTCCTGACCTGCCTCGGGCATGATGGGCTCGCCGCACACGGAACAGCGAGGTGCGTACTTCCTGTTGGGGGTCACGCCTCAGTTAGTTGCACTCAGTAAAGGTGTGCGCGTCTGTGTCTGTGTGTGTGTGTACCTGTGAAAATCTTCAATGCAGTGTATCTGCGAGGTGGCGTCCACCGTGAAGGGGACACCATCCAAGCAGCAATTACACACCACGCATGTAAAACAGCGAGGATGGTACGCCTTCCCCATGGCACGCAAGATGCGGTCTAAAATGGGCTTGGAGCACTTTGAACATTGCTCTAACGTACTCTGACGAGAGAGACAGAAAGAACTTTACTGAGTAAGACGTTTCTTGATGTCCAACTTCAGGCCCATAATCTTTTTTCTATGCTCTTTGTCTTCACCAGTAGGACAATTCAGGACCGTAGCACAACTAACTTGTCTCGCTAGTAGTTTTTCCACACCACCGGTGTCGCTTTAAGCATCTAAAGCTTGCTAGCAAATTGTGCCGTTTTCGCGAATGGCCAGCACGGTGCCGTCAACTCACAATGTAACAGCTCTCGCAGTAGCTCTTCTTGTCCAGGGCGTAGAAGGGCTGCCCACGCAGGCGGGCGTGGCAGGTTATGCACGTGAAGCACTCCACGTGGAACACCTGCTCCATGGCGACGCAGCCGCTGCCGTCACCCACCACGTTGTCGCCGCAGCGGGCGCAGCGGCCTGGAAGTGGGCGACAAGGGAAGCGGTTTTGGGTGTTTGTTCTCTCGCCAGGGTCGCCGATGTGCCGCCGGGTCGTACCAAAATAATCCTCCGCGGGCGGGTGGTTCATATCGTACACGAGCTTCTTGGTGAGGCGATCCAACTCCTCTTCTGGGCGGGTTGGTACTGCCATATGCTGGAAAAAAGAATAAAATAAAAAAAAAAAACCTACAAAAGTTACTTGGAAATTATTACTTGTTCATGTCTTTGATTATATATTTATATGCCAGCGACATGATTTTTTTTCGACCACATAGCAGAATGTGCATATTTTTTTTAACGTATAATCAGTAATTGGTTTACAAATCTAATGTTTTTATTAACTATAAATCAACAGTAGATTTAATAAAATATGACTTCCATTTAAGCAAGCATTTTTAATCTTATCTACAATAAATTGTTGGGAGTTCATTTGTTGTAATAAAATGTTACATATAGAATAAAATTGGGGATAAAAATATCACTTACAAATCAGTTTTTTTCCATAAAATGTCACATTTTCTATTTCATTTACAATACTTTTACTGTAAATGAGTATCAATCGTCATTTGTTTATAATGTATTTATTGTAACTAGTGAATTTTTATTTCCATTGGCGCTATTGTAATAAATCAACACTTCAAGTATTTATATTTTATTAAGATTTGTTGTGATTTTATAAATGTTTTTTTTTTTCATTTTACAAATTACATTTTTATTATTTACGGATTATTGTAAATGAACCATACATAAATAAGAAAACAGTTTAACAGTTCTATATATGTCTTAATGTTGAAGAATTGGTGAATTCATATTAATTGGGACTTTTTTTCCCTCATCTCTGCTGGATAAGGCCTATTTGTGTTTTGTTTTTAAAAATCAAATGTGGCTCTCACGTCCAGAGGCTTGCCCATCGTGATCGATTGCCCCCACCTTGCCGGACTGGTAAGCAGGACTCTGTGCCGCTCCCATTTGATTGTCTTCCATCCCTCTTTTGGACAGGGCCACCTTGCTGCCTCTTCCCCTCTGCATCTCCTGAGCTTGCGAGCCAGGGTGCGCGGGGTACCAGTCCTGGGGGCCACTCTGAGCCGGCGGGCGCGGTCCGTGGTGCCGCGGCGGCGGCGGAGTGTAGGCCTGCTCGGCCTGCCTCCCCGACTGCGAGTAGGTGACGGGCTGGGCGGTCTTGACCTGCACGCTGAATCGGGGCCCGGTAGGGGTTGAGGCCGTGGTGTAGGACGCCGGCACGGGCTGGGGGTACCCCTTGGAGGCGGCCGAGGTGTAGTAGTCCTGCTGGTGGGAAGCGCCGTAGGGAGACGCGCGGTGCTCGGCGGTGTAAGATGATGGCGGGTGGTACTGGCCCTGCGGGTGAGGAGGGTACCCCGAATTGGGTCGGCTCTGAGGCGGAACGGCGTTGTAGTGATCCCCTGAGAGGTATTTGTTGTAAGGCACGTTGTCGTACAGCTGCAGGGATCAAACAAAACGTTGATTTCCCGTTTACACACAGGTTTGCAAATTCATGTCAATTTTCAAAGTTGGTAACTTGTCAACGGAAGTAACGAGAATTGATTAGAATTACTGGGAATAAACCAGGACTTTGCAAAATGTATTCATTCGAGTTGCAAAGGCGTGGAAAACTTGCAGTAATTTTCTGGAAAGTTTCTGATAATTTTCTGTGCAAAGTTAAAGTGTGAAGGAAAATTAATTTTTCAATAAAAATATAAGCTTTTCCCTAAGCAGATAGAGAACACCCATGCAAGAGAAAAAGAGCTTGATTATAGGAGGTACACCTGAAAATCAAAATACCCTTGCATGAAATGTGGTTGTTTTACTTTGGGTTTCTGCTAAGACATGTTTTCCAATTATACTTAAATTCCCTCTTGCATTTATATTTACCCCGTTTATTCCCAGAAAGTCCTGTTAATTCTCATATTAGTTCCAACATTGAAAATTCCTGAAATTTTGCAACTCTACTCTTAATCGTAAAAAACTTTTAACGTAGCACCAGATGTCGTACTTGTGCGCTGGAGTCCTGCGGGTGTCCGTCGAGGTCGGCCAACATGGCGGTGAGTGAGTCGATGTCGGCGTCGATCTTTGTGTGATGGCCCGGAGTCTTGTCGGGGCCACGGTGCTGAACGACAACACGTTCCCAGTCTCAAAAACAGACAAACTTGAGGGTTCGGCGGGCGGTGTTGATGAGACACTTACGATCAACTCGTAGCCGTCCCCGTGGGGAGTCCTGTTGCGCTCTTCTTTGGGCCCGTGAGGAGGGGCGTAGTAGTGATCCCCAGTCGAACGATGAACAGGCCCGCCTGAGCCAGAACAGAGCAAGTATCGAAGTCATTTGAAGGAATACTGACTTTGTAATTGGCTGTGCGGTGATTCCTTGGACTTAGAAAAGTCCCAACTTTGAATGCGCTCAATATTTACAACCAACAGGACACCCCGAGTCATGAGCAGATGGTTTAAAAACAACAACAACAACAAAAAATTGTTCACAATGAATGAAAATATTGAGGTTGAACAGATCTGCGCAGGCTCGTTTCCTTCAAATCCAACACTGTGAGTCCTGTCGTCTAGGATCTAAAATTACAGACTATGTCTGCACAAACAGCCGAGAGGATAGTAACGGCAAACAAGGCCCGAGGATGAAGCGATCCTTATTCCAGTGTCTTACCTGAAGGTCCGGTCGCCATGTACCGAATCGCCATCCCTGCTCCTGCGCCGTTCTGGTCATAAGGGACATACTTTGGCCGGAAGTCAGGCGCTCCCTTTTTGTTGGGGGCTCGGTAGATGGCCGAGCCAGCAGGGTGGGACACCTGGGGGACGCCTCGCTCGGGACTATCCAGAGTCCTCGGTGGCAGCCAGGTGGGACCGGACATGGTGGTATTCTGCGGCGTGTTGACACAGGGTGGACGGTGAACCCAGCGGAAGGGACGCGTCGCCCTTTTTTTTCCCCATTTTCCGCGGCAACGACAGCGCAAACAATGGACATTCGGAACAGGAAGGCAGCAACCAGTTGAAAAGGTCCGGGGATTTCCAGCGGCGGGCCCCCCGAAAACACGCTGGACACAGAGTCGCAGCTGGGACTCTCGTACCCTCGCCGCTTGCCACCCACAATGCTTATTGTCTTTGAGTATTTACACCAGTAGATTTCCAAAATAGGAAACCTTGTGTCATGATAGCACCTGGCTCGGAACAATACAATCCTTGAAAATTTTGTCCATTTTAGATTAAGAGTGGGGGAATTAATAACGCAGACCGACTGAGAGGTTTTGGGTCATGTAGCAGCCATAAATCCTCATCGCTAAGAGGATTATAATGATGTTGCAGTGACATATATTTTCTATATGTAGAGAGCAAGGACGTTTTAAGATTTTTCACTTTTAATGTTATTTAACACATAAACCTTGAGCGATATTGTAAATGACTAGTAAAACGCTGACAAAAGCAAGACTTTTGGCAAGAAGCGGGGAATACCCAGGATTGGTTGCCAGCCCAGTGCAGGGCATGTGACAAGTACCCCCTTTTTTCCCCACCACTTGTCCTCATGAGTTTCAAGCAACAAAAAAAAAAACCTAACCGCTATAATATTGCAGTTAAATGTTTTTAATGTCATTGTTTTGTACGTGTTTATTAATGTGGATAATGCCTGGCTGGGTTAAAAAACTGAAAATTGACCTATTAAAAACAGATGGCAGGGGCGTCAAACAAGAAGAATCCGCTTTTTCTTCCGTTTCTTTCACAGTAAAAATTGACGACACGGAAAATGGAATATGAACGCATGCAAAAAACTAAGATGAAAAGCGGAACATTTTAAATACAATAAATCTAAGTCGTGTGTAAAAGTATAGCAAACTGACGTACTATTCTCAAATAAATTCATCTTACGCTTTTATTTTGAAGGCTTTCGCTACTGGCGTGTAGCTAGTTGGAGGAAGCGTCCCCCCCCCCCACCACCACCATGCTAAAAATCGTACACATAACCTAAACGTCAAAATAACCCAACATTTTAATTAGGGTGAATGAATAACTCACGTGAATCGATTCACAAGCGGGGAGAAAAAGAGAAAAAAGAAGCTGACACCGATGTTTCCTCTAGGCTAACTTTCACAACACGAGCAAATTAGACGAAAACAACAAAAGAATGGACGCTTACCACCAGAAATGTCGCACAATAGTGCGACGCACAGCTCCCATGAAACCCTTCAAGCGAAAAGCTGCAGCCAGCAAGTAAAACTCTCTTGTTTTTTTTTTTTTAGGTCGGGAAGCGTCGTTAGCCTACTTTTGCCTCGGATCCAGACCGGAGGCCTTCTCCGACAGGACCTCCTCGCTACGCATTCCCGACGCGTGACGTAGTGGCAGACGTCACCCGAGGTGCGCGCACGCACGGAACGCGAGAAGGCGTGGCAGGGCGCGTGACCTGGGAAAGTTCATCAAAATAAACCAATGATCAGATATGAGAGAGAGGATAAAAAACAAAAAAAAAAACCAGCAACAAAAAACACTTAATATCACAAGACGCAAGTTGAATATTTTCGAGTGGGAAAAAAAAATATCGGATGTTTTGGAGATTAGACTTGTAATTTTTACGAGAACAGAATTGTATATTTTCGAGATCAAGTCATAATCTTACAAGAATCAAGTTGTATTTTTTTTAAAGATAAAAGTATGCATGAGAAGAAGGGCGTTGATTTTAAAACTGATCAATATAGTTAAAGTTGTAATATTATTATTATAAAAACGGTATATTCGAGATTAAAGTCGTATTTTGAGTAAAAAAAAAAAAAGCATATTTTGGAGGAAAAAAGTTGTATATTGTCAGAATTGAGATAATGGTGGAGCCCGAGAGACTGAATGAGCTGTGAAGATCTGAGTCCATCTGGGGCTGGATAACAGACCGTCCTAGGAGGGTGAGAGTAGCCCCCGCAGGGTCCCTTCAGCCATCAGCCTCAGCACCGGCTTTCATCAGGGCTGTGTGGTGTGCCCCCTACTTTTTTAACCACTGTACATATATTCGAGAAAGCAAACGGAACCTGCGGCCACGGATCATCCGAGGGGAATGTGTGGAGAGGGTCTCCAACGTTAGCGTTCTGGGAGTGACCGTTGAGGACGACCTGACCTGGAGCGCTAACATCGGAGCCAGCGTCAAGAAGGCCCAGCCGAGCCTCTACTTCGTGAGGCCGCTGAGGAACCGCCATCTCGCAAAGAAACACAGCCTATTGCCAAAAACCCGGGACAAATGTGACTGGACTCCTTGGGATATCCCAGTCTTCCTCCTCCGGTAGCCGTTTGCCCTTATATGTCCACCCAGGAAGCTGCAGGAAGTCTTTGTTTTTGTCAACACGTTGGCACCAGCTCGACGGATTCGGGGTCAGTGTTGGTGCTCGCGAAGGCCGGCCCGCATGTGAAGATGCAGGAAGTGGGCCTCAGATTTGCCAACTGGCCAGACCGGATGGCTTCCGCCCATTGGAGAACCCGTTTAGTAACGTTCTCACTTTTCCTTGCCCCCCCCCACACTCATCCGTTGTTCTCACAATGGCCGGAAGCCGCCGAGACCCGCTCTGTTTTCTTTATCCCCGTTTTCCTTCTACTACAAAGCACACCACTCATCATATGCGCGGTGGACTAACTCCTGAACGTATTCGGTTATTTACTCTGTCGCAAAATATGAATGTAGCCCGCATGTCGTTGCAGAAATTGAAATTGGAAATTGACGTTTGGAACACAAACGTCGATTGATGAAGAACGCAAAGGTCAAAATCGGATGTTGGAGAGGAACGTCCACGTCCACATACAAGTGAATAAAGTTGGAATGTTCAAAAGGTTGCATATTTTCCACGTTTAAATGCATCATATTATGAGATTAAATTAAATTTTTTTCCAAAGGTGAAATGTATTTTTTACATTATTTTAGAACACAGGTGTCAAACTCAGGGCCCGGGGGCCAGATCTGGCCCCGCCACGTGATTTTATGTGGCCCGCAGAGGCAAATCATGTGTATCAACTTCCGTGATTTTTTTTTGGTTCAAATCTGTACCATAATTTTACAAGCATTTTTGTGTAACTAAACAACAACAGTTGGAAAGACCCATTATCCCTTATTTCTGATTCCAAAACGAGTTCATAAATTTCATATGTAAATATGATGAGGCGGTTAAAGATTTTTATTATTTCGCAGCCATAATGGTCCTTTGCGGGAAACATCAAAGTACAATGTGGCCCGCGACAATGAGTTTGACGCCCCTGTTTTAAGAAGAATAAGAAAAAAAATTGTTATTGTATACATTTTTTTTCGATGAGATTTTTATGAGAATAGTCATGTTCCTATGTGTGAAAAGCTTTTCACGAGAATGTATATTTTTTTTAGATTTACAATCCACATTTGAGAATAAAGTCATGTATTTTTTTTTTTTTCACAAAATAAAGTTTGTTACAGATAATCATATACTACATTATGAATGTTTTCATATTATGAGATAAAAGTTGGTATTTTCCATAGAAAGCGTTTTTTGAATCAAATAAATGCTGTATGTTTAAAAGATTAATTTTGGTAGCATTACAAAAATAAAATTGTCATTTGGAGAAAAAGTCATATTTTCAATTCATACTTTTTTTTTTTTTTCATATCAAGATGCACTTTTTGATCAGTGCATCTTTCAACCCAACTTCCATCCAATTTGAGGTAACTTTCTGCCCATTTTATTTTGCCAACATGTGAACCCGGTGTACCCCCCCCACGACCCCCCCCCCCTCCCGGAATCCCCCACATCACATTTTCTCCTCCCTCGTCTCCTGCTCGCTTTATTATTGACGGATGTCCTGCGCCGGCGTTTTTCATCCATGTCTCTTAGCAGCTTTGCAGGATGCATTAAGTGTGTGTTGTGATGGGGGAGGTGGCCGACGGTGGTGGGGGGGGCGAGGGAGTGGGGGAGGGGGCGGGTTTCCTTCACATCTGTCGGCCTCATTTTGCTCAAAGCAGGGGGGGAAAAAAAAGGTTGTTTTTTCACCATCAAGGAGGAGGAGGTGTCTTCCCCCCCCCCCCCATCTCGAAGTGATGGTGCTGTCTCGGTTCCTTCCTCTTTGTCCTAATAACAAGTCCGCCTCGTTGGACAGTTTTCTAAAACGATCACGCGTAAAGCCGTCGTCGGGTCAATATTTTGGTTTGACGTGCGAACAAAATAAATACATTTCTAAAAAGGAGCTTCAAGGCCTTTCTTCCTCTTCCGGACTAAATATAACACAAAGAGATGGTTAAAATGACCACATCGCTTTGCAACTAGTAATAATTAAAGATTCAAACCATCACGGTTTCAACCCGTGATTATGCTAGTTATCGAGACACAGGCGCCCAGTCTGCTAAACTGGTTTTGGCGTTTGAACGAGGGGCGTCGTGATATTAATGTCCGTCAGACATGCAATTCATCCCTTTCATTGTGATTAGAACACCGTGTTTGGACTTGTGGTGACGCGTAAAACATTGCTGCAAAAAATAAATTCATACATAAACCGGTGCTTAAGACCCCTTGAAGTAACCCATACCGTAATTTCCGGCCTACGAGTCGTGACAGTGGCTTACGTGGTGATGCGGCTAATTTGTCCATTTTTTCCTAACGGGGGCACCCGAGCGCAAAAGGTAAGAGTGAGACCGTTGGAATATATGTGCCGAGGATGTGACTTTTACCGGTGTTCTTTTTTTTTTTTTTTTTTTTTTTTTTTACCGACCCTGTTAGTGCTGCGCTAGCATTAGCGCTGTGCTAGCGTGTTGCTGCCATGTTATTGCCGTGTCTCGGTATATATATATATATATTTTTAACCGGCCCTATAAAAAATACGTCACGCCTTATAGTGGTGATATTTGATTTATCCTAAGATAAAAACAATGATATTAGAGTATTTTAAAGTCTTCTTTATTTGTGTCAGTATGCATTATAGTGCTCGCTGGTGGCCAAGGCGAGCACACCCAAATGAGTGCAGTGTGCGGCAGGAACAGATTACTGGGATTTCTATTCATTTCAATGGGAAAATATGATTTGAGCGTTTCAAGTTGGTTACCGCGCGAGTGATGGGTCAGTTAGAGGGACCGTGGTTCTTTTTGGGCTCATCACAATCAAGCACGTACGTAGCGCCTCTCCCCGAGAATCCTCAATTAAAAATATGTATTTTCAACGGAACCCCACGAACCTTTTCCTTCCTTGACTTTGCTCAGCGCGATGGGGGTTTAGACAAACTAATAGCCCACTAAAAATACTTGGGAGCTCAGAGTGCTGGGCCAGGCTCTTTCCTGCGCGTGGGCCATTGAGGAAAAAGGAAGTACGAGAAGGCGGGTGGGGGGCCGTTATAAAAGGCTTCGCGCCTCCATGTGCCCTCCCCACACACCGCAGCCGCCAGTGGACGTCCAAGTGAGCTCACGCCCACTTTCTTGTTTGACCGGAGGAGCCCGAGGCGAAGGGCTTGAGGTCCGCGAGGGGGGGCACGCCGGTTCTCGTCCCTGCTGGTCGGGGTGAGTCGGGGGCAAAAAAAAAAAAAAAAAAACGAAAACTCTAAACACGGCTAAAACCGAGGTTCTCTTTTTTTTCCCCAGGTACGAGTAGGGAGCTGGTCTCGCCTAACACATGTGTCTGGCACACTTGTGTCTATTTATTCGCTCACTTACTACACACATTGGTAGGTACTTCATTTTGTTTGGTCATTTGATTTTGCTAGGTACTATAAATCAGCAGTCCCTGAAATGGGGTCTTCGGGGCTGTCGATTATTGCACAGGAGCACACAATGGCGGCAGCAGCGGAAGGACCCGGAATGTCCGCCGGCTACGTGAAGGAATTCACCCGCCACTGCAGCGACGTGCTGCTCAACCTCAACGAGCTGCGGCACCGCGCCATCTTGACGGACGCCACCCTGGCGGTGGGCGACGCGCGCCTGCGAGCGCACTCGGCCGTGCTGGTGGCCTGCAGGTCAGTGCGCCACTTTGACGTGCCCTTAACAAGCCGTTAGACAGCTGTGGTGTGATCACTTTGTTTTCTTTGTAATTGTGTTGTCATTGCTCCGATGAGTATTGTCATATTATCTGCCGACTTGTTTTGCTCCACCATTTGTGTTCAAATATCTGTTCCTCGACCTTCAATGCTGAACAGAATGATACTGGTGTTTTCCATTATGTTAGCATTCTGCTAAACAGACTCGTAAGACAAACCTATATGTTTGTTTTATGAAGTGCATCAATTCACTTCAACATAAATTCCTTGCCACTGAAAGGCCACAAGATGGCAGCAAAGCAACGGTGCTGAGTCTGTTCCACTAGAAAATGTCTTTTTTTTTTTTTTTTTTCCCCCTCAGCGGGTTCTTCTATTCGCTCTACACGCAACACACGCAGCACATGACCGTGTCCCTCCCCAGCCACCTGGAGCCCACCAGCGTCTCCCTCCTGCTCGATTTCATGTATACGTCCCGCCTCCCCCTGACACCCGCCACCGCCCCCGGCGTGCTTGCCACGGCAGCCTACCTGCAGATGGACCACGTGGCGGATACCTGCCGGGACTTCATGCGGCTGCACTGGTGAAGTCCTGGGGGAGGGGGACAAATTCATTAACATGAAGTTATTGGTTGATTTATGATCATTTCATTGATACAAAAAAAATAAGCTTATTATCTTCTAAACCATTTACTTTGTTTCATCAGTCATATACTGAAGGCATTTTTATAAATCATATACTTTTTTTGTTTATACCTTTTTTCATATCAAATCAGCGGTTAACTTATTTATTGTAATAAAATGAAAAAAAATCTATAGTAAAATGAACACGTTTCAAATGTAATTAAATAACGGTTAGTTCATTATAATTACCTCGATTCTCAATAATACAATTAAAATAAACATCACTTTATAAAAAAAAAAAAAAGCTTTATTTATTGCATTCATTTGACCCTTCCTTTTCATTTATAATACTAAATAATTGGTTAATGTATTTTATTAAAGAACCGGTTAACTAAGTGGAATTAAATGGAACTTTTATTTTCTTGTTAAACTATTTTACATAGACATCTTTTTTTGTCTTAACTGAATTTTGCACTGCTGAGTTTCTTCTGTCCATTTAAAAATAATAATAACAATAATTATTATTATAATCAAATGTTGCCATTTGCTTGATTTTGTAGCAGGGAAAACATGAGCATGAGACACCCCCAAATGGAGCTGGACCCCAGGGTGTCTGTAGCCTCTGTGGCCCCTCGACGTGGAGATCTGCCTAATCCTCGACCACGAGCAGCGGGGCCAGTCAGGAAGGAACTATATTGGTACCACTTTTTTTTTTTTTTTTTGGGGTGAACGGTCATTCGAAAAACAGGTTGGATGTGTTTGACTGTTTTTTTTTTTGGGGGGGTCTGTTTATTTTCCAGGGTCCCAAGGGAGGCCGAGGGCCCGCTCACGACGGGGGTTTTCGCCACACAAAAGTCCGGTTCGGAGGAGCTGAAAAGGGAGCTCGATTTGTCCCCTCCGTCTCCCGACAGTCCCGCGCGCTCCGGCTGCCAGCCCAGCTCCCCCGCGGAGTCCGAAACTTGCAACAAAAACCTTGCGGTGAGTCTGAGGAAATAGATGATGACATTCTTGAAGAACAAAAATGTGTTAACATCCGGAGAACGCCGATGTGATGGCCAGGCCTTCATTTTAAATGTGAGGCAATCCACCAAACTCGGGTGAATTTCAGCAGCGGGAGGTCACATCGCCACTTGCACTTTCCAGGATTTGAACAACTGGGATTTTGTTTTGTTTTGTTATTTCCTCAGTGCGACACCAGAGCCACAGTGGACCCAAAACTGTGCAACTGGAAAAAGTACAAGTACATCATCCTCAACCCTCTGTGCGCTGGGACTTCAGTGAAGGAGGAGCCGCGACGCCACGCAATGGCCGTGACACAGGCGTGGCCTGGAGAAGTGCCCGGTCAGATTGATAGGTAGGCAGACGGGGGTGGGGCGGGGGCGCGTCGGGTCGGAGGACGCCCGTCATCTCACAGCGTTAACTCCCTGCCAGACAGGGGCAGGCCTCCTGCTACGAGGGTTCTGGCCGAGCACCTCCCCTCGGGCCACCCGCCTCCGCGGAGGAGGAAACAGGTAATAGGCAGACGTTTCCATTTACTTTCTTCCTCTCTCTCATCTGTCTTTCCTACCATTTTCCCTTCCGTCCTTGCACCTGCAGATCCTTCATTCAATCAGTTCATTTAAAAAGTGTATGATGTATACTTGCTATTGTCCAACCGTGCTGTTTATCCTCAAACTGCACAGCTACCACTCACTACCGCCATCAGGCCGTCAAGAAAGAGGCCTACTGTGTGCCTTACGGTTACCCGGGCAACAAAGGAGGAGGCAAAGCCGTCCCTTCAGGTGAGGCTTGCACATTGCCTGACGAAGATGTAGAATACCCATTCAAAACAGTTCCCAAACAGTGCCGCCAGCCAGTCCAAAAGTCCATTTCTCACCACAAATCTGAAATCCGGCAGGCGACAAGCCGTACCGCTGCAACGTGTGCGGCGCCCAGTTCAACCGACCAGCCAACCTCAAGACGCACGCTCGCATCCACTCGGGCGAGAAGCCGTACCGCTGCGACACCTGCGGCGCACGCTTCGTACAGGTGAGGGTTCACCACATGGCGCTAAACCAAAGGCAAATTCAGTGTATGGCGGGTGTTTTTTTTCCCCTCGTCATATCTCACACATTTCACAGAATTTCGAACGTACGCTGCAATTTTTGTAGTAAAATAAACCCATCCAGCATGAAACCATTTCATCAAAACACGAGGAATAAGATCAAATGTACATTGCGTGTTTTGACGCAACACTGAGTTCATTCGTAGGTCGCTCACCTCCGAGCGCACGTCTTGATCCACACGGGGGAGAAGCCGTACCCCTGCCACACGTGCGGCACCCGCTTCCGCCACCTGCAGACCCTCAAGAGCCACCTGCGCATCCACACCGGCGAGAAGCCTTACACGGTGAGTCCGGAGCGGGGCGGGAGCTATAAAAACAAAAACAAAACGAGGTCAAGCCTCCATTTGTGTCTTACTTTTTTTTTTTTTTTCTTCTTCCTCTTGGGGCAGTGCGAAAAGTGCGAGCTGCGTTTCCGCCACAAAAGCCAACTGCGCCTTCACCTGCGGCAGAAGCACGGCGCCGTCACCAACACCAAGGTCCGCTACAAGGTCCTGAGCGAGCCCTACCCGCCCGTACTGCAGGCCTGCTGAAAGAAAAGCTGACAAGCTAGAAATTTCACCCCAAAAAAACAAAAAACATATCGCTTTTTAAGGGTAGCGCATTTAGCATAAGCCGTTGTTGGTCCCGGAAGGAAGTTTAGTAGCACGCACTGAGCATCATGTCAGGAGATGAAGGCATGAAAAAGTTGGATTATAATGTTAAAGGAAGTGTTTTGGGGGGTTTGTGAAGTGTTTGGGGGCGCAAGTGATGAGACTGGGGAAGGAGCAAAGGGAGTATTTGGCAAGTGTAAGTAGGTACAGTGAATCCTCGCCATTCGCCGGCTAATCTGCTTTTGTTATTATTTTTTTTGGCTACATTATCTGTAGAACATATAGTCGCCTAAACCTACTGAGAGGTGGTTGGCTTTACAACAAATACGAGAGTGATTGAAGATTCCAGTCGCGGTCCAAATCGCTATACAGTAGCGATGGAGTATAGTTACAGTTTAAGATTTAAACTTTCGAGTAGAGTGTGCGCAAATTTTTGCCGTTCCCGTCAGTTCTTTGCGAAAAGCGAGGGTTCATTGCGAATGGTTTGAAGTAAGTTTACGCGGCGTCAACACGGGACCCAATTGAGTTAAAAGGCACTCCGAACCGGGATTTGCGTCGTTTGTCGCTTGCACATTTGTATTTAACGCCACGCGTCTGAGGCCTGGCGCCCTGCGTGCGTCCTTTGAAATAATTTATACAAGCGAGACTCCAACTCCAGTTAAGTCCGAGCAGGCAAAGGACTTCATGCTGGCAGAATAGCTCGAGGAAGGTTCAACTTACTGTTTGGAAACAGTCGGGAATTGGATTGATGCATTTGCTGGACAAAGGTGATTTGTGTCATTTGAATTAAACTGGTGCCTTGGCATGTCTCGTTATTTCTCAAGTCAGTGTGAATGTCAATCGCGCGCAAACAAGCACTTGAAGAGATGTTTTTGAACAATTTTGGAGGGGGAAAAAAATGGTCCAAGAAACAAGTCTCAAGTACATCCACCTTATTCACTTTTTCCCCCACTTACGACCGCGGCATCCGATCTCTCCTGCCACTTGGGAACATGGAAAGCGTCCCCGGCACCTGTTTCCTGCATGTGGCGCTGCTCGAAACGCACGCCGGTTACCATCGCTGGTGTTTCCTGATGCGCGCTGTGGGGAGAGTTATCTTTCCCCCCCCCCCCTCTTTTTTTTTTTTTTTGGTAGACAGCTACTTTTTCTGAACTCTCTCACCCTCTGTCATCCCCAATTTCCGCCGCCAGATGAATTTATGGCTATGAGCATTGTCTGTGCAACACAGATAAACATTGATGGCTTGAGGGGGGGGCTTTCCAAAGCGTGTGTGTTTGTGTATTCACCACTCAGGATTCCATTGATTGTACGGATGGGGAATTCCATTCTCCACAATGACTTTCCTCAAGAGGGTCGCAGGTGAGTCGTGTCGGTCTCAGGTGACTTTGGTGAAGGGTAATCACATCCTGGAAAAATCACCAATCAATCGGAGGGAACATAAATTGTGAACCGTCCACATTTTTTGGGTGGGTGGGTGTATAAAGGACATTCAGTTTACTAAGTCATTAAATGAATGAATGAACATTCTATACATTATTTCAAAAAATTGTTTCACTACGTGACCGGACCACCCCAAAATACATTTGTTTAAAAAGTAGCTTTTGTTTCACTTACCCCCGTGGTGCGTTCAAGTGCCTTTCTTAACACCCACCCACCCACCCACACGAGCACCTCCAGAGGCACCAGCCGGGTCAGTAATGTGGTTTCCCTCTTCGAGGTCGGACCGAGTCAACGTAACCCAACCCAACGAGAACATGACGAGTCGAATGATAGACGGGAGGTTCGAAGGAGTACACGGGGTCAAGTGTTGCTAACGGGACGACATTTCTTTCTCCCACGCTGGACAACAAACAGGTTCTCTGATAGCGAAACACATTTGAACTTACAATGTATGACCGCCGCTACCGTTCCGGTACAAAAAAGAGCAACTTTTAATTCACTGTGTCCAATACGAAGGGGGGGGGGGGTTGTTGTTATTAAGTACGCCGTGTATAGTTTGGTTTTGGCCGTGGTTTTAGTTCGCCTTCGGGCAATATCATTTGTCGCTATTGCGCATGCGTTGCGCCAGTTCTGCGTTCGTTACGTAAACGGGGGGGGGGGGGGACGCCTGGCTTGACGTGATCCGTTGGCGTAAATGATGAATTCACGAAGTTTTCCTTTTTTAAAAAAAAAAAAAAAAAACTTTAAATTTATTGAATTCTATATTCACGTCAAAATCAACAACTGAAGAAAGCTTGGAAATCCATATTTAAAAAACAAAAAACCCCTTTTGTGTCCTTCAGTTTGAGCTTCATTGAAACCAGGTGTTTTGCAGTGCCCCTTTTCTTCACGAGGTGGGTCTCCTCTTCTTTCAAAGCCCACCTAAAAGAATCAATTTATCTGCGGGAAGTTTCTAATGCAAATTTAAACAAATTTGTGGCCACAAAATAGACAGTGCTCATTTGTGACTTTTGATAGTCTATTGACAACAGTATTTCATACGCACCTTATACTTATTATGTGGCAAATTACCATTTGCCACGTTAGTTTAAATTCTCCTTGTGAGTGTTTTGAATTTGTGCGTGATTGTTGCTGAAAGTACGTTCGATCTCGGGGCAAATAATATTAATAATTGACCTAATGACTACCGTAAAAGTTCAGGCACTTGTAAGTTAAGTATTATCGATCTACTTATCTTTTTTCCCCCCATTTTCCCAAGCCACTTATTGTGGCCGCAATTTGATTTGCTTTAATCGAATTTCATATTTTCCCCCCATCGTGTAAGTCGGCTGTCTCCAACATGCGGGCCGTGGGCCATTTGCAGCCCGCGAGATGATATTTTGCGGCCTCCGCCGGCCTGAATGTGAGATTTATAATGGTCGTGCGGCCCTTGAGTTCAATATGGATGGCACTTTTACAATGTTGTGTGTGCAG
This sequence comes from Syngnathoides biaculeatus, assembly GCF_019802595.1. Classification (NCBI taxonomy): domain Eukaryota; kingdom Metazoa; phylum Chordata; class Actinopteri; order Syngnathiformes; family Syngnathidae; genus Syngnathoides; species Syngnathoides biaculeatus. The sequence continues at coordinate 4,250,441 of NC_084660.1, forward strand.
CAGACCAATCGCGGTGGGGTAGGTGGCTATCAGGCACGTGGCGTCAACCGAGCTTGATGCAAGCAGAGAAAAAATTTTCAATGAGAAAGTTACAGCAGCCAAGGAGAGGATTTTATTTGTATTTATTTATTTATTTTAAGGGAATTTTACACACAAGTTGTAAACACCGGCATCGTTCATCTTTTAAAAAAGGATGTTTGAGAAGCTAGTGTTGTTTTTTAATTCCACATAAATCCATGTGGGCTAGACTAATTAGATTGAGTTCGAGACCCCTGGTGTGAATGATAATTGTTGCGTTCCTCAGTGAAAGGTTTCCTAGTTGTTTATTATTAACCCAACCATGTGTTAAGGAGCCTCATCACCCTCCCCGCAAGGAAGTTAATGATTGCGCACCACGATGCAAAATGTTATCTCTTCTTGACACACCCTTTTTGGTTTTTTTCTTTTTCTCCCCCCTCCGAGTCCTCAGCGATGGCCGCCGTCCGACCGAGCGCGGAGAGGCAGCGCGGCGATGAAGCCGAGGACCCCGACGGCGGCTGGGGCTGGGTCCTGGTCGCGGCCCTTTTCGTCAGCACCAGCCTGGTGTTCGGGCTCATGCGCGGCCTGGGTGTCTTTTTCGTGGAGTTCGTGCAGTACTTCGAGGAGAGCGCCCAAGCCATCTCGTGGATCTCGTCCACCGGCCTGGCGGCGCAGCAGTTCTTCAGTGAGTCCTCGGGGCTGAGCTGCCCCGCCCGGCCCCCGTTAGGAAGGCCCGAAGTCGTGACTGTGTTGTGCCGCAGGCCCGCTGGGTGCAGCCTTGTCCAACGCGTACGACACGCGCCTGGTGGTGATGGCCGGAGGTTGCCTGGCGGGGGTCGGCTTCATCCTGGCCTCGCAGGCCACCTGTCTGCTTCACCTCTACCTCACCATGGGCCTCATTTCAGGTACAAAATTGTGTGTAGGATTCAGGATTTTCCTTTCACAAACACGCACAAGATACTGAAAAGCTCTCCCAAACACTCCATTTTTTTTTTTTTTGTCTTACCATATTCAAAATACTGAAAAGCTCAATGCAGATATTTTCTGTTCACACGTACACAATGCAATAGACTCATTTCACAGTAGCGATTTGTCCCGTCTTTGTCCCCCAGGGTTGGGCTGGGGCCTGGTCTTCACGCCCATGGTGGCCACGGTCATGGCGAGCTTCACCCGCCGCCGCACTTTTGCCCTGGGGTTGGCGTTCTCCAGCATCGGCCTGGCTTCGTTCATGTTCAACCCGCTCTTTCAGTTCCTGGTGGAGACGTACGCCTGGCGGGGGGCCCTGCTTGTCCTGGGCGGGCTCAGCCTCAACATCGTGCCGTGCGGGGCGCTCATTCGTTCGCGGCGGCGGACTAAGGGCCCGGCGAAGGTGTGGCCGAATGCGCTTTACCTCAAGCTACTCGCGGTGTGAAAGGGAACTATGTTGACGTAAAATGAGGAACTTCAACCAGACGTATTTAGTGCTTAGTTGTTGTCCACGCCAAGGAACTCTGTTTCAGTAAGTTGAGGTCCTTCACTTGGCTACCATGTGTGATCCACATCCAATGCTAAATCCGTTTAGAGGTAATCATTTTCTCCTAACTGGGCTTCGTCTCATACTAATTAGAAGAAGGTAAATAATTAGCTTTTGTATGCACATTTTACGAGATTTTTGAAACGTTGGCCCAATGAGGGTTGCGAAACCAACGGCAACCGCGTTGCGGCATTTTGTCGTCCTTTCAGGAGGAGGCCCAGGGCACGTCGGCATGCGGCGGCACGCTGCGGCGGGTGGCCTCCTACTTGGAGCTGCCGCTGCTGTGCGAGAGGCCGTTCGTCACCTACACCATCGCCATCACGTTCCTCAACGTCGGCTACTTCGTGCCCTACGTCCACCTGGTGGCGCACAGCCGAGACTCCGACTTCTCCGAGTACCAGGCCGCCTTCGTCGTGTCCGCCGCCGGCGTCGCAGACATCTTCGGCCGCGTGGCCTCGGGCTGGTTCTCGGACCTGGGCCGCTTTCGGCTCATCCACCTGCTGAGCTTTTGGACGGCGCTGACCGGGCTGTTCATCATGCTGCTGCCCGTGAGCACCCTGTGGGGCTCCTACGTCGGCCTGGTGGCCGTCAGCCTTCTGTACGGCTTCTGCGCGGGGGCGCTGACCTCGCTGGCCTTCACGGTGGTGCCGATCGTGGCCGGCGCAGAGCGCGTGATGGGTGCGCTTGGGCTGGTGCAGCTTATCGAGAGTTCTGCGGGACTCCTGGGAACGCCTCTGTCAGGTAAAAGCAATGACCAATATGACCAAAATGCAGTGAACCGTACCCCCCCCCCAAAAAAAAAAAAAAAAAAATTGGGCATTTGAAAGAGAGCAAACTTACAAATTCAGCTGGCGATCAAATCATTTTCACACCCTACTGTCGGCCAAAATGTCACTTTGACATGTCACGACCCGAATGGCACAAAACCGCTCTGAGGTTGTCAAACATTGATCAGAGTTATTTGACTATTCAGTGTTTGTTTGCCACCTCCTGACCCCCCCCCCCCCCCCCTCGTTCTCACCTTCCAGGGCTCCTCCGGGATGTCACAGGCGACTACATGGCCTCCTTCATGGTGTCGGGCTCCTTCCTCATCCTCAGCACGCTAACCATGGCCACGCTGCCGCACTATTTCTCCCGCACGGATCCGGAGTTTCCGGCAACGGCGGAGAACGCGGAGGCCCAGCGCCTCAGCTCGGAGACGGACGGGACGAATGCCTTGGCTGCTGACGCCACTGACTGAGGAGCCAGTCAGCGCAAATCCCCGACTCACAAAAAAGTCCGGAATATTGGGCTTTGTGAAGAGACCAGGTCAAATGAAGTTACCCATGAAGGTTCTACAGTGGTCCATTTCAGGTTGACTGTGAAAACTGAACATTATTTTTGTGAACTGTGGTTATGTATTGGGGGGCCCTGGTTGGATTTAGTCTTATTTCATCATCATGTTTGCGCATTCTAGCTGAAAAGGAGTATTTGGTAATTGTTGTTATGAGTAGAATGCGAAACTGTTGTAGATTGTAGGTGGGAAATCATTGTCGTGCAAATGATTTCAAGAGAGAGACCAAAAGTTTAAAAAAAAATAACAAAGCACTTTAGGCGCACCCCTCACGCTCAGGAATCCAAGACTGCTGTTACTCAAGTGCCTTTTCTTTCAGAGACCAAAACCTATCTGTAATTTTGGGAACTAATAAAACATAGGACTGGTTGTGACTTCCTTGTTTTGGTCATTTTGCTCTGGCAGCTGTTGAAAACTGCAACGACGGAGTTCTGTAGCTACGGCGATGACGTAACACGTGAAAGGAAGTGTTAGCGAGGTTTGTTTTTTATGCACCAGAATCCCCAAACTGGTGTCAAAACAACCCCCTTGCTGTTTTGTGCTAACCTGTTCGTCTTGGGCTTCAGGAGCTTTCCTGAAACTATTTATCCAACTCTGTAAAATGGAAAAAAAAAAAAAAAATGTCCATACCATATTAGCGAACAGCAGTCACTGATGGTGCAGGCAGCGTGTGATTGATTCCCGCGCAGTAATGGCGTTTATCTTCCCTGCGACTGACTGGCGACCAGTTCAGGGTGTCGTCTCCCTTTCGCCCAAAGCCAGCTGGGATAGGCTCCGGCTCTCCTGTGACCCTTGTGAGGATAAGCGGCTTGGCTAATGGATGGAATTATAGTAGCAAGCAGAAGCACGCTGTCAGAACTCAGATTTAAAATAAACTTTATTCGGCATAGCTACACAAAACAGAAAGTTCAGTTCAAAATTGCGGGAATTTCAACATTTTCTCAATTGAATAATTCAATATATCCCTGCAGTGACAGTATTTGACAGAATGAAGCATGCTACATTTCATTAAGCTTATTATTACTATTATTTTAGATTTTGCCATCTGAGCTACGACGCTTCAGCTTCTCTGGGTTATTGGAAGCCATGTGTGAGAAGTCTCTGAAGATGTGCTGGTAGGTTTCGTCACCTGCGTGACAGAAGAGAGGGAAAAATCATTTATAAAACACATTTTAAAAAAACAAAAAAAAAAGTACTGCAGTCATAGAACATCTAAAAAGGTGTGAAACAATTCATTATTTTTCCAACAGGTGGCAATGTTGCCTCTAGAAGTGCAAAGAAAAAGTGTGTTGCCAGTAGAAAAGTCGCAGCCGTAAGTCAGTTACAGAATGTCAGTAAAATATGTTTTGCGCAAAAACAGGCGTTCAGACTGGGACTGCATTAGTCAAAAGCCCTTTTGAAAGTGCATTTCCTGGTTGCCTGGAAGCAGGAAGTGTAGAAAGCAGGACGCACGCGCACTGCAATTTACCTCGTGGCCGCTGGGAGGCGTCGCACTGCGGAAGCTGGTGAGACCAGCCTCGTGTCTCAGGAGTGCAAAGATACACAAAGACAAAGTCAAAATGCTGACCAGCAGGGTCTTGTTTGGTTTGGAAACAAGCAAACAAACACAACATGCTACAAAAAGCAAGCCTCACGGGCAAAAACACACACAAAGGCTGTAACACAAAACATGACGTGCGCATGTGTTTACTCGAGTTTAGGTGCAGTCAGCTCAACACACACTTATTTTTCACAGTCTTTTGACATTTTTTTTTTTTAGGGTGCCAAAGTGCCGTATGTGCAAAGTGGAAGATGCTTTATTCTACGGTCATGCCCAGTCTTCTTCATTTATCGTATAGGAAAAAAAAAATCCCGCAACACTGTAAAACCAGTGTTTTCAGATTTCAGAATTCCCCCCCCCCCCCCAAATCAGTCCCGTCTGATCTCACATCTCACTTAACATTCTGTCCTCCCACAGCCCAGCCACTTATTTGGCTCTTTAAAGCCTGGAGGCTCTTCCTGGTTTGACCCTGCCCACTTCCTGTCCCCGCCGCCCGCCCCTTCGAGAGACCTGAATTTCCCAGGCATCCGTCCATCTCCTGCATTTCTCTGTTCATCTTGGCGATCCGCAGCCTGCGGGGATTAAAAATAATCATGAAAAAAAAAAAAAAAACAATCAATCAGTCAAGATTTCAGTTTCGGGGCTGGGTGCACGTCGTTCACGGCGCTCACAAAGTGACGATGTCAGCGTTGGCGTTTTCCACGGCGATTGTGATGGGGTCCTTGTGGTTTTTGTCTCTGGCGTTGTAGTTGGCACCTCGTTTCAGGAACAGACACACCAGCCTGAGTTCACACACGGCACAAGCGGCGAGAGGACTCACACTTTGGTGTACGAGATCAAGTACAAGTACAACGGTAGCGGTGGTCAACTTTTGAATGGGCTCGCGAACTTGAACTGCCGAAAAGGCTAACAGTTGCTACGGTAACATATTGAGTGTTGATCCTGTTCATTCAACATCTGAAAAATTAATTGCCGACCGCAACAAAGTATTACGTGTACCCCGTGTGACCCAGTACGGTGGCGTGATGAAGCGGCCCTCTCCCGTTTCTGTCCTGCTGGTTGACATCGGCGCCGTTCTGCAGCAAGAATTCGCACGCCGCCAGGGCATTCTGGTGGAAGAAAAACAAAAACCAGTTTGAAACCCAAAAACCGGCGTCACCTTCGGACCGCGGAGAGACGCCCACCACCGAGACGGCCTGGATCAGCGGCGTGCAGGCCTCCTCCGCTGCGTTGACCCAGTTGACGTTGGCGCCGTGGGCCAGGGCGTCGGCCATGACGGGGAAGTTCTGCAGGGCCGCCGAGCGGTACAGCAGCGCTCCGGGATGAAGGCAGCTCAGATCCTCCTCCTCCTCGTCATTCACGTCTAAGGTGCAACAAGAATAATAATGGTTGCTACAAGTAGTTCGGGGTTTTTTTTTTTTGGGTCCACATATATGGTTGCTGACCTATGTTGGAGCCCGCGTTGGACTTTTGGAGCTCACTCAGGCCTGTCGCTGAGGAGAGAACAAGAGCAGTCGTGACGAGGCGGCCGTCTGACAGCAGCTTTCTCTGGTCCCGTCTGGTTCCACATTACCCGATCGAGGCAGGGTGGTTCGGCTCGGCTTGGGCTTGAGCGGCGGTCTCTGCGCGCCGCGCTCCTGCGTGGCCGCCCTGTTCCTCTTGGCGCCCGGATGCTTTTGCGACGGGTTCCGAGCCGTCTCCGGCAGCTTCTGGATGAACTTCTTCTCCACGTATTTGGACCGAATCCAGGCCTCCTTGTCGCCCCTTGACCCGCACACAAAGAAATGCTGTCGTCAGGACTGAGATACGCTCAAACGGGACCCGAGGCGGTACTGCAGCAAGCGTGCAGACACGACACAAAACATCTTGTTCCAGTAACTTTCTGCACTTCCTGTTTGCTGCGGTAAGGGAGAGGTGAGGAAATAATATAATCTTGCGCCGAGGCAGAGTTCTTACAGCAAACGTCAAACAGGATTCTGGCTCCCCAGCGAGCAACATCAACCGATGAGCAATCCGCCTGATAACAACTGGTTGCATGTCGTAGACACACCTGTGCTTGGAATCCATCTGTGACATTCTAATCTCTATCGCACTGTAGCAAGGCGTCAAAAGATCTGAGCTGGGGGACAAGATTGTAGGCCATCATTCCAATTTGGAAGAGACCTTGTGGCCAACTCTAAATCTGTCCGCAGTATTATCGCGTTCCATTCCAACCATTAATTGCAGTGGCCGCACCTCGGACTGGAGGCGAGGGGCTTCTTCAAGGTGATTTCGTCGATGCGGGCCTCGTAGATGCCGTTGATGACGCCGTTGCCCAATTCGCACATCAACTGCGAGACACGACCAAATCCCAGCAGCTTCAGTCCTCCATTTTGTCAGCGCAGAGGAAGGCGGACGGTACCTTCACGAGTTCCGGCTCCCAGGAGTCCAGCGTGAGGGAGCGAACTTTCGAGAAGTGGACCCCCAGGCTCCTGAAAGAGAGCAGGTTGACGTGGGGCCGACGGATGAGCGGCGTCGAGTGCGTACCTGTGTATTCCCGAGCACACGATGCACAGCGTGATGCCGAGGTTGATGGACGCCCAGTCGGGACTCGGCGCCCCGCAGTCGCAGCACTCCCGGTTCCCGGCGACGGCCTGGACTTCCTCCAGGGCCTTGAAGCTCTCGCTCTCCTGATCGGCGACGGGGCCGCCCCCTGACACCGAGTTGCACCGTTCCCGCTGTGAGAAACGAGGTTGCTGTCGACGAGGGGAGGCGGAGAGGCGCGTACGGCGCGTTATGCGCGTTCTCACCGGACTGTTTTGGACATCCCTGCGCTCCTGGAAGGCCGAGGCGACGCTGTTCTGCACGGCGCTGATCCACGCCCGCTGCTGCCTCTCGGAGTCGGCCTGCAACAGACAGCTTCTGCGCCCGCATTATAATAGCCGCTCGGCGCTACACCGTCGCACGTGACCACGAGGGACTCACTTGGACGGCGAGACCACCTCAAAACAGAAACGCCTCTCGTTCTCGGCGTTGGGCTTGACCGTGCATAGACGCAAGTCCTCCACCACCACTGTGGGCTGCTCCTGGGGGACACTGCACATTCAAACATGCAGACCACACGCCGCCCACAAGACTCCCTTTTGGCTACGTCGTCGTGATTTCCCCATTTCGAAGCCACGGCTCAACTCTTTGCTGGTTTACCTTAAACTTCTTCTGATACACCAGCTGATTTTTCTGAATGGAGAACCAGCGCCTGAGGGAGAAAACGATGAGAAAACACGGCCGGAGGCCAAACGTTTCTTTGCTCGAGCCGCACCTGCTCCAAGTCTTGAAGGCGTTGCTGGCCCTCTTGTAGAGGTAACCCTCCATGGCGACGCCGTCGGCCGCGTCCGGATTGAAGTCCATCATGGAGTCGTCGTAAGAAACATCCTGGAGGAAACCCGGCAAAACAGACTTTTTCCCAAATGACGAGGACGCGTGAACGTGTCGGGAAGTTGTAGAAGGATCCCGGTTGATTTTCAAGGAAAATGTGGAATCTGAGTTTTGTGAAAACCTGAGGCAGGAACGGTCTAAACGGGAAAACTGACCGTCTATCAAGAATTCCGGCGTGGAGTAACGTCTGTGGCTGTGGCAAACCTTTTGTTTAATGGCGGCGTGTCTTTGCTCCATGTCCCTCTTCTCCCGCGCACAGTTCAGGACAAACTGCGTATGCTGGATGAATCATAAACATAAGCAAAATAAGGTTATTCGACTTCTCGTCCTCCATCTTGTCGGAAGGGCATGCGCTTGCAAATTCATCATCTGATATTGGACTTAATAACCCTGCCGTAGCGCAGCGAGTCAATTTCCTGTCTTTTCGCGCACACACCAAGTGTCAGACGAGGCCACGTGAACTATTTCCTGTTGCTGCTCGCTGTTTCCTGTCGCGGTGTCGGAGCGACGCGATCCGCTTGAGCGGCGTGCAAATTTCACGCATGCGTTGCGGTGAAATTCCGTTGAAGTCAGTTTACGTTTGATCCAGGACAGAGAAATAATTGCTCATTTATTACGATAAAAAAAGTTGTTGTTTTTTTTTTCATTAAAAGGCGTGTATTTCTTTAAGAAAAAAAATTAATTGAATGATTGTATGAGATATTTTTTTTTTGGGGGGGGGTCAAAATAATGTGAATAAAGTCCATGAAAAAAGTTGTGTAATTTAGAGATTTTTTTGGTTAAATATATATATATATTTTTTTTTTCTTTTTTTAAAATTGAAATTAATTTCAAGCAGAGAGAAGAGTGATCTCACGTCTTTGCTCAGCTTTTGCCGATAACAGTCCAGTTCAGACAAGGAGCGGGAACCGTTCTGGAACAGCTGGACCTGAGCGTCCATCAGCGACAACATCTGGCAGGATGAAAGTCCAAATTGCTCCTCTTCGCGTTTTTCAAAGATTCGAGTGGTTTATTTTCAAAACTAACTCACAGCCATCAGCAGTTCAGTCTTCTTCTTGGCCTCGATGACGTTAATCTGCAAGAAAAATGACAAGCAGTTTGGAGGTTTTCGAGACCCCCGGCCCCCCCAAAAAAGTGACCTTTAGCCCACCTCGAGGACGTAGTCCAGCGCGCCGGACCTGAAAGCCCGACGGGCGTTGAGCAGGGCGCCGCTAGCCTCCTCCACTTCGTGGGATTTCCCACGGGGAGCCTGAGCGTTCCTCGCCAGCGCCCCCTCCAGGGATTCGCTGCTGCGCTCAAACTCCTTGCGGGCGTCCTTAAAGCGGCGCACATCTCTGGAGTGACGTCAAAAAAAATCAATGAATTAAATGCAGAAAGTCTGTCACCTTGGCGGAAGTCAACAAGTTGCGACTTTTGTGACGACTTACTCTTTCACGAACGTCTGGAGCTTGGACTTGACTGACATCTGCGTGGTTTCAATCACCTCCTAAAGAAAGCGGCAAAATGTTCACATCGCTCCCCCGAAAGAAATGACATCAGGGGAGGGCGACTGCGATACTTGAGCACAAAACAGACAAATCGACTCACCCCCTGCGCGTCCAAAATGAAGGACAGCTTTTCGGAAAACTTCCGCAGACACTCCTGTCGGAAAATCGACATGATTTTGGATGGCGCGGCGACCGAGCCATCATAAAGACCACGTGCTTCCCTCACCTCCATGACGGTGTCCCCCGAGCAGTGCTGACCCAGACTCTGGAGGCCGCTCACGAAGCTCTTGCCGGTCTGGTAGTAGACCCGGCCGGCCTCCAGCATGGCCTGGCATTGTTTCAGCAGCTACAAAAAAAATAAAAACTTGCGGCTTACGTGTGCTCACTCATACCACCCCCCCCAAAAAAATCCACTTTTTATATATTAAAAAAAAAAAACAAAAAAAACAATAACACACAGGTTTAATGCACTAACTTCATCTTAAGAATGTGCAACTTTTTATATCGACAATCCTGTAGACTTCATTTTTTTTTTCCCCCACGCATACAAACCTCACCTTGTCCAACCGCGTCTCGAGTTCGCCCACGTCGGCTTGGACGGCCTCGATTTCGGATCTGATACAAACACAGGAAGTGCAAAATAAGCCGGGGGGGGGGGGGGGGCTGTTTGAATTGAAGATGTGTTGCATTTCTATTTGTTGTGATGCAAAGCGTGGCCTAAAAGTGAGGTTTCCGCTGGCTTTTCGCCACACTTCCTGCACCGGTCGCCTCGCTTCCTGTTCACCTCAACTGTCAGATGTCACTTTTAGGTGGAACAAAATGGCCACGCTGTGTGCACTTTTCACCTGATTTGTGCACCTTTCTTCTGCTTTTGTGTCACTTTTTCAGTGTGCTCAGATTCCCCTTTGCGCATTTGACCCTTTCAAACATGGTGTGTGTGTGTGTCGGGGGGGGGGGGGGGGGTGTCATGTTTTTTAAAGATGCCAGATCAACTGCATGGCAAAACAGTGTGACTCAGACCCGGGGCACACCCAAAAACTCCTCTCGCTAGCTTAACATGCCTGTAGTAAACAATTGCCACACTGTGGGGGCAAAAAAAAAAAAAAAAAAAAAAAAAAAAAAAAACAGAACATGAATCTATCCTTTTTTTGGGAAGTAGAAAATGCGCATATTGGGTGTACAGTCTTCAATAACTGGAGGGAAGGGGTGGTTATAAACATTTTAAAGTAACAACAAAACCAAATATTGTCTTGGGGAAAAAAAATTATATATACAAATGTTTTTTTTCTATAGCTGGGTGACTTCACCCTTCACCATATTTATAAAAAATATAATTAAATGGAGTAAAAATTCGACACAACAATAATTCTATATAACTAACAATATTCATTATATTTCCAATAATAATTTCTAGCCAATGCAGTTTCTTTCCTATACCTTGTTTTTAAAAGTAGCACAAATACGTAATATTTAGAACCATTGTAATGATGATGGCAATGTTCAAATTGAGACAATCAAAGGACTTTAAAAAGTCCAAAAAAAAGTGTTACCTGAAGCGCGGGGAGTCTTTCAAACACTCCTCGAAGGCTACTTTAATGGTCATAATCTCCCTCGTTTGGACGCACACACACACAAAAAACAACAACAAATAATAGAAATGTTTTTAAAAAAAAAATAGATCGACTATGTCTTGGCAGGGTTCACTTGGTCATTTTGGGTCCCCTCGGATTCTTCAAGCTCCTTTTCGATGTGCAGTTAGCGGAGCTCGGCACACATTTGACGCGTCATTCGCACACCCGCACACGCGCACATATTGGGGCGTGTTTTTCTTGTCTGACAACCGGTTTCCTTTCCCTTCCCACGCAACGCTCGACACCGCGCAAAAAAAAACACACAAAAAAACACACACACTTTCGGAGCGAGCCGCGAATGCCACACGAATGACGCTGCAAACCCGGAAACTGAAGAGTCACGTGACTCATGAGACGAGGGGCTCGAGCTCCCCCTGCTGACTGAAAGGAAGACTTGATCAAAGATGTCGCTCCATACCATATTGCATTTGTTGAAATATCAAATAATTCATACGTAAAATACAGAAACCGTTTGTTGTTTTTAAATCATAGTTATCCTGAGATAAAAAAAATGCAACACAATGTAATGTCACCGATAACTCATAAAGAACGGTTGAACTGGAATGATTTTTTTTTATTACAAAAAAATAACGCCCCCCCCCCAAAAAAAAAATTTTCAAACTAATAGTCGCCGTTTCAAAACGACACCTTTCACTTGTGTGTTATTGCACACGTCCGGTTGTGTGCTTTTATTCTGAAGAAAGGATGTGTGTTTCCGGTGTGCAACGCATCCTGTTCGGTTAAACTCGCCCCCCTCCGCGCTGCCCAGCATTCGGGGGCGAAGCAGGAGCGGACCGAGCGGCGTTTTCTCCGATCCACCAGCCCCCACGCCCCACAATGCGGTGGTGAACTGGCGGAGGTGGCGAGCCTGGGACCTCGGGACACCCGACCTCGCCCCCCCCCCCCACCACCCACCCCTCTCTCCCTTGTCCCTGATCCACGATGTCGAACCGTAAGCACCGGGACAGCCAGGAGATCTGCGCACGCAAGGTCCGGGATCTGGCCCAGTCCGGAGTAAACAAACACTGCTTCGAGTGCAACCAGCCCGGGGTGACGTACACGGACGTGACGGTGGGCGCCTTCGTGTGCACGTCGTGCTCCGGAATATTGTGAGTAGCTCTTGGGCTGCGTTCATTTTTGACGTGTTGTCATTGCAGCAGAGTGGACGTAGTGGGCCCGCGGATTGCACCTCCACCATTTGCACACCATGGTGCAAGAATAAACAAATTAATTAATGCATATTCGAGTCAGTTCCCAAATGCCAAAGTTGACCTCCGAGTGAGGACCATGAATACTGCAACACCTATGCACGAGTACGCCTATTGAAATTATATTTGTCTATGTTTTTTTTGGTCAGGAGAGGCCTCAACCCTCCCCACAGGGTCAAGTCCATCTCCATGACGACCTTCTCCCAACAGGAAGTGGAGTTCCTCCAAAACCACGGCAACGAGGTGAGCAGGCGCGGCGATCGTTCAACGCGGCAAATGTCCGACTTCCGGGTTTCGTCAGGTCTGCAGGAGGACGTGGCTGTGCGCGTTTGACCCCAAGACGGACGGCGGCGACGTGAAGGACTCGCAGAAGTTCAAAGAGTTCCTGCAGGACAAATACGAGAAGAAGAAATGGTGAGGGGCGCCATTTCAAACGGTGCACGCTTGAAGAAGGGCCGTAAGGGATTTGTGGCCAACCTGCAACTTTCATCCCTGTTTTGTCACGCGTATTCCCTTCCAGGCATTTTTCCAAAAGCAAGAACCGAAGAGATGCGGGACCTTGGAGCCCGGGCGTCCAGGGCGTCCTCGTTCACAACGTGGCCACCAGGACGCCGGTGAGCCGTTCACTCCGCGCAATAGCGAACCGCCGGCGCGATTTTCACACCTTTCCGTCGCCGCAGTCCCAGGCGGCGCAGTGGGACCGAGGCGCGCCCAACGCGTCGGCGGGCGAGGTGGCCGCGCGGCCCTCGCGCTCCCAGAGTTTCCGGGATGCCCCGGCCAAAGGTGCCATCGCGAGCTCGGCCTTTTTTTTTTGTGCCGTGATCCAGTCAAACTTTTTTTTTTTTTTTTTTCCCAGACCAAAACGCCTGCGGCATTGAGAGACAGCGTCCAAGCTCGCTGTCTTGTGCTCCCCGTCCTTCCTTCCCCGCCCTCCCCCGGCCTTCAGGTGGGCAGCCCGACTGCTTCCTGCCGGCTTTTCTCTTTTCTCGTCTCTCATGCTGCGTTATGTTTGTGTCTCCTCACCTTGTAGCTAGTAGCTCTTTCAAAAAACACTTCACCTTAGGTAAGACCACCCTCCCCCGAAAGTCCTTTGGTGGAGTGTCCGCATCTCTTCGTAACTACGAGGGATTCCGTGTCATTTCACATTTATTCCCCCCCCCCCCTGCGATCTCCCCAAAACTCCATCCGGTCTCGCGGAAATGAGCGGCGAGGCTTGCGTCTCCTCCGTGCCGAACGCGGGCTTTATTTGCTGCTAGCATGCTCTGTGGCTAATGGTCGTTGCTCACTAAGATGCTAACCATGTTTTTTTTTTTTTTTTATGTTTTTGTTGAAACTGCCCAGCAACTAGCTTGCTATCCCACTTTTTGTTGTTTAATCGTTCAAAGTAGCTCGATATACAGTATTGTACCGTCTTAGGATGTTTGTGTTTGTTGTGGTTTTTTTTCTCGAGTTTCTGCTTGTTGCTTCGTTCTCAGGTCGCGCCGCGCCCACCTCGGGCTCCTCGGGGCCCTTCAGAGCCTTCCCCAAATCCCTCAGCTTGGATTTAGGGGCGCTGAAGCAGCAGCAGCAGACCGCCGCCAACGCCCCGGACAGGTACGCCGCGGTGTCCCACCTGGACAGCGTCTTCTCCGAAACAGGTACGCCAAGTCGTCACTTTCCGATTCCCTTCAAATTGTGTGTGGAAAACTCCCGTCGCCGTCATTTCTCGTTTGGCCGAGTTGGAGTTGTCGTTTTTGAAGGTTTGCAGTTGCCGTGTGATCCAGACTGTCACGGTACCGCTCAGCTGAGTTGCGTAATGCACACCCCCCCCCCCGAAATGCCAAAGCTGTTAGCCGCTGAATTGCCCTCATTGTGTTTGCGCCACATCGTGCGCGCCCGCCTTCAAAGACTCGTTTTAATCGGTTTAAAATCGGACGCGTTTGACCCACTGAGGGGGAGGGTTTATTTGCAGAACTTGTGTACTGACAAGCTCGAAGTGCAATTTCTTTCTTTTTTTTTTTTCATGACTGTGCTACATTTGAACTATTTGAATCAAGTGTGTGAAATGTGTGTCCGCAGCGCCCCCTGCCGGACCCCCGCAGTACAGCACCATGTTTGGCAGCCGTCTGTCTTCCGGCTCCACCCCCGCCTGGTAATTCAAATCAATCTTGTCAAATGATGAATTCTCTGCATTTTTTTTTTTTAATTATTATTATTTTCTCGACGTTCTTAAACTGTTGACCTCTTCCCCCGTCAGCTCTCCCGCCGCGGAGACCGTGTCCGCCTCGCAAACATTTGCAAGTAAGCCGACCCCCTCAACTCAAAAGGTGACGCATATTTGAGCGTTGGCATTTGCAAATTGGACTATTTATGTTTTGTTGTTTTTTTTTTTTTTTTTTTTTTCAGAAAAAACTAGCCTACCGGCTGTTTTTCTGCTGCGGCGAAAGCGATAAAAGTATGGCTTTGGCGCCATCTCGTGGAATTTTCTTGTTAGGTTGAATTCATTTTCGTTTACGTTTTTTTTTTTTGGCGTCCTGTTTTTTTTGGGGAGGGTGGGGGCTTCGTTTACAGTCCAAGTTACGCTAAAAGTGCATTTTTGCCTCTCTGGTCCCAAATTTTGTGTGATGTCACGCCAGTTTGCGTCCGATGAGCCTCACGTGAAAGTGCTTGGTTGGTTGGTTGGTTCGTGTTGACTAATCCACCGACTGAATACTGTGTTTGAGATTTCCCCAACCCATTCAGCTCCGCTTCCCAGCAGCCCGCTGCGCTCTCCCCGAGTAATCCTTTCAGCAGCTCCCCAGGAGGTGAGTTTTGTCTGGGGGGGGGGGCCATAATCCTGCCATTTAACTGACCAATTGCAAACAATCATACAAGAAGAAAACCCAAACCTGTTGGAAACGGTCTGTCCTGTTCCCAGGCGACGGCGGCGCGTTTGTCACCTCGCCCGCGTCGGTGTTCCCGCCGCCAAGCTCGCTCCGCCAAGAGGCCGCCGGCAACCAGGAAGCCAACGGTAACCCACCGGTTTTCGTCAGATATACGACAATTGTCGCTCGGTTGTCATATTTTGGACGGTGGGGCCTCACTTTTCTAGGCCATAATTCAGCATTTTTTTTAACCACCATTTTCAATTCAGTGGGCATCGTGCTGCTCCTCAGTCATTCTTGACAGAGGATAAAGAATATATACCTCAGATTTTTAATATATATATATTTTTTTCCAGGCTTCACCACCATCCCAACGTGCGACTCGCAGCCCAAAGTCCCCCGACCGATGTCGGTCAACCCTTTTACAGTGAGTACCCCAACGGGTACACATACGGGGGGGGGGGGGGCGTCGTCCAGCAACTTGCATTATTTCTTGCTCTGTTTCAGGGGAACGTTTACCCCAGTCGAGGCACGTCACGGAACCCTTTCATTTGACGACACCCCCCCCCCCCTCGCCGTCAATCTCGGAGGTGGGGGGTGATGAACTTTAGGAGTCGCCGCCGTCGCCATTTCAATGCCTCTGGAGTATTTTCAACCTCTCGTTCCTTCTCTTATTTATGTCTGTGTTTACTTGTGTGTGCGTGTTTTGGGGGGTGGGGGGAGGAAGGGGGGGGGGGCTGAATGTAATTATGACCTCCTCTTGCAAGGTCTATTTTAAAGCCTCTAGCATTTTATTCTTTGATTTTGTTTGCAGATATGTACAAAGTGCGGCTACTTTGCTTCCATCATCCTGAGAAACACGATGCTAACGTTATGTCAGCATTTCCGCTTTTTAAACCTATTTGCCCCCCCCCCCCCCCACAAAAAAAAAGGACCGTTCAGCCCACCCCCACCCCCCTCGACCGCCCTCCCCAATGTCAGTTTTCAAAGACGGATCGCCGCCTTATCCGAGCATGTGCCGATGTACGGAAACGAGTGAGCAACGTTTGTTCTCCTTTCGAGGATGTCAACCACTGCCAGGCTGCATGAGCTTAGAGGGCTAATAAAAGAAAAATGCTACTGAATGTAATAAAAAAAAAAAGCAATTCCAGAATAACTTATAATACTGTAATAAACGACATTGCTTCTTATACTGGACCAAAATGTTTTTTTTTTTTTTTTTTTTTTTACATTGGAAGGGGGTGAATTTTGTTTTAGTGCACGTTGAGGATTCGTGTAATCCCATTTTTGTGATTGGAAGTATTCATAAAATCACTGTTGCTTTACTGCTGCTTGGAAGAAGAATTCTTGTTTTTTTTTTTTCTTCCAAAAAATAAAAAGTTTTCCACCAACAGGACACGCGAGATCGTTGTTCTAAATTTCCCCACAAGGTGGCGCACGACGCCTTATTTTCCTCTAGCTTTATTGCTCGGCCTCGTGCTCGAGGTTACTTTGGGATGCGCGTTGCATAACATGGAAGCCTGCACTCGGAACACTGTAGTCCTATTTTAGCAAGGCCATCCGGAATTATGGCATGCGCTGCTTGTTGTTAAATTTCCTGAATTGTGATGAAGTAATAAAAAAAAATCAGCTGGTTTTAGTCCTAAAAATACATTTTATATGACTGAAATTATCGCTGCGCTGGAAGGAAATCAAAAACAAAACTACGTTATGATGCAAGTAAAATGCATTACACGTAAAAAAAATAATTATTGTACCGCAATATATTTTCAAAAATGACATGCAAATGAATAGTGTTGTTTTGCAGTGATTTTGCATGATTAAAAAAAAAGAAAAGGCTCAGCGATCAACGTAGACCATTTGAACTTTGAATTCACTTTCACTCAACTGTTCAACAGCGACTGCTCAACTGTCCGAGCTCTCCCCGAGGTCCGTGAAGGCACCGCGAGCAGAGTACTACTACTCGGACGTCGTGTGGTGTCGAGTTGAGTGACAGTCCCACTGTGGCGGACCACCGCGGAGGCGGAACCGAGCCGGCGGGGGTAGACGGGCGGATCTGTCCACGTTCGGAACCGCTCGCGGGAAGGGGCGTGCAAAAGTTGAAAAAGGAGGAGAGACGTAAACAAGAGCGTTCGTGGAAGGGGGGCAGCGGGGCGCCTCACATGGCCGAGTGGGGGGAGCCCGGAGATGTTTGAATGAGCTCCGCCGACTCGCCGAGAGGACAGCACGCGTCGGCTGGCTGGCGGGCGCCGGCGGCCGGGGGCACGATGGACGGCCAGCAGGCGCCGACGGAGAACGCCGGCGAGGACGTGCGCAAGAGCGGC
Organism: Syngnathoides biaculeatus; assembly: GCF_019802595.1. Lineage (NCBI taxonomy): Eukaryota > Metazoa > Chordata > Actinopteri > Syngnathiformes > Syngnathidae > Syngnathoides > Syngnathoides biaculeatus. Next base: position 4,267,752 of record NC_084660.1, read on the forward strand.
TACCTCCGCAAGCACAAGTCCATGCACCGGCGCTACTTCGTGCTGCGCTCGGGCTCGGAACGCGGCGGCGCGGCCCGACTGGAGTACTACGAGAGCGAGAAGAAATTCCGGAGCAAGGCCCCCGTCCCCAAGAAGGCCGTGCTCCTGGAGACCTGCTTCAACATCAACAAGCGGGCCGACTCCAAGAACAAGCACATGATCGTGCTGTACACCCGGGCCGAGAGCTTCGCCGTCGCCGCGGACAACGAGGTCGACCAGGACGAGTGGTACCAGGCCATGGTGGACCTGCAGTGCAAAAGTAAGCGGGCGCACCGAACAGGCAAACGTGGCACCCAGCAAATGTATGCAGGCGCGCGCGTGCTTTATCCAGCAGTTGCTGCTGAAAGGATGTTGGTTTTTTGTTTTTAATATCCAGGAAAACATAGTCAAAGCATGCAGAAGGAAGAGCGTGCATATTATTCTGCATGTGTGTGGAGTTTTTTTTTTTTTTTTTTTTTTACCCTCCTCTCGTTTGGGAGACTTTGGCAACAGCAGGGTGATATTTTTCAACTTGTTTACGTCGAAGCATGCCAACACCATCAAGCTGGCGCTTTGAACGCTCCAGTCGGGCTCTTTAATTTGGTGTTCCTGTCTATCCTACACACACACGCACACACACACACAGTCACTTGTGTGAGTGTTTTGTTTGGTCTCCCCGCGCACTGATGCCCACAAAAGCCGACTTTTCCAGCGAGGCGCCTGGCTTCGAACGACCGGTCCCTCCCGAAGGTTGACGACTGTGCCCGACCCGGCCTCGCGCGTTCCTCTGCGTAAACACAGCTGTCCAAGCCGAGCGCGGGCCACCACGGAGTCACCTGTTCGACCTTCCTCTCGGGGGGCCGCGTGACGCAATCCGGGCAAACCAAGACCGAAGAGTTCAAGGAGCGGCTCACAGATGACCTGCGGCTCTGTTGCATAAAGCAGCTGATTAGCGGCGGCGGCTGGGACGCCACTGTGTGTGTGTGTTTGTGTGCGAGTCTCCTTTGCCTCGTGGTTAGCACGTTTCTGCGAGCCTGTCGGGAATGCGTGTGTCCACACAACCTGCTGGCCTGTTCAAATCCGACAAACAAGTCCAAGCCAGGGAATTTTTGCTGATATCCTTTTCACCCTTGGGGCATGGGTCCTTGAGACTATTTGGCGCTTCTTGTTATGATACATATGTCCACCAAATTTCAACAAAACTGGTGACGTGGGGGCATTTTTTTTTTTCTCACTTCCAGGTCTCACGTTCATCGAATTCACCCCGAAAATGGCCGCCTCCCTGTTTAATTTCTGGCACGGGTCCTTGAGATTGTTTTGGTGCGTCTTGTTACAACGCAAATATCACATTGACAGGTGAAACTCTTTACAGGGATGGTAATTTTTTTTCAACTTTCCAAACATCTCATGGCCGAAACCTTCAGTGCCCGAACGGTCTTGAGACACTGAATCCTGTCAGGATTCCTGCCGCTAATAACCGGCCTTGTGGTTTGCCCCGCACAATCGTCAGTACAGTGAAGAACTTGTCCCCTACTTGAAAAATTCCCATCTTGCAAAGTGCAAGCTAGGCGGGGCCTGCAGCCAAGAGATGCTGCCGTTGTTCTGCCTGGAGCCACACCCTCGGCGCCGTATTTGCTGTGAGAGGTTTAAAAAAAAAAAATAGCATAGCCGCCAAAGCCTTTGGGGTGGGCTCGTGGTGCGCTTGCAGGTGAAATCACAGTTTTGCATTAAAGTGTGAAATAATCAGGTCCTGCCGCAGGGAGGGACACTGAACACTAGAGGAGTTCTTCACAGAGGATAAAGAATACATGACTGAATACTGCACATGCTGCACGAAGGACTGCAGCATTTGCAGTACCCATATCGTGCTTGACCTCACTGCATCCTGGGAAAGTGGCCTAAACGGGCCCAGAAAATGTTGAGCGCCGCACGGGCTCTCCTCGAGCGGACGCTAATTAAACTGACACGATACGTGGCTCGCCCGTTATTTATTCAGCTGAGCCCAGTTGGACCCTTTCGGCCAACGAGTACAGTATCAGTATTGAGGGCAGCTATTTGTTCAGCTATTAGGAGTCAGCGGAGTGTGTAAAGGCTTAACCTCCACAGAACGGGGCGGAGGTGCGCCCCCCCCCCCCCCGCGCTCGCCGCTTGCCAGGAAAATTGCCCCCACGTCTCTGGCAACACCTCAGGAATTGTTGACCTCCATAAAACCAAATAGCAGATTCCAAATTGGGAGCTGCGCTGCCGGGGATAAACAAGACAGAAATTGTATCTCCGCACAGACGGAGGCTCGTGTATGCCGCTGCGTTGGCGACATAAAAGTGTCGTCGCGAGTAAAAGTGTTTTTTCTGCACGTGCGGCGGACGACTCGGCTCGGCGGGCCGATCGGTCGATCCGCGGGCGGTCGCGTGCTTTTTTTCCTTCGACGCCCGCCCGACGTCACAAGTAACGGCAACAAATTCCGTGCGAAGATTACCGCCTTGGAGCTTCTCGGGGGGGTCATTTTTCCACACGGCGTAATATTACTGCAGTCGCACGTGCCGCGAGGTGTTGAAATAAGTTGGGGAAATGATGGCGAGCGAGTAGAAAAGAGTCTGTAAAAAGATCGGCGCTCAACTCGCCGACACTTGCCGGATATCTGGAATTAATAAGACTTCATTCTCATAAGTTGACCGCTTTTCAGATTTCCTGTGAATTTTTTTCTCCTTTTTTCTCAACTTTTTAATTGCTGTGACGTTCAGGGGCGCTCAAGGTAGCGTTTAATTGGCGTCAGGATTACGAGAGAATCTTTGCAAACGTAACCCAAGAGCCTCACCAAGGCTAACAACGCTGTAAAGTGGGAGAAATGATTTGATTTTGCGCACGAGGGATACGGATCAAATGGTTCTCGGTGCGAGTGTTTGGATGCGAAAGGACGGTCTCGTCTGCTCGGGCCAACGAGAGCCGCAAGGCCCGATTAAGCGTTAAGCCCCGCTAAGTGGTGCTCATCCCCCTAATTAGGCGCTAATTGCTGTCTCGGGTGTCCTCTGCTGGTCGCACAGTGCGAGCTTTGTTCTAAAAAAGCCACCACAGGATGTCTTCAGAGTTATTATAGGCGTCTTGGGCTATTTGTTTATTGTGGTTCTGTTTTTTTTCTTTTACTTTGTGTTGTGAGGCAAAATATGAGGTACGCACGACCTTCGGACACCGCGACGAAGGGAAGAAAAAAAAAAAAAAAAAACCTCGACTTTCAGTCGCTTATTTGACAGTACAAGCTCAAATGCAAAATGTGAACGGGAGGAAAGTTCTACAGTTTGCCAAAAATTCACATCCAGAAGCCCACACGGAGACTAACTGATGACAATCTAAGTTTATGGACATCGCTAACTAGGCAACTCCTCCACGGAGCCACGTTTCTTCCGGTGTATCCCAGAGCTCCGTCTTGGGCCCCCTACTCTTCGTCACTTCCGTAGGAATTAGGGTCTCGCGAATTCCTTAAACTCAACGTACACTTTCATTGTTATTCTGTTTTTTTTTTTTTGTTTGTTTACATTATTGAAAACACTTTCAGGGGGAGTAAAAGTCCATTCCATCGGAAAGTCGAACCTCGGAACGGTGCGGCAGACTCGCTAGCCGTTTTCTCTTGTACGTCTCCACACCTTTTATGGTGACCTGTATTGATTGTCGCCGTGGAGCACATTAGTGCTGTGGTTGCGGCGGTCAAGAAGTGGCCCCAAATTGGTCAGCTTTACATCACAGCCCCCCCCACCCCCCCCCCCCCCACCCCAATTTACTCCTCTGGGTTGCAATTGAATACGCTCCATTTCTGGGATCTGGGATGCAGTGATGCCCACTTGCAGTCCATACAAGTCCTGTAGTTTGCGCATGCGGTGCTTTCATTTCATCCGGGCGCCATGTCTTCCGCACCGAAGCACAACTTAAAAATTCAGGAGTTTTCAAATATTCACTCGCTCGGTGCGTCGTCGGCCCCGAGGAATCGACTCTTTTCCCGAAGCTGCGCGAAGACGGCTTCATCTTTGAATTGCTCCATCCTCAATCGCTCAATATTTTTATTTTGTTGGTACAGTATTTTTACAGACCTGAGGTGGTCTGTCAATGAATGTGGGAAGGTTCTGTTCCCGGTCGCTATGTTTACTACCTCAACACCAGGCTAACCGGCAAGTCCGGGTCGCGCTAATAGTTTGAGGTTGTTTTTGTGTTTATTTTTATTTTCTCCTTCCTGTGCGCCATCCTCAGATGCCTCCTCTTCTGGCTGTCTGGATAACTGGGAACACATGCGAGTTTAACCTTGGGCAGATGGCGGCGTCGGAGAGGGAAAAGTTGTGTGGGCCCGGATGGAGAGATTACGCACGGTACGCCTTGGTCAAGCTTTAGGAAGTGGCGAGGTTGCAACGAAAGGGGAAAGGGGCACACATGGCAGCCCTGGGAAAAAGTACAAAGCCTGAATTGAGGGTGGGCGGGGTAAGCGCGGGGAGGGGGGGGAGGGAGTAGCTGAGAACAGCGGGAGGAAAAAAAAAAAAAAAAAACGAATCTTCTTTGCAGTCTTTGTGGTGTCGAAAAGCATGGCGGCGTGCTACGGCAGTGAGGTCACGCCTTGGAAATGCGAAGGAGCCGACTGCGGGTCGTTTGCGCTGATTTACAGGATGCTGGCTACGAAAGCGGATTCTGTAATGCTGTAAATTTCAATCGTCTCTGATCCGCCCGAGCAAACACTTAAAAATGAATTGACTCCTAACCTAATTGTGGCGCTATAGACTCCTTTTTTTTTTTTTGCTTTTGTGGTTTGAAAGTGGGCTCTTCAATTTGTTCTACTCCCACTCGGTTGGTACAGCGCCTCAATGACAAGCATCTGTTTGGAAACGTTCTTGGCTAAACGCAAAAGTATTGGACGTCAAAGTGAAATGCAACTGACCCTGCACACCGGCCAGTGATCTGGTAACACACTTTGAGAATGATTTGAGTCCCCCATGGAGGAAGACAAGTCAGGTCCACCCCAAGGTTGTTGTTGTTGAGTCAGCAGGCTCAAGGTGAATCCGGTCCTTCATACCATCCAGGTGGTGTTGTTTTGTTTTGTTTGGTTTTTGCTTTGCTTCGCTTTGGTTTTCTGCCATCTTTGTAGAGAGGAAAGGCAGAGGTGCTCCATAATTCATATTACACTGCCAAGAATCAATTCTTGCTTTTGGAGTTGGGCTAAGGCTGTGCTGTACCCCAAACAAAGTACACTCTTGACGTGGAGCTTCTCTAAGTGAAAAAGATGCTCCAACCCCAATTCCGCATACCGAATCGGCGTTTGAAATGGTTTGTTTTTACACTCGCTGATCTCTTTGCAATCTCCCGTAAAGCCCTCGTTCCCTTGTTCCCTTTAAAAAAAAAAAAAAAAAAAAATCCCCCAACTATCAACTCCTTCCTGTTGTAAATCTTAATGGCGGCGGACTGAGACAAGCACAAAACATCCAGCCTTGAGTGAGTCATCTAATGCGGTGTGTCGGGTGCGTGAATGTCAACACGCACGGCGAAGAAGCCCGAGAGTCCCCTGACTCTCTCGGCGGCGTCTATTCTAGCGTGGCTTTTTTTTTTTTTTTGGGGGGGGGGGTGGCACGCCATCCCTTGTCGGGAATCCAGTCCGCAGAAGTTAACGGCGGAAGCACGCCCAATTCGTGATCGTCTGGAGTCTCGTCGGCATGCGGTCGCCGTTGGGTGATCCGCAGCAGAGGTTCCGAAGTGGGGTCAAGACGAGACCTCGGTCCGTGTGAAATGCGGCAAGAATTTTCACTCCACTCCTCAGATTTGCCTCAACTTTAGGCTGGGATTGGGGCGGAAACACGTTTGTTCTTCGAGACCTCGGCTCGCCAACCTACAGCTAATCTCTTGACTTCCAACTTGACAATCTTTGAACCTCCGCCGCCTAATTTGGGGATCATTTATTACAAAGCTCGTTTATTGTTCTCCAGCCCATGCTCTACTGTAAAACTCTTTGTTTTGAGGAGACTTGTTCAGACGTGTCGGGCCACATGCACGCATGAGTCACGCTATTGCTTGAAGCTCGGCATTTCTGTCAACCAGTGTGTGGCCCCTTTGGGTTACAAGTAAAAGAAAAGCGGAAGATAGACCTCCTGCTTCCGGTCGGTGAGCGGCACGAAGACTCCAAACGTTGGAAAAAAAAAAAAAAGTCATCCGACGCTTTCTCTTCGGTAATTGCCACGTTGTGGAGCCACACAAAAAGGTGAACGGGCTGCCAGTGCTAATGAAAAGACAGATTTTACGAGTTGACAAAGCGAGTAGGGCCTTTTGAGACTTCCGCTCAATGGTTTTAAGACCTTCCCGGAGCTTTTAAGACTTTTTTTTTTTTTTTCATTCCATCATGAAGTGTTGGTTTACTTTGGTTTTCTCAACTCATCATTCAGCATTGTTGGCTTGACATGTCAACATTTTCCACACTGGTATGTGCACTTGTGTGCGCGGTTGACAAACGAGACCCCCAGGTACGGAGCCCGCAGGTACTGAGCCAGTTGCGCAAGCTGATGCATGCTCACTTTGCACTCATATCTGCTTGAAAAGCTGCAGCGCAGCGTATAAGGTAAAGCGTGGTAAATAGTGGCGGTGTTCATATCAGCGCTACTGTATGTCGCTTCCCACGGTTCAGTCTGACCAAGCCCGCATGTCTGTCTTCTACTTTTTAGGTAAGAACCCCACCGACAAAGGAGCTGCTGGGGACTACGGCGTCCCTAATCCCGGGCCGGCCTTCAAAGAGGTGTGGCAGGTGAAAGTGTGGCCCAAAGGCCTGGGTCAGGCCAAAAACCTGGTGGGGATCTACCGCCTTTGCCTGACCGAAAAGACAATCAACTTTGTCAAGCTCAACTCCGATGCCGCCGCGGTGGTACTGCAGCTCATGAACGTCCGGCGCTGCGGGCATTCCGAAAACTTCTTCTTTGTCGAGGTTGGCCGCTCCGCTGTGACAGGCCCGGGCGAGTTCTGGATGCAGGTAAGTCTCTCATCCCAAGTACCCTTCATGTTAAAAGCGCCCAGCATCCCTATGATCTTTTAAAGACAAAAACAAGCCGAAAAACACACACACACACACACACACACTGAGCAATCATCTACAGTCAAAATGCGGATTTTACTGTAGAGAGAAAATAAAGCGTAATTATCATTCCCAGTTGAACTTTACCGTTAAGCTAACAAATCAAACACAAGTGAATTCAATGTTCAAACACCAAAATAAATGAAAAGCCACTCAAATCGTGACGTGCGCTGTTTTGTGTGTTTTGGCCCGTTATATAGGTGGATGATTCAGTGGTGGCCCAGAACATGCACGAGACATTGCTCGAGGCTATGAAGGCACTCAGCGAGGAGTTTCGGCAGCGAAGTAAATCTCAGTCAAACTCCGGTCCAGGAGGAGGTGCTACCGCCTCAAACCCTATCAGTGTTCCCACACGCCGGCACCACTCAAACCCTCCGCCCAGCCAGGTGGGCTTCACCCGCCGACCCAGAACCGAGCCTCCCGGAGGAGCTAACGGCGGAACGGGGGTTAGCAGTGCCAGTGCTTCTCCCACACCTCGACACAGCTTTCCAAGGTCTCGCACTGCCAGCGATGGGAGCAAAGTTGAGGAGGCCCTTACAGGAGTCCCCAGCTCCAGCCCCTCAGCCAACGGGTCTTGTTCCACCACACCCATTCTCAGGTCAAAGTCGGCGCGCTCAGCCCCCACCTCAACCGCTAAAACACCTCTCGGTCTGATGCGATCTATCTCCACACCAGCACCGTCCCCGGCCCCTAGCTTGTCCTCCAGCTCCGGGCACGGATCAGAATTTGGGGGCATAGCACCATGTGCTGGTCCCGGCGCAGGGACTGGCCCCTACAATCCTGTCCCGATGCATTGCGCCTCTGTCTCAGGTTCACCTAGTGACTACGGCTCCTCAGATGAATATGGCTCCAGTCCCGGGGAGCAAACGCTCCTAGTTTCCCACAGCCTGCCTGGAAGTTCAGTTGGTAGTGTTGGCAGCCAGTCCCTTGGCGAGGAGGGCGCTAATTATATTTTAATGGGCCAGCATAGTGGTGGCAATAATAGCAGCAATCAAAGCAGTGGGACGTCCAGCTCCTTGCCAGCACCTGGAGGACAAGTCTGTGGCTCCCAGGTCCAGACAAGAAGAGTTCTTCGCCGTTCCTCTAGCCGGGAATGTGAAGCGGAACGTAGGTTGCTGAGCAAGCGTGCCTCCTTACCTCCCATGGCCTTGGAGAGACTGGTCCCATGTCAGCACAGAGGTGAGGAGCCAGCAGAGGAAGACTCCGCCGACTATGCTGTCATGTCGAGGAGCACCAGCCGCGAGTCATTTTCGTCCACGTCCTCCACAACGCAGAGGGAATTCCTCATTGGTCCTGGGTCAGCAGGAGGAAGCGGGGGTTACCTGGATGTAGCAGGAGAGTTCAAAGGTGAAACTGGTGCGGGATCAGGGAGCGTTGTCGATTTAGGTGTAGATAATGGTTACATGTCCATGTTGCCAGGGGTCACGCAGCCTCCGGTGTCCCTGTCCCAATCACTGGCAGTGTCTGTCCCGGACTTGGATCCCAAACCTGCAGATGATTACATGGCCATGACCCCTAACAGCAGTGTGTCCCCTCCACAGCAGATCAGACCTCCACCGACCTCTGATGGCTATATGATCATGTCTCCCAATAGCAGCTGCTCACCTGATCAACGTGGCGGTCTCTCTTCGGGGGTCTGGGTGGGCAGTGGCAGTGCAGACAGCAGAGCAGGTAGTGACTACATGAACATGTCACCCATCAGTGCTCGCTCTGTAAATGGTAGCCCCCCGCCTTCAGAACACGCCAGTCATTCGGAGACCAGTTCTCAACAACAAGTCCCCAAGATGGTGTACTCTTACTATTCCCTTCCCCGGTCATACAAACACAATCCGTCTTCCAGACACTTCGATGACGGATCAGGACGTGGTAGAAGGCCTAACGAGAGCGGCGCGAGGGGACAGGGTGGAGGTAGGACAATCGGCGGACGTCAGGAGCAGACTGCTGCGAGCAACGCAATGGTGGCGCGGCACCTGTCGCTTTCTTCTTCCCCATACTCGTCCAGCTCAGCCAGCAGTGAGAGCCTTGGTGAAAGTGAAGAAAGAGCAGCAAGCGCCATCGGTGGTGGGCCTAAAGATGGAACTAAGCTCCAGCAGCGACGGGGCTCCGCCGGCTTGCCAAAACACGGTATGCACTCTCGAAGCCGACCTGTGAGCTTGTTTGTTGACGTATCCAAGGCCAACACGCTTCCCAGGGTCCGTGAAAACCCTCTGCCCCCGGAACCTAAGAGCCCTGGCGAGTATGTCAGTATTGAGTTTAAGGGGGAGAACAGTAACCACCCTGGGGTCGGAGGAGGGCGTGGCCAGGTCTTCAGGCATGGGTCTTCGAATCCTCATGGTACAAACAACCAGCATCCTCAACACAGACCAGTCTCTTGCCTCGGGAGTTTTCTCCCTGTATCTGCCCCCATTACTCCCCCAGCTGCTTCTGAGTATGTCAACATGGACCTGGGCCCTTCTCCTTCACCCTCACCACATACCCCACTTGTTTTCCCTCCCTTCCACACCCCTCCTACTCCATCAACTCTGGCTCCTGCTTCCAAAGTCCCTGATGCCGGATCAACTGGCCCTTGTGAAGAGGTGGCAGTGATTGCAGAGGCGCCGCTAAGGAAAATTGGAGAGATTGTCACAGAGTCGGAGTCCCCCACATCCTGCGGGGACTACACGGAGATGGCCTTCAGCCTCAACAGCAACACTGCTTCCAGGTTGTCCTCCAGCGTCTCGCCAAAACCTCCATCCCCAACCAGGACTGAACCCTCTGTTGCATCACGGGGTCTAGACTTTCCTTTAGCCAAATCAGGATCAAACCCAGACCACGGGGCTAAAGTTATCCGTGCCGACCCCCAAAGACGTAGACGACATTGCTCCGAAAGCTTCCTCACCTCATCTTCCCTCTCCGCCGCGGGTTCGACCTCCTCTTCGTCCACTGCCTCGCTCTTCCCAGAACAAGCAGGGATTCGCCGGCAGTGCTTCGAAGGGACGGTGTGGCGTAGTTGTACCGTCCCGGACGCCGCCACTCAGTCACCCCTTCCTGGACAGCAACAGGCCATCCCCGCTCAAACACCCACCGGAGAGCAAGGCCTTAACTACATAGACTTGGACCTGGCCAGCAAGGAGAGTCCGCATTTAGTCCTGGGTGGGGCCCCGGGGAGCCAGGCGTCAGCGCGCCTCTTTTCGGTGCTCGGTGCAACTTCTGCGGTCGGAGGAGCGGCTGCGGCGGTCGGCAACAGCGGCACCTCCGGCGTCAACACCTACGCCAGCATTGACTTCCACAAGTCCGAGGAACTGCGGACGCATCAGAATGGAACCAATGAGGGAACAGGTAACATTAAAAAAACAAATGTTTTTATACGTGGGCCTAACCACATGACCCCTTGTTATGAGTCCAACCCGCGTCCGCTGATTTTTCTGATATCATCTGATGTGAAATGTTGCAGAGCAGCTTGTCTCTTGTCGATTATGATCTTTCTATACATCATACAAGTGCCAATCCTTCCACTCGGGTTGAGCCATTGTTGTCTCGCGGCAAACATCTCACTGCAGCACCGTTTCCAAACAAAGGAACCATTCAGACTTGTCATTGAAGCATCCCACTCGGGGTTGAACCAACGATCCTGTCGTGTGACATTAGCATTTACAGCTTTTTCTTGTAGTTTTCACCGCTTTAGGTTTGGGCTCCCCCAGTTTTGCGTATTCCAAAACACGAATTTGTACATCTACTGTAATTTATGCTCTCTGCATTCCAAGAATGTTCCCTGAGGGGGGAGGACCGCCACAGCTAAACAAGGCCTCAAACCCCAAATAGCCAAAGATTCTTTTTGAGCCGCCGTCTGCACTGAGTTGGCCCGCTAAGAGGTCGGCGCCTGCCGCCTCAGCAGATAGACGAGCATTTAAATGACCGTGTGGATTTACATGCGTCGGTAAAAGACTCTGCCGTCTTACGGAGCCATTCCACACTGGGGCTCTTGTGACGGCTGCGCCCTGCCAAGCCTCGCTGTTTGCGGAGTGGCTTTGCGAGTGCTCGCTTGAATTCACCGCAAGCATTTCGTACCTTGACTCGATTCGACAGAGGAGGTGGGGGGGCTGCGCGAGAGTGCCGGTTCCGAGTCTGCCATGCGTCGGCCTTGCAGACTGCGTGGATTGAGCATTTTGATCGAGAAATGCTTCCAGGCTACCGCTGCGGTGGGGGAGAATGTTGCACATTGACTGCGAATGTTGAGATCGGGGCCAGGGTTTCACTCACACAGTCTCGCAAATGCCCTTGGTCTGCGCTCGCCCACTTTCATCTCCTGCATCCCACCTAGCCCCCTTTTCCACCGCCAATAAATGATCCTTTTCTTCGAGTCTTGTGCAGGACTTGAACCCCGTTATTAGCTCGGTTTCTCAGATATTTTGTTGGGAACGAGAACATTTCTTGTCGTCCGACATAATCGACGACCAACAATACAGGCCTAGGACCCCAAAATGAAAAGTCTACCATGTTTGATTCTTTTGAGGGGGTGGGCGATCCTCCGTGCGGCGTGACCTATCACCGGCGGCTCTCCGACAGTGCACCTTGACGTCGGCCAAAAGGATTGCGTAACGTGACCGGTCCGTTGCCTCCCTTGCTTGGCGATCTCGAAATCGTTGTCAACATTTCGTCATGCGTACAAATCGGTGTTGCCGACGCTTTAAAGCGTGATTAAACCAAACGGCGGATTGTTTACGTGCAAAGTTTAGTGCTAACGTTAGCTAGGTCGTCTAGTAGTCTGATCCAGCCGCACCTTAGCGATCTCCCGAATTCCCTTACAATCCCAGAATGGTGTCTTGATATTTTCAACTTTGTATAATGTTCTCTCTGCGTCATTGTCGTCAGCTGATGGGTAGTTTCGGCGACCCCTCTATTCTCTTACTCCAGTCCATCCTTTAAAGGCATTTTTCGAACTCATCTTGTACGTTGGGCGGGCTGACGTCAGTGAGCCGGGAGCGATCATAAACAAAGGCTAAATGTTTACAATCACCGGCTTATCTCGTTCGTCACACGTTTTAAATGTTATGTCTGCTTTAATGACAGGGATCTTATCTCGAAACAAAACAGGATTTGATTTAGGCTTTCCCCCTCCAAAACGGCCTCATTTCGTACCCCGATAACACAGCCGAGTGTTCGCCGATCTTTATTGAGCCGAGCCGCATATTTTGGACAAAAAATCTCTCCCTGGAAAAGTACATACACCCTGACTTAAAGATGTGTTCTGGGACTTTGTTCTTTACCCAGATCACTTGTCAGTATGCAGTGTGCATGCGCTCCTCGTGAATATGAGAACTAGTAAGTTTAAATATATTGAACATTGGACGCGACGTTAACGAACAAGTCATGATGATTGCGTCATCCGCAAGTCATCGTTCACACCAATGCTAGACGTGGAGCATTTAGCCGAGAACAACGTGCTAACAGAGCTCAAAGAGTTGGTGTCGAAAAGAGGAAACCGTAATCTTGTGTTTTGGTTTTTAAAAAAAAAAAAAAATCAAACACCAGATAACAGTAATCTGCAAAACATGCTGCCAGCAAGTCGTTATTATCAGGTTGTAACATTTTGATGTGATGAGAATGATATCACAGTTATAGCACGTTTCCTGGTGGTAGTGAGCTCAACTCCACAAAAGCAGCAATTCGGCCGACAGAATCAGATAAAAAGAGCCTTCAAGCTGTTTTTTGGCACTCCCAGTTCAAATTTACTGTCAAGCTAAACATAAAATAACCCCATCGCTCAGCATTGAGCTCAGCCAGCTTCATGCTAATGCTAACATGGAATGGGCGTGCTCAAAATACCATCCACGCTCTGATGTTATAACGGCTATTTGAACACAAATGGTGGAAAACTGCACTGTCAGGACCTTTACCTGACTAAATTGCCCCCCCCCCGGGGCCCCTCGGCCCTTCTTTAATTCGTCAATGTCAGTGTCCCAGTGCACAGAGGCAGGTCTGTTCGCTCTGCTAATTGGACAAAACACATGCATAACTGGCCAATTGGATCACTATCGACTGCATGCGTGTGTTGTGGGTCTCCTACGGTCCAGACACTTTGCATCATGCTAAGGGAATTTTATTCCAGTTTCTCCTTCAAAGTGGGATTTACAGTCTTTCCCTGTAATTCCCCAATGAAGTGAATGAAATCTGCTCAATTTTTTTTCACAGGGCACTCGAACTGTATGGATTGTTTATGGTGACGAGCTTTGAAATCCGGGTCACGCCAGCAGCGCGTTATGTAAACGGCAACCACGTGGATTGTACATGATCCCCCACCCCCCACCCCCACCCATACTCGACACCCTCCCCCTTGCCCGAGCTCCGTGCGTGCGTGTCTTTAAACCGGCTCGACTCTTGAAGAATTAGCGGCCAATGTAGCAACGTTGCACGGTCAACTCCGAATTGGCCCCTTTGCGCCGTGTAACGCGCTATATATAAACGACGGCGAGGCGGGGCAGGCGTCATGGCAGCTCATTCATTCAAACGAGTGAATGACAGCAGCTTGATTGGATTTTCATTCGTATAGGCAGCACTTCACTGCTCAAGTCCTGAAGCCTTGACCCGAACGTGCGACGAATACGATCGGCTCGCCCAAACGCGCAACGCTGGAACGGTTTACGTTTACTCGGTTGTTTAAAGTCACACTCGATGGACGGGCAGGCGCTCCGGAGACGCAACAATTTGTATCTTAAGCCATTAAAAAAGTCCATTCGTCCGTAATATGTCCCCTTTAAGATAAGATTCTTGGAGGTCAGATTAGGTTTTCTTGTTCAATGTTCAATGTCGCACTTGTCCGCGACTCGCTTTGTTTGGGCGAGAAATCGGCAATCTGGCTTCTGTTTGGGTTTTGGGGGAACGTTGACGGCTTTGTGCGCGCGTCTGCGTGTTCGTCCCCATAATAAAAGGCCGAAGGTGTTTTTGATGAGGTCACCCGCGTGCGTTCAGCGCAAATACTCTACGTGGTCCGAACCGGCCTGTAAACGTTTGTCGCAGATTTTTTTCATTTTTTCATTTTTTTAAGACGCACACTATTCTGGGAAACAGGTCGTCTCGAAGCTCAAGTTCTTAAAATATTTACCATGAAGGCATCGCCTGTTTCGCATCTGGGTGGGGGGGGGGGGGGTGACAACGCAAGCACGGTTACAGTCACGAATTGTCTGTTCATCATTTGAATTTTCATTAATAATGCACTAAGGTTAAACTTTGCTCCTCTATAAATCTTGCCCTGCCTTTTGCAAACTTGGCATGGATGTCCGAAATGTTTATTTTCCAGCCGTCGCCGCCCCCCCCCCCCAAAAAAAAAAATATATATATATACTTCAGTGGTACGCAAACACTTAAGGTGGTTTTTGTGGCTTTTTCACAACAAAGGATTGGACAAGAAAGCAGTTTCTGGGCTGAGAGAGAGAGGAAAAAATGCTGAGTCATGGAGGGGGGGGGAGCAGAAATACATAACTGGTTTTAACACTCCAGAATTCCCAGAATTCTTTGTACTATTTATTGAGTAATACATGGGAAGAAATGAAAACAAATGATTAAAAATGCATATTACCACTTACTGATTGTAGTTGGGTTAATTAACTCGGAAGCCTGAACTTGTCTTCCGCAACGAGCCGGTACCACCTTGGGGTAATAGCAAGTGTGTACTTAAGCACAGTATTCAGTACTTTTTTTTTTTTTTTTTTGGTTTGTTTTTGATAGGTCCGACGGCCTCCTTGCCTCATTTGCGAGCCCGTATTGTGCAGAGAGGCCTCGGTGCGTACAAATCATCAGTTGCGATAAACCTGTTTTTCGAAAGTAGGAAAATAAATATCGTCCCTCGGAACGCAGACGAACTTTTCCTGGATGTTGTCGGCTCATCTTTTTCCTAGCTACGGGAGCAGATCCCCCCCCCCCCCCCAACACACAGAGTTTTCTTTTGTTGGGGCAGCACTTCGCCCCCCCCCCAAAAAAAATAGGCCTAGCGACGCCACTGGACGAGAGTGATTTTGTGCGACGCTGCAAATTTGTGGCTAAGTGCACGCACGTATGTGTGTGTGTGTGTTTGTGTGAGCGTAACAGCGTGCACGTGCTGCGTGGTCGCCAGCGCCTCGTACAATCGCGGTGTCGGCCACAGAGCGCCGATTGTGCGCGGCGGCGTTGGCCGCACGCCGGCTCTGGAAAGGTTTCGGGCGCAGCCTAAAAGAACGACGCAGCCACCCACCAACCCGCCGAGGTGACTGAGTGCATAAGAGGAGGAGGAGGAGGAGGAGGAGGAGGAGGAGGAAGACGACGACGACGGTTCCCCCTCTTTTCACGCTCGCCTCCCGATTTGCCGAGCCCTCCCTCCAGCCCGACGCACATTCATGACTTCATTGCTCAAGGAGAATCTGTTGGGGTTGAGATAACTCCTTTAGAAGTTCAACGTATCAACTTGACCTTTTTACTCGAGTGAAACGGTTTCAAAACGACAGACGCTAACGCTAAGAGTTGACGGATCTTTCTAGCTGGCGAGCGACCGCTTGGCTGCCGCCCCCTGGGTACGAAAATAAGATGAAAACTAAACACCTCAGATAAGTATAGCTACCCAAAATGTCTACTTCAATCGAGTATTTGGAGCAAGTTACTGGGGCCCCTCTGTGCCCGAGTCCCCCCCCCCGGCATGTCCAGGCGGATCCGCGTGTGTTCTGGGCATCGCCGAGCGCCGCGGCTAACCGGCGCTTGGCTCTAAAGCGCTTATTCCCCGGTGGCCGATAGTGAGCGCTAAGATGATTACGTCTTACTAACGAGGCAGAGCTCATGCAAGGGACAAGTCTGGCTTTAATAGTTTTTGTTTACATGTCTACGTGCGAATCGTAGGGCATATTTCGGCAGGTGGATCGGAGTGGAGCCGACGCGATGAGGTCAGAGTTGATTTTGGGGTGAGCCCAAGTGCGGCTAGCATCCTGAAAATAGCTGCGTGGGGTGAAAATAACAAAATTTACCAGTTGTGTTGTTGACCGTGGCTCAGTTGGTAGAGCGGGCGTCATCCGCTGACCAAAGAGTTGGTGGTCCAAATGCCAACTCCAACTGCTTGCTGCCGAAGGGCCCTTGGGCGCGATGCCGGACCACAAAGTGGTTCGGCATTGTAAACTGAGAAAGCGAAAAAAGAAGAATCGTACTTCTGTCACAAATAATCTGTAAAATAAGATTAGCCATTTTTCAGAGCGGATAAAGAATATCTGTGGGTTTTGTCATCAATCCAAATGGGTCGCTCCACCGTCGGCGCACAAATGTCCATTCCTTCTCAAACCGCAACCATCAACGCTAACCGTTAGCATGTCAGTGGCACCGTTAGCGTTAAGCTAAGCGAGCTTGAGTTCACGTCTCAAGACGGGGCTCCGTTTTGCAAATTCTTTTCAGCGTAAAGGAAATGCTGTTCCTGCGCATTGCAACAATGTTGGAGGTGAAAGAGCATCGTGCAAAGAAGAGGAAGTGACATTTGGACATGGTGTGTTTCAAATTAGATATGCAAAGAGCTCGGGACCGGGGGGGTCTTCTTCTTGCGTCATAGTGCAACATTAAATGCACGCATTGTATGTACCGCGCCGCAGCTGAGTGTCAGCTTTCAATTTAGCGACATCAAACCGTTTCCAGTTGGAACTCAAGTGCAACATTGACCTACACGGTCAGTGGCTCCTCCTCTTCCTCCTCCGAGGACGAGAGGAAGGCAGGCCTTAGGTAAGAGTTGAGTGCGGACGGATCGAAGCGAAGGCAGGGCGGCAGACATGTTTGCTCAGCGCCGCCGCTAATGTCCGGAGAGCGGTCGTTAACCTTTTCGTGCGCCGGCTCACCTCGACGTCAACTCGGCGGCGGCCACGTAATGCCGCTAAACTGCTTTCTGTTGCCGGGGGCCGTCGCATGCGTAGTAAAATGATCTTTACAATAACAGAGACCTTTTTTATCGCGATAAAACTCTTCCAGGTGTAAAGTCGCATTTTTACGAGCTAAAGTCGTCACTCACAAACTCACTTAAACATAGTTCCCTGGCACCATGATGACAACGAGCACTTATGTTCAAATGAAGCTCCTCAACTCACTCCATTGTAGTTCCTCGCCACCAAAGTTGATGCGAAGCACTGCTTTTTGCCGAACTGAAGCCCCTCAACCCACTTTCAACATAGTCACAACAGGGCGGCAAAACACTACCCTCGTATAAATGAAGCTCCGTTCCACACGCTGTAGCGGCGTTTTGCGAGCGTTCACGCTATGTTTAGCTGAAAACCCCACGATTGCCTCATCCTAGTGATGAAGCCAATGGCAGCCTCCGATTCAGGGAACGAGAGGGACACGGACTTGGATATGTAGCGTTAATGTTTATTCATTAGCGATCTGCGGTCAAGAAGCGGGAAGCTAGCCTCACTCATTAGCGGTGGGCCGCGCTTCTCCAGTCGCAACGTGCTTTGCATTCGGAAGCAACTGTCATCGGCGGGTGCGCTAAAAGGCAAACGGCGTGGCGGCCTGCAGATTGTCAGTAATCACTTTTTTGTTCAGGGCGCGCAAGACCGGTAGCGTAAGTGCAGCGGCTCGCTAATCGCGCACGTCACCGGCCACCGAATGCCGCACACGTGATGACTTAGACGGGGACTCGCACGGTTTTCGTTTCTGCGTCTGTCTCGCGTATTGTCGCGTACGGCGAAGACTGTAGAAACGGTCGGGGAACAACTACCACCCTGGTGACCTGGACTGAACTGCCCCGAACCCTGAAACATTCATCAGTTGGACATGTGCATTCAGAAGTTGACAGAAGCTCGAATGAAGTTGAAACCCTTGTTCGGTTCGTGCTGAATTTTCACCCTGAAGTCCCAATCGCTGATATTCCGCGGTGCGCGGTGTTTGGAGTTCAAACACTCGGATCGTGCGGCGATTCTGAGAGAGTGGTTTCTCTGAATTGAGGACCCCACCTGTTTGTCTTATCACGTATGCCTCACACTGCCAACACATTTCTGCGAGGGGGGGCTATTAAATGACATACCTAAAACCCTTTAGTCGTGTTGGCTCGTTCTCCGTGTGCGGCAGCCAAGGACTGGATGTCCCATGTCACATTTCACCGCGTGTTACGCAAGAACGACATATTTACGACCAAGTTGGCCGATTTTTGCCCGAGCGCGCACGGCGGCCCTCTTGCGCAGATCGTCGGGGTCGTCCCCGCGACGGAGAGATTCGGTGCAGGAATTGAGGCCAGGTGACCTGTTTTCACAGGGGGGACATATTTTGAATATCACCGTGAGGTCATCGGGATGACGTTTCTTTTTGTGACTGCTGCGGTTCAAAGCGCCGACAAGACGGCCGCGTTCGGGGGGGGGGTCAGTTGACAAAAAGTTAGGGCTGCCAAGTTAGTGATTTGTTTGTAGAATGACATTAATTCCTGCAAGGGAACAGACAAAAATGAGCGTAAGGCTCATGTTTGAAATGACGTTTTGTGATTTGCAGCAGGTTTTGGACGTGTAGTACGTCTTCCGGCATGGTTGTGTTCAGATATGCCTTGCTTACGGGTTGTTTTCACCGACGTCACCTGAAAACAACCCATTACGCTGCTACGTCCGGTGCGTCAGATGCTAATTTGTTAGCCTGCGTGCCTGTGGTGTTTCCCATCGGATATTAGCGTGAAACCAGCGTGCCTTTGTTTCGTGCGCCAGTAGCGAAGGAGAAAAATCATCCTGGCAAACAAAAAAAAAAACAAAACAAAAATCCGATTTTGGCGACCCCAATCTCGGAGACCTGTTGGTGTTATGCGCCGTGCACACGCCCAGACCTGTTTGTACAGTACTTGCCATATAGCTGTGTTGCGTAACGCACGCCGTTGCTTCAAAAGTGATTGACGGCGCCAGGGTGAAAGTGCACGCGGGACTCGTTTTTCCGAGCCCTTTGCTCCGGCCCCGCCAGCTGCGCAATGTTTTTTTTTTTTTTTTTTTTGGGGGGGGGGGCGTTGACGAGCTCACGCGTTGCGTTCAGAGCCCTCGCGTGATGTCAGAATTTTGTCATCACCTTTTCGAGGACGCCGGATTGGATCGCAGCGTCCCCCCCGCGATATCGCAGTTGACTCGCGTGTTTTAAAGCAGCGGTTGCTTCAAGATGTACGGCAACCATCGCATCCGTGGTAGCCCGTCTATGGCAGCGGGACAACGACAGACTATCGTCTGTTTCCAAAAGACAAAAATTGGGAGACTTTGTATTTCCGGAGAGATTGAGAAATAGATCCAGACTCCCTTAATTACAGACACGCAAAAGAACAAGCCAGGGAGCCGTTTCTGACAAAAGTCAGACACTCGAGGCTGTCAAGTGTTGTCCGTTAACCTCTTTATTTCAACACGCGCACGTTTAATTTTAAAATCCAAATGCTACTCCCGTCCCCGCGGCTCCTTAAGCCCGCCGAGCGAGCGCCTTTTGGAAAAGGCAGCGAAGAAGATTCGTGGTTTTTTTTTTTTTTTTTGTGTGTGTGTGAGTCAGTGCATTAACCTCAGGCAGCGGACCGACGTGCGCAGTCTTTGCCTGTATAATTTAACATGTCTGCCATTGAAGAAGGGTCATCATTATGAGACTAAATATAGTGTCTGTGTCTACGTTTCACGTGCATGTGCGTGCCTTTGGAGCGCAGCAGAGCGTGTTCCTTCGACCCGTCGTCGGAGTCGCCGTCGGTTGCCGTCATGCCGTGCGGTGGGGGGTTAAAATGCGGGACCCGGGCCCTGTTTTAGTCCGTTTCGGCCGCCGGGGCACTAAATATAGCTCGCCGCGCCAGGAGGACGACAAGCCAGGCGTGAGGGAGGGGCGCAAATATAGAGCAGCAATTAGAGGACGGCGGGCAGTGCTGGGAAATTGGAGAGAAAATGGAGGCTTTTCTCGTTTTGTTGTTTGGGCTGATGGGAGCCTGGCTACTTTTAGCATGACTCATTCGGACACTCTTTCCTTCTGCAACTTTTCACGATGCGCTTTGTTGACATAGCGGGCATATTGTTTTCACAATTCACCCCTCGGGCCTCGTTTGATTTTTTTTTTTTTTCTTTTTTCAACTTCTTGAGCGTTTGACAGCTTGGCGATTGAAAGTCGGTTTTGCAGAGGCTAAGCGCATGCATACGCGTTGTATTATACATATATAATATTTCAATATTCAGCAGTTGTGATCCATCCGTCATCAATGCTAGTGTCGCTAGCCCCGTCTATGTAGTTTTTCATTGTGTTAGCATTAAGCTATAAGAATTTTGTCAGTTGTGTATATGTAATTCTCTTTGTTTTATGTTTAGTTTGACACTAAATTTGGAGTCACAATAAACCGCTAGTAGTCCTCCCCCCGCCTTCAACAGATCAAGAGTTAGCGGATGTCCAGTTCTTAAAATGAAATTGGTTCCATTAGAATGCAGTAAACCATTAAAAAGCCTCTTTCGGAGGTTTATGTGCAGAGAATTTTTTTTTTTTTTTTTTTTTTTTTGCGCAGCGGCATTAACGTGAATTTTCGACTTTGAGCGGGAGGCCCTCGGAGCAGCGGCGATGACCTGATTGTTAAAACAAACAAGCGTCGAGTGCCTGTGCGTTTTCCTTGGTCACTTTTACCCAATCCCCCCCCCCCGCCTTCTCGGTTTGTTTGCTCGCACTGTTTACCGACGCTCTTTATGGAGTTTCGGTTCAACATGTTCTCCTGGCCAAGATATTCTTTTATTCGTTCGATGTGATTTTCCTGATACGCAAGCAGCACTTTATCTATATTTTAAGGGTATTTATTTATTCTTTTTCTGCTCGTAACCCAGTTCTTCTTAAACATTTTAAACCAAGTGTCACGTCCAAAAATGCTGCTCTGTGAATGACCTCCAATTTCTTTTGGTATCAAACTGTTCTTAAATATATGGACATAAAAATATACATTTGTATCATCATTTAATTCTGTGCTGTTCTAACCAAACACTTTACTGTATTTGTTTTCAGAGTGCTAATGCCAGCGACGTCGTCCTTGGAGCAACAATCTGGTAGCGCTCAAATCTCTCTCTGGCTACATTTTTTTTTTTTTTTTGGAGTTTGTGGGGGGGGGGCGCGAATGGCCCACCCCTTGCCCCTAACAACCAAGAGAAACTTTTTTTTTTTTTCCTGCCCATCGGTTGCGCAAAGCAACGGGGAATGTGTGCGAAGTGATGTTTAAAAAAAAAAAAAAAAAAAAACTAGCTTTCATTCCATGTGTGGGAGCCAAACAGAAGTGTAAAAGGAAAAGGAAAAAAAAAAAAAGAATTCAAGTTCTCCCACGAAAAGAGCAGAAGAAGTGCCTATTGAAGACTTTTAGACATTTTGTTCCAATGTGTGTTGAAACCTTTTAACTTTTTTTTTTTTAATTCCCCCACTAACAGTGGCTAGCACCTCAAATAATGTCAAGCGTGACATTTTAGTTTTATTTTTTTTTTATGAATCAGTTTCACGTCGAGTCAGATTTTATCGCTCCGATCGACGAGTTAGCATGGCCGCTTATTAGCCCTCCGCTATTAATGTCGCCACTTTTATTCCGCGCCGCGTGTATTTTTCTCCTCAAATTGCAGCCGTGCACCACGAGGATTTTGAAAACTAGTAGCAAAGAAAATTTTGAAAATGCCATATCATACGGTACAATTCAGGATGCGCCATACGGTCGTTTAGGAGGTGCCGCGTAGGCCAAAAATAACATTGCTCTCTCAACAACAAAAAAAATACACAAAAAAATCTCTTGTGAATTAAGGTAGGGTGAGAGAGAGATTTTAAAAAATAAATAATAATAAGTAAATCATGAATAAGCAATTGTAAACCACAAGTAAGTTTTTTTCAGGATTTGCTCGCCTTTAAAAAAAATACATTGGGGAGAAAAATGTGGAAAAATGTAAAGAAAAATCACTAACAGTACACTAATGGTCACCTGTAATTTTTAATTTTTTTTTTTTTTGCCAACATGGCACCTCCTACTTATTTGACTGCGTCTCACTTCATCCTTTTTCCCTCTCAGGAACAATCAGGTGTTACTCGCGGTTCTGCTCACGCTAATGCTAGCCCGCTAGCTTTTCGGAATCGCCCGTTCGAGCTCTTCTCCGACCTCATCTGTAAAAATGTGCATCAGCACTTAAGTGCCTGTCTGTTTTTGTCTTATTTAACCCATCACACGAGTCGTGCTCTATGCCACGTCTATTTTTCTGTACATTTTCTCTTTTGGATGTATATAATGTAACTCTGGCACAAATCGGATTCTATCAGGGGACTTTTTTCGGTGGGCCGCGGCTCTGGCGAGGAGACTTCAGTGCCAAAACTCGCCAGGAGAGACTTCTCCTCAAGACCCGGCCTACGGCTCTGATACTTTTTTTTTTTTTTTTTTTAAATGTAACCCCGCCCATGTTGACTCTTGCAAGGGGGAGTTAAGAAGTGGCTCCTATCTCGGCTCGCACTTCGTGGGACATTTCGGAGATAAAGGCAGAGGTCGTGTTTTGACCCGGTAATTGTCCAAACGTGACCCTTGATGATGAAAATTTGTCCATGCCTGCGGTCGACAAAGTCAACGCCCAAGCACTGCTTTGCTTCAATTAAGAACGCACCAGGATTTGTTCCGACTGCCCTCGACAATCCTTCCTGCCGCTTGGTCCTCCAAATACATTTCATTTTGTGAAAAAGTCTGCTGTCTTTGTTTTTTCATCTGCGAGACGGTAGCGAATGCGAAGAATATGTCCGCGTTGGCGTTTGGACTTGTTACTTGACAAACAAAACCCGACGAAAATAATTCCAGTCGAACAACAGATGGGCTCACGGTGTCTTTTGTTTTTGGGAAGAGCTGCTGCGATTTTTGGCAGAATTAAAACAAAAGCGGTGTAATTAGCTGGTGTGGACGCGTGACGCACGTTTCTTGAGCTCGAGGCAAAGAAGAGCGGCGTTGTGAAATCCCGCATTCCAGAATTACTTCCTACTACTTCCTAAGGCCGGGGTGTCACACTCATTTTTCACACGGGCCACATTGTTTTTCCCGTTTCCCTCAGAGGGCCGTTACGACTGTGAAACAAAGATATATTTAATCATCTCATCATATCTACGTCATCAATTTATGAACTAGTTTTAGAATCAGAAATCAAAGGTAACGTGTTTTTCAACTATTGACTTTTGGTAACACACAAATGCTTGTCATATCTCAACTTTATCATTGATGATATATGACAATTTGAAATTTCAGGACAGATTTTTTTTTTTCAAGAATCATGGAAATTGACACTCTTGCTGTGGCTCCGCGGGCCAGATAAAATCATGTAGCGGGCCAGATCTGGCCCCCCGGGCCTTGAGTTTGACACCCGCGTCCTAAGGTAACGACAACTGCATTCCGCGTTTGATTTCGGCCCATCCACAGATCGCCAACGTCACCTCACCTGAGCAGGAAGTGATTGCGCGCAGACTGTAGAAATGGAAAGAAAAAAAAAAAGCAGCGTTTGAACGTTACACATCAGTGTCGGGAAAGTCAAATGTTGGCCGCATGCCACGTTCGTGGCGGAAAAAGGGGCTCAGCTGCCATCAGGTCGTCGTGGCGACACGGGAAGATGAGGTCGGGTTGTTGGACGGGAGGCCACAGAGTTCAAATGACCTGGGGGGGGGGGGGGCATTATGGATTTATTTACGCACAGTACTCCATAATCATCAATCAGCACATTAATGCTAATACTCTCTGACAAGGTGGGTATTGATATAATTAGGTACCAAATATAAATGGCTGCTAAATTTTTTTTTTTTTTTAGGGGTAAGTGACACATTGCTTCATCTTCAGGTTACATAATTCAACAGTTCTGCTTTATCATATTATGCAAGTGTTGCACTCAATTCCACACGCTCACAAAGGCTTCTTCCACAACAAAGTCGGCAGAGTCTGCCTTTATGAACAGAGAAACCACCAAATTTATGAATATTTTTTCCCTAAATAGTTGATACAAATGATGGCATAATTGTTACGTCGGTTAGTATAAAAATTCAAAAAGGTTTTGAAGAAGCCACCAAGTGACATATTGGGAATATATTAAAAAGGGGGGGGGGGGTGCATGTTTAATGTTATATTTACTCATCAAAATTTCAATCCAAAACAATTTACATTGTTAAATTACATACGTGACATTTGCTAACAGCTTCACAATTTTTACATCAACGTAACCGACTGACTGATGGTCTTCCAGTTGATTTTTTTTATTTTTTTGTTTTTGTACTTTTGCACTTTCCTGAAAATGGGAAAAATGTCTTGCTTTGCTGTAAAAGAAAAATAAAAAAAAAAATGGGATTTTGCAATTTCCTAAAACATCCAAAAGGTTTCAGGGAGAAATCAGCGCTCTCCCGTACATTCTTCCCTGCTCGTCCCGTGGTGGCAGCGTTACAGGAAGTCTTTGTCTTTATGACTTCCTGCAAGGTGCAGAGGACAGGAAGCTGGCAGAATGTAAGTGTTGGGAAATTGCTTTCTTTCTTTTTTTTTTTTCGGTTTTGTTTCCAAAGCGGATGAGGCAATTTCACGTTGAAGAGTTGCCAGGGCCCGCGCCCGAAATTGAACGCGAAATTGGCCATTTTGTTTTGAGGCCGCTAACCTATGCCTCCGCGCAGCTAATGCACTTTTTTTTAAAAAGAAAGTTTAATCTCTTCCAGTATCTTGAAACTGACTGCTGTGTGTGTTTTAGCAAGATAAACAGCCTGCCTTAGGCACTAAAACCCCCTAGATTACACTTGGTCGACTGCAAGACACTTGCGCTAATCCCCCCCCCCCAAAAAAAAAAAAAAAGAAAAAAAACTTTTGTCTCCCCCCCCCCCTCCTTAGCTCGCGACTTCCCATTTAACTTTTAGCCTCAATAAAGTGAGTTTACACACGCAGTCATGGCCAAAACTGCTCCGGTCGGCTTGTTGTAGGGTAATTGTGTTCCCTTCCTCCCTCGGCGCAAATGTAGAAGCGGCCATTTGCTGACGTACTAACCACCCCCCCTTCCACTTACATACTTGGCAAAACAAAAGGCCTTTCTGTGTCTTCCTTACACGTACGCAAACGTGTTTGCTATCGATTCCGAGTTATCATTGGCGCTGTGCAAAATTTGCAGTTAGAATGAAAGAAAAAAAATGCCGCATTGGGAAAGGAATGAGGTGAGGGGATTCCCAGACTGTTTTGACTGAAAGCACCCTGAAAAGCGTCGACACATGCTACAGAATTCCCCCCCTCGCTGGGAGCGAGACGGGGGGGGGGGGGGGGGGGGCTGGCTGCAAGAGGACACCATTCGTGCACATGAAAAGAGCCTGGAAACTCGACGCTAGGACCGGAGAGGCCCAATTTCAAACCTCACGCCCGTTAGCGGCGTTGGGCTCGCTGGGAGAAGCGGAGCCCTCCGATTTCCACAGAGGGTGACGGAGGGGCTCCCTTGTGGGGGGTGTTAATCCAATGTACAATGTGTTTGACTGGCAGATCCCCTCGCACCCGCCGCCACGGTGAGGCCCCTCTCTCTGAAGGAGATGGCGACCCGGGGCAAGTGTTGGTATTTTAGGTGGAGCTGGCTGGCTGGGAAAAGAGGGGAAAGGGGTCAGGTGATGTGAACAAAGCCCCCCCCCCCCCCCATTAGGGGCTTTGATCTCAGCTCAGGGTGGACCCCATGCACCCTGTCAACTTGCCGGATGCACTAAACAGGACATCTTATGGAAAATGTAATTTTGATTGACTGCGCAAACAATGGACCCTGGAGGGAGCAGCCCACCCAATAAGAATCAGTGTGAAATGAAATAAAATAAGGAAACATTTTGATTTGAAAGTGTCTTTAAAAGATCTGTCCTGCACAAAAGAACGTCGGTTTTTGCGGTTCCCAACTTTATTGAGCCAAAGCAATAAATTAAAAGTCACAAAATCTTTATTTAATTTTTTTTTTCCAGACCGCCAAGCAACGACGTCGTGTTTTGTAATCAGAGACATTTTCAGACAGTGAATGGGTTTTTTTAAAATGAAAGCACATTTGTTTTGAAAAGATGCAGCAGCATCGCGGGGACGACGAGCTCTACTAATTGTGGGCGACACCGCCCTCTCGTGGACGCAGAACCCCGGACGCCCCTTTTTAACAGTCCCCCCCCCCCCTTTTTTTTTTTTTTTCCAGAACATTGGAGTAGACCTCGCGGTGAAACAAATGTTGATGTGAATGCAAGCCCCCCCCCCCAAAAAAAAAAAAAAAATGTCCATTTCGTGAAGTGATCATTACTGGTTCCTTTGTGGCACAACACCAAAAACTGTACAAGCAAGCGGATTCCCCCCCCCCCCAATTTGTCATGATTTCAGCACCACGCAGTAGAGGAGATGGAAAATCCGTGTCAGCACACTCAGGAGCTGCCGCCTGCGAGGGAGGAATGAGGAACAGCCGGAGCGAAGTCTTTCCGCTTGCCTCCGATTCCACGAACAATTCATTTACGAGTGGTTTTGGAGCCCTCGGGAAGTGCCACCATCCTTTTTTTTTTTTTTTTTTTTAAATTGTGACGGAACACACGCTCAGGGAAAAAGGTTTCATATCTTCAGTTTTTTAGCCGCGACAATTTCAACACTCCACGCCACTGGATAATTGCTCGGGATCATCAGGACTTGAGTGACTAATCAGAAGAACAACGACAAAAAAGTGGCAGTTTCCCCAAAGACATCCCAAGAAATTTCGAGTGACATGTTGGAGTTTTAGACTTTTTTTTTTTTTTTTTTCAATTATTAGTTTTATTTCATAACAAACCCTCCCGATTGTTTATCCAGATCACAAGGACTTGAAGGAGACGTTGCCCATCGAAATTCGGAGGTAATCCAGTTCCGGCAAATCTTCATTGAGGCCACCGCCGGACACTTGACTTCCGCTTGACTCAGAGCGAGGTGCCCCACGACTCGGGTTCTCTGTGGTTCCCACCGGTACCTCGGTACTGGAGAACCTGAGGCCCAACTGTGTTACATCCGGAACAGCTGCCGCGACGGTGGGCATCGGAGCGGTCGAGGCGTTTGTCCTCGGTTCCGCTTTGGGCCGCCTGACGATGGGAGAGTTGCCGGGGCGGCGGGCGACGTGCACGCGTCTGCCTCGCGCTGTGCTGCTGGTGGACGTGCCGAAGGGCCCGGACCTCCCCTCGGCGAGGCCCTCCGAGACCACGCGTCCCGCCGCCGCTCCCCTCACAGTTTCGGTCTGCGGTTTCTTTCGCCCAGTCCCGAACGGCGGGACCTCTTTTCCGCCAGAGGCGTTTCGGCGCAGGAGAGAGGTTTGGGGAATTGGGCTCGCATCAGCCGCCCGAGAAACATTCAGTTCCAGACTTTCAAAAATCTGTTGGACGGCAGACTCGTCCGACAGTCGGGTTGCGGCGCTGCCGCTCTCGACTCGATAATTCGACGGCTGTATTAGCAGGCCGCCATCCGGTTCGCCGAGACGAAATGCAGACGTGGAGGGAGCAGCTGTAGTCTGAGGCTCGACTTGTCTCCGGCTGAAACTGTATTTCGATGACAGAGACGGGTAAACGTTTGCCATTTTGAACGCGTAGCCTTTTCCTTTATAGAGCGGAGGTTTGTCGGCGAAGGCCTTGGATGTCGGCCAGCGGGAACTTTGAACTCCCAGAGACTTGCCGAAAGCTTTTGAGGACGGCGGCGGCACAGGCCTCCCGGTTGTCCTGGGCACCAAGCTGGATCCGAAAACAGGCCGCGCTCCGTGCCTCGAAAGTGCATCTTTGCGACTTTGCCCAGCCAACTGTGGCGGCCCGAATACTCTTGAAGTGGCTCGGTATCGAGCAGCATTCCGTGCCACATCTTCCTCTTTGGTTGACACTTTCCTTTCACCCCTCTCAGTCTCCCTCACTCTCAGGGAATTCAAGGATTTCCCAAAATCCTCCCGCCTGACGAAAGAAGGCTTGAAGGGAGACGACTGTATCCTCTTGGCGCTACCGGGGAACGAGGTCGGTTTTTCCAGCTGAGGACCGTGTTCGATAACCGAGGCGTCGGGGTTTTTCACCCTAAAGGTGTTTGGACGTCTCAACGGAAATCTGGCAGGTGGAATTCCGTTGAGCGTGTCGCCGTCCGCTCGGCGTCCGGACAAATATCGGCCTGGCTGTGATGAGAGGACCGTCTTAACCCCTGACTGAGCTCTTGTACTTGCAGGCATTTTAGGAGCGTCCACTCTGGAATCTTCCTCAGGGTTCCTGGAGCTCGGACGTAAGGGATGGCCGGGAGCTGATTTCAGAACGACCACGTGGTACTTGTTCAGATTTTCAGCTCGTCTGACCGAAGGGTTGTTTCTCGGCCCTCTCGCCTCAGCTTGGAACCGTTCATAATCTCGGCTGTTTTGACGAGAATGAAAAACATTGTTTGCGTTTTGTGTCCGGCTCGGTTGACGTCCAGACAATGACGCCGCGTCCCGGCCGTACGGAGAATACGACGACGTCTTTGTGATGTCACCACCGAGGACTCTTACGGAACTGACTGAGCATGAGAAGGGTGAGGAGAGGGAGAATAACGGTCAGTAAACAATAAAAACAACAAATGCATCCTGCGGTTATGGCAGGAACAAAAGTACAATAGCTATTTGAAATTATTTATACACAAAATATTTTTTTTCAACTTTAAAATGGGTCAGTTGACTTTTGAAAAACTGATTCTGAAAATTGGTCGTGTTAACTGGTAAAACGAGAACTTAAATATATATATAAACAACTAAGGCCAGCAAAAGATGTTCACATTTTGAAACTATAGTTTCTTTCATTTTGGAAACTTTAAAGCACGTCCAAAAAAGAAAACAAAAAACAGGAGAGTTAAACAAGATGACACGAGCCTCGTCGCATTTCAATAACATTTGCGGCCGGCAGAGTTTTGGGGGGCTTTGGGGGCTCACCTCGTGCGGAATGTGAGCGTGTGATCAATGGCGTGAAAGCTGCACAGACCAGCACAAAGACAAAGAGGAGTCTGCAGACGGTAACGCATCATAAATATATATTTTTCAGAAAAAAAACAGCTTTAAAATATGATGAAAATAGAAAACAACAGATAATTACCTGGTGACCAAGGGCATTATGAGCAACTTCCTCAACTTGTGCTATAGTTCCCCCCCCCCCAAAAAAAAAGGTCACTTGTGTGTCAAACAAAGCCTGATTGGAGGCAACGCCGTTCACCTGCCGGACTTCCTGAATGGTGCGTCGTCACTGCGAGTAAAAGCAAATATCAAAAAAACACAAAACAATCATGGAGAATCACATCATAATACAAATACTGCAGTGCAGTTGTACGCTGTACTCAGGCCCACCTTAACCTCTGAAAATGACAATAACGGCAACCCCAAAGTTATGGATTTTGTGCACGTTCGGGCCAGAAAAATGTTTGTGAACACTTAGGCCTACTATGCTACTCTATGACGTCGGTTGTTAAGAATAGTTTTTCGCGGCACTTGGTGACAAAAGATTGAATGAAATGAATGAAATCACTTCATTAAAAAAAAGGTTTCCACATATATTCTATATATTTTTTGTTATCAATAAAGAAAAAGTCCAGCGTGCCTGGAAATATGGACGGTGCGTGATGACGTCACACGCCCCGTCGGCTCGCAAAAAAAAAAAAAACACGTGAAAACTTTTTCGAGCCCCTCCTCTTCCTCCCCTGTGTGTTTTTGTTGGGGGGTCGGTGGGGGGGGAGTCGGTCCGAGTTCGGTTCGTGTAAATGTGGCCTTTCCCTATTGTAGTTAAAATGTGAGTTTTTTTTTAATTTTAGCAGAAAGAACGAAGGGTCGGGTTTATGTTTTTTTTTTTTTTTTTGACGAGTGGGGGTTTCGACTAAAGGCATAAAAAAAAAACCTTGCCCCCCCCCTCTCAAAAAAAAAAAAAAATCTCAGCGGCCACCGACCATCGTTTCACCTCTGCCGTCTCGTTAGCCTGCTAGCCTGCTAGCTGCTAGCTCGCTCAACTCTTGTCGGCTCCGGCAAGGACCACCGACAACAAGAAAAACGACAAGAAAAAAGCGGCCGCGGTCATGGCGGAAACCAAAATCATCTACCACATCGATGAAGAGGAGACCCCGTATTTGGTGAAGATCCCCATCGGCGCCGAAAGTATCACTCTGCTGGATTTTAAGCAAGTCTTGAACAAGCCCAACTACAAGTTCTTCTTCAAATCTATGGACCAAGACTTCGGGTGAGTTTGGAGCGCGTTTGCTTTCGCTGCTTAAAACAAAACAAAACAAAAAAAGTTTGCAACTTTTGGGACTTTTACGTTCAAGTGTGGGGGGGGGGTACACCCAAATGCAAGCAAGCCACGTCTCCTCCCAATCAACATCCCTAATTAGGAGCTGCGTGGGCATCGTGACCGTGGATCTCAGTACATCATCATCATTACAATCTTTTAGGGGGGAGGGGAAGGGGTGCTGGATTACCTGCCCCCCCCCCGCCTTTGCACTAATCCCCTCCCCCTTCATCTCATTGAAGCCATTATGATAACATATTTTCTGGAGGGAATAGTTTTGTCCTCTATTCTATCAATTAATCTTTTTTTTTTTTTTTTGGGGAGGGGGCAACTGCTCAACTTTCTGCACTGGCATGCGGCATGAGTGGGCTTTCCGCAGTGGGTGAGACCCCTCTCGCTCTGTTAAACTGAAGTGTTGACATCTCGCCGTTTTCCATTGTTGTCTTTAATAACCAAAATGCACGCGCATGCATTTAGGTGCGAGCGTCTCACAAAGAGGACGCAGTATTATGGCATCTAGATTTTTTTTTTTTTTATGCATTCCAGCCTGGGGAAAAAAAACAACACCAAAATCTTTCTTTTTGAAAAGTTATTTGTCACTTTTTGGCTCAGGTCAATGGCTGCTGTGCTCCTAATGCATATGAATTTCTAGCGGTTGGCAGCTTTGCGTTCATAGTGCCTTTTTTTGCACTTTAACAGTAATCATAAACCGGGAGTGGCAATAAACATCATGTGCAAGTATCTTAAAAAAATAAAAAAGTGCTTAAATTGTCTGTCGCATCGGGATTTCTTAAAATCGCCAATACTACATCCTGGCATCAGGGAGGAATTTGCTGGCCAATCGTGAGCAATAGTGCGTGTTTTCATCAGGCCTGGTATGAGGCCAGCTGTCGGCCCCAGCAGTGTGTGGGGTGTTTTTTCCGGGGGGGGGGGACTCCGAATGGGTAAGCCGCGACCAGTGCTGGGAAACCGGGGCCAGACACGGACCATTTGGTTTCATCCGTCAGGAGAGAGGGGGTTGTTGGCGGATCTTCCTCGGGGGGGGGGGGCTCGCACCGTGGCACGTTCTCGTTAAGATTCATTGCTTCTGATGAGATGCGATGCTCCTTGAGGAATTTAACATTACAAGGGAGCGAAAAAATGTGGGGCTGATTGGACCCATTTTGGACATTTCTGTTTCGAGGAATGTCGACGTTGCATCCGTTTTTTTTTTCTGGGTTTTGGATGGTTTACGCCAGACGTGGACAACGTTAAGCCTCCTCCTTTTCACCTAAGCCGCCGCTAGAGGAGATGACACGATGACGGTTCCCACCCTGCCCCCCCCCCCCCCCCGTGATTAAGACGTCGCGGGAATGACACGCCACCCGAAATCCCGATCTTAACGGCTGCTTAACCCTGGCCGACTTTCACACGTGTTTGGATCCTGCGCGTCCGGCCGGCCTCGTCTTCCTGTCGACTCTTTCGTTAACAACACTGCGGAGTGGGTGGGAATTGACATGCGAAAACATACACACAAAGATGGCGAAAAGCCCCCAAAAGCTTTCGCTCAGCCGCGTTTTTCTTTGTAATGTTGTTGAAGTCACCTGTGAAGGATTTTATGTATTTATTTTTGATGGTTTCAGGGTGGTGAAGGAAGAGATTTCAGACGACGGAGCCAAGTTGCCGTGCTTTAACGGCCGTGTGGTGTCCTGGGTAAGTGCTCGACATCAGAATCACACGCTGCTCTCCACACCCACTTTTCCTTTTGTTTCCTCCGAGACCCCCTCAGATTTTATCTGGCGTGACAAGCGGTCATAAATTGTTTTTGCTCTCATTTAATTGCTTCGGAACGTGACGACTAGTTCAGCGTGCAGTTGCGTCCCAGGCGAGGCGGTTACATTTTAACCAGTGAAAATTTGTCGAAAACCGCGCCGACGGCGGGCTAGTCGGCTCGGGAACGTGACGAACTTCAACGTTCTCGCGTTCGTTCCCTGGCCTGTGAGGTAACAAAACACGGCGGACAGACTTGGCCCAGTTGAGCCAAGTTTGAGGTCTGGAGCATCTGTTAAGTGCATAAGAATGAAGGGAGCGCTTAAAAGCGAAGGGACCCTGGGGGAGCGATATGTGAGCTGCACGCTAAGCAGGGTGGAGGGATAGCGAAAGACGCCATTAGTGTTTGGGGGGGGCGCCCGAGTGACTGTTAAGCTCCATTTAGTTGACGCCGTACGTTTAAGATTTGTTTGTTTCGACGATAGTGATACAGCGCAAAATCTCTTGCCGTTTTTTTTTTTTTTTTTTTTTTCCCCAGCTGGTGTCTTCTGATGCTCCGGCGGCGGAGCCCGCCGCTCCGGCGGCGCTCCCTCCCGCGGAGACGTCCGCCCAGCCTTCGCCCCCTCCGCCGCCCCTACCGCCCCCGCCCGCGGAGAGGACCGGCGGCATTGGGGACTCCAGACCGCCCTCCTTCCAGTAAGCGCTCGAACCGCAAGAACTTATCTTTTTACCCGCCGTAATATGTACTCCATATTTTGACAACGTCACGTTAAATCGTGTTGAGCGAGCCAAGTTGCTGTCGCTCTCTAACTTTGATCCCGCGTCCCTCGCAGTCCCAACGCGACGGGCAGCGTGGAGACTTTGGACGAGCAGACCGAAACGGAGTCTGTGGTTTCCTTCAGGAGAGAGAGACCTCGGCACAGGGAGAGCGCGGAGCAGCACGGTGAGCTATCAAGATGTGGCGCGCCGCCATCCTTCTTGTGATTAGAATCAAGGAATGGCGGGAAGGCTGTAAGAAGTCCAGACCCAGACGTCTGGGCCGTCTCTTTGCAGGGGCCCGTGTGAACGGCCAGAGTCGCCTGGAGCGCCACTTGGCGGGCTACGAGAGTTCCAGCACGATGATGAGCAGCGAGCTGGAAACCACCAGCTTCTGCGACTCAGAGGACGACGACACCATGAGCAGGTGAGGCGTCGCTTTTTTTTTTGGGAGGGGGGCACGTGACAAACGCGTTTCCGACCGCTCCCCTCCACGTTCTGGACTTGTCGTTCGGAAGGTTCAGCAGTGCGACGGAACAGAGCACGGCCTCCAGACTCTTGAAACGGCATCGGCGGCGCAGGAAGCAGCGCCCTCCTCGCCTGGAGAGAGTACGACCAAATCTTTTTATTTATTTTTGCTTCTGGCCAATGCCTGCTGCGGTGTTGTGAGCAAAGGTCAAGAGTTGTCTCCTGTTCTAGGCGTCCTCCTTCAGCAGCGTGACAGATTCCACAATGTCCTTGAACATCATCACTGTGACCCTTAACATGGGTGTGTACCTCATTCTAGACGTGTTTTATTATATTTGCCCCATCCCTGATTTCTTTTCATGTAGATTAAACCCGAAATGTTGTCACGAAAATAAAACCGCACTTCACATTTGCGTCACGTAGAGAAGTACAACTTCTTGGGCATCAGCATCGTGGGCCAAAGCAACGAAAGGGGCGACGGCGGCATCTACATCGGCTCCATCATGAAGGGCGGCGCCGTGGCCGCGGACGGCCGCATCGAGCCCGGCGACATGCTGTTGCAGGTGAGCGGCCGGGTCGCGCGCCGCGCTACGCTCGCGCGTTGGCTTCGCCTCACGTGGAATCGGGATTCTTTTTCGCACTAGGTCAACGACATCAACTTTGAGAATATGAGCAACGACGACGCCGTGCGAGTGCTGAGGGAGATCGTGCACAAGCCCGGGTGAGTGGTGACCCCCCCCGCCCCGTAATTGTGGGGTGACGGATCAGATCCTTGAGCTCAGCGATGTATCTGTGGTGTTTGCCAGGCCCATCATCCTCACTGTGGCCAAGTGCTGGGACCCCTCCCCGCAAGGTTACTTCACTCTGCCGCGCAGTAAGTCAAACAAGAAACCAACTGCTGAACGAGCAAACCTTGAGGTTTTTTTTTTTTGTTTGTTTGTTTTTTTTTTTGAACAGGTTTCTAACCGTTGCCCTCTTCTTCCCGTGCAGACGAACCAATCCGGCCAATCGACCCGGCGGCGTGGGTCAGCCACTCGGTCGCCATGACCGGCGCCTACCCGGCCTTCCCGGGCAGCTCGTCCCTCAGCACCATCACCTCCTCGTCCTCCGTCACCGAGACCGAACGTGAGTATCCGGCGGCACTCGATGCGGCTCTGAATCCGAAACGAATTCACAGAAACGTAACCCGGCCTTGGCTTGAAAGTGGCACATCTCGAAAATGTCCTAAATATTCCCCGCAGGATTCGACGACTTCAACCTGTCATTGCACTCCGACATGGCGTCCGTCGCCAAGGCCATGGCCTCGCCGGAGTCGGGGCTGGAAGTCCGCGACCGCATGTGGCTCAAAATCACCATCCCCAACGCTTTCCTCGGTAAGAGAGCGCCCGAGCGCGCTCACCCCTGCCCTTCGCATGACTTCACGGGGCAGGCATTATGTTCCGGGAATTAAAAGCGTGTGATTTTTGTGTGTGTGGGGGGGGGGGGACAAAGTACGAATGTGTGAGTGCTTGCTTGTCTTGACTGCAAACATCTGTTAAATTGAAATCACCTGCAGTTGCATCATGTGGAGCAATAAAATACATTTTCGTTTTTCCTTTTAGGGTATTTCCAAGCTGAGCTATTTTTGGTGATGTTCCAATACGCATCTATATATATATATATATATATATATATATTTTTTTTTTTTTTTTTTTCAAGAGCACTCAGCGTCGTCGTCGAGCTGAACTCAAGTGCCCTTTGTGTGTTTTGCAAATGGGAAACGGCGCCCGACGTCGTCTGGGATTTTAACACCACGCGGCATGTGTGCGCAGGCTCGGACGTGGTGGAGTGGCTCTTCCACCACATCGAGGGATTCCAGGACCGCCGTGAGGCCAGGAAGTACGCCAGCAATCTGCTGAAGGCCGGCTTCATCCGTCACACGGTCAACAAGATCACCTTCTCGGAACAATGCTATTATGTCTTCGGGGACTTAAGTGACTGTGAGAATTGTAAGTTAGCTCGCGCAAACGTTAGACTGCCTTGTAATTGGGGGGGGAGAGAGAACTCAATCGCACATACTTGACGCAGTTTTTTTTTTCAAGATGAATTCGACTGAGGGCAATTCAATTGTTTCCCACACGTCACAATGCAGAAACATGATATTTGGTGACCGTCCCCGCAGATATGGCCAACCTGTCCTTGAACGACAACGACGGCTCCAGCGGGGCGTCCGACCAGGACACCTTGGCGCCGCTGCCCCTCCCCGGGGCGTCGCCGTGGCCCATGATGCACACCTTCCCCTATCAGCCCTACGCCGCCCACCCTTACTCCAGCCAGCCGCCCCCGTACCACGAGCTCACCAGCTACACGTACACCCCCGGAAGCACGGGCAGCCAGCACAGCGAAGGTGAGCGGGACGTACAGTCGACGACGATACTAAAATACAGTAACTGGTTGACTTTGGACTAAACAATTGCGTCGAGCCACTTCGACGACATCTTTTCTACTCTGATATCTGTAATATTTCCCCAGGGAGCCGAAGCAGCGGGTCGACGCGGAGCGAAGGCGAGCGCCGACGCGGCGGCAAAGGCTCTGGGAGCGCGGTGGGCGGCGGGGAGAAGTCTCCGTGCGGGGGTGACGGCGGAGGGGGCGACTCGCGCTCCGGCAGCGGCAGCGAATCGGAATACTCCACCCGGAGCAGCCTGAGGCGGGGCCACGGCTCGGCCGCGCCCAGCGAGCACAGCCACGCCTCGTCCCAACGCTCGCATCACCACCGCATGCCCCAACCCCCCCACATGTCGCCCTACCCCCCGGGCATACTGCCCTACAACCCCATGATGGTTATGATGGTACCACAACACCCGCACCCGGCCCTGGCGGGCGCTCACGCTCTTCCGCACGCCCAGCAGCTACCCGCGGCCCCCGCTCACCCGACTCTGCCGCCGCCCCTCCCTTCGGTTTCCGCCGGACCCCCGGGGGCGCCGCCCACCCGCGACTTGGGCTCTGTTCCCCCCGAGCTGACCGCGTCCCGCCAATCATTCCACTTGGCCATGGGCAACCCCAGCGAGTTCTTCGTGGACGTCATGTAGTCGTACGCGGGCGCGCGGCTCCCGCCGTTTTCGGCGCTCGGTCGTCGTGGTCCTCGCGAGGGCCGATTGGATCGAGGGCACTCGCGACTTGGTTAGAACAGGGTTAAGTATAGACAAAATAAGATGTTCAAACAGTGAATGTGCAAGTTAAGATTGTAGTATCATCTGGTCCAGTCCTACGCCAGTTCTGGACCGTATCAACTTTAGCGTGTTTTTTTTTCTCCCCGTCGTCTTTCAGACACCAAGGCAATCCAAAACGTGCGCAAATCTCTCGAGTACTAAAAAAGGGATGAGATCCTTTCGGGATGGCGTTTTTGAGGGCTGTGCTCGGATTGCCATTAACGCTCCACGCGGGTACGCGACGTCAGATTTTTTTTTTTTTTTAATTTTATTTTTTATTTTTTTGTACGGCGTTGTCCGACGATGAAATGCGTACGCGTCGTCTTCTGTTTCAACACACAACACCGTGCGAAAGACGAAAAGGTCCAAAAAAAAAAAACTTTTGTGTTCTGTTGTCGCGTATCAAATTGTGAAGTGTACTGTGCGTTGACTTGCTTTGTGGTACAAGTTGGTTTTAAAAAAAAAAAAAAAAAAAAAAAAAAAAACAAGACCATGCAGAAAGCGGTACCAGGAAGAAAAAACAAAACACAACTTGTAGAAATTACTGTGATCCACAAGCCTGGCAATTCTGTTCTTGTCTTGTTTCCTGACTCACATTATTCCCATATTTCAATTTTTTTTTTTTTTTTTGTACGAGTGACCATTTAGTTTGTGTAACCCACGTCAAGGTGCGAAATGAAAAGATGTCGTTTGAAGCCGTGAGATTGCAGTTCTCATTGATTTCATATTGTCACCTTTTGAAGAATAAACTTGATTTTTCCGCTTTACCTTTTTTTGTGTGTACGTTTCAAAAAAAATTGTTGACATTTTTTTTTTTTTTTAAACTGAACACAACATGGAAAGATATATGTGAACCTTATGTTTTAATAACTGGTTACTGATTCGAAAATTGCATTAGAGTACATTTAAAAGCGGAGTTCTCATATTTTCTTAGAAATTTCTGAGTTTTTTTTTTTTTTTAATTGCACTATTTTTGTCCTTCCTCATAACAGGATTGCCTGTATGATATGTAACACGTGTTGATAAATTTATTGCAACGTGGTGGAAACAGTGACCCACGGTGGTGAGCGTCGGCATCACAGTTCCGAGGACCGGGGTTCAAATCCCGGCCCCGCCTGTGTGGCGCTTGCATGTCGTCCTCGTGCCTTCGTGGGTTTTCTCCGGGCGCTCCGGTTTCAACGTTTGCCTTGAAATGACGGGCGCGTGCAGGTAAATCATCCTAACTTCACAATTAGCTCACCTGCAACGAGTAAAACGTGAACGAAATTTGATGCTGGTTCTAAACCGAAATGACGCCGCTCTTGTTTGGGATTCGTTGCCGTTAGACGTCAGCAGGTCCGCCATATTTGATGTGGCAAATCCGTCCGGAAACTAAAAAGCAAGGCAACGCACTGCACTTCATAAACAAAAAAATGTACAGAGTGCACAAAGATAATTTCTCTCATTTAGCTACAAACAGTATGGATTACGGAAAACAGAAAAACAGGGACTTGGCAAAGTGCTATGAATTATGGGATGGCCCTTGGACTCCACATTTGCTTTCGGGGGCTTTGACATTCTACAGCTTTTTATGGCATTTGACATCATTTAGCAGATCACAGTTTTCATGCGTAATGGAGGAAAAGGTGTTCCCCACCCCCCAACAAATAAGCAATTATTATGACACTTAGTACAATTGTTTGTGATTTTTAAAAGATGTCATCAATGTCAGTGGTTTTGCCGCTTTAGGAAAATGAACAAACGCAGCACTTGCCTCATAAACGCAAGGACAACAGTACATGGAATATGTTCTATATTACATCAAACATGGCACACACAAAGGTTGCCTCAGTCAGCACTGGGTGGGGGTTGGATGACTGAATGAAAAATGTGACTTGTGGTGGGTTTCCAGCGGAGGTGGGGAGGGGCCGGGTTACAGCTGCACTCGGATCTGCCGAGACCGGCACCGGCAGCGCCGCCAGCACGCCGGACGCCGGCCCCACAGTCGCTCGATGAAAAGGTGAAAGGTCTCGTCACGTCTCGCTCATCACACCAAGGTGCGTGCCTCGGATTGACCCGGAATAAAGTCCAGCTGTTCTAGTAGGCTTTTACTGACATTTTGTGTGTGTGTGTGTTGTGTGTGTGCGCGCTTGCACCGACATTCTTTTGTACCCTTGTCTTAACTGACACTTTTGAGCCCCGACATTCCTTTGACGCTGTGCAAGCTAGCTGCTCCCCGTGGCCCGTTATCCACTAAAATGCGACTACAAAAAATGTCAGCAAAAACATGCAGTACTGTGTGCACACTTGTGGAACCACGAGTTGGTAATTTTTGCTTCCCCTTTTGAAAAAAATGTTGTAGCTCACATAAATGGTGGAAAATGTTTTGAACCGATGTATTATGGGTAGGGGTGTGGAGACTTTTTATATGCACTGTACCTCACCAGCCTATCAAATTGCACAGGCTCTTTAGATGTCTCACATGACCGAAGCGCCTCCCGATTTTCCCACTGTGCAATGTCGATTCATGACTTAAAATCGATGAATCGTAAGTCCCGCTTTGTGGCCCTAACAACACCGATTCCTGAGGGCTGGCGTTGGGGGCCTGATCGCCATGGCGACGGCTCACGCCGACCGTGAGCGCAAACATGACTGTCGCTTCTGTGCCGTCGCATTCTTGTCCCCGCCCACCTCTTCTTCAAGGCGTCTTTTGTCCTGTCGCCAACAAGACAAAGTACGCTTGTGCGCGACGGGGCCCGCCGAACTTGCCATTGCAACTCAATTCATTTGAATTTCTACCAGTTCTTCCCAAGAAAAACATTGCTAAAATTTTCATGCCAAAATGTTTTCAGCGTTTTTTTTTTTTTTTTTGGGTCAAGCAGCAGCAGCAGCCGACACGTTGGCCCCTCCCCTCAGATGGCAAGCCACGCCCACACCATGCCCCTGCTGAGCCCGGCGGCGGGGGGCATGGCGGGCGAAGGTCAGCGCAGGCGGCGGGTCCTCTCCAAAGACGGGCGCAGCAACGTGCTCATCGAGCACGTGAGCGGGCGACGGGCGCTCTACCTGCGCGACCTCTGGACGACCTTTCTGGACATGCAGTGGCGTTACAAGTTCTTCTTGTTCTGCGCCACCTTCGCCGGCACCTGGTTCCTGTTTGGCGTGTTGTGGTACCTGGTTGCCGCCATGCACGGCGACTTGGCAGGTGAGCCCTCATGTGCGAGAATTTGTATTTTCTTTGAAATGTGTGAATCCGTTTTTTTCCCCGGCAGACCTGGCCTCGCTCTCCAACCACACCCCGTGCGTCACCGAGGTCCGGACTCTGACGGGAGCCTTCCTCTTCTCGCTGGAGTCGCAGACCACCATCGGATACGGCTTCCGCGTCATCACGGAGGAGTGCCCCGCCGCCATCGTGCTGCTCATCTTCCAGCTGGTGGTCACCATGGTGATGGAGATCTTCATCACCGGCACCTTCCTCGCCAAGGTGACCCGCGGCGAGCGCGCCCGACGCGGCTGACGCTCCGACGTCACCGGGTTCCCGTGCCCGCAGGTGGCGCGGCCCAAGAAGCGAGGGGAGACGGTCAAGTTTAGCCAGCACGCCGTTGTGTCCGCGCACGACGGCCGGCCGTGTCTCATGGTCCGCGTCGCGAACATGCGCAAGAGTCTGCTGCTGGGCTGTCAGGTACGGTTTCGACACGAACGGCATTTGTGTGGCGGTGAACGTACACGCAACGCCGGCGGATACTGCGAGTTCAGTGTATTTAACGTGAGGCCGTGTTGGCGGTCAGGTGACGGGGAAGCTGCTGCAGACGTCGCTCGGCGAGGAAGGCGAGGCGGTGCGCCTGGACCAGCGCAACGTTCCCTTCCAGGTGGACACCTCCAGCGACAGCCCCTTCCTCATCATCCCGTTGACCTTCTACCACGTCATCGACGACAGCAGCCCCCTGCGATCCTGGGCCGCCAAAGGTGAGTAAGGCCTTTTCCAACGTGGCCGCCAAGAAACACACGAGGGCATCATCGTTTTCCCGTCTTTTGTTTTGCACGTGACAAAGGAGATTAGTAAGAATGTGACCCGGGACCCCAGATTGAGAACTGGTTCCCTAAAGCCACACCTCCCGCATCTACTAGGTGGAGACTGGGCGGCGGACTTCGAGCTGCTGGTCATCCTGAGCGCCACGGTGGAGCCGACCTCGGCCACCTGCCAGGTGCGCACGTCGTATCTCCCCGAGGAGATCCTCTGGGGCTACGAATTCCCCCCCGTCATGTCGCTGTCCACCTCGGGGGGCTACGTGGCCAACTTCGCCTTCTTTGACAAGGTCGCCAAAGCCAAAACGCCGCCGCCGTCCGCCGAGGGAGAGACGAACCCGGAGAAGGCGCGACCAAAAGAGCACTTTGGGGGTAGAGCCGGGCGGGGTCCAGACACCGGCGCGCTGAGCATGCGCATCAGTAACGTTTAACCAGGGGAACAGGAAGTGGCCGAGTGGTTTCTAGTCTACAACAAACTCTCACATTGTCACTAAGTCACTTTAAGAACTCTGTTTTGTCTTTTTTTTTTTTTTTTTTTTTTTAACTTTGAACATTAACCTATATTGTGTTCACATCCTCAACATATTAAAGTCAAAATATCCATTTCGGAGCTCAACGCCACTCGTCTCGTGTTGTGTATCTGTCTGACTAGCGAGTAGTCTAGTTGTCTACATGGCTCTCGTGCGTCCGTGTGAAACTGACTCGTGCTGGAAATGTCCGGCCCCCCCTGATGTGACAAAGTAGCGAGCCGCCGCCCCTCTACTGTCGTGTAGTCCTCCGAGACCGCGCAGCCATCTGAAGAGGAAAAGCTGGGGATGGTTGCCAGTGGCCTGAGGTACTTCCTGTGCTACGGCGGCGCGTGGATCCTGCTGGCGATCCTCCACGGTACGTTTTTAGATAACACTATCTGGAAAGTTCATCGTTCACGCTGGTATGCAAAGTCGTGATGCGTTTAAAAAAAAAATCAAATGGCGTAGACTCCTCATCCTCGATGACTTAGGTCAGCTCGTTTACGCCGTCTCACTTCCTCTTTGCATCCCGAGCGTTGTTGTTCCTCTTTGCAGGGGCCATCAGAAACGCCGCAGATTCCGCCGTGCTCTACGGATCTTGTCAGTGGAACTTAGCTGGTCACACATGGGGACTCGCGTAGATCGTGAATGAAACTTGGGACATTGCACGGGGCAACTTACAAAACTTGGTAGCGCAGGTCGCGCGCACACCGTATGCATCTTGTGAGTGCACCTTAAGAAGCTGTACGTCTGTCTTGCGTATCTCACCAGTGCAAGTCACAGCAGCCGCACAACAAGCAATAAAATGCGACTGAGGTGGAATATCGTGGGGGAAAAAAAAAAAAAAAAAACATTTCCCGGGCCAGCTACAGATGCTTACACTGAAACGCATGATTTTTTTTTTTTTCATTGAACCGCAAAAACATGGTGCGATTGTCAAGGAAGAAGCAAATGGCCACAATGAAGAGAAAACGGTAATAATAGGGAAAGTGGATATTTTGAGAGGCTATTACGTGCGACGTTGCGGATCGTGAATTGCAGCAAAACCGGCGATGGCCGGCCGGAGGGCCGGTTTACTTTTGACACCATTGTCGTCATTTCTCTTCACAGAAGCGGCCGGATGCCAACGCATCTTCCATCAGCGAGCCGGTGACACGGTGGAGCTCCCGTCGTGTTTACCCGGAGACGACGTCACCGCCGCCCACTGGAACTACAAAGGCAGGAAAGTGGCAGGGGACGGTGCCAGGGAGGCGGACCGCTTCACCGGGAGAATGCAGCTCAACCGCCGTAACTACAGTCTAACGCTGAGGGCCTTGACCCGAGAGGACTCGGGCATCTTCAGCTTCGTGTCGGCTGTCAACGACAGCCAGCGAGGGACCGTGGAAATCACCCTGCAAGTTCACGGTAATACCCAACAGGTCTGCGGCCCTGGTGGTCACAAGGAGATTAGTAAGGTCCGTGGCGACTAATTAGGGCCTGATTTTGCCCTTATTTTGTCTGTTGTCCCACCGGAGACTTCAACCGGCAGACAGTCTTATGTCACATAGGACTAAACTGTGAAGTCCTTTGAGACTATCTTATGAAGAAAGACTTACTCAATTTCGTACGACTAATTTAGTTCCACTCGCAAGATA
The DNA here is from genome assembly GCF_019802595.1 of Syngnathoides biaculeatus. NCBI lineage: Eukaryota > Metazoa > Chordata > Actinopteri > Syngnathiformes > Syngnathidae > Syngnathoides > Syngnathoides biaculeatus. The sequence continues at coordinate 4,310,332 of NC_084660.1, forward strand.
CGCGTAACCCTTCCTCGCGTTCGCCGTTTCCCCGTAGAGCCCATAATGGCGAAACCCACGGTGACCGTCAACGCCACGTGGCACGCCGCCAACCACTCGTGCAGCCTTCTGCTGCGCTGCAGCGCCCCCGCCGGCGGGGGTCCGGTGGAGTACAAGTGGCGCGTGGGCAACGCGAGCCTGAGCGGCGCGTGGTGCCAGATGAGCGTGCCGCCGCGGGACGGCGCCCATGAGGTCCAGTGCACCGTCTTCAACGCCGTGAGCGCCGAATCCACCTCAGCCTCCGTGACGTGCGGCAACAACACTTCCTTCGAGGTGTCGCTGACAGGTGAGCGAGCCACTCATTATTTACCCCCCCCCCCCTTGAACTCATGGTAATGAGATCTTCGTTTTAGAGGCGCCGAACTTCGCAGTTGTCGTCAGCGCGGCGGCGGGAGCTTTTTGTCTTCTCGTCCTGGTAGCCGCGGTTGCCGTGGGCGCCTTCCGCCGCTGGCGCCGGCAAACACGTGAGTCGCGCTCAAGCTAAAAAAAACAATTTACCTCTCAAACAAATTAAAAATCTGACATAAAAACGTAACCGCTTCCTGTTTGCAATAACGTAGGCTGGAAGTCGGAGGAGGCGACGGTCTACGCAGACATTAGCGAGGTGGCGCAAGAGTGCGCGAGCGCGCACACGGCTGAGACGCACTTGCTGACGCTCTACGACAAGATCCAGCCGGACCGCCTGGCCCTGCAAGACCAGGCCCCCTAGAGCCCCATTTTGCGGAGTCTGGAGTGTTTTGGAGGGGGGATAGTACACTGAAGACTTCTTCACATTTGGTCACCACAAAAAGCCTCGGATTTGATTGCATTAAGTCACGTAGCATTACTTAGCACCCAGAATACATTCGTACAAAACACAAAACTAAAGTATTGTGTGTTTTCGTTTTTGTTTTTTTTTTCACCTGGGGGCACTGTAAGACAGACTTGGTTATATCGTACTGGAGAGAAAGCTCCTTCCTGAGCTTGTCAGTACAGCAGTAGTAGTCATTCTTCACAGAGGATAAAGAAATACGTGGGGTTTTTTTTGTGTTTGTTTTGTTCAGATATCCATTGTTTTAAGCGGAACGATAATGCTGAATAGACGCTAATCGTTAGCCCGTGTGGCTATGGAGTTCCTCATTGTGTATTAGTATTCATGTCATGCCGGGTCTGGTGTTCCTTTAAATACACAGTGTAATTCTCTTTGTTTTAAATGTTGTTTGACAGTGACCGTCAGCTGAGAGGTTAAAAAAAAAAAAAACTGCTTCAGCTTTTTTTTTTTTTTTTTTTTAAAAAAGAACATTTACTAATGTAATCAGCCACACTGAATTGAAGGAAAACAACTGCCCATGCGATGCCTCGTATTTCAAAAACATTCATTCAAATTCAAAACACGTCCAATGTAGGGATAAAAAGTACAAAGTTGTCAGAAAAATAAATACTCAAGTCACATACAGTCGATTTTGGGTTGAAATACATCAGTTTTGCAATACAGCAAAATGGGAAGTGAAGCACTGTGAGGACTTTCCCGATGTAATGTAGCCCCGAAACAATCGCCAATCCCATCTATCCATTTTCTTCTCTTGCTCCTTTGACTTCTTCTTTATCTTCTTGCCCTGTTCAGAAAACAAGCAAACTGGAGGTACTGTGAACCTCGCTTTATCGCACTTCATAGTTTATGGATTTTAAGGCGATCATATTTTATGCATAAGGTGTCTACGAGTGGTAAAACTACAATAAAAGGTTATAAATTACCCATAAACAAAAGGTTAATTGCCCATCCATGCGCTGATGCTACCAGATAGCTACGTGCTAACTCTTTGGCGGTCACCTTGCAAGTGCTTGAGCAAAACGGCCATCAGAAAGCCGCCACTGACGAGTCCCGCCAAGACAAAAAGGCTGTCCCGACCGCGGGTCTGCCGCCCTGACGTCATCGCACCTGCCACACAAGAGGCGCAAACTCGCTCAGAAAACAGGAAGTTGTCGGCCGTATTGGCCGATCGGTAGCAGGCCTTACACTGGATGCGGATGGTGTTGGAGATGTTTTCCGGATCGCGGCTGGAGGTACAGGTAAAGTGTGTGCTGTTGCGGACTGCGACGAGGACGAGAAGAACCCCGGCCCCGCCGTCGGGGTCGAACATGTTGTAGGCGGTCCGAAGCGAGGGTTCCATCTTCCAGGAGAGATTGGTGCCCAAATCCGGGGACAAACAGCGGAGTCCCACCCAGCAGCTGCTGTCCTTATGCACAGAGAACAGCGTCTCGACGCTTGGTTTCTGGAGGTGTCCTGAGGGGGGCACATCATAACCGACACTCAGTGGCTCCTGATTTCCCAGAGTTACTTGCCACTCAGCATTTGGCTGGCAACACCGTTGATGTTGAATAATTGTGAATTCCGAATCCATTTGACACTTGTCCATCCCAAGAACAAGCACAAGATCAGACTTTTGAGTCTGGATTAACCAAGCCCCACACCGCAACATTTGATTGCATAGCTCAACAAATCTTTTCATTTGGTAACATCGCATTACAGTTCTTCTAATAGGGCCACATAACGGCCGGTGACGTACTTTTAACCACCAGCGTCACCACTCTCTCCACACTGCGCTTCTCTGTGTCCACCAGCTCCACGCTGTAGTCTCCCGCGTCCTCTTGGCTCAGGTTGCGGATCGTCAAGTCGCCTGGTGACAATCACAGACATGGTCAAACACCCTTCGGCCCTTTTCTTTAGCGCCGGCGCTCACCCGACGAAGTGTTGAGAGTGAGTCGTCCCCTGAACAGGAAGAACCGCTCCGTGTTTATCTTCCCGCCGTGAAAGGTGGCGATCCAAGTCTCGTTGAAGAACACTGACCATTTAATAGACGCCAGCGTCTGGGTCGGGTCGCCGTCGGACGGCAACGTGACCGCCTCGCCCTGGTAAGCCACCTGCTGGAGACGAACCACTACGACCGTGTGTGGTCACGCAGCGCATTTGGTCACATGGCGCTACATCGTGCCGGACAGCGTAAAAGATGGTCACCTCACCGCCAGCTGCAGCTTCAACGGAGGCTCCGAGCAGAACCAACACGGCAGCCCAGGGGAGCGCTGTTGTAACGACGGCATCACACGTGAGAACCCGCTGATGCGCTTAGTAGAACTTTCCACTTAAGCGTGATACAAACACATCATCCATAAAAGTGTAGAATTGGATGAGGGTGCCATAAAAGTCCAGAACTATACGAATAAAACTGTTGAAAAGTGTAATGATGAGACAGACCACCGCCACAAGGTGGCATTTTGAGGTCATAGTTGGAAAAATATGTCACATTTGAAGCCACGCCATCACAAGCATCAGTTTGACATTGAGGGATCGATATGGGCAAAAATCGGAGCTTTTACGCAAGTTACGAAACTGAGCGAAAATTGTAATCACAGAACTTCACAAAAACAGCCGCTGGTGGAATACGACGACATCAATTAGGTAATCTCGGTAGCTAGTCCACAGAACCGATCGTCACATGGGACCACACGGCATCACCTCGCGTTTCCAATCGTTCCTACCTCCAAAAACGACCACTCGCCGCATGATGGTGGAGGCCAGCTGTGGTGTCAGCTGGACGGAGGTTGACTCGTCCTGTATATTTTATGTATTGCGCACATGAATCAGATCTGCTTCTCCATTCTTTTCGTTTCCCTTTTTTTGTTTTTTAACCCCGTGACTATCAATCATGCTTTCAGGAATTGAGAGTTAAGTGGAAATGCTTTTTTTTTCTGGGCGTGGGGAGTAGGAGGGTGCACTATCAATTTTTATGAAATGATTAATTTCAACCGTTTGGGAATGGGATTCATCTGAAAAGTCGTCATGGTGTGAGCTGGTCAAAAAATGCTCAAAGAGGGGAAAATGATGGCAAATCTGTCCAATGTGGGAATTGTCAACGGTCCATTCTTTTTTTTTTTTTTTTTTTTTTTAACTTTTATACCTCATTTATAGTTTTGAAATTTTTTTTGGTTCAGACACGTGTGCGTGTGTGTGTGCTTGTGGAATACTGAAAAAGCAGTTTAATAATTAACAATTTTACATTTATGAATGAAACTTTGTTAATATAGTTAAAAGGACTATCACAGACGTTTTCATTGTCATGTCTGTGTTTAAATAACATGCTCATAAAATAATAAAAAAAATTGCAGAAAGTTTATCATAAACAAATGACTGTAAATCCTTTAGTTTCGCAGCGTGCTCAAAAGGGCAGAGAGGATTTCAGAACAATTTCAGAACAAACTGAGCAAAATGAACAATTAATATCAGTATCGGCGCTAATATGTATATTCTATTTTCGTAAAAATAACACTTACTCAGACATGAAATTATTTATGTTTGCCTCAGTTTTATTTTTATAAAAATAAAAAAAATATTAAGACACGCCCCTTTCGAGGTGTTCCTAGGGGCAAAATCGTTATCGAACAACGCTGTTTAATCGTAATATATATATATAATATGTAGTATAACGATATATTTGGAATCCACAAAAATTAAGCATTGTTAAAACTGGTCCAGAAATAATCAATGTACGTTTTCATTTTTAAAAGGCATTGTCTTTGAAGATAACAACGCCCCTCCAAACATGGCCAAAAAGTAGGCACGTCTATGAGGCAAGTTGCTTCAGCCGACTAGCGTATCGACATCTATGGAGCAAGTCTTTTTGAACCAATCGGAGAGCGTCTTATTGCCAATGGTCTCCTTCCCTCGAGCGTCAGTCTTTTGTGGGTTTTGTGACAGTCGCCATTTTGATTGCTCGACTGAAAAGCGCGAGCTGTCCAGTTCGTTTTCAACATATTCCGGTCCTCGGTTAACAACCGTTTTTTTTTTTTTTTTTAAAATAATAATAATTACATCGAGTCGTCGGGTAGCCCAAAATGGCTACGGGCGCTAACGCCACTCCTTTAGGAAAGTTGCACCCCAGCATCGGCGCGAAGCGAGGCTTCGACGCGGGGCCCGGCGCCGGCAACGGCATGATGCCCAGCCCGGGGCCTCCTGCGTCCTTTCCGCCGTTACAAGGGTTCCAACCGCCGATGCCCTCTCCGGCTTTCGCACAGGCGCACCAGTTCAGCGCGCCGAGCGGGTTTTCGACGCAGCCTCCCCAGCAACTCCAGCAACCCGTCGGACAAGGTAAGCGGCGCTTCTTGCTTGCAAAAGCTAACGAACGCGTGGCTAGCCAGGCTAACGTGGCTTCCACGGTGGTGCGGATTCGGCCGAGGCCAACATTAATCATCAGCAAAATCATTTTCGTCAAAGACCAAAATCCAAGCAGTAATATACATTGGAGCGAATATTTTGATGGGCACTAAAACGTCAAATCCGAACGGTTGAAAGTGCGCCACAGTCTTTTGTATAACTGAAAAACAAATATTTAAGAGTAGAACTCAAAATAGTCAAAATTCGTCGTTGAAATGAATTGACATTTCCATGCAGGCCACTAATTTGTTTTATGTCACTATATATCAACGACAAAAGCGTAATGAAAACATTTCAAAGTGAAATACATCTTAAAGTACAGTTGTTTGGATCAATAAACATGCCTGAAATTAAATCACTTTAAAAAAAACAAAAAAAAAAAAAATGGAAGTGATGAAATTGCCATTTTTTCTGTTTGTAGATTTCAGCCAAAAGAAACAAAGGAAGAAGAGTCGTTGGAGTAGTGAGACACCCGACCAGAAGACGGTCATACCGGGTATGCCCACCGTCATCCCCCCTGGTCTGACCCGCGACCAAGAGAGAGCCTATATAGGTAACTTTAAGACAATATTTCACTGTTATGTAGCGTGTCAGCGTAATGTACGGTCTTGATTCCCTAACACTTGTTTTAATTAAGGTTACGGTAAACGTTTTTTTTTTTTTTTAATTCTACCAGACGCAAAAAGATCGTTTTCTTACTAAACCACTTGAAGTTAATGATAAGTCATTTTTTTGAGTGCTGTCACAAGTGCTGTGGGAGTGTTTCTCTGACGCCGTACGGGTCTGCATCCCATTGGGGAGCCGTCGGCGAGCTGCAGTGTCTGCGGAATGATTAAATGTCGCCGCTTGCTGATATCTGTCCATAAACTGCAGGTCATGGTTCACAGTCTTGCCTCACTCCCACCCCCCACCCCAACAACACATCAAAATTGTTCCTGTGCATGGAAGCTCATAATGTCCTCCTTAACATGCTAAAGTTCTGCTTTGTGTATTTTCATTTTGAATTTTGGTTTGAGTGTGAGCAATGCTGCTTGAACGGCGAAACAATCGAGCGACTTTTTGAATTTGTTAGCGCTACTCTGGGGGGCGACTAATCCTAACCAATGGTTTTGGTCATGCGAGCCTTTCAGCAGCAGTGTAGCACCCACACGACTGCCTTCACGGGCCCTCGACCGGGTGTTCTGAAGCACACACATTTTTCTCAATAACTGACATTGATATCGATGTTCAGTCATTGTCATGGTTGGTAGTCGCGGGTATGTGGACTTTTATTTTTATTTTTTTTTTTTTGCCCACTCTTAAGTTGTCACTCTTCTTTTGTCCATTCACTAATACAATACAAGGGTTGCCCCCAAACGTCACAGTGTGTATGCTTTGATTTCTGAATTTATTTTGTTTTGGGTATCATTTGGACAGACATAAAGCTTAAAATCTGCTGGGTTGTTTTTTTTTTTTTTAAGCATCCCACCCTCCTAAACGCCGATGGCCTTCCCGTCTGTCCAAATCATGCCTGAAAGGAAATGGAAAAGGAAACATTGTGACTTTTGGGCCACCCTGTACATGGGGGGGGGGGGGGGGGGGGGAATGCCTTCATAGAGTCAATGTGATAAGTGAGTCTGCAAATTATCACAATTGTAGTCTCTGTTTTTTTTTTTTTTTTTTTTTTTTCCAAAAGTGGGGATGCTCCAATTTAAACAGCATGCTGCAGAAATCGGGCAGCTTTGCCCCGCTCTCTTATCTCAATTTGCCGCTGCTGTCGTACATTAACGTGATTAAAAAGCCCAGTGAAGGAAATATGGGGATGAATGGCAGGCAGTGCACTCGGGCCAATTGCAATCGGTGCGCCTTTACTAATGGAAATGTCAGTTTAGACAAAGTTATTACTCAAAAAAATAGAAGAGAAAAAATGTACAAGTAATCATTACCACCAGGCATGCGTCAGCTTCAGAGACAGTTGAGCGCAATGCTGTTTGTATACTCTTTATATCGGCAAATTCTATATAGCTTTGGTATGTATAGTTAAAAAAAACCCAAAACAAAACGCAGAATTGTCCAAAAAGTTCATCTGTGGACTTCAAACTGGCTGTGTTCAGAATCTTGTCATTCAGGCTCTACATGGTGAGTTCATCGCTTTGCCTTGTCTTTTGAATGCATCATAACTATTAAGTTCTTCGCTGTATGTAGTATCCCACAACGCATCTTCAAAAGTCAAAGGTCGGCAGAGAAGCGTGTCACATCGGCAACGGCTCACAACTCACATAATACTTAGTGCTTTGTATTAAATTTTTGTAAACTCCTCCTGTCTTCAAACAAGTTTATAATCACAGATTTATCTGTTCAGCATTCATTACCAAAGCTCGAGCTGGCATCGATCCGTCGCGTCGTCGCTTTGCGACTTCAATGATCGTAATCGCCGTCACTGATGTGCGCGTGTTCCAAAAGTGACGCGGCGCCGAGTGAAGGGTTCGCAACGCAACCGCGCAGTGGCTTTCACGGTACGCTTATCGTTCGGTCCCGTTCCGACAGAAATGCGAAAGAGACACGAGGAAAAAGGTTTAAAAGAAAATGTTTTTTGTGGTGGTCAATTTATGAAATGTTTTTTTTACCTGTCGTGTCAACATCCAAAATGAGCTGAATAGCCTGCTAATGTTAACAATGTGTAGAAAGTAATGACCTAAATGCTGTTTTGTGTTGTCTGACATGCATTTGAAATTCCTGTTCTGTTCTGTTTTTTTGTTTGGTTTTTTTTCTTTTTTTTTTTCCCCCGGTTTTGTTTGTTTTTGCCTCATAAATGAGCGAGACGGCGCTCCACTGTGCCGGAGCGCCGTCTCTTTTTGATGGTGTTGTGATAACCACATTTCTCCCCATCCTTGTTTTTCTTTCCTAACCTGAATTCTTCCAGTCCAACTGCAGATCGAAGACCTGACACGTAAACTGCGTACAGGAGACCTGGGAATCCCTGTTAACCCTGAGGACAGGTCGGAAAAAGATTAAACCCATCAACAGTAACACTTTCTCTACCTTATTGACTTTTTTTTTTTTGTTGTTGTTGTTTTTGGAAGAAAAAATGCTCGTTTTCAATGTATTGTATAGAACAAGTCTCAGATGTGCTAGATGACCGTTGTAGTTTTTAAAATCCCATTTTTAGAGAATTGACTTAGTTGATAATTATCATTGTTTAAATTATTGGAGGCAATGAATTGAAGTAATAGTCCCTTGAAGGCGAATACTGTTTTCCAGAAGTTGCCTGTGTGACTCAATTGGTCTCACATAAAAACAAATCTGTAAGAAAAAAAAAAAAAAAAGATCAACAAAGTCTTAAATATTTGGTCTCTTCTTGAATCCTGTTCTGTCAAATTTGAGAATGGATTTAGTGTTCTATGCCTCAAGGGTTCTTGTCTGTGGGCTGTAGGATTTTTGACATTATGCATAACATTTTTTCAAACAGGTTTGAAACCTTTTAAGCCCTTAATACTTCAAAGGAACTTGTTCTTGAAAAATAACAACCAGAAAGTAACCAGAGAGAGAAACGCGAGCCGTTCTTAGTGGACAGGAACGCTCAAGAACATCACGCGGCATCTTTGCCGAGTTCGGCAGGAAAGTTCAGTTTTCGGAAGAGATGTTTCTCAAGAAGTGGCTTGCTCTAATAAGTGTGTCAAGTTCAAATTTGGCCGGGTGCACACATACAGATGATTCTTCTTTTTTTCCAATTTAATTAATTTATCTCCCCCCCCCCCCCCCCCCCCCAAAAAAAAAAAAAAAATACAGTACTGCAACTGCGCGAGGTTCAGGTCGCTTCCTGACTTTCTGTCATTTTGATCACGGAATCCGAGGCTCGGGCGACCTCGGTGTCGACCGCACGCATTTATCACAAATACTGTCGGCCCCGATTTGGGGATTCGCCACATTGTGATTCACCGCACACCGCAGGGTCATAATGTTTTTGACACGTCAGACTGATGCGGACCGATCCCAATGGGGGGGCCGTCGGGGATGCTGAAATTGGATCAGATTGTTAGTATGCTTGTACCTGGCTTTTGTTGCTATTTGTAATCCTACCATGTTCCAAATAGATTGGGGAAAGTCAAATCAGGTCTGAACACATTTCACACTGTAGGATAACTTACGACGGACATCCGATAATCGGGCCTTTGGCGACGTCGATCGCGGGGAATTGTCCAATTCGCTGCGGTTGTCAGTATGTGTGCACCCCGCTTTAGCATCCCTGTCGACTGTACATGCTGTAGAGTTTGTAAACATATAAAGAGACGTTTTCACAGCAACCCAAAGGTTGATTTTTGCAGCTGAAACTCTAATCCATCGTTCCCTAATCATTTGGGACAACCAAGCGGAGGTGCTTCACGTTGTCGGCGCTGGAGTTATTGTAATTTTTTTTTTTTTTTTTGTCTCCCTCCCATGTGCTTCACGTCACATGCTTAACAAATGTGTCTCTCTATTGGGAGAGCGTAGGAAAAGTGGATATCTAATCCTAATTCCTTACCCCACGTCAACCTAACCCTTTTTCAAGCACAGAGCCTCCCTAACGCAGCAACGCAGGTTTTCAGCATCCAAGGGGAGGTACGGACCTCTTCCGCCACGTCAACACCGAGCACCTCGCAGCGCCTCTGCTTAGGATTTCTTTTTTCCTCCCAGCTTTTCTCTCTTTTAGGCCAACAAATCCTGTATGCAGGTATAACTATGGCCATGCATTTGTTTGCTTTTGACACCCCATCAGAGTATTGGAACAGCACTTAGCTCTGGTTACTCACAGAGTTCTATTGAACAGTGTGTGACGTGTCAGTGCTGCGTTCCTGAATCGCTTTCTGTAGCACTGGCAACGAGTCACAAAGAAAAAGCAATTGTTGTACAGTCGATCGACTTTTTGTACCATTTCAGTAACCTAACCTTGACAGAATAAAAAAAAAAAAAAACAAAAACAAAAAACAAATGTTTGCTGAGGTTAGCTGTAGGGAGATTTTGTGACCAAATATTGCAAATCGGCCCGCTTTGGGGGAAAAGTTGCCCACTATTTCCTTGTTGTCTCCCGTCTGCCTCCAGGTCTCCCTCGCCGGAGCCCATCTACAACAGCGAGGGCAAGAGGCTGAACACCCGGGAATATCGCACGCGCAAGAAGATCGAGGAAGAGCGCCACTCCCTCATCACCGAAATGGTCGGACTCAACCCCGACTTCAAACCGCCGGCTGATTATAAGTGCGTGTCCAAATGCAGTGGGAATTCAGTTGTTCGGGGGGGGGGGGGGGGGGAGAGTTTTCAGGACTTTGGGTCATAGGTTATCCACCCCCAAAAATTTGTCTAGAGTCAGGAACAAGCGTGTTGTCTTCTATTTGTCATTGTGCAGACCTCCGGCCACCAGAGTTAACGACAAAGTGATGATTCCTCAAGACGAATACCCCGAGATCAACTTTGTCGGTCTGCTTATTGGACCGCGGTGAGTCTGGAGTCCAAAGTTAAGTCTTCCTTACCTTGGTCTGTTCTCATTTTCTGAGCATTCCCCGCCCCCAGTGGTAACACGTTGAAGAACATAGAGAAAGAATGCTGCGCCAAAATCATGATCCGCGGCAAAGGCTCGGTCAAGGAGGGCAAGGTGGGCAGAAAGGACGGCCAGATGCTGCCCGGCGAGGACGAACCTCTGCACGCTCTGGTCACGGCGAACACGATGGACAACGTCAAGAAAGCCGTGGAGCAGGTTGGCCCGTATTTTGCCTTTTTGGCTTCAAGCGGATATTAATAAACCATGTGCCCTCAGATCCGCAACATCCTCAAGCAAGGCATCGAGACGCCCGAGGACCAGAACGACCTGCGCAAGATGCAGCTGAGAGAGCTTGCCCGGCTCAATGGAACGCTGAGGGAAGACGACAACAGGTCTGTTGTAGGTTTTTGCTTGCAGTAAACCCTTCTTAAGCCACAACGCAAATAGGAAAGATTTGTGCCCGTGTTCATAATTGTAGAAATACTCAATGTAACAATGATCCCAAAACCATTTGACAACCTGAGCAGGATTAGTTTAAAAAAAGGTGCCAGGATGCATTTGAAGTAGGCACACCTCTAACACACTCCTGCGTTGTGTGACATCGTGGGAAAGTTGCAACAACAAAAAAAAAAACATATCAGGAAGAGAATTGTGTAAGGCCAGTGCAATTTCCAGATGTTGCCCGAACCGTGGTCGATTTTAAAATTATTCAAAGCCCTCGCCTCCGTAGGATTCTGCGTCCTTGGCAGAACACCGAGCCCCGCAGCATCACCAATACCACCCTGTGTACCAAGTGCGGCGGAGCAGGCCACATCTCCTCCGATTGCAAGTATACCAGGTATGACTGAAGTCCTTCGGTTTTTAGTCTCCTCTGGCTCACGTTCAAACTAAACGTCACGGTTTGCGTTGCGTAGCACCTTCGCCGCCCAAAGAGCAACGGGAGGCGAGCCCCCTCAGTCGGCGCAGGACAAGGCACGCATGGATAAGGAGTACCTGTCGCTTATGGCTGAGCTGGGGGAGGCCCCGTTGCCTGCGTCCAGCGGGGGCCACGCCGGCCCGCAGGGAGGACCACCCCGAACCCCTGCGCCCAGCAACAGCCAAGCCCCGCCGGTTAGCTTCTTCGATGTACAGTAAAAAGAGGGAAACGCTCCCGCTGGGATTGAGTCTGCGACCCGCTGCGTTTGTGTCCCGACAGAACCGCCCCCCTTGGATGACTTCGGCTCAAAACGACAACAGGAGCTTCCACGGCATGCACGGAGGAGGCCCTCACAGCTTCCCTCCCCCGATGCCCAGCATGGGAGGCCCGCCGATGCCCCCGAACCCCAACGGCATGCCTCCTCCGTGGATGCAGCCTCCCCCTCCGCCCATGGGCCAGGGCCCAGGACATCACGGACACCCGATGGGTGAGCGCAATCAACATGTTTATTATGATCTTTCTCAATCACTGGTAGCGGTTTCTAGAGCAATATTTCTCGTGTGAAATGTATTCCTCGCCTCCGCCTCAGTGCAACAATTTGGATGGTTCTGTCCTTTCTAGGCATGATGCCACCCCCGATGGGCATGATGCCCCCTCCGCCGCCTCCTCCCAACAGTCAGCCGCCGCCGCCTCCCCCTTCCGGTCCTCTGCCGCCGTGGCAACAGCAGGCTCCGCCTCCCCCCACGAGCAGCATGGCAACGAGCACGCCGCTGCCGTGGCAACAAAGTGAGAACACCCAAAAAGTCATGACGCTCATTCATTCAATGCTCACACACACACACACCCCCCCCCCCCTTTTTTTTTTTTTTTTTTTGTGCAGATACCCCCACCACATCCAGTCCTGGCACCGGCGCTCTCCCTCCATGGCAACAGCCGCAGCAGCCCGCAGTTTCGGCGCCCCAACCTCCGCCGCCGATGGGTGCCCCCTCCATGGTACCCCCTCCACCGGGAGTCCAGCCGCCCCTGCCCCCCGGCGCGCCCCCTCCTCCCCCGCCACCGCCCCCTGGCTCGGCCAGCATGATGTACGCCCCGCCGCCGCCCCCGCCGCCGATGGACCCTTCCAACTTTGTCATGATGGGGATGGGGGTGCCGGGCATGCCGCCGTTCGGCATGCCCCCGGCACCTCCGCCTCCCCCGCCTCAGAATTAACAAGCCAATGTGAAGACGAGCGCCCGCATCACTTGCTAGACACTGAGGTCATCTCCAGATTGTCTGTCTGCTCACAAATCTAACCCGGTGCGTGTTTGTATGCCACCGGGCGCAATCAGGGAAATGTGGGAGGGGGGGGGGAATTTAGTCAGTTTAAGTATAATGTCTGTCAAAGAAATGCCACCCAGACATTATCAATCCAAACTGCAGTTTTGTGTATGATCGGCAGATGCCCGGTGGGATACATCTCGCATTTCTATTTTTTTTTTTTTTTCCACGTTTATCCTCAACAATGTAAAGATATGTCCACAAGAATGAATTCACTTTGTGTGAATGGAAGAATTCTTCTCTTTTTAACGTTTGTATCGATCCAAAGGCTCCACCCGTGCGCGTTCTCAAACACTTGCTCTCAGGCCTCGGTTCTGCAGCAGGATGAATTTGCTTTTGTTCATTCATTAATAGTTTTGGTTTTAAATATAAAGATAAACCTCTGTGATTAAATCTGATCATGTGCATGAGCCATTGCAAGAACAGGTTGCATTTGAGTAGAAAAAGTCTGATGTTGGGTTTGAGTTAAGTAAGAGTAATATTTTTGTAATAAGTGTTTTTTTTTTTTTTATTTTATTCATGCATGTTATTTCAAATTCCAGTTTGAATTGGGGCGGGATTGGTGCTGGGATAACTTCTCCTCCCAAAACCTGCCTCAACTGCTCGAATGTTGAGAGTCAAGACTTTTTATTTTTATTTTTGCCACATCACATTTATGCTCAGACATGGAGCTGTGGGCTTTTTTTTTGGGGGGGGGGGCCTTGCTATATGCGAGGTAAAACAAATGACATATAATGGCATTTGCAGTTGAAATTTTTGTTTCATTCTGTTGCTGTTGTTACATCTCTCGTTGAAATGAATTAACTTGCTCGATTAGAAATAAACTGATTCAATGGGTTGAGTGAATTTTTTTCATTTTTTGCCATTATTCATAATGCCATTACAGAAATTCAGTTGCTATGATGGCAATCGAGGCTATAAGCGTTAAAAAAATAAATAACTATAGTGAAAAAAAATGCTGGATCATAGTAGCTGTATTAGTCATAATTACAGTAAATATTTGTAAACCACTTCTGAAAATATATGAAAAGTGTGCTTCTTTGTTACATAGAGAATTCAAATTGGTTAAAAAATGTGGTCATGTATATATATATATATATATATATGATGATAGCGTTTGTAACCTCGAAATATATCGTATGTCGAAACACACACCGGAAAAAGATTTCTTTTTGACAACAGGAGCTTTTGTTTTGCCAGCACAAGCCGGAAGTGGATTTTATTGGCTTCCGTTCGCTTGACAGAGGGTATAAATACTGCGGGGAGCCGAACTTCCGACTTCGGGCTCGGTTTCGCAGGTGACGTTCCCATCGCAATTTGCTCCCGAAGCCGTCGGTCGCCATGTCCAAGCCTCTGACAGACCAGGAAAAGCGAAAACAGATTTCGGTCCGCGGTCTGGCCGGCGTGGAGAACGTCGCCGACCTGAAGCTCAATTTCAACCGACATCTGCATTTCACGCTGGTGAAGGATCGCAATGTCGCCACCAAACGGGACTACTACTTCGCGCTGGCCAACACCGTCCGCGATCACCTGGTGGGCCGCTGGATCCGGACGCAGCAGCACTACTACGAGACCGACCCGAAGGTAAAAAAAAAAAAAAAACCCGAGGGGGATCGGCTGTCGCAGTCCGGCACGTACACTTGCGAGGGAGGGCGGGGGTCTGCAGGATGGAGAGGATGAGGGAGGGAGGGAGGGAGGGATGGAGGGATGGAGGGAGAGTGCGACGGTGGGGGGGGGGGGTGAGAGAAAGAGAGCCCTCCTCTCATCCTTGTATAGAGCTGTTTTCACACAAGGGGGGGGCACCAAATCCTGATTACCCCGCAGAAAGCGGAGAAGGCGACCTGTTACGTAACAGCCGGCCTCCTCGCTGCATATTTTCCGTCTGCCTGGATGGGCGCCAGCTCACCTTTGACCCGAGCGAGGGGAGGCAAGCGCCGTAGGGAATGAATGGAAGACCACAATAAGCGACGCGGCTTGCAAAAGGTGGAATTCAAAGAACTTCACCCCTTTCTGGTTATTTTCTCTCCTCGTGCAGCGGGTCTACTACCTCTCCCTGGAGTTCTACATGGGGCGGACCCTGCAGAACACCATGGTCAACCTGGCCTTGGAGAACGCCTGCGACGAGGCCACGTACCAGGTGAGGCGCTCACGGAGGGACGGGACGCGCCGGGCCGGCGAATGACGCGTTTGTCCCCCCCCCCCCCCGTGCCCCTTTTTTTGCAGCTGGGTCTCGACATGGAGGAGCTGCAGGACATCGAGGAAGACGCCGGCCTCGGCAACGGCGGTCTGGGTCGCCTGGCCGGTGAGCTCTCGCCGCCGATGTTCGGAGAACTTCTCGCTGAACTGAAGGCGCGCCTCCCCCGTTTGTCCCCAGCTTGTTTCCTGGACTCCATGGCCTCTCTGGGCCTGGCCGCTTACGGATATGGCATCCGCTACGAGTTTGGCATATTCAATCAGAAAATTGTTGACGGCCGGCAGGTATGAAGATGTTTTTTTTTTTTCCCCGCTTGGCCCCCAAAACGGCTGCCCCGCCGTTCCATTTCGACACTCAAATTGGGTCAACCCGGCTGCAGCTATCGACGTCGCTAACCATCTGACGCACAAATGCATGACAGGAATACAGTGGAGCAGCTGCAGAGCGTCGGCCTCACAGTTATGCGGACTGGGGTCCAAATCCCGGTCCCGCCTGTGTGGAGTTTGCGTGTTCCCCTCCGTGCCTCCGTGGCTTTTCTCCGGGTGGGCACTCCGCTTTGCTCCCACATCCCAAAAACGTGCAAGATTAATTGGACGCTCTAAATTGCCCCGACTGTTGTCTGTCTCCACGTGCCCTGCGACTGGCTGGCGACCAGTTCTGGGTGCACCCCGCCTTGTGCCCGATGACGGCTGGGATTGGCTCCAGCACTCCCGCGGCTCAGAAAATGGATAGGTTGATTGATGACAGTAATACCCAAGCACGTACATGGGTTTTTCAGTCAACACTCGGGACGAGGTTCCACAGAATAGTTGAGTCGGTAAATACAGTCGGAACCGCGAACGAATCCATATCTCGCCATCTCGGCCATTATAACGTGAGCCGGAAAATCGCATTTGGCCAGGTGGAGGAAGCCGACGACTGGCTCCGCTACGGGAATCCCTGGGAGAAGGCCCGGCCCGAGTACATGCGGCCGGTCCACTTCTACGGACGGGTGGAACACGCCGCCGACGGGGTGAAATGGGTCGACACGCAGGCAAGTGCCGCAAAAGCCCGGCTCCGGCGCCGCAGACAATTCTGTGTTAGCTGACTGATTTTTGGGTTTTATGGGGGGGGTTCAAGGTGGTCCTGGCTCTTCCCTACGACACCCCAGTCCCTGGCTACCGGAATAACATCGTCAACACCATGAGGTTGTGGTCCGCCAAGGCCCCGTGCGACTTCAACCTCCAAGACTGTGAGTTCCGTCCGCAATTGTCGCTCAGCCGTCGCCTGGCTGGAATCCGATCAAGTGAAAATCTGTCGTGATCACGACCCCCCCCCCCCCCCCCCATCAACCAGTTAACGTCGGCGGCTACATCCAAGCGGTGCTCGATCGGAACCTGGCGGAGAACATCTCCAGGGTTCTTTACCCTAACGACAACGTGAGTCCGTCCCTTTTGTGTGGGTGCGTTCGTCCCAATAAAATAACATTTTGTTTTGGCACGTTTTAGTTCTTTGAGGGGAAGGAGCTGCGTCTGAAGCAGGAATACTTTGTGGTGGCCGCCACCCTCCAGGACATCGTCCGTCGATTCAAAGCGTCCAAGTTTGGCTCCACCGAGTTTGTGCGCTTGGATCTGTCCGCGCTGCCCGACAAGGTTCGCTGAACCCGACACCGGTCGTACGCGACGGCTGTTTTGAACCAACCGCGGTCTTTCTTTTATTTTCTTAATTTTTGATGATCGTGGGACAGGTCGCCATCCAGCTGAACGACACCCATCCCGCTCTCGCCATCCCCGAGCTGATGAGGATCCTCGTGGACATTGAAAAGCTCCCGTGGGAGAAGGTTTGTCAAGCTGGCTTGTTTGATTGTACTCAATCTTGTGAGCCGGCAAGTTTCTACGTGATGCCCCCCAGTCCTGGGACATCGTGGTGCGCACTTGTGCCTACACCAACCACACCGTGCTGCCCGAGGCCTTGGAGCGCTGGCCCGTGGATCTCTTCCAGAACCTGCTCCCTCGCCACCTGGAGATCATCTACGAGATCAACAGGAGGCACCTGGAGGTAATTCTCCGGCGTTCTGGCCACGCCGCTTTCAAGTCACGGTCGCGGTGGGACTTTGCAGCGCGTCGGGAAGCTGTACCCCGACGACGGCGACCGCCTGCGTCGCATGTCCCTCATCGAGGAGGGCGACGTCAAGAAGATCAACATGGCTCACCTGTGCATCGTGGGCTCCCACGCCGTCAACGGCGTGGCCCGCATTCACTCCGAAATCATCAAAGACACGGTGTAAGCGCCGCACGCCACGCCCGAGATTCCCAGCCGGCGCTCCCGGGCTGGGTCGCTCACCGCTCGCTCTCTTCCAGTTTCAAGGACTTTTACGACATGGATCCTCCCAAGTTTCAGAACAAGACCAACGGCATCACGCCGAGGCGCTGGCTGCTCATGTGCAACCCGGGACTGGCTGATGTCATCGCCGAGGTTTGTTGCGCCTCGAACCAACGGACTCTCGCTCGGTTGCAAGAAAACTAGAAAACAAAACAAAAGGTCATGAAATGAGGCGAATTATCTTCCAATCGGACAGGAGCATTTGACTTGCTTGCTCATTATCATAACCAGTTACGATCCCAAAACGTTTGCTCTCGTACAAAAATAGACGACAACATTAACAAAAATTAAAGCAATACTTAAGACGCAGGCGCAGCCCGGCACCTCTGGATCTTGTCAACAGCTTCTCGTCTGCAGAGAATTGGCGACGACTACATCCGCAACTTGGACCTGCTGAAGGGGCTCCTGGAGTTCGTGGACGACGACGCCTTCATCCGAGACGTCGCCAAAGTCAAACAGGTGAGGTCCTCGGCGGCGTAACTCTTATTGACGTCGGTCTTTGTAGCAAACGCGTCCCGGCGGACCCTCTCGACCGCAGGAGAACAAGATGAAGTTCGCCAGCCATCTGGAGGAGCACTACGGCGTGAAGATCAACCCCGGCTCCATGTTCGACGTTCAGGTGAAGAGGATCCACGAGTACAAGAGGCAGCTGCTCAACTGCCTGCACGTCATCACGCTCTACAACCGTGCGTGCCTCCTTCAACGAGAACCTAAATGGGGGGGACGACAAAACCACTTTGAACAAGCGACGTGTTTGTTTTTAAAACGTAGGCATCAGGAAGGAGCCCAACAAGGCCTGGACCCCGAGGACCGTCATGATCGGAGGAAAGGTGCCTAGCGACGCTTTCAAACGCGACGGACACGAGCCAGTACGGGTGGCAAAAGCACTTAAAGGTTTGGGTTGAAAACTTTCCAGGCGGCACCTGGTTACCACACAGCCAAGCTGATCATCCAGCTCATCACATCCATCGGCAACGTGGTCAATAACGACCCGGTGGTGGGCGATCGCCTGAAGGTCGTCTTCCTGGAGAACTATCGAGTCACCCTGGCTGAGAAAGGTCAGTTTTGTTTTTCTCCCACCGACCACCGGCCCTCCGCGTCGACCCGTTGACGTTGGGCCTCCCCTCGCGTCCGCAGTCATCCCCGCGGCGGATCTGTCGGAGCAGATCTCCACCGCCGGCACGGAGGCGTCGGGCACCGGCAACATGAAGTTCATGCTGAACGGCGCCCTAACCATCGGCACCATGGACGGCGCCAACGTGGAGATGGCGGAGGAGGCCGGGGAGGAGAACCTCTTCATCTTCGGCATGAGGGTGAAGGACGTGGAGGCTCTGGACAAAACGGGGTGACTGCAGATTTATCCTTATCCTCACTTATTTTCTTGAAAAATGATGATTTGGGAAAAACCGGACTTTACTGTTGTAAGAGTAAGAATTCCCCCATTTGTCATGTCATTATCCAAGCCGCGTATCCTCACAAGGGTTGTGCTAAAGCTGGAGCTTATCCCGGCTAGCTTCGGGCGAAAGGGGGACTACAACCTGAAGGGTACATTTAGTTGTCATTAGGATTATGGGTGGGCTCATTACAGAAGTCTGAAATTTTGTGCTGTGATGAGAGTAGTCCCCTGACTTGAACCCTATCGAGTGTCCTTCCTAAATGGTAGGCATGAATATAATGATCCTCTGCTCTGGCTGTCAATTCTTGCGCGCGCTAAAGAGTTACAAGTCGGCGTCAAAGAGGGGTCCCTACGTGAACTGCACCGGACCTTTTTTTTTTTTTTTTTTCCCGCAGGTACGACGCGATGTCGTACTACAACCGCATCCCTGAGTTGAAGCAGGCCGTATCCCAGATCGCGGCAGGCCTGTTCAGCCCAAACCAGGTGGACCTCTTCAAGGATCTGGTCAACATGCTGATGCATCACGACAGGTCCCGACATAAGCATGAGCATTTATTTATTTCTTGTTTTTTGGTATTTCCACATTTTCAAGAAACGCTAGCCCATCTCACCAAGATTTTTGTGTGCCGCAGGTTCAAGGTGTTCGCAGACTACGAGGACTACATCAAATGCCAGGAGAGAGTGAGCGCCCTCTACAAGGTCAGTCGCAAAAGCCGCCTGTCGCGCCGCCCGTTCCGATTCCGGTTGGCAACTTTGAAAAATTCCAAAATTCATTGAACATCCTTGCGTGTGTCCGACGCAAAACGGACCCGCCTGTTTGTGTGCCCAGAACCCGAAAGAGTGGACAAAGATGGTGATCCGGAACATCGCCGCGTCGGGTAAATTCTCCAGCGACCGCACCATTTCCCAGTACGCCAGGGAGATCTGGGGCATGGAGCCCAGTCTGGAGAAGATCGCCGCGCCCGACGACCCCCGCTAAAGTGCACGTAGGATGCCCCACCCAAGCAGTCCCAAAACCCTTCAAACCGCGTAACCTCTCACGTCAGTATTAATTTTCATTAACCACACGGACGCACCCAGAAAAATTCCAAAAAACCTCACCCCAAATCCAGCGGAGAGCTCTCCACTGTGACTCCAAGTCTGCTGTAAGTCTTCCACGGAGGCGTGTTTCCATTCGTTCAAAAAAAAAAAAAAAAAACCACCGAAGTGACTCGATTCCAGATGTGTACCTTTTTTTTATTTTTCTTTGTGGTCAGGTGTGTAACGCAAACCAGATCCTCTTTCAACGCCGAAGCTGTCATTTTCAATTTCAATGTACGTCCGTGCTTGTCTATGTCAATAAATGGCGGAAGTAGTCCACGGCTGTGGGTTTGTCTGTCTTTTTTCACATAATTGATAAGTCTGCGTATCGCCATGATTAATAAAGAGCTGTAAAAACTGCACAGGAAATGAGCGAGCGAGCGAGTCTTTCGCTTCCACTGCACGTCCAATGAAATGCGGGAGTCGCCGTCTGCCCCGCCCACTCCCCCCCCCACCCCGTGTGATTGACACTTGTCAGTCAAGCCCCCAGACCCCTCCCATCCCGCCCCTCCCGTCATACTAAAGCGGGTGCCCCCCTCCCGACCTTCCATTTCAGGGCTCACCTGTTGTGTCTGCGCTTTGCACACTGATATGGACTGCAGCGCTTACGGTAAGATGTGTATTGTCGGGGCTTTTTCCTGGATCAGAACTCGTGTTATATACTTTAAAGAGGTTGTAGGTTTCTAGATTCTTTTGTTTTTCTCGATCAAACGTGTTTGTGTGACAGAAATGGACCCCCTGGAGGTCCCCCCGCTCACCCCGACCAGCAAAGAGGTTCTCTGCGAGGCTCTCAGAGCCAGTTTTGCCGGTTTCACCCAGGAGAGGCTCACCCACCGTTTCCCGCAAGGTGAATTACTCGATCATCGCCGGACGGAACCGTCGTGGCCATTCAATCGGATTTGCGGGACCCGCTTTTCCGGCGCCCCGCCCCCCCAGATCCCACGTTATGGTCCGAGTGGGAGGTGAACCACTGGCTGGACTGGTGCCGGGCCGAGTTCGGGCTGCACTCCTTGGGTTCGGACTTGAGGGGCCTGCGGGGCGGAGAGCTGTGCCGACTGGACCGCGTGGCTTTCCTGGGCCTCACGTCCGACCGCACCGCCGGAGAGATCCTGTGGGAACACCTGGAGATCATGAGACGGGGTAACAATTGAAACCTCGTGAAGTCGCGCCCTGACACTCCGTCCGTCACTCCTAAATCTCTCACGCGCAGAAAATGATGGCGACTGCGGTGGCGCGTTGCAAGTGTCCACTCTGTCACCTCCCTGCCAGCCATCAAGTAAGGAAGGTACGTTCCCCGGTTGCTCTCGTTCCCGATTTCACGTGAATGCTGTCGAGATGGTGCAACGAAAATGTTCTGACCTCGACCCTATTGAGAATCTGCAAAGCATCCGTACAAAAGAAGCTCTTTTGAGTGATATTGGCAGCGTAGCTCTCAACCGAAGAACAGAATGAGTGCAACACGACGTCGCCGCGTTGTACTTCCAGAGATCGACTCCCGAGATGAGATATCTGGGGGCGGTTCTCTGATGTGGATGGGCGGCATCCACCACGCGGAAGCCAGCGTGGACGGGAGCCATTGCGGCGACTGCTTCGCTTCGGCGCGACCCTACAAGAGCTTCAAAGAGTACCTGGGCAGCAAGGCGGATCCGGGTTCGGCTGTGATCCCGGCAGCCGTCCTCGCCGGTTACACTGGTGGGTCATCGCGCCTTCGCGTGCCCCGTCGGATTTTTAGCTTGTTTTGCGGCAGCAGGAAGTGGCCCCATCCAGCTGTGGCAATTTCTACTGGAGCTGCTGACCGACCGTAGCTGCCGGTCGTGCATCAGCTGGACCGGAGACGGTTGGGAGTTCAAGCTGACTGACCCAGACGAGGTAAAATTTGGGATTTTTCCCTTAAATCGTTGAAACGTTTCAAACGGTTAGCGCTTAGGAGCTTGAATTGCCGCTACGGTCTTATTCAGTGTGTAGTTAGTGGCAAAACCTTTTCTGGTTTTACTGGAGACTTTTTCAGGGCCTAGGACAGAACCAGAGGTGTTCACCTGGAGTTTCCCCCGCCCCGTGTCTGTCCAGGTGGCGCTGCTGTGGGGTCGCCGGAAGCACAAGCCCAAGATGAACTACGAGAAGCTGAGCCGCGGTCTGCGCTACTACTACGACAAGAACATCATCCGCAAGACGGTGGGCAAGCGCTACGTCTACCGCTTTGTCTGCAACCTGCGAGGCCTGCTGGGGTACGAGCCCGGCGAGCTGCACGCCATGCTGGACGTCGGGGCCCGAAACTAAGAAGTGAGCGAGCTGGTGGCCGTGTTTAACCGGGCGCGGCGTGACGATCGCTGTGAACGTGGGGCGCGCGGTACCGACGGGGACGACAACCCAATGAAATCCTTCCGGCGTGTTCCGCAGACCTCAGCTGCGAGTGGGACTAATTGAACATATATAGTCACGCTTTCGTCCATGAACTGCTCCCAAGCCTTGTGAAACGGACTGATCAAGCCGGCTAATGTGACATCTGTGGTTCCGGTATTTGTGTCTGCGCAGCCTTCGGAGGGGGCGGGGGTCGGTCTTCCCCTCCAGTGGATTTCAATCATCTTGTACTTTGCACTCTCATTACGAAAAGCGCAACAGCAACCGGTTTTATCCATCTTTTTGTGTGTCTTTGTGCGCTTAAAAACACAAATAATAGCATTTGTTGTTTGGCTCTGCGTGTAGAACCGAGGAGAAGCTAATTACAGTCTTGGAAAATAAGTATTTGAACGCCCTGCTATATCGCAAGTTCTCCCGCTCAGAAATCATCTAAGAAGAAAAATCCAGAAATCACAATGTGTGATTTTTTTTTTTTTTTTTTTAAACGATTCACAAGGAGCGGCTCCGTAAGAAAGCACATCAAGGTTCTGGCGTGGCCGAGCAATTCTCCAGACCTAAACCCAATAGAAAATCTTTGGAGGGAGCTGAAACCCAGCCCTGATACCTTTCTGATCTAGAGAAGATCTGTGTGGAGGAGTGGGGGCCAAAATCCCTCCTGCAGTGCACGCAAACCTGGTGAACAACGACAGGAAAAGTATTTGAACGCCCTGCTATATCGCAAGTTCTCCTCATGGAGAGATGATCTAAAAAACAAAATCCAGAAATCACAACGTATGATTTATTTTTTTTTTTTAAACGAGGAGTTGGCCAAAATCCCTCCTGCAGTGTGCGCAAAACAGGTGAACAACGACAGGAAACGTTTGACCTCTGTCATCGCAAACAGAGGCTACTGGACCAAATATTAACATTGGTTTTTCTCAGGTGTTCAAATACTTATTTGCAGCTGTATCGCACAAATAAATCGTTTAATAAAAAAAAAAAAAAAAAAAATCATACTTTGTGATTTCTGGATTTTTCTTTTTAGATGATCTCTCACACAGTGGACATATTTCAGAGCCCTCCGTGATTTCTAATTGGGAGAACTTGCAATATACGTAGCAGGGCGTTCAAATACTTATTTTCGTCACTGGAAATGCCGCTCGAGGCTGCGCGCTCATCAGGAACATCCGCTGCGAGGCGTGCGACCCGAGCAGCCCGTTTTTCATGATGGTAAACGGGTTTTCGGCAGAGGTCGAGAAGAAAAAGAAGCGTCCGCCAGCCCGACGTGGATTAAAACGACATATTTCGAGCATGAAATCACAAGCTGATTTAATTTTACAAGTCAGTGAATAAGGTGTTGCACGGCCAGTGAGTGTGTGTGGATTACTTCCGCCACTTTCCCTAATGGAAGTGGGGGAGGCAGATTGGGGGGGGGGGGGGGGTTCTTTGTCCTCATGACCAAATGCGGGGGAAAAAAAAAAAAAAAAAAGTCCAATATTTGGGATCGGTGTCAACAGAAGGTGACCAAGTCTGCTCACCAACGCCCACGGAAAAAATAAATCACATAAATGTGTTCAGTGAACGCTGCCCTCACGGTTCAGGTGTCCGGCGCCCAATCGCTATTGCGTACGTCGCATCGCCGAGCGATTCGAGCGCGGATTTGCCACACACGGTGGAAACGAAACGGATTTCCGCCCGCCGAGAACGCGCCGGACGGATGAAAGAAAACGACGCGAAACGCGGGAAAAGCCAGAGCGGCTGCCCCGGTTTTTATTGCCGCCGCCGTCATCTTCAATTGCATTTCGGACCCACGCTTGTTGGGTTCTGGTCGTCACTTGGACTTCTGTTTCTCCCACTGTTCCGGCGTCAGAGTCTTCTGTTCCAAAGCGTGGATGTCTTTCAGTTCCTCCGCTAAGCAGGCGTTCACCATCCTGCGAACGAAACAAACGCACACATTGTCATCCATATTTCACTTTTTTTTGTGTGTGTGTTTGTTTCGCCATTTTCACCGGTGACGCAGGTGGTTGTTGCCAGGGGCAACGGGCCTACCTGTGTCTCTGCAAGAGGGGCTTGCCCTCAAACTGGGACGACACCACGAGGACTTTAAAGCTGGTCGCGCATCTGTTGGGCGACATGTCCTCCACGTCCTGCAGAACACACATCACGGACACGCACCCCAAAAATGATGCGTCACACGAGCTGAGGCTGCAAGTTTTCCAAAAATGAAAACCGGAAACGTACCACGTGCTCCGCCGCGAGCTCCGTTTTGAGTTTATCCCGGATGTGATCGGTTGTTATGGACATGTCTGCAACAACAACAACAACAGGTTTTGTTTCCTGCTTTTTAAGTATTAAGATAAGTAAGACCGAAAGTAGCGTTTCATTCATCCAATATTTAAGGGTGATACAGCGTCATCATTCATCAAAAACCAAGACGGCATTAATAGTGGCCATTAACTCTATTTCGCGTGGAAATATAAATGCAAAATACACACCGAGAGGTTGTCGATTCGCTTCCTGATAATTTCTGTTTTCGTTACATGCGGTCCTGCGAACAGACCAATCGCGTCGCAAGGGATCACAACCACGGCCAATCAGATCCTCCGAGAAATCGGGACGCCGGGCCCAAACATAGAAATAAAAACTAAAGTCATCGGCAGCCAGGGTAAGATCCATGCCTGGGAGCGGCCATGTTGAAAAGGTCGACTTTCCGTTCAAAGTGAAACATGGGCCTTTAAATTGCGTCCTAACTTTCTTATTCATCAAACGATTTTTACAAGGTTTACATTTATGTCCACACCAAAGAATGTGATTTCGATTTAGCTCACAAAATATTTACATCCATGCAAAGTTGTTCCCATTTCAGCTGTAAGTTATGATTGTACGATGTTGTGCGTGGCGGTATATGCAACACAATGTGCAGACATATTTGTTTTTAAAATGTTTCTAATCTCGTTTTCTCGCCGTCCACACATGCAATGTTCTGCACGACTTTGACTCTTCGATCTGAGCCTTGCCGTAGGGACGGAAGTCAAACTTGTAGTTTCTGTCTTGTTATTCCGAGGGGGGTTGTAGTTTTTATGAAGCAAATCGTTGAATGCCTGACTTAAAAGTCTTTATTCCGATAGTCGACAGAATATTATTTTCTTTCGCAAAGATTTAAATTTACATACAAAAGTAATGTTAACTCAAACAGGTTCTTTTTTTTTGTTCGTACCACAGCAAATTCTTACTTTATTAAGAGCAGGCAATTTCATAGACTACTAACAAGGACTGATGAACGTCTGCGTTGACTAAATTTATATGAGCGACATCGATAATATTTTTTAATGAATAAATACAAACGTATTATTTTTTTCCAAAACAAATTTGTTTATTACATGTTGACACAATTGATTCAAATCCTTTCGATCTAATTTTCGAAACATGGTCCTCTAAAATATCCAATCACAGAAGAGGTATCACGACCACGGCCAATCAGATCCTCTGTCAAATCTCGAGCCAGACGGCATATGTAGAAAATGATTGAATGCCTGACTGAAAGTATTCTTTTGACGGGGAACCAAAAAAATAAAATAAAATAATTTTACATCGAAGGAGGCGAAAATATTGCTGAAACATTATATAAAGTAAAAAATGAGCAGTAATTTGCTTTAAGGTGCATTTTAACCAGTTTTTTTTTACTTGATTACGTACAGGCAATCTTATGTCCTCTCTGTTTTTCAATAGGACCATTCGTTTGATTTCTCGAGCGTTTTGAAATAATAATGATCGTAAATAAAAACCCAAACAAACGTTTTTGGGTTTTTTTTTTTTTTTTTTTGGTGACATTGAGTTAATATTCTGTCATTTTTAATTATTGAGAACATCCTTAAAGAGCTGGTCAATGGCACGGGAGATGGAAAACTTCTTCGGTGTTTACATGCTACACTGCCTCAATCCCAAATTTAAAGGGCGAATATACGTCGGCTTCACCGTGAATCCCGAACGCAGGATTCGGCAACACAATGCCGGGCGGCACAAAGGAGGTGCGAAGAGGACCAGCGGGAGAGGGCCATGGTACTCTACTCGGCTGTCATTAGTTTTCCTCAACAATCTTAACGCAATGCTCGTGTTCTAGGGAGATGGTGCTCATCATACACGGCTTTCCTTCCGACATTGCTGCGTTGACAGTAAGGCAATAAATAGGATGCAATAACTATTATTTGTTTTTACGATTACACAGCAAGTGATTATTATGATTGGTAATTCACTCATCATTTACTATTTAAAAAAAAAAAGGTGACTCCTTTTGTATTTTTGTAGAAATATTTGAATAATAAATAACTTGTTCTCTTTCTGAAAGTAACGATTTTAATACAGGATATGTATGGCTTGAAATTGTTTTCTTCTCGTGTTTATATTTTATGCAAAATAGTTCATCTTAATCTTAAAACAATGCACGCTAATTGAAAATAATTCGTCAATGGTTATTTTATTTTACTCAATTTTTGGGCATTTTTAAAAATTTATTTGATAATCACTTGTGACAAATATGTTCACGTTTAGAAAAAAAATGAAATCATAAGAATTACATATTTGAAATCCAAAATGTTCATTTCGCTAATGTGTTAGTATTTCATGTGTAAAAAAAAAAAAAAAAAAAGGAAAAAAAATGGAATAGTTAACAAATGATTGATGTGGCAGTCCACCGCTTTACATGATGTGATTTCTGCCCGACTGTCACGTTGTGTGCGTTCAGTTTGAGTGGGCGTGGCAGAACCCCCACTCGTCCCGGCGTCTGGCCCACGTCGCCCGCCGCGCCCGGAAGGAGTCCAGCCTGCAGTTCCACTGGCGCGTGGTCTCCAACATGCTGCGCGTGGCCCCGTGGAGCAGGCTCCCGCTGACGGCCCGCTGGCTCAAGCCGGAGTACGGGGTGGCCTTCGAGCCCGGCCTGCGGCCCCCGCTTCACGTCGCCGTCGCCTTCGGGGGGGTCAAAGTCAAGAAACGGCGGCCGGTAGACGAGTCTGAAGACGCAGACAAGACTACTCGGTGTTTTCTCTGCATGGGCCCGGTCAGAGTAAGTCGTTCAAGCTCATCCAGAATCATCCAGAGTGAGTAATTCCAGTAATTCCTACGCTCTCCCCTCAGGCTTTGGACGAGCTCCGTTGCGTCCACGCGTCGTGCGCAATGCGCAGCCACGTGATCTGCCTGGCCGAGCGCTTCCTGCGGCCCGAGCCGTCGCACCTCCTGCCCGTGGCGGGCCGGTGCCCGCTCTGCTTTCGCTCCATGCTGTGGGGGAGCCTCATCCGCCGCAAGCGAGGCTGCGCCGGCGACTCGGAGGAGCCGACGCCGCCTGAATCCTGGCGTGAGTGACCCGCGCTTCCTGTTCCTCGCGTCGCAAAGCTCTGATGTTGCCCGAGTGTTTAAAAAGAAAAACAAAGAAGAGAACAAACAACCATTCCATCGTGCGTTGATCACAACACGCACGTTCAACGTGATGGCGGCAAATAGTTTTATTGAGTGCAACAACAGGTCACCCCCCTCCCCCCCATACAAATAGAGAAAGATAAGTTCCCCCACCCCCAAAAAAAGTTGTCTGAAGGTCAACTTTTTGTCTTCCACAGAACTACTGGCCAAAGGAACTGCAGACATGAACGAAAGGGTCTCCCTCCTCACCGTTTGCAACACATAAATTGCACTTATTAGCGCTCTCAGATTATGAATTATCTTTGTCCAAGCATGTTTATTTGTTGTCAGTGCTGTTTACAACCCAATAAAGTCTGCTTTATTTTATGCCGGCGCAGCGCAGCTCCCCAAGACGTAATATAGGATAATTCTTTCCTCACGTTGCAATCCCCACAACGTCCACTTGGGGGCGATCCCTCCCATTGTCAGAATGGAAACGCACTGGACAGGAGCCTAAAGTACCAAATACTCACACCAGAGGGCAGCAGAGTTTGGGGCCAATAGAACCTGGTTACATTGTAGAGAGGACTTTTATCCTAAATACTGCACGTTGATGTCATTTACGACTAAATTCGCTTGAAAATGAACTCAGTTTTGGGTCGTTCATAAATCGGGGAACCCAATGTTTTTGAAAAAAAAAAAAAAAAAACGTATGCTTTATTTGGTCACTTTTAATGCTTTTTAAATAAACAGTTATAACCGACACAGAATGTGATTCATCCAGCTCAAGAACGGTTACACTTTTTTTTTTTAATGAGTCTCATATAATATGTATTGCTGTATTTGATTTTTCTTTTTAAATTTATAGTCTGACTTGAATTCCGGTGACAATGTTGGAAATTGAGGATAATGTTTGATCTTTTACTAGTTGTAGTAATTGTTATGTGTTGGCGTCTACAAAACTATGATATAACGTCTGCTTTTGCTGAGAACATAACTTAAAGCCGTGCTCAATTTGATGGATATATTTATTTTCACGCGACCTTGCATTCCAGACTGCGCTTCGCCGAACGGGGCCGTGGGCGGGCCGGGCCGTGGAATTCAAGCCGGGGCACGCCGAGGCAACACGTCACGCTCGGCCTCACCTTGTGCTCGCAACCAGGAAACCCGCGCGTGCAGTCGGCCCGATCTTAAAATCAGCTCGTCGGCTGAAGGGTGGGTGGGGGTATGAAATGCGGAAATAGTGGACATTTTGGACGGGTAAAGGAGGAGTGGTGCCCCAAATTTCGTACAGCAAAACGCTGCAGGTGGGAACGAGGTAACTGATTAACGAACTCACTTGGTGTGGCCAAGTCGTCCCGTTGCATGTTGCAGGTGAGTTTGTGCGCAGGTGTTTTCCGTGCGTGTCCAACGTGGTCGTCCGGGAAGACTTTGCCCCGTCTTGAGGTGCGCAAAGGTTGCTAGACACGCCCCCTCCGGGCTCGCTTCTGTCTTTCCGCAAGTTAGTTTTGAGAATAATTTGCGTAACCCCGTTGTGAGCATGCAGTTAAAAGTACTTGCAGTGACTGAAAATGTCAAGTTTTTGTCCAGCCTTGTTCTTATCACTGATGATAATATTGTAAAATAATGTTGGGAACTCGGAAACATAAAGTGCTAAACGGAACACCCGTGCCTTATAAGTCTCGAAGACCTGGAGCAATCATAATCTAAACTGTGGTTGACTTCATCTGCGGAGGTTTTTAAATGGACGAAGGAAAATAATAATAACAAAAACAAAACAAAAAAAAAAAATCAGAAAAATAAGTCCAGATAGCTTAAGAATGTTCTCAAGTCCAGCAAGGTGGTATCTGTACTCATACCCGGTGCCACAAGATCCGTAAATAGGAAAGCAGGGCAATCAACTGCTGCATGTGGAGCCGACTTTAACCTGGGTCGGTAGTGGAAATCACAGGTATGTTCCAAATCACCTGGAAGCTATTTATTTTTAAGGGTAAGCTCAGATGCATTAGAAACAACATTGAACTGTTTTGGGATCAACGTTTGCGGTATATTCATGGTGTAAATCTTGAAAATAGGCAATTGTAAACATTTGTGAGGGATTCTTTGTTTACTAGTCCCCCCCCCCCCCCCCCGCCCTTTCCTTCAAAAAGATTTGACTGACCTTGTGCATGTGTGGTGTTGCACTCCAAATGTGCTTGCAGGAAAGCAGAAGTAGTGTTTGTGGTCTCGTCAGTGTGTAGCTCAAAAGAGAAGAAGTGGGCAAAGCAAGACCTTAACGTGACATTTCTGTGACTTGTGTGAGATCGCGAAAGACATTTTTTTTTTTTTTTCTCTTCGTGCCGACGCTGTGAAACGTCAGCAAAAGCGCGAGGCCTCGTTTTTGGTGTCTTCCTCGTAAATTCAACCTGGAGCTGATCAGAATGATTCGTGCGATGAAGACGGTGGGACGTATTGCCTCAGAGCCGTTTCCTGCGGTTTCATCGAGCCGTGTTGCAAATGTGTCTCATCATGCTCGCTGGAGCCAGCAGTCTTTTTGCCAGACCAAATGCGGCTCCTACCGTTACTCTGCTGTATTGTTTTGTCTTCAGCGCAAAGACTGAAGTACGGCTAGATGTTGCCCTAGAACGTCATGTTGGAAACTCCGGAGCCGACCCAGGAGATCGAGCACTGGCTCTTTAGCCTCCACCTCTCCCAGTACGTGTCCTATTTCCAGTCCGGCGGCTACCGGTCTCTAGAGGACTGCGCGGACCTCACAGATGAGCGTCTCAGAGAGCTCAACGTACTCCCGACGGGGCACCGCAGGCGCATTCTTCGCAGTCTGGAGGCGCTGGGTGTAAAGAAGCAAAACCACGGAGAAGAAGCCCAGAATCCGCCGTTGTATCGGAGAACAGTCTTCCTGGAGGAAAACAAAAGAGGGCGTTCCTGTCAGCACTATCGTCTAAAAGAATGGCAGCCGTCGGAATTAGAAGGGAGTCAGACTTTGCCTCCGGGAGCTGGCCTCGGAGTGCAGATGGAAGAAGGTGGGCCACCGCAACCGGCCCAACGAGAGCCTGAGAATGTCCCGGTGTCCGTGTTAGAAGAACTCTGCTCCCCTGCCTCCTCCTCCAGCAGCACAGAGTCACTGGCAACTTCTGAAATCCCAGCAGACTGGGAGATTTCCGCCAATTTTGTGGAGTCCGCTGGTGACGTCCCGACCCTGGTCGAGGAGCAAGGGTCTTCCCGGTGCGACATGGTGGAGAACGCCATCTACAACGCACAGCCCACCGCCGCCGTCTCCAGAGGCCCACGGTTGACTCGCTCTTACCGCCTTAGGCACAGACCTGTACCTGACATCCCACAACAAGACAGGTAAAGTTTCCGCAAGATCTTTGAACTGAGAGAACCGCGTTACTGTTGCGCAGTCTTGAAATGTAGTACGCTGTGGTTATTTTTGCAACGCTGAAAACGCTAACGCTAGCTGACGAACGGTCACCGAACCCTGTCCCGGAACCGTCAAAAGACACCAAATGCTCTGTAGCCTCACAGCTTTTTTCTGTGAAGATACTTGTACTCAAGTAGTAAGTAAGCAGGTACTGATTTCAGGACAGCTCGTGCGTCTTCAATAGCAAGTGCTGCACTTTATGAAAGTCACTCAGAGTTAGCGGAGTTGTTTTCATTGTGGTCGCCGGTGCTCTTCCCCCTCTCAGGCGGGCACCACCATCGCAAACAAGCGGGCCCGAACAGCCAACCGTCTGCAGGGGTCCCTCCGGTGAGAGCGGCGCACAGAAAGGTACACGCCGTCTTGCCGCTGCGTTCACTTTGCACGTGCCATGAATATTTCATTTGGCGGCGGAGTCGGCGGTGGGGTTGTTTGCCCGGATGAAAGAAGGTAAGGGGGAGGGCTGGCGCGGAGTCTGCTGTTTGGCGGCTGCGTCGTGGGAAGCGGCGGCGCACGTCTCGGGGAATATTGTCTCTCTTATCTTGTCCCCTTCCAACTAGTGAGACCTGAGTCTGTATTCCTGTCAGGCAGCTTTGAAGAACCCTTTCTTTCCTCTGTCCTCTTAGTTAGTGCTGGAGTAAAAGTAGGGTTTAAACTAATGGTGGAATTATTGGACTGGAGGTGAATCATGTTCAGACCCGAACGGTTCCAGGTAGGGGGTTGGTGTAAAAGTCAAATGTCCCCTGTCCATCTTTTCCCCGAGCACTTGTCTGTTGGTAGGCCTCGTTTTCCCTCTCCGAAATGAATACGAGACACGGGGGGAGAGAGGGAGACGAGAGGAGATTGATGCAAAACAGGCTCAGATGCCGGCGAAGAGGGAGCCGAGACGTTCCCGGCGCTGAGGACTGGGAGCTTGCCTCCCCAAAGTTGGACGTTTCCGATCATGTACAGCGATGTACTTTGCATGTATGCAAGTTTGCTTCATTCCCACAAGCAGCTGCTAAAAATGTAGTTTACCCTCCGTGTGGAAACAAGTTTTGCCATACAGTAGCCCCCACCCCCCAGCAGTCCGGTGGAAAGGGTAACACGCTGGCGTCACACTTCTAAAGTTCAGGGTTCAAATCTACTGTCTGGAGTTCTCCGTGTGCTTATGTGGGGTTTCTCTCTGGATTCTGCTTTCCTCCTGCCTTCCCAATGTTAGGTTAGTTCATGACGGATGAGAAATAAAGTAGTTGACATCTGTCAGTATGGAAAGGGTTAAATAGCCATTGCTAAAGCTTTAGGACTCCAGCAAACCACGGTGAGGGCCATTATGCTCAAATGGAGAAAATAATGGCACAGTGGTCAGCCTTCCCAGGAGTTGACTGGCCCAACCAGTTCTTAGGTTTAGGGCGGGTAGCGTTGAATTTTTTTTTTTTTTTTTCAGTCATTCAAGAACTCGGGTAGCTTTCTGTAATGCAGTAACGGTATTTACTTCTGTTGGATGATCATTTTAATAATCGGGCAGAAAAGCGCAAATAATCACACAAAAGTGACACGACTTCACACATGGACTAAGACATTTTAGAAAAGTATACAAGCTATTAACGTTAAACTTTTGTAATTTTTGCACGGTTGCGGATGGCGAACCGCGGACATGCGGGTCTTGACTGTGTACAGTATTGCCGTGCGTGTCGGAAATGCGTGGCAGATGTTTGCCAAGGTGCGGGGATTAAAGGTTAGTTCGAGGTTAATTATTGCCTCGGCTTTGATTGCCAATCGCCCGCCGTCGGCTTTGCTGTCCCGCCCGATCAGCGCAGGCCTGACGCACACCGATAATGACAAGAAAGTGACCCGCGAGTGGCTTCCTTAAAATTGGAGGAGGAGGTGTCGTCGGGAGGAAAATCGATGGCGACACTAAATCGGCGCTGATAGCCGTTTCTCCTCCCAGAGTGCCACTTAAGAGGGTGCGTTGCGGAGCCCATAAAGAGGACCAACGCGAAGAATGGAAGGCGCCGGGCGGCACTTTGGCCCCTTAGCGTGCGGCGGCGCTCAGAGGGGTCAAGTGATGGATGCCGATAAACGCCGAGCGTACACTCGGATCGGCGCAACTAGCCTCCGTCGTCACGCTAACGGAGCCCGGAACGGGGCCTCGGCGGCGCTACGTACTGCCCTTTGGAAACCGCCAATCCGCAAGGCCGCCGAGCCGTCGCTGTATCTTGCGTGCGCTTGTTTGACCCGCCATCCTTTTATCCGCAGGCGCGTTTATGTGTCTGAAGGCGTTTCCATCTTTTTGGACGTCTTTTTAGTCTATATTTTGTGTGTGTTGTGTGTACAGCCTGCAGCGGCATCTTCTGTCCCGCACAATCCTCAGGAGAAGCTGGTGTCATCTTTCACTGTGACAGGCTGTGGCCCACGCATGGTGGCCCCCGGGTCTCCAGACTAATAATGTCTGGCCACAGTCTCTTCTTCTTCTTCTTCTTCTTCTTTGCCTCCCCCAAACAAAGTCTCAGCAGAAGGAAACGGTGCACGGAGAATGGGCCGGATGCTCTAGTGGATCACGCGTTACCAAATGTATTTGATTTCATCTCTTGCACTGTCGTGTTGTAAAAGGAAGTTGGGGGGGAAAAAAAAAAAAGTACGACTTGTATTTTAAATGCAAAAGTTGAAAATGACTAGAATTTCGCGTGATTGTATTTGGAATACGAAGTTTTGGTAACTTGGCACATCCCCAGTTACATGTCGCATACTCCCAAAATAAAATACAGTAATGCGTGATCTGCATTGTCGCGCATCCCAGTCGCCAAGGCCGGGGGCAAACCTGAAGGAGCGGCCCGGTGAATTGAATTGCGACATTCAGTCGGGACGCACAAACTGTTTATGCTGGGCATTATTACTCTGCGCTGCTTTTGCCTTTCCATGAAAAACGACAACGTTGTAGTTTTTGGGAGGGGAAGGCGTTCACGGAACACATGAAAGAAAAGAACGCCGGAAAAAATCGACTCTTAATCACGTACCTGGAAAAATCTACTTCCCGTCACGGTGCCATTAAAATAGACCGAAAGGTACGCGGAATGGTCTCGTCTTGCGTCGAGCACGGTGGTAAAAGCTCTCTTTTTGTTGTCTGCTGTCTCCTTTTTAGCTCCACTTCACAGAACCTTGACGCCCATCGCTCCCTACGGAGAGACCTTCCTGTACAACAGCGCTCAAAGCGTTCCGGTAAGAGGGCGTCCACTCCCACTGGTGCGCCGTTCGCAGCAGCTTACCAAAGAAGAACAAATGTTTTTTGTTTTTTTTTTAATATATATATATACTTATATATATATAGCCCCTCTCAGATCTTTGACATCATCACAGGCCGCCGCGTTGATGTTGTCACATAACAGAGTAGCGCTTCTTTCTCCGCTGACCGAGCGGTTCACAGAAATGTCAGCCGGCCCGCGAAAGTTAGCGCCGCCTAACGCGGGCGCGCCCGAACTGCATCCGAACGGAACGGCGGGCACTTTGTTTTGGTCTGACGCTCTCCCCGGTGCCCCTTACAGGACCGGGGGCCCAAAGAAGTGGCGCCGAAGGACAAGTTGAAAAAGAAGAAGCAGAGGTACGGTCCGTCGTTCTAACGTGCGCCGGCGCTATAAATAAAAAATAACTTCTGACCATGTTTGTGTTTTTGCGGTAAACATGTCTCGGCGCGGCAGACTAGATAATAAGACTGTTTTATGTCGTCGACGTCGTGAACGTGCGCACCCGCAGCTGAAACGGAAGATAATTTTAGTCGAGGGACCAATCAGGAGTAATGAAAATAGATTGAAAATGCATCGCCTTCAAAGTTGAAGGCGACACGGACTCCCATCTTCTCGCCCAGTTTTGTCCAGCTCCGTTCCAATTTTGGAAGAAGCGATGTCACTCCGCCGCCTTCTTATTTGCGTCTCTGAATCTTTTCCAACCCTCAGATCCAAGGACACAGACTCCGCCCCTGTTCCGACGATGCCCGACCCTTACAACGACGAATACTCCACGGTGGAAGAGTGCGCCAGCCTTTTGCCCAGTTTGCCGCAAAATGCGGCCTCCGCTCCCGTCTCTCGCTGCTCTTCCGTGCTCACGGTGAACTGCGACCTCTACTCCAAATCTCTCGAGACCTCCGCAGACGGTCTGCCCGACATTTCCCCGTACGCGTGCTTTTACGGCGCCCCGGGACCTCACGTGCTAAAAATGGGCTGGCTGGATAAGCTTTCACCTCAAGGGTAAGTTGGTGAAACCTTGAGTGAATGTGGGGCATCCGAAAAAGTATTTTTGAGCGTTCCGGAAATGAGTCAGTCGGGTCAATTAAATCGTGCCGTTAGAGGGGGGGGGGATAGAATGTTTTTACTCACACTTCTACTTACAGTTCCCTGATCAACACCTGAAAGGTTTGTGCTATCTTTGGCTTTTATTTGGAAATGCTGACAATTCGCTCCAGCGTTTTTAGGCCCTCACCCATTTGGTGAAGATCTGCGCTGCGGTAGCGCTCAACCTTTTGGATTTATGGGCCAAAAGTTCATCCCAAGTGTCGCAATACCATAACAAGATTCCCCTCAGACACGTTGGAATTTGTGTCGTGGTCTGATAAAATGACTAATCTTGGGTTTTGAATGCCACAAAATCCTGAAAATTCGACAGGGCTGTGTGGACTTTCTACATCTGTTTGGCGGTATGGTCAGCAGGGTCTCGATAGGGTTGAGGTCTGTGGATTTAGTTTCAGCCATTTTCTAGCAAAAACGTGTAAAAATGTACACAGAGTTTCACATGTAAACGGCCGGAACTTAAAAGTTGGAAAAAGCGAAGGGTATCAGATCCGACGTCCATTTGTGGAACCAAAACGCCTCGCGTTGTTTTCGCAGGAAGCGGGTCTTTCAACGGCGCTGGGTGCGGTTCGACGGCGAGAGCCTGGCCTACTACAACAGCGACAAGGTAACTTTGAACACCCGACAGACGCCAGCGCTCAAAAGAAAATTGATATTCCGACACCTCGTCATCGTTAGCGTTGCGAGCTAATGGGGGCAAGGACAAAGGGACTTGAAGGCACCGCGGCAGACTTGGGTTGCCGATGCCCAGCCGGCTGTGTGGCAGAATACATCGGCGTAGCATTCGCATCAGACAATTGCGGCGCCCCCGATCGGGCTGAGCTCCCCCTTTTTTTTTTTTTTGTTTTTTTTTTTTTTGCCACAGCACATCACGATCGATGATGTGCGACCCGTCTGACGGCGCCTCGTTAATCACTTGCTAATTACGGCCCTCTGTGCCCGCTCACGCGCCGCCGCCCCGACTCCCTCCCGACTTCTTTCCATCGCATCGCTCGCTTTATTTATCAGGACACGCTTCGCCACAGGCAGGACGGGAATCGTCAGGGAGGGCCAGCGAGTCAGCGCTTTATAGACCACGACGTGGCGTTTTCTCGCGCGGAGGGATATGGCGAGACCTTGCCTTGGTGCTCACTATCAATGTCAGGAAAAGTCCTTTAACGCGGCCCTGGTTTCGCTGTCAATGGTCGCCGGGGTTGTTCGTGTAATAAAGGCCGAGCTCCCCGCCGGTCACCGGGCGACGGGAGCGTCACGGGTGCGCTCGCCGGTACGTGGCTCGGCGCCAAAACATCGCCATGCCCGTCCTCGCTCCGAAACTTTTAACACCCGCAAACTCTCTTTTGTAGTATGAAATCCCGCGGGATCTGTCAGCCCCAGACTGAACTAATCGCACTTAATCACAGTCGCAGCTTGAAAGGTCTCCGGTGATGTCATCACCGGGAGGGGGCGGGCGAGCCGAGGTGGCGTGGGAGAGGAGCGAGATCATCGGTCTCACTTGTTCCCGCCGGCTCGCCGCGTTGCATCCAATCCATCTCATCAATCGGCCCCTTTTCGCCTGATTTCGTCAAGACGAGGGGATTGGCTCTGGAGAACGCTCTGGGCCTTTCGATTTAGTCCTCTGGGTCTCCGTACGAGTGTGTGTGTGTGTCCAAAGCCCGGCTTCAAGGGAATCCGGGGATGAAGTGAGGAGGATGGGCAGGGTTTTAGGATCGGGGATCAGCCTTTGCAGTGTGTCGGCCTGATGCCGCAAATCCCTCCGTTGACAGTTACTGGAACCACAGCTGACGTGTTATCTTACATGCCAAATATGTATCTCTTCCCCCCCCCCACACCTGCACTAAACCAAAAATGTCAGTCATCATTGTTGATGACCTCTTTGTAATATGAATCGGCCACCAGCCGCCATCCTTTCCTTTCAACATAGTGGAAACCCCCCCCACCCCAAAAAAAAAAAAAAAAAAAAATCAGTTCTCATAATCGATTGAGATCTGACCAATTCCAAACGCCACAAAATTTAGTAACGACTGGTGAATACGGTGAAAAGGAGCCATTTTTTTTTCTCTCACTTTCCAGTCTCATTTTTCCACAGAATCCGTCACCAAAATGGCTTCCACCACAAAACTTGAAGGTGGTAAACAAAATGAGCATTATTGTCTTTTTTTCCCCCGTGCTAAACTCATTAACGTAGTGGTTTTCAAACTATTAGGCGTGCTGCAATTCTGACGGGTGTGGGGGGGGGGGGGGGGCAGTGGGCAACCATTCACTACCATGAACACTTTTCATTATTCAGTCACACGGAGGTGTTGTTAAGGAATATTGTTTTAGGGTGTTCATCTCCCCCCAAAAAAAGTGTGTGTGTGTGTGTGGGGGGGGGGGGGGGGGGGCTGCAAAAATGTCTTCTTAACAGCTACGCCTGGGAGTGCATCCAAGATGACGTGGGGAAAAAAACAAAACAAAAGGTGATTATTTATTCAGATGAATAACATCGCAGGTTAGACTAATTGGGGCCAATACAGAGAGCAGCTTTGGTTAAAAAAAAAAAAAAAAAAAATTACAAAATAGATGGTTAAAAATCTTCATTTAATAGCTCACTCAGGGATCGTGGGTGAGGTTTTCATTGCCACCAGTTGGTGTCCTCGTGCCTCCATCGCAAATGTGTTCCACCCCCCCCCCCTTTTTTTTTTTAAGCCCCCTGTGTGTGCCGCATCCCTACCCCTGCTCCCCCCAACCCTCCTCCCCGCTTCTATCTCCACATGGTGCCTCCATTGTTGTGTGCTTTAGCTCTCGCGCTCTGCCTTAATTGTTTCGTGAAGTTTACTGGCTTGTTTTTACTTTCTTTGTGGGGGCAAAAAAAAAAAAAAAAAAAAAAATAAAAAAAAAAAATAAAATAAAGAGCGAAAGGCGCAGGGAAAAAAATCTGCCGCGCCCCTCCCCACGCTCACGCCGGCTCTGCAGTGGAGAGAGGAGGTCAGCGTGAGGGGAAATAAGGATGGAGGGTGGTTGGGGGGGGGCGTCAGGTAAGTGCGTTATTGCCGAAAGAGATAGTTAGGCCTCATTGCTTTCTTTGTCCTCTTGAGGGTAGCGTGCATGCGTGTCTCTTTCGCCTGACCTCGTCTTTTCATCAGACTCTTCCTCGCGAGTATTTATAGATGCGCAAGTCGCAATTAAACAGCCCTCTCCTGCCTGACCCCCAAACTGCATTGAAGACAATTAATTACCGTTAAACCATACTGGTGGCGTAATTATCAGCCGCAGAGCTAATTCATCCAGTCGCACGCACGCACGCTGCTTTTCTCTTCAAAGGGGACGCGTTATCGGGAATTTACTTTTGCATGTCTGGATCCAAAGAGATGGCTCTCTAGAGGGCCTGTGCATCCATCAAATCGGAAATGACACAACCAAGTACGGTATAGAACCTTTATTTTTTGTTTTCCCCCAAAGACTCTGTTCGTGATCTGAAGCAGTGTTTCTAATTTGAATGAATGGGAAAAGAATTAGTCAGTTCCAGCTCCAAGCCAAACTCGGTTCCCGAATTTATTTATATATATATATATTGTTTCAAATCATCGTTTAGTTGAAAATAAATACAGCACAATGTCGAGAAATGTGAAAGCAAATCAGTACGGATGGCTCACTCTGCCCAACAGAACTCGAGGTCAAGAGTAATATTTTTAGGCTTCCCTATAGCAGTACCGTTTAGACTTTTTCGCGGAGGGCTAATTTGTGCGACGCATGTTTGCACTGCGCGAGAAAGAGCAACTGACCGACGAGGACAAGACAGAACGATAGAAAGTGGATGAATCTTCTTCTTTTCCTTTCGGCTTGTCCCGTTAGGGGTCGCCACAGCGTGTCATCTTTTGCCATCTTAGCCTATCTCCTGCATCTTCCTCTCAACACCCCAACTGCC
Source organism: Syngnathoides biaculeatus (assembly GCF_019802595.1). Taxonomy (NCBI): domain Eukaryota; kingdom Metazoa; phylum Chordata; class Actinopteri; order Syngnathiformes; family Syngnathidae; genus Syngnathoides; species Syngnathoides biaculeatus. The sequence continues at coordinate 4,349,680 of NC_084660.1, forward strand.
CTCATGTCTTCCCTCACCACATCCATAAACCTTCTCTTTGGTCTTCCTCTCGCTCTCTCTTCCTTGACAGCTCCATCTTCAGCATCCTTCTACCAATATACTCACTCTCTCGCCTCTGAACATGTCCAAACCATCGAAGTCTGCTCTCTCGAATCTCGTCTCCAAAACATCCAGCTTTGGCCGTCCCTCGAATGAGCTCATTTCTAATCCTATCCAACCTGGTCACTCCGAGCGAGAACCTCAACATCTTCATTTCTGCCACCTCCAGTTCAGCTTCCTGTTGTTTCTTCAGCGTCGCCGTCTCTCATCCGTACATCATGGCCGGCCTCACCACTGTTTTGTAAACTTTGCCCTCCATCCTAGCAGAGACTCTTCTGTCACATAACACACCAGACACCTTTCGCCAGCTGTTCCAACCTGCTTGGACCCGTTTCTTCACTTCCTGACCACACTCTCCATTGCTCTGTATTGTTGACCCCAAGTATTTGAAGTCGTCCACCCTCGCTATCTCTTCTCCCTGTAGCCTCACTCTTCCCCCTCTACTTTTCTCATTCACGCACATATATTCAGTTTTACTTCGGCTAATCTTCATTCCACTCCTTTCCAGTGCATGTCTCCATCTTTCCAATTGTTCCTCTGCGTGCTCCCTGCTTTCACTGCATATGACAATATCATCTGCGAACATCATGGTCCAAGGGGATTCCAGTCTAACCTCATCTGTCAGCCTATCCATTACCACTGCAAACAGGAAGGGGCTCAGAGCTGATCCCTGATGCAAGTGGATGAATGCGTGATTTAAAAAAAAAACCTCTCCACTCATTGTTAACATCCAGCTTTAAGCGCGAGACCCCCCGCAGCCAACTTCGTTTGATGAGGTCTTCCCACCCCCCTTTCCCCATTTTTTGCATCATCTCTTTGGATCTCCCTTTTTTTTTTTTTTCTCCCTTTGTTCCCCTCAAGTCCTCCTTGCCCCCTCACGTGGACCCAATTTCTCCCGTTTTTCCCCTCCCCTTCTGCCCTCTCAGTGATATTTTTGGATGCTTGAATTTATTTTTTCCTCCCTTTTGTGGGCGGCAAGGTCAGCGGCTTAATTAAGGAATGGCAAGAGGGAGTCACAAGTTCACAGCCTCCTTTCGTGATTTCCTAGCATGTATGGCGGCGTGCAGCAAACCAAATGTCTTTTTTTTTCATACTTTGCAAAGATAATGACACTACGAGCATGAATAATGCAATCTCTGTCTTATTTTGCTTCTCACGAGCCAGTGGTTTTCACACCGCTCGAGCAACATAATGTTCGTCCCCCCCCCCCCCTTACTCGAACAATGGCTTTTTTTTTTTTTTTTTTGCCAGCAACTCTTAAAGGCATTTCTTTGTTACATCACGGCTTGAATACTGATTTGAAACGATGCCCTGGCATTAAGGTTTCTCGTTCACGCCGCCGTCTTTGCCGGTGTCAAAAGTGCCCCATCTTTGGTTGTTTGGTCGCCTCCGCGGGCGGGGAACACGGAACATTACGACGAATCCCACTTTACCACATTAGAAAGTGAATTGCGTTGAGAGCGTTATTTATTCTTCTCGGATGAATTTTGGGCTCCAATAAATGCTTCAAATTTAACCAATTTTGGAGTATGCTGGTAAAAATCTACATATTGTCGTGATCAATCGACAACAAATTTGGCATCAAGTTTTGATTCGATCGCTTCTCATCCGAGACGTGGGCGCCTTTTTTATCTACGTTATGGCTGGAGAGGCGCACGGGGAGGGCGTTTGCGTAAATAAATATGATGCCGTAATGATGGGTAATGGCTGGAGTTTTCACGAGGATATCAGTCAGCCGCGCTTCAAAATTGAATCCGATCTCAAACCAACAGCAAAGTAGCCGAGAATGACGCATCCATTGATGCAAACAATGCTCTGTGTGTGTGTGTGGGGGTGGGGGGTGGGGGGTGGGAGAAGTAATTCCGACTAGAGAGGGAAAAGAACAACAGCTCGATAATACTATTACAATTTGCCGTGTTTGCTTGCAAGTTGTTTAGCGGGTCCTGTCTGCTTCTCTGTGCAGGAAATGTACTCCAAAGGGATGATTCTGGCCACCGCCATCCGACAGGTCCGAGGTTTAGGTGACAACAAGTTTGAGGTGGTCACCTCTCTTCGCACCTTCATATTCCGAGCGGAGAAAGAAGGTGTGGACTCGCGCATTTCTCTTCATCTTATCTCCTTACAAGCCGCTTACGCCCACGGGCTGGATATCGTGAACGTCGTTCTTTGCAAATTCCGCCTAACGTCTGATTGCACTCATGGTAAATGTTTTTCAATTGGAGTTCTTTTGTTTGCTTTTGTTGACGATAACTGGGTTGTAGGTGGCGCCTCTGTTGGGTTGGAAAAAGAGAGCAAAAGACCAAGAAACTTGGCCTTGTCCCCCCCCCTCATGCATCTTTTAACGAGCCGGCTCGCCTTGGAGCGAAGACTCATCAATCTTTGGGGAGCGCGCAAGAACCAGGAAGACCCGAGGAGGCTGATGGGGGGGGAAGAGCGAGTTAGTGGAGCGGAGTTAAGGAGCTGCGGAACATGGAGGGAGGAAGTGAAGGAATAATAGCAGGGGGATGCGCAAAGTAGGGGATGAAGAGGTAAAGGCGGCGCCGGCAGGCGAAGGGCAAAGCGGGGATGGAAGGAACGGAGGAAGGAGTAAATAATTGACGGTGATCCCGCACCGGGGCCGCAGACTCGGAGCTTTCGGCTTCGGGACATTGAAGGTAAAACTGTGCACGGGGGACTTCAGTTAACTTGACGCGGAAGTAAGAGTACTTGGGGAGCAAGGCAGAAGCCGAGATTAGAACCTTGGACCGACCTCGGAACCGTGAGGCAGACGTGCAAACCGCTTGTCCAAAAAGTGACAATAACAAGTTGGGCGTGCGCTGAAGCGCTCCGAGAAGAATTTCAGGCTGGAGCAAATTTACAGGCGGGAATGTGCCGGGTCAATTTATTGCGTTTTGGACTGAGAAAAGCAAAGTATTTGTAAATATAGTAGAAAAATATATCATATATCATCGCTCAGTCGCCCGCCACCCGAAAATCATGTTCAATGGTGGATTTAATATGCTTAAAAAAAGGGTTGCGATGATGGAATATGACAGCAGCGCCGGCCGGCGGTCTTTCCTCCTGCCAGCCAGACAAAAAGCCTTTAACGCTTCTCAAAAATAAATGACTGGTTATGTCGTCTTCCCAAAGTCTTTTCCAAAGGTCTTAGAGCCTTGAGCGATGGCATTAATAAAACAATGAGCTGACGAAGCATTTCATCGAAATGAATGAATTTGCACGCACTTACCTTTGTTGGCTGAGGCCGTTCATTGCACCAAAGCATTGCAGCCGGCTATTTTTAAACAAAACAAGCTCACTCAAATGTTTACAAGCAACTATTTTCATTCTCGCTGTTAACCCCAAAACAATCTTGAGGCGACAGTTAGGCCGTGTGGCTCCGTGGAGTGAGGAAAGAGACCAGGTTTTACAACGCACCTCAGACAGTGGAGCGTTCCAAAGCGTTATGAATTTGTTTTGACGCTATTTTCAACACTTTAAATGGTTTAATAAGGCGTAAAAATCACAATCTGTCAGCCGGCGCGACATTATTTAGAGCGCTGTGTCTTGACCCGTCCTGGCGCAGACGTGTACGCTTGCTTTAAAAACAAACAAAAAAAAAAAAAGCGGGGGATTGAGTTCCACAAAAGAATCGGCAATATGGCGGGGCCACGGTAGGGGACCCGCCATATACGTTAGGAAGGGACCGTTGTAATTTCACACTTGGCGGGCAGGCGCTCCGGAGACCCAACTATTTGCATGTGAGCAATTAAAAAGTCAACTTTCCATAATAGATCCCCTTTAAAAAAGAAAAAAGTTGGATGAAAATGCGCTTGTTGGTTTTGTACAGATGCTAATGCGATGACTTGCAGCAGAGCAAATACAACAAATGCTCGTTTCTCTTCGTCTTTTATTTGAAATCCCTTCCTTTTGATGGAGGCTGCGTGGGCGGCCTTTAAGATCTGCTCGCCGGGTGCAGAGTGGACCTGGCTCTCTTTTCATCCACTTTCAATGCTTGACTCGCTTCTATTCTCGCACTATAAAGGGAACTCATCTCTCCAGCCCGAAACGTGTACTATTACCTCTTAACAATCCCCGAAGATGATGATTAATTTTTTAGCCACTCCCAACCGCAGGAGATACTCACCTGTGACAGGTAAAAAAAAAAAAAAAAAAAAAAATTGTGATCTAGAGAGACTATATAAAAACATATATCTATTACATTTCCCAAAATAGAGGTAAAGTGTGCTTGCTTCAAGCAGTTTGTCAGTTCCAGTTCAAGTGTACAGTAAAACTGAAACCTAAAACATACGAGATTTAAACACAAACATGTTCATCCAAGCCTGATGTAAAGTTCGCTAGGACACCCAGAAATTACTCCATATGAATTCCAACAGTCCTTCACGGGACAATTTGGTGGACGCTCCAAACAAGCAAATGTACTCAAAACATCCGCGCTCAGGCGTGCAAACGCTAACGCGGCGCTCGCCTGCGTCGGCGGCTTCCTTCCCCTCCCTACTTCCTGTCTCGGATTGACAGCGAGGAGGTGGAGAGAGGGGAAAGCCTTGAATAAAATACGAAGCAAATAAGCGAGAGCGGGACAGGTAATGGAAGTCGGAAAGCTGGCCGGGAAGGGAACAGTAAAGCCAAGCGATGTAAAGAGCAGTCAATAATGGAGGGAGCCATTCATTATGGATGTGGGAGGATTGTGAATTCAGAGCAAATTTGGGAAGGGAGCCAGACCAGGACGGAATTCAGGACCAGGCGGCGTTTGAGGTCAAACGGGGGCGGCTCACGAACCCCCCCCCCCCCCCCCCCCATGATGTCGGGAAGCTAATTAAGGTCACCGGGAGACAATGTCAGCGCCATCAGATGACTGACAGCTCATTGAGAACGCTGCCTGTCACTCAGCCGAGGGCGCTTCGGCAGGTCGGCGGTGAGACGCGTTTGTCGCTTTGATAGCGCAAACGCCGTTTGTACATTTGTCCGGCTCGGCGGCGTTGGAACGTCTTTCATCGGCTTTCAGATTTTGTTCTTCCCATTGGCAAGAGGCGGATCGATGGAAAATAATAATAAAAAAATGTAGCGATTGTAATTATTTGCTTTTCAGTTGCCAAGAGAAAATGGGATTGGACATCATGCTAAGATGTGCGTCCAACAAAACCTCGATGCAGCTCTGCTTATCTTATCTTAGCTTAGCTTTTTTTTTTAAAAAAAAAAAAAAAGTGTTAAGAGTGGCGGATCTTCGTCCGGCCTCGCTCCCAAGTCGAAGGAGGTTCCGATGTCAAATGCCGTTGTTGTGATGTCACAATTTGGCAAAATTCAAAACAGCGAGCTCCTCTTTTTCTGTGTTGTGTTAAATCGGCGCCACAGCAGGCTGTTTTGGACCCCGTGGGGGGGGGGGGGGGGGTGTTTGTTTGTGTTTACTTACGTTGTGAGTACATCATTCCGTTTGTACGCCGGGATTGCTTCTCAGCCATACAGGGATTAAAAGAGTGCACACGTACGAACATGAAATATTAAATTGTTTGACGAGGACCGGCTTTGAGTTTTGGGCAAGCTGCGGTGAAGTTTGTCTTGCGTGCGTTGCTTTTAAGAGTCCATTTTAGCCGGATTGCTCTTTCACATGAGTGGCTTGCCCGTTTTGTGTAATGTCACGACCGCGCTAAAAATCATGGCCATTAATTTACATTTTGCGGGAAATATTGGCTTGGATCTATCGCAAGGCAACGCAAACAGCTGTCCGTTTTCGAATAAATGAAAAAAAAAAAAAAAATTAACTTGCCGGATTCACAGACTGGATGGATGGCAATGATTTTTCACTTTATTTTAATTAGCTGTTGTGCTTGGTGTAATTTGCAAAATTTAGCTCGGGGCTTTCAAATCTCTTTTAAGCAGCTTTCAAGGATATTATTTTTCCAACCAGTTGTGGTTTATCCTGTCCAATTACTTCTCTTTCATACGCGAAGCCTTTGTATGGCGCAGACATTGAAAGTGATGCAAAACAAAACCAAAAAAAAGATGAAGGGCTTTTAATCTTTCTTTGTCTAAATGTGTTTTCTTGATTCCGGGCTCCGTCTGGTGTGGCGTCCGCAGGGGAGCGCCGCGAGTGGATGGAAACCCTTCAGACGGTCGCGCGGCCCTCAGCCCGCGGCGCCCAGACGCGCCGCAGCCTGCGCCGCCGCTCCTCCACCAACAAGCGAGGCGTGCTGGAGGTGCGCGCCTACAAAGGCAAACTTCTGGTGTCCCTGGCGGGGAGCAAAGTCAGGCTGTGCAAAACAGAACAGGTACTTTTCGACACCTTTGGGACTTCCTCTCGGCGCGATGACGCCGCCCCGTTTGACAAAAGGAACTGAGCAACGTGCGGCTTGTTTGAAAGCCGCCAGACGCCCCATAGTCGTGAATATGGAACGCGAAAAGTAACGCGCGTGTGAATGGAAACGGCGGCACGTGACCTTGAACACGAGGACGTGTTGCAACGGAAAAAAAGAAAATAAAAGGTTAAGAGCCCAGTTCTGCTGCAAAGAGCGGAAATAAAAAATGCAGTTGATGCCCTCATCAGTGGTTCCAAATTTTTTTACACCAAGTAAAACCCTCAGTATCACCATAACGACGTTAACATTTTATTCCTCAAAAGTATATTTCCTGTATGATCATCTGTCACACTGCGCTCAAGTCGAGAAAGCAACTCTGTCCGTATAGTGTGGCACTGCCCCCACACTCCATGGCAAGGCATGTACACCCGAAGGAGCGGCACAATATCCATCAAATTGAAGGGAAAAGTTGGAGCAAACGCCGCAAGGTGTGTTACATTACCGCCAACATTTTTGTTATGTTTTTATGGAAGGTTGGAACAAGTGAATGGCATTTCTATTCATTTCAATGTTGAAAGATGATTTGAGTTTCACGAATCAAACTTGTATCTCCGGACATCACTTAAAAAAACCCCAAAACAAAGCCAAAAGGGAAACAACATAATTCATTGCAAATGGTTTCGCAGACCCACATGTTACGGCTTGTGCATCCCAGTTTTTGGATTTTTATTCATCCCCCCCCCCCCCCCCACACTCACTCTCTTAAGACATTCTAATTAACACCTGATATTCCTGCCTACTTTCATACTGCTGGGGCAGAGGGGGGGGGAAGCACGTTCCATTGATGCTATTTCCTAAAGTTCCTTGCCTCTATTTGTGTGCACATTGGAGAATGCGACCGGCGTTCCCTTCCGCCGCTGTTGTGCTGTTTGCCTTTCATTATTTTCTTCATTAGCGTGAGCAAACATCTTTGTCAGATTTCTCTTTCGGGTTTCCCTCCGCGTCAGCACATTTCCAAATCAGAGCGGAAGCGGGCAGGAGAAAATCCAAATTAATTGTATTATTTCAGCTGGAGATCAATCCGGCGGGCGGGGGAAGTCGCGGGGAGGGTTTGTTATGCGAGATGGGAGGAGGAATGAAAGGAGGGAAGTAGAGCGTTGCCCCGTTCGAGCTCAGCGGAGTGGAGTATTTAATCTAACGTGATGAACGAGCTATTGGAAACATCGGCCTCCGGGCTCCTCCTCCTCCGCCGCCGCCGCCCCTGGACTCATTTCTCACGGGTCGTAAGCTCTGTGATGGAGCTGTGTTTGAGGTCATTTAAGCGCCAAGGTAAAGACAGTCTGAAGGCTTACAAAGTGTGTCGCCTGACAAAGTGAGAGGTAAAGCGAGAGCTGGGGAATAAAAAGCCAGATTATTACTCTGCTTTCAGCAGCCCGGCGGACGACTGGTTGGCCCGTCCGCCTGCCTCACAGTTTGCCCGTGTTTGCGATGGATTTTCATCTCTTTCTTTCCAGATATTTGGTCTTAATTGGTGTGAATCATTGCTCCTCTCGAAAGTCCAGCCTTATGACCTCGTGCCCTGCTAAGTCTGTTTCCGGGTCGCCGCGATTCTGCCTCACATTGTCCGTTTTCGCTCTCCTGCCCTCTCCAAATTGTGGACGAAGACAGCAGTGAAATCTGAGCATTTCCTTACCTGCTATCTATTGATTCCGCACCGTTGCACCGGCCGGGCCAAGAGCCGGCGGTCCTCGAAGCCTGACCCGCTCAACTGTGACGTGACTGCCTTTAACTGCACAGACGGCTGGCTTTGAGTTAACCCGTCACAGTTGATGTTAGTTTAATATTCAAATCTCTTCCCAACTTTCCGAGCGCGTAGTGTGCACACAAAAGAGATGCTGTCGATAAGAGACTCGAGACTGATATCGTCACGGTGATGGATACTTTGGACAAGTAGACAGATGGATGCCATGTTGGCTCTGTGTGTGCTGAGCTGTGAATGAAGGAAAAAGAAGAAATCCCAATCGGCCCAAGCATATTACTTGGCGGAGGAAGAAGAGATGTTTTTATTTTGTACCGTTTCTGGCCTGCTTTCCCAACACTTATAGAAACGTTTGAACTCTAATCAGGCGCCTACCTCGTACTGCCTTTGTACAAGCGCCGGTCAAATGTTTTAATTCCTTGATGCTGTATCTTTGTCACACCGGATTACATTTGGATGAAATGGATGTCATTCTTGATTCAACTCTTTCAACTTTATAAATGTTTTCTACCAGATTACATCAGGAATCGAGTTTTTGGACAAGGGAGCAATTTCAGGTCATGTTCGTAATCTCCCACAGAGACATTTAATGGCTTACTGCAATATACCACTGCAGTTGAGTGAATTCATTTTCAGTGGGAAAAAATTGGGACACCCTTTGCTGAAGTATTCTTATTTTTTTTTTCTGTGTCATTAGCAATATGCGCTAAAAAGCGCTACTGAGGAAATATATAAAAGTCTCATTCGTGATGACGTTCTCCAGCCTACGCTTTGTGGAAACAGCCTTGAATTTGAAGTGTTAAAAGTAAAATGAAATGGATCTTTAAATCGTGTTATTATGACAAAAAAAAAAAACTTGTTAGTTGAAAACCTAATGCAGTAAAAAACAAAAAACAAACTGTAGCTAAAAATAGCCACCAAACTAGCTGAAATGGTTGCAAAATCGAAGAAGGCCTGAGGGTCTAAGCAGACATATGAGGGAGAATCGACTTTTTAATTGCTTGTATACAAATAATTGGGTCTCTGGAGTGCCCGCCCTGCCTATCAAGTGTGAAATTAAATCATCGTGTCAATCTTTTAGCCGCCTACACCTCAAAAAAAAAAAAAAACGTGTTTGTGCAGTTTATATGCGTCACAGAACCAAACAATCTGCACAATCTGGCTGAAAAATTACAGCGTCCAATCAACAGGAAGGAGACATTTCATTGTCAGCGCCTGTTTTGTGGCGTAATTAGTTGAAATTGTAGAGCAAGGAAAACGCTCGCTTCAAAGCAGGCACAGCGTGGCAGCGTTTTGTGCGCACCAATGTGGCCTTGTCTGTATTCATCCCCCCCCCCCGACTCCTGTTGTGAATGTGTTTATTTATTTTATTTTTTAAGTCAACAGCTCCATTGACCTCTTATAGCCGTCTCGGCCACTTGGAGGGTTTTCAGCGACAGACCCGGTTTGGGCCGGTCAACTACTTGCTGAAGGACTTGCTTTCCTGAAAAAGATCAAAATAAAAATAAAGCCAGAAAGACTGACAATGTGGCTGTCGTAAATGTAGCTCCCCTTCTGCGTTTGTTAGCCGGGATGAGAGCGAATTACTTTGAAAGCCGCTGTCGGCAAAAACAAGCTGTGACTTTAATCAGGCAACCAGGTGATCGCTTCTAAATTTGGCCTGAAAAAAGGAGCTGGAGACGGTGTCTGCGTTGCCGTAGATGATTTCTGGTGCGAGGCGTTCGAAGCAGAAATGAAATGCGGCATCCATACGAGAAAGGCCGTTGAACTTCGATCCGGTAAAATGTCTGTGGTGATGTCGTTGTGTGCTCCCCAAGGACTACGAGGGGGGCCTGGCCATCTGTGAAGTGGAGCTGACGGCCGCCAACGTTCGAGACGCGGACCGAAGGCTTTTTGAAATCAACACGCCCTTCAAGAACTTTTGGTACATCTGCACACGTTTATTGAATTATTTCCCCCAAAGGTTCCCCTCATCATTGTAAGGCCAGTTCAACAAAATGGCGATTCCCCCAAAAGTATGCTTTCAAACTCACATTGGACGACCCTTACCATGTCGACGCAACCCGTAAAAGTGCCAACTACGTACTATTTTCACGACATCCGAAATTGGAAGTTGATCTTTTCAGAAAAATGCGCTTGTCAAATTTTGCAAACAAATTTTGAGGTACATTTGAATTGAGCCGTTTCCACCAAATTCATGAACAAATGCAAAGCTGTTTGAATTCAGACAGAATGAACAAATCAACTTGATTTCTTTCTCCACTAAAGGCTTACTTCAGAGTTCCGGGCTGCGCAAATGAATAAATCAAATCCCGTATTGTGTCGGAGCGCTTTAATGCAAGCCACGACGACGCACAAAGTTCTTTTTTTTTTTTTAATGAAGCGTCCGCCTGCTTTCTGTCGAAGCTTTGAGGTGACACCGCCCTCCCTCGGGCCCGACAATCAATAAGCGTGCAGCTTGTTTGAGCTGTAATGGGCCATTTAGAAGACAACCGTCACAAAGCACGCCTTGTTTGTTTGTGGCCGACCGTCTTCTCTCTTTTCCTCCCTTTCGTCTTTTGTAGATTGACTTGATTTATGTAAGACCCTCCCTCATTCCTCTGCCGGTCTCCCCTACGTCCAATCGATCTGTTTGTGCAGGCCTCCGTAATGCTCTCGTCGTTTGGCGCCTTTGTTAATAACCTGGACGTAATTGCCATTTTGTGCCCCCCCCCCCAAAAAAAAAAAAAAAGTGAAATTAAAATGAGCTCCCGAATCGTTTGCATGGGCTGAATGCTGAAAGGCTCGTATCGTGTGTGTGCTTGTGTGGGGGAATCAAATCGATTGGTCACCCTCGGAGTCTTGTGCTACCTGCTCAAGGTGGGGATTAGCCAGAAACTCATCTAATCACTTTAGGCTGGGGAGACTCACTTTGGCTTTTCCATTGTTTTGCTGGCGCCAGAGATAGCGCCGCTGACTTTTATTAGTTGTGAGAATGACAATTTGGAAGCGAGTGAGGGGATAGGATGATAGGGGGTGTAGGGTGGGGGGTTGGGGGCGTTACGGGACAAAGACATTCAAGTTTGGTGCAAAAGAAAACTTATCGCTAAGCACTCAGACTTAAATCTGCAGATAAAGGCTTTTTTTTTGCTCAAGGGCATATCAGAGACTGTTGACAGTATTTGTGCCTTGGATATTAGCAATGGCAAAGATTCCCCTCATGAAAACTCCTGACATTGGAGGTCTCGGGATTATCCCCGCCAGCGGAGGGCACATCGCTCGCTGGCTTTCTGATTCCCAAATACCTTCGAGTCCATTCTTGCCAAGGCCCGTTGTTTCAACCGCTGGTTATCTCCCAACGGTGAGCGATAACTCTTGCCGTCATTTGGACAGCGTTTCGTTTTAGGCGATGTTCGAAGTCACATTCTTGACTTTTGTGATAAGAGTAAAAAAAAAAAAAAAAAAAAAAAGTTAACCGCCGTTAAGAGTAAAATGTTGCTGTCGCACCAGAAAATAAAAGAGCCCAAGTTCACAAGTTAATGTGATCATTTTTTTCCCCACACGTTAATACGTGGACAACATCCTTACGCAGCTTATCTCGTTCTAATGTGAAGTTCATCACGTTGTAATGCGACACTGAATTGTTTTTTTTTTTTTTTTTTTCCGCTTTCTTTTCTTTCCATGCAAAAGAGCGACTTCAGTCCAGGGCAACCGTCCCGACGGTTCCGTTCACTTTAGCGTCTGGTGAACATTCCTAACCGCCTGATAGCCACAATTTCACTTAACATTCACGACTACCGAATGGATTCCCTCGCATGTGTTTTATGTAGTGGAGCACGGTGGCTTTAAACCTCCAGTATAAAGACGCCGGCGGGAGAACATGAAAGATTTAAGGCCGTTTTCTTTTTCATGCGTCAAAAAGAGAAGCACTTGATCTCATTGTTAACAGCATTTTCAGGGTTAAGGGCTGAAAAGTGAACATTTCAGCTCTGCTGACAGACGGTTGAAGTCATTTCATTGTTTTTTTTTTTTTTTTTCTTTTGGTTCAAAACAGTTCGTAATTTCTGCAGCCCGTAATTCTGCAGAACGTTGGATCTCTCCGCCCATCGCCCGGGTATTGTCAGACGTGATGGCGTCGTCAGAGTGGCGTAATGCAGCACAAGGACGGCGTGATTGCGCTTCGGCGCTCGGCGAAATGAGGCCCGAGAACGGCGATCGGGGCCGTGAGCGACGTTTTGCCACAATGCGCAAGATTGCTCCAAAAGCTCGAATTGCGGTTCAAACGGCAAATAAATTCATGATCAGACTGCATTCAATTCTTCTGAACGCAAAACGCACGGTCGTTTTCCGACCTCGACGCGCGCTCAGTCCTGTTTGACGCCACATTGCCGTCAATCGTCCGCAGCTTCGCGGCCGACTCGGAGCAGGAGAAGTTGGAGTGGATCGAAGCCATTCAGGAATCCATCGCCGAGACTCTGTGCGACTACGAGGTGGCCGACAAGATCTGGTTCAACGAGGCCAACCGTAACTGCGCCGACTGCGGCGCCGCCCAGCCGGAGTGGGCGTCGGTCAACCTGGGCGTGGTCATCTGTAAGAAGTGTGCGGGTAAGTTGAATGTTTCACGTGACGTGAATTTTGTTTCTTTTTTTGCCCAAAATGTGTTCTGAAAAGTTGAATGCAAATAGATGTATTCTAGGTTAAAGTTAAATACAACTGAGCTGCGCTTAATGCCGTCTCAGCTTCAACTTTTAATTTATTTTCATCAGTCAAACTGAGCGTTTGTAAGTTTTGTCAACGCACAACTTTCTTCTTTTTTTTTTTTTTTAACACTCTGTCCAGAGCACTTGTACGTATTAATTAAATGTCTGGTCTATGTAAGAGCTGGGTCTACGTCCGGGCTCATCCCTCCCTCCCTCCCTCCTTATCGCGCAGAGCCCGAGAGCCATCCCTTTTAATGCGATTCCTCACCTCACCTCTGTGTAATTGCTCGCCATCAGATATCCAACATCCCTTCTCAAACACCCTTAAATGGTTTCATTTGCCGGGGTGTTTAATATTACATTTGGTGGACACGCTCAGCAAGAGAGGAAGCTCTCCTCGTGTGGCGCGCCCCTTTAAATGAGGCGGCGGTCCATCTGGAATACCAATGACTTGCCGCACTTGTAATTAGCGCTCTGATGTCACGGACAATAAAGAGAAACGCTGAACAAGAGGAAGAGGGAAGACGGAATGAGTAAGCTAATGGCAGAAACGATCCCAGGCTGGCTTTTTTTGGTCATCATCTCGCTGCAAGACGGAATTTACTTTCATAGTCTGGTGTGCAGAACCTTCAGACCGTCACATTTTCTTTCGTTGCGTTGCCTAAAAAAAAAAAGGACTTTTTACTGTCAGGGGGTGAAGTTTTATACCACGGACCCCCCCCCCCCACTACAAATGTTAATGCCAATTAAATAAAAATAAAATGCGCAATCTGTTATCCTGAAGAAACAAAACAAAACAATAGATTACACACTTTAGGTCTACCGATGTTAAGAGAATTTACTTAACCTACCTCTATTTTAATAACACTTTAGAGTATGATTCCGATGATTTAAAACATTTCTGTAATCAAACAAAATGTTTTGACCGTACATGGATCCAAAAAAAAAAAAAAAAAAAAACCCCTCACCCAAAAAGAAGGCCTTTTAAAACTCATTTTGCCCACTCTGCAGAAGTGGACGTATCCGCAGGAAGGAAGGAAAGCCTCGCACGCTGTCACAAGAGCCCCCCCCTGGCAAAGTTTTTAATTGGGGGTGAAATGTGTGGCAGCTTGGCCTTTTTTGTGGGCGAGCCGCTGTGACGGGAATGCCCTTTTTGCCTTTTGTTGTGGTTCAGCGGCATCCGGATGCGAGGACGCCGCACAGGTGCACGCGTGCCGTCTCTGTTACCCCGACGACGAGAGTTCACGTCCCCGTTTGGATGGTTGAAAATCGTGCCGCGGCAGGGGAAGCGTCACGCCTGCCTCCTTCGGAATCACATTTTTGTGAGTTGCATTTTGTGCAGCTGAAGATCCCGATGAAAATTTCTCAACAAATCAAATTTCTTTACGAGGCCACATCCTTCATTCTTTTGGCGCATTGAGCGGGCTAAGTTTAGCCGGGGTTATTCGCGGAATTTATGTGTGTGATGCGCGCTTTACCTGCATTTTTTTCTTTTTTCAAAATCAACTGATTTAAAATAGTGAGCTCTTTATTTCAAGGGTAATGTTATAAAATGATCTTGAAGTTATTAAACTCTTTAGTGGTATATTGCAAAATAATCCCTGCCAGGACAGCTGAGTTATATTTTTAACTTTTTTTTTTTTTTTTTTTGCCTTCCAGATCTGTTTTTAACTTTTATGTACAATGCATTTGAATTAAATCACAATTTATATTCTCTTATAATGAAGTGCAGGATGCAGCCTGAGTCTATTTCAGTCGTATCTAACATTTTGGAACGGTACATTTAAATTTTGCGTGTTAGTGTTAATTGTTCAAACGTTGTATCATGTCAAGTGGCTTACAATAATATTACACTTTATACTTTGGTGTTATGTTTTTAATGATCTCTTAGGTCTAGTATGCTGCTGTATTTTCATGTTGGTCATGGTAATTAGAGATCAGATTTTTATTTTCTACAGTGTAAAAACTAAAAAAACACAAACAAATTTGAGAACTACTCGCGCCAGGGGCTCGGTCCTTGTTATTGTGAATGCCATATTTTCCCGTCTGCTTTATTTTGTTTCCCGCCAGGCAGCTTGCTCCACTTGAGACAAATCTCCCGCATTTTCCCGTCTCGTGGATTATTCACGGGGCGTCGCGCTCTCTCCGGCCAGAAGCCTCGCCCGAATAAACAGTCCGAGGAGCAAGCGCAATGAATTACTCAGGCCTCATTAGCAATTAATGGCGCCTCGTTGTGGCCCTTCATTCCCAATTACGGGGCGCTCGGGGGGACTGAAACGTGTCTGGTTTGTTGTCGGCGCCGCCAGGGCAGCACCGCTCGCTCGGACCCAACGTCTCCAAAGTGCGGAGCCTGAAACTGGACAGCAGCATCTGGAGCAACGAGCTCGTGGAGGTACCGAATCCAAGAACTTTCCATTTCGTCGAGCGCCGTGGCTTACAGTTTGTGTCTTTAAATATACTTTTGGGTCTTCTCGGTCAAAAGTATTTTGAGGACTAAGCAGAATAGTAACACCCCGTTGACCGTGACGTTCTTCACTCGCTCAGCTCTTCTTGGACGTGGGCAACCAGAAAGCCAACGGTTTCTGGGCCGCCAATCTCCCCCCGGAGGAAGAACTGCACGGCGGCGCTTCGGCCGAGCAGCGCGCCACCTTCGCCCGCAGGAAGTACCGGGAGAGGAAGTACCGACGTGTCCTCGCGGGACCTCACGACTTGGAGCAGCTCAACAAGGTATATTTTATTTATTTTATTCTGACCGATAATTTCAGATCAATTTGTGAGTAGGTGACGCACCTGCTAGCTGACTTTCCCGTAAATCGTTTTGGAAAAGAGACTGCAAGTGCGCGTAAGTGGCCTCGACAGATTTGGATGGGATCAACCTACCGCGAGCGCTTGAAAATAGCCCCGAAAGATCACAGCGTCCGTTAATACATCACAACCAATGTATGCAAAAGAGAAATCTCAGTGTAAACGTTGCCAGCGAAGCTAATTTAATGGGACGTCTCTTCTTAGTTGGCCGTCATCTCTATTTAGCGTTCCACAAAAGCCTTCTCCTTGGGGGAATCTCGTGGAATACAAAGACTACACCAAAGACTGTTTTGCATCCACCGGGTCAGCCCTGGATTGCGGGTGACTGTTTCAAGCCTCACTTTAGAATCAAAAGAAACGCAAGTCATTCATGTCCGATTGCATCCGGGTGCCTCCGTAATCGACATCAGTCGCGCTGGAAAGTTTTGACACAAAGTTTCAAGTCCCGCCGTCGTGACTGAACCGCGTAATCCGCAGTCGCGTTAACATTAAAGCGGCGCTTAAATAGAGGGAAATGAACTGATGTGAAATAATGATTGGATTGAAATAATAACAACGGGCTGATAGCTCAATGCTAACATGGAACGTGGGACTCTATTAAAGGGCTAATGGAAATGACTAGCGATGTAACGCTGCTCGCTACTTTATCACACTTGGAACTTCTTTTGTTTCCTCGTCGGATTGCTCTCTTCGCCCGCTTCCTCGCCTATTCCCACGGTCCCCATTAGGAGCTCATATCCCGGCGACCTCTGCCGAGTCTCGGCAGGCCGCCTGACCTAGAGAAGAAGGTATCCAAGGACCTCCTTGTGTCATTACGCACACACAAATCCCTCCAGTGGCTGCAGTAATTGCTGAGGCACAGAAGGTCATCTCGCAAAGATGACGCAGAATCGGGCCGGACGGCGTCGGACGCACGAGCTGACCCATGTGTTGGCGTTTAAATTCTGATTTTATTTTTATTTTTCCCTTTGTTAATATTTATCTTTAAATTCAAGTATCATGTGAAGCGCATTGAGTTGACTTATGAATTGCGCTCTATAAACAAATTTGCTTTGCTAACGACGACACCTGTGCAAAACAAACCCCCCCCACCCCCCCTGCTCTTAAAGATGTAAACTCATAATTACAAACTTTAAAGTACTTACGTAGCCCATCAATGTGTTTTATAATGACAGCATCCACCACCGCTGCTTTAGTTAGCAACACAGTCTGGGCAACGTAGAGCAAAGACGAGCTAGACATGCTGCTTATGTTTACTTTGGGTATTAACGGAGAAAGCTAAAAAAAAGAAATGCTGTTGTTTTAAGATGCAATGACTGTTGGAGTAGGTGAATAATTGAAGAAAAAGTGTTTCAACTGGACCAGATTTCCTCTTTTCCGAGTGGGAAAGGTCTGGTCTGAAGCCAAAGTAGAAAGTGCAGGATGAGATGGTGTGTCATTTTTCAAATTCCACCTTGGCACAGCCTGATCCAGGATGAAAGCACAAGTACAGTGCACAAAAAGCTAATTCTGTATTTTAAATATTGGAGGCAACATAACATTAACCTTAAAACGGTCGTCGGCAGCTCGTGAGAAGTAAAGTAGATCTTGGGGTAAAAAACTCTGGGCACCCCTGATTTACTGTAGATACTGCTCCAAGTTCTACATAAAACAAATCACGTAACTCTGTTTTCCGAAAGTTTGCCAGCGTAATGCAGCTAATTTGGATGATGACAGCTTCGAGTCAAACTGAAAAGCCCAAATTCAGAGGCTGGTCACGGCGCAAATTAAACTCCCAAGTTAAGGCACGACTGTACTTTAGGTGGCCTTTTGCCAACATCTTGTCGTTATTTCAGTTGTTTTATCAATAAGCCCTTTGTGCACAGCCTCGCTCGGGCCCCGATCGATGCCGCCGCCCTTACTCGGGGGGGCCAGCTCGGATGAAAGGGAAAAGGTTGCTCGTTGAGATTCGGCGCGTCTGCCGGTGGATCCGCTTTGTCGCGGGTCATCGTCCGCAATGTCGCATCAATGGAGCGGATTGATGGGAAGGGACGGATACGGAGGGGCCGATGTTTTCCCCGGTCAGAGCGCATTCCCGCCTGGCTTTTATCTCGCCTTTATTCTCGTCGCCGTGACGCATGAACCCTTTTAACAAAGCACTCGCCGACGCTTTTGTGTTTATAAAAGTTTGTCTATCTGGAAAAACAATTACATCAGACAAAAGGGTGTTTTTTTTTTTTTTTAAAACTTTGTCTTAGCGCATCAGGTACAGTATAGTTGGTTTGTCGGTGGAAGACACCAAAGTATTCGCAAAGCATCATGGGAAGTACGGCTGCCAGAGCCCGCTGCCGCTCACGATGTTTGTAAAATGCCTGCATCCAAAGTTGTCATCATTTCCCGTCTTCCACGTCTTGTGGCCTGACAATGGAAGCGTTTTACCTCGTGGAGGCAACACTGACACGTCACCAAACGCGGCAAGTCAATTTTTACCTTCAATATTGCCGTTGTTTCACCTATTTGAAACGTTTTCGTTACATTTAATGCGCCCCGTTTGTCCTGCTCGTCATCGCTCTATTCCCCCTCCCACCCCGCTCCTTATTTTCTCCCAAAAGGGATTTGAGATTTAATGACTCGCGCAGAAGGTATTAAAATGTGATCTTATTTTAACTTCTCTTTTGAGATCAGCAAAGCTGAGCTTCATCCTAAACTTTTATGGATTCTTGCAGTGGTGGGTTTTTTTTTTTCTTCTTTTTCTTTTCCGAATCTTTGGCCTCAGTCAGGCTTTTAATGGCTCGAGCTTCTGCGTCAGTTGAGCTTCAACATTTTTCTGTGATCTTGTTAGAACAGAGGAGGAGCCCTTCACAAGATTCCAAATTGTGACACATGTACGTTTTTTTTTTTTCCTGGAGAATTTTTGCTTGCAAAGCTGTGACTGTGACAGGTCAAAAAGAAAAAGGAAGCCCTGACCTGAGCCCCAAAAAGCCTACTAGAACATCTGAACTCTATTTGCGGTGAGTCAGAAGCATTTGAAATGGTGGCAGGTTAACAGTCGTTTGAATGAAATTGGTTCATTCTCAACTCGGCCGCATGCTATGTATAAGACACTTGTCCAACCCCATTATCTCAGTTGTTTTACTAACTTTTTCAACGACTGATTTAGGCAGGTTACAGGCCACGTTAATGGTTGGGAAAAAAAAATGCAGTGACTTACGTTGTTCTCATTTTTATGTCACAAAACGAGAGCCGGGAGTTGGGTGTTGTGCCATTTTTATGAGTTGATCCCAAAGTGGCAAGTGGACGTGCGTGAACGACTTTTGCAACGGCAAAGCCGCACAGCGGCATGAATTTGATTTGTGTCAGAAAAATGATAATCTTGCGCGTGCATTATTAAAGACTGTCAACCCGGGGGGTGGGGGAGGTGGCAGGATGCAAGAAGTCCACTCGCGTGCCTCGTTTGATGTGCGTCCAGGCGCTGAGCGCCGCCGTGGTGTCGCCCGACGTGCTGCGGACCATGGAACTGGTGTTCAGCGGGGCAGATGTTATGTGCGCCACTGGGGACCCGACCTGCACCACGCCGTACCTCCTGGCCCAACGCGCCGGCCAAAGGCTGCAGATGGAGTTCCTGCATCAGAACAGGCTACTGGGTAAATACGCAAGTAGGCCCGTCAGCCGGTATTCAGGTTAAAAACACATTCACTGCCATTGACGGTATGAGAAGTCAAATATCCATGTTAACTGGTGAAGGCTGACAGCTTTGGGAACTTGAGCCCAATTTGGACCAATTTGCCAGACATTAACGGCTGCGTATTCAATAATTTAGAAAGGACAGGAAATCGGTCAATTTCCACTGTTGTACGTGGCGTGCATGGAATGCTTTACATTGTTGCAAAGTGTCATTTCTTCAACGTTGTCTCATGAAGAATAGAAGAAAATGAGAGTGTGGGGGGTTGACTTTTTGTGCACGTCAGAAGTCATTCGTGGCAAAAAAAAATCAGTGTTAAGTGACGCCATCACTCGCACCCAGCAAGTGGCATGTCGGCCCAGTCGTGATATTGTCGCCATCCGACAACTTGTGGTAGTAATTCTGGATTAGGTTGCTATGTCATAGCTAAAAGTTACTTGTCAAGACACCTCAAAAATCCCATATTGTGCTCGAGCAAATCTCCACGTTGAGCCTCCGCACTTTCCTGTCCCAGTGCTGCGGCTCATTTGAATCCCCCCCCCCCCCGAAGACCCCACGGGCCTGGTTCTCACGTCTGCACCTGCTCGCCCCGGAGCACCTTGGGATATTGTCAGGAGCGTGCTCGTTTGCATATCCGCACCCCGCTTAACGGCAAAAGGGGCGGTGGGCGCCTGACGTCGTGTTTTGGGAAACCTCCGGGGTTGGCTTGAAAGACACAGTGCCTCCACACTTTACATTTTGAGCTTCTAAGGTTGTATTTCTTTGCGCGTTTCAGTCCCAAATGTTACATATAAAGACCCATTTTTTTTTTTTCAACTGGACCTAAAAAAAAAACAAACAAACGAAGGCTCATGATAGAATAAATTTGAAAGATTCTCGCACAAGGTGCAAAATGAAGATGTCGTTTTCTACACATCTCGAGAGCCCGTGCGGGGGCTCTGTTTTGGCGCGGCGAACGTGCGACCACGTTTGTTAATATCGACGGCGCGAGCGCAGCGATGGCTGTTGACAGACTGTGTGGCGCTTGGAGGGTGAGACAAAAATAATTTGGGGGGGGGGGGGGGAAGACTGCGGCGTAAACGTCCGTCTTTGGAGTTGCCGCAGCGCGGCCGTTAAATGGTGACATTACTACATTAAAGGCGAATTTAAACGGGGCACAAGGAATGCCGACGTGTTTATATATTTATGTGCAGTCGTCATTTTGAATTTGTATTTTATGTCTGCGGAGTGGTTAGCATGTTTGTCTCACACTATTTTGAAAGGCACCACACGCCGATGCATGAATCTCCAGGCACCTCAATAACAACGCAAGTTTCAAGTCCAAGCGCGCAGAACTCTTTATTGTAGTGGTTTTTTTTTTTTCGGTTTTGATCAGAAGTCCCATCGTCCCCGCAACTGTTTGAGCGTCCCGGTCTATTATTTTATTTTATTTTATTCCCGAAGGTTTGCCTTCTATGTTATCATGAGGACTCACCCCGCCTTACGCATGTATCCAATTATGTGCGGCCGATTCTCGCGTCTTGCGGCGTCTTCGTCGCCCCGCCGTCCGCCGCTTGCGGGGTGGCGCGTTCCGGCAGTTGCCAGGGGCGACCAGATGGCTAATTGAGCACTCGATCATGTCACCTTCCCTTCGCTGGGGACGCAGCCAATCGGCGCGGGCCAGACTCTTCCGCCGACGCCCCCGCAGACATCGCAGTCCCATCTTAAGCGAGGCCAGCTTTAGTGGCCTGCGGGGGCTGTTTTGGAAGACTCGCACTCCACGCTTGTTACAGCACATACGCCGGCTTGTTTACGTTCCAATAACGTGAATGTTTGGGAGCGAGTGCACGGATTTCTGACATGTATGTGGTTTTAGCATCTCCATGGATTTGGGGAGCTACAGTAGACGTGATGCACAATCTTGGCAAGGCGACTTTTGCGGAAATGTAATGTAATGATTTTTCTCAAAGTAATATACAGCATCTCATTGCGATTTTTAATCAATGTACCGACGGGACCCTTGGGTGTTTCCTCAAATAATGTGGATTAAAGTCATCGAGTGTTTCGGAAGTAATCCCACAGAAGTAATCCCATAGAAAACAAATCATAAACTGATGACAAAACACAGCGAAATGTAAGTAAAAATGGTTGATGGTCACACCACGCCATGTTGACCAAAATGAAAAATTTAGGCAATTGGTTGAATGTAGACAATATTGCTTTATACGGCAACCTATATAAGTGACCGTTACATGTAAAAGTCCAAAATTCTGAAGATGTCAATGTTGTTTGTGTGTCCAAAAGTGTAATGATCAATTGAACCTGTTCAAAATCTCTTGACAAACCAATGGACTGCACCACAAGGTGGCGTTTCAAGGTCATATTTGGAAAAATAGGTCATGTTTGAGAAAAGCATAGAATGGCACATCAACATTGGATTTCTCATCATGATCTACTCCTGGAACAGATTTCCCGACATTTGACCGGCGGTCGGAGAAGACCCCGTCCGAAGCGTCTCCCTTCATGGACGGCTTCCTCTACATCTCCCCGGGCCACGGCAGGACACCTCCGGATCGCCGCAGAGGAGACGGTGAGCGTCCGCGCGCCGGGGCGGCGCCGACGAGTGCCGTCAATTCGTCAGCCGGGCCCCCGATGAAGCGCGCGCTGGGCTCGGGTCCGCTGCAGTTAAGCACTCATCGATCAATCGGTGTCGGCAACGTCAGCTGTCAAGCTAGCAATCGTTTAATCCCGACACCAAACACTCGGGTCACAACAATCAATGAACGTCCTCTGGAGCTCAAACAGAAGCTGGCGGCGCTCATTGACGGCAGCCATTGTTGGCGATACCAAGTAAATAATAAATAAAGTGAAACGCAATTTAAAATGGACACAGTTCTCCCTCCCGGACACTTTAAACGCATTTGAATGTCTTCAAGCACGTTTCAAGGCAATCTTTAGCAGGTGTTCTAACTCAGTCACTGTCAAGAAATGACAGATTAGCAGATTTGAGGAAAAGAAGACTCAGTTTTCAAACGATTACAGAGCAGCAACAACCTACAAAGATCTCAGCGCTGCCCCGGCGCGTTGTGGCACAAAGTTGTACTACTCTGAAGCCAATTCGGACTTGGCCTGTATACTTTGAAGGCCCATTCAAAAAAAAGATTGATTTAAAAATCTGCTCGCAGCAGGTGTTCACTGAAGATAACCTTTACCCCCCCCCCCCCCAAAAAAAAAGGCTACAGTACTTCCCAAAGTTTCCGTTAAAAATTCCGACTCCAGTCGACTCGCAGCTCCCTCAGCCGCTGCACTTCCTTGTGGTCCCACCTTTCCGAGCAGCTGGAGTGTCCCACGGGCCCTGGTTAATTGGGGGAGGGAGCTGTCTTGGATGCTTCCCTCGAGGGATGGGGGTGGGGTTCTTTTTGGGGAGATGAACACGGATCTCAACATCTTATACGTACACTATGTCAGGACAGAGGCCGTGCAGAGAGAGTATTGTTCCCTCATCGCCGACGACACGGTGGACTCCACGTTTCGCGACATCAAATGATAAATTGCGTTCGAGGACTAATTGCGCAAGCCGTTAATTACCACACCGCTGTGGCATAGTTACAACGTAGCAGATTACCCGCCAGATTTACCGCCTCCGACGCGTACTGCACAAATAAACACGTTCATCCGTGACACGGTCATATTTTAAGTTGCGGGTTTTAAATGGATACGAACAAAGTGCTTTGTGTCGGCGCGCTCCGTGATGAAAGATCGTTCTCGAACCTCCTCTCGTGAATTAATCTGGTGCGTGAAACTCGAATCATAAACCCCAAGAATGGGAAAGCATTTTACTGTAAGTGAGATTTGGCCATCGATTGTTAACCACTTTTCAAGATGCGTTGTGGGATACACAATGGGCACGATACGGATAACCTACACTCAAACAAAATGGCGACCTATCCTATCCAGGGTACTCCCGAGTGGATCGGGAGCGATTGAAACTTGGCCACGCACCGGTCGCGCTGATCACCGCAAAACTCGGCGGCCGTGTCTGTCATCAGTCGCACGCAAAAAGTCTCGGCGACTTCTTCAAATACGAAGAAGTGCTGCTCTGAGTCCGGTGACTCGTGATTTGATTTGGTCTGTAGATGCACTCCGGATTTTCGTCATTCACGGAGGGCTTAATAAAAACTTTCTTTGCCACGGCGTGTGTACAAGACATTGTGTTGTGTGGTGTAAAAAGGAAGTCTCAAAGAAATGGCAAGGGTTATTCCGCAATTTGAGCGAGGGTTCACCTGTAATTTTGCCTCGGACTTGCAATCCCTTCGTCGTCTCCAATTTTCATTTCAAGCTCGCTGACGAGCCGTCCTGCCGATGTCTTCATCGCTGATGAGGAGATTGGCAGATGATTGGCGGGAGGGAAGGGCGGCTAAAGAGCGAGATTTTGGTGCCGTCTGTTTTTCTAATGAGCGCTGATGCAAAGTTGGTGCCGGTCAATTCCAGTTTGGTCCGGACCCAACTTGACAGCAAACTTGGCAGTAAACCGCTTTATTCTTAAATCTTGATGAACAACGGGTGGGCTTAATGGCCGTATTGATTGCGCTGATTAGTCTCATCAGCAGACTCATTTTGCACACTTAAGCATTTATCGAACGTCACAAAGTGAGAGATTAACCCAAATAGACGTTCGTGTTGTAAAAATTCCAACGGGAGCCTCCCGTCTTCTGGCGCGAGCTAATTGGCCCATTTTGGAGCCGAGCAAGACGCAGATTTCATCTGCGGTGGGCGAGTCTGGCGGACCCCCGTGGCCGCCAAGGGGGTCTCGCTGTGTGGAAGGGGAACAGCTGCTTGATTGCAAATCAGGTGCTATTGTTCCCACTCTTGTGCTGTTGTACAAAGCCGCTGGCATCCCTTGATAAAAATCGGGGAATAAAGCCAAGGCCATTTGTACGCCACGTACCGATTTTTTTTTTTTTTTTTTTTTTTTTTTTTACTTTTTTTTTGGTTGTTTTTTTTAACTTCTTAACTGATTTTTAAAATGTGAGTGACCCCGCACAGCCCGAGGGGCGCCCTTACGGCTGCAGGTGACCAATGTGGCGCACCCACCACACAAATAATTTTGTCTGTATTAAATACTAAGATTGAGCTGTGAGGGGCAATGTGATGGCACAGGGATTTGGGACAGAAGTCATACAAGAAGCTAGGCTAAATGTTAGCACGCAAACTCTTCTCTTTGCCATTTGTCATGTGAAGAATGACTTGGTAGACGACGTACATTCTCTCAAAGTAACCAGTCCAGTACAATATGCGATAGTCAATATCGAACGGATTTAACGTTTACAATTGTTGGCCCGACCGCTTTCCGGTGCGGAAAACTCTCTCTAGTATGGTAATCCGTCAGGATAATCTTTTAGAGTCATCTGATAATCGCATTTTTGCTGACTTTGATTGAATTAAATTCGGACCAATACCGCGTGTAACATTTCCTTCCGATCACAACCGTTTTCCGAGCAGATCTGTGGAGGGGGAAAAAAAAAATCACTCTTAACACACGCCACGATAAACTTTCAGACACACCCGATAATCAGGCCTGAAAATTCTCATACTTGGCCTGATTTTCGGTACGCGCGAACCCTGATTAAGGCTGCCATTTTTTTGCCCTCGCTTCACCGACCCGCGTTCCACTTGCCAACACATGAATTCATACATAATTTAAAGTCCTCAATAAGACGAGGCAGAGCTGTTGGGAAATCAAGCGCGCCTCTTAAGACGACCACGGCGTGAGACTTGTGATTATTACAAATTTGGTTATTAGAACGGGGACAGAGGGAGCCAAGCGGAAATGTGTGCAGAATGAGCGCTTCGAGACGCCCTCGCGAGCGAAAAAGACCGACGTGACATTTTTTTCTTAAAGTGCAAGAATCCGGGGACGCGTTAGCGCCGGAGCACGTCGTCATCGGCGACGGCTTTAAATATCGCACTGCTGCTCTCCGGCGCTGCATGCCTGGTTGCGCCTCCAAATGATGAATCTTTAGCAGCTGCTATTAGCGTTTTATTCTCTGAGGGATTTTTCCTCACAGCAAGTAGCCATGTCACAGTTGTACTATAAATTAACACACACACACAAAAAAAAAAAATAAACGGCAAAAGAGTCACGAAAAGACTTTTCAGATTCAAGTTGTAAATCCAGAGAAAAAAAGATTTACATGGAAAAAAATGTCTATTTTGGAGGAAAAAGTACTGCATTTACGATATGAGAACAGCAGTCATATATTTTCAAATTTAGAGGTAATATATATATATATATATATATATATGAAAAAGTCAGATACAGATTCAAGATTTGTATATGTTCCCAAAAAACAATAATCTTTTGTTTGTTTGTTTTTTGCAGGCTGACATCCTCATGTTCCGAGAATAATGTTTTCAAGTAAAACGTCTGTTTTCCAAATCAAAAGTTGCATCCCGGCTTTGCTGCAAGGCTCGAGCTGATGCCCTGATTTTGCGTTTTATTCTCCGAGAAGTACATTTGTTTTTTTTTTTTTTTCTTTCCAAAAACACCAAAGCCAGTAGCCACGTTGCAGTTTTTAAAGTCTGTCCTATTTTGACACAGAAAGGGGGGCTGTCGGGGGGGGCACACTGAGAGGCAGCGCAAGGGTGAATGGCGTCCTTGTGCTTCTCACATCCTTTTCCTTGAAAAAGCCAGTTGCAGGCACTTTTATTGGGACGCCATCCGCTTCTTCACAAGCGTCGCGCACAGTTGGCGGAAGAATTAGCATATTCATGAGATGAATCCAGTGGAAACTTTGGGGCGACGGGTGGCACGTCGGGTTTGTTTTTCTCCGTGTGAGCGTGTTTGTTTGCAGCACAACAAAGAGAGAAAGAAACAGATGGCACAGTGACTTTGAAAATCCAAAATTAGGTGCCTGTGCCTGAACTTCATTCTCATTGGATGTGTAATTCGCCCAGTCAGAGGGGTCGCCAAAGACAATGCGGTTTTGATTGCAAGGAGTGGCGGAATCAAGTGGCATCCCGTTCCGAAATTTACATTTTTATTTGAAAAGTAGAGCAAAGCAATCCAAAATTTACACGGAGGATGAGGGGCACACTTGGGGGGGAGAAAAAATCCGATTGGAGTCATCTATTGTTCATCAAGTCGTATATTTTCCAGAGAGATTTAAAAAAAAAACACCAACCATATATTTTGGAGAAATACCATTTTATATTTTCCAGATGAACTGTGATATTCTGTAGATGGCACAAAATGGTTGCAAAGCAGTGAGGTACTTGGATGGGTTTATATACACCAATGCCGTGCATCTAGCATGTACACAATCAGAAACTCATGTCACATTTCGGGATTTTAATATATTGTTCAACACAAATAAACCACCGTCACATTGGGCTCAATTGTCGTATGAGCGGACTGCAATTGATGGCCTGAATGCTAATCCACTAAAACCGCTCTATAAAATCTGTTCTACGCAGACACGGCGCGTCGCTGGTGCACGCTGGAAGGCGGCTTCCTGACGTACTACGAGAGCGCGCAGAGCCCGACGGCGGCGGGCCGGGTGGCCGTCGCCGACGTGGTCAGCCTGGCCATCAGCAACGCCGAGAGGATGACCGGAGCAGGGTACGTGGGTACAAGCGGCCAAATTGAAGCTACGAATTAGTTCCACGAGAAGATCACGTTTTGGCTCGCTTCAATCGTATTCTAATTAAGAAGCAAAGGTTTCTTAAAGTCAAATCAATCTCAAACATTACAGTTTTATTGTAATATGTGTAAGGTATTTAAATTTACAGTACACCAATCAACTAATTATTTCATCTGCAACAAATGATTATGTTGATTTATCATCCCCCCCCCCATTAATCAGACATGAAAAAAAAAATTCACCGCTTTTATCATGTGATAATTAACAATTTAAAAGAGGTAAAATCGACCTGTGACATTTAATTAGTAAAATAGAGCAAAAGATTGGAATTAAAAGAAAAAAGAATGCAACGGGGCTCTTGAGCCTTTCAATTCTCTGGAACGGACCGGACCGTTTGTGGCCCATGAGCACAAATTTGACCCCCCCCCCCCACCCGACTACGGCCATAATGTCCATTAACGCCAATTTCAACGGCTAATTTCCAGAGCGCACACTCAGCTCGGGCACTTGGAAGCATTTCTTCTCATTTATTGGACTGCAGCAGATTTGACTGCCGATGTAAATCACGCATTATAGAGCATCGCGCTCCAACATCGACATACCCCCCCCCCCGCCCCCCTTCCCCCTCCAAGTAAACACAGACTTCTGTGTCATTTTTCCTCCGTGCGACGTTTGTTGCATTAGCATATCTCTGGCTTGCGCATGATTCACTTTAACGCTGACCTATCAGGGCATTACGAGTGCTGTATTTCCTGTTTACTCTGCCGAACGCGTCCTGCCTCCCCCTCCCACCTGGAATTCAGTTAAAAAGTTGCTCCAGGAGAAAACTTCTGGATTCTTTCTACGTGGAAGTGGATCAGAAAAAAGAAAAAGAAAAAAAAAAAGAGTACAGATTTGAAATGTACTTCATGTAAGGAATGAAATAGTCGGTGCATCGTAATTTCATGCTTCAATGCCCATTCATACTTTGCCGCTCCTTCTGCTGTGTGCGCCTTGACCACCAGGAGGCGGTATAACACAGAAAACCATAATATACACAGAAGAGTTTCACAACTTAGTGACTTATTGATTTTTTTTTTTTTTTTGCATAGGAGAAAGAATATTTGGCCGTGAGTATTGTTATATTGTCTTCACTGTTTGTGCCTAAAAGGGCTACAACTACCACAACAATGATGCTAAGTTTGTTGGCCGGTATATGACGTTTTGCACCCCCCGTGTTAGCATTAAGTTAACGCTCTTTAAACACTCGACATGTCCTTTTCCTATTTTCTGTTGAGTTTTACAGCGAACCTCAACTGCCCCGTTTACTTTAGCAAATGAATTGAATCATTTTTTGTTGTTGTTGTTGTTCTTTTTTACATGAGTGTCTGCGGTTCGTGAATATTGCAGATGATACGCTCCCGTCGGCCATCCATGGGCGCACCGCAAGTGGCCTCAGTTAAAACCACACGTTTGGGACACTTTTTTTTTTTGCACAGCACTGAGGACAGAGTGAATTCCAGCTCGAACCCTGATGCAAACCTTCTATGAATATTACAAATCCACTTCAGAGGGATGGATGCATAGGAAGCATGTCGGGCGCTGATAAGGTTTTTAGCCCCTTTTGCCTCACAGGCGCCTTTTTAAAGCAGCCGATTCTGACCCTCAGACTCTTTAAAAACCTTGCAAAGTGACCTTTTCGGCTGGCTTTATAATGCACTTTTTTTTTTTTTCCTTCTTTCTCCCCAGCTGTTCTTGCATTCGGTCAACTCCGATTTTCACGCCGCCGCCGGCCTGGGACAAATGCAAGTCGCGAGCTAATGTGCGGCATTTCATTTTGCACCAAGAGGATGAATAAAAGTATTGGTATGACTACAGGAACTGAAAGTTGGTCATCGGTGTCCTTGTAGATCGTCTAGAGAGCCTCTGACAGGGTTTCCAGAGAGTAACTGTGGTACTGCATTAGAAAGTCTAGAGTGGCAGAGAAGTATGTTAGAATAGTGCAGGACATGTATGAGGACAGCAGAAGAGTGTTGTGAGTTGCGTTAAAAGGGAGACAGAGGAGTTTACGGCGGGAGTGGGAGTACATCAAGGATCATATCTAAGCCCCTTTCCGCTTTGTACTTCCTTGTGCTCACTCAACTACTGACTGATTAATTTGTGTTCTGCGCTGACATTATTTCTATATTAAAAGCCACAAATCACTTTCGCGGCGACAAAATGTGACAAAAATCCTCATTTGTGGCCACAGATCAGCTATAATGAATACAAATGAATCATTAACTTGTTGGGTAAGCAAAATTGAGCAGTTGGGTGATAACCTCATTTGTGGCCACAAAATAGGAAATTGTGCCCACAGAATGCAAATCTATTGCTTCACCTCACTCTACTTCTTACCTATTCGCTTGCATTTTGTCCTCACATTGCTAATTCACGGCCTCGGAATAGTCAGTCGTTTGACCATAAGTCGGGTCTTTGCTGCCCCTCACTCACCCTTTGGGATCCCCCCCCACCGTCCAACAACAGTCGACGCACCTGCTGAGGAGGCGGCGCCGGGTCACGCCGGGGCCACGTAAACACGCATTCCCCAGACAGGCTGCGCAGAACGGGCCGACTCGGCCGCCTCCCACAAGCTCCCGCTCGGCAGCTGACCGTCAGCATAACCGGAGTGCGGCCTTTGCTCCTTCGCGTTGCAAGCCAGAGTGGGCGCGAAACGCGGGTGCATACAGACAGAAACGCCAGCTAAGAAGCTTTTCGCTCCTGATGGCCATTCCGTGTGTTGTTGCCACAGAGTTGTCATTTGTGCCTTCACAGCGCATGTACTGTCGGTTTGTGGCGTCTGTCACTGATGTTTCCAAACATTACGCTTTTGTACCCCTCACGTAGATTGAGCCTGGCCGTCGTCTGTGAAGTATTTCAATTGCAAACACGCTCACATTAGCATTTTGGAGACGTATCGTATGCCCCCCCCCCCATTGCAGGGCCGTGTTCACCGTGGAGGTGTACCTGCTGTCGGCGCGGTCGCTCGTCATTGGCGCGGAGACGCAGGAAACGCGGCGTGATTGGATCCAGGCGCTGACCAAGGTGAGAGACCCCCCCCCCCCCCCCACAGTTTTCTGCGAGCGCTCGCTTATTTTCATCGCGGTCTGCGTAGCACTTTGCCGTAATCACCTCCCACGCAAATGTGCCACCTCTCTACTTTAATCTCAGTTAGACAGTAGGAGGTATAGCTGTCCATATGCCTTCTCCATCTGTATCAGAGGAAGCACTGCACTGGCGCGGTGTTGAACATGTCATGAGGTGAAGTTTCTTTTTTTTTTTTTTTCCTCTGCTTTTTCTAATTCACATAAGGCAGGAGACGTACGATCCGCCCCCCCCCCCCAACTCCATTTCAAACTTCTCGGTAATTCCTAAATAAGTCAAGAGAATTACTACTCCTCACAAAAAGTTACAAATATTCGTTAGCATGAAGTCAAGGTGTGGAGCTGGGCGTGGCTTGATTATCACCAAAAGGGCAAAAGTCTTTTCGTCCGCTTCCCGCCGGCCCAAAGCTCGACCCGGCTGTTTTCCAACGTCGGTGCTTGTTCCCGCCAGTGCTTGGTGCCACCCAAGGCAGAAGATCTGGTGCAGAAGGACAGCGAGCTCGTCGGCCGACTCCTCTACAAGGAGGGCCACGACCTGTACCACTGGAGGATGGGCTGGTTCGTCCTGGCCGGCTCCGTCCTGCACTTCGGCTCGGGCGACGAGGACGGAGACCGGGCGGCGCTTCACCTCAAACAGCTGCAGGAGCTCAGTAAGCGTTTTCGAAAAAGGTTCACTTCCTTTTTCCTCGTTGTCCTCTGAATGTTTGACACTGCAAAGAACTGTACTTTAATCAGACTCCGTTTATTATTTGTTATTTAGATGAAGATTCCAATGGTTTGGCATACTTTTTAAATGACACAACACAAGAAGCAATGCTCAAAGCGAGTGTCGCAGTGACATCATCGGGCTGCTGTGCCTTTCCTCGAAAATGGCCACAAGCAAAACAGTCCCCTGCTAGACAGCTTAAGTGGAGCTTTTAATAGGCCACAAATTAGATCTGTATAACCCCGCAGCACAAAATGGCCTAATCCGCTTACGATTTAAGAGAGTCTGTGATTAACCGTGCTAACTCTCTGATGACTTTGACATTTTCATACATTGTGTTATCTGCAAACACCGAAAGTCACCAATCCAGAAGATCCTTGTGTGTTTAGGTGTCCGCACACCACACAGATGTCAGGAGCATCCAGTCCGGTCGGATTTAAAAATCGCCCCGTTCAGGACTTGCTCTGAATTTTTTTCTTTTTTTTTTTTTTGGGATTCGCTTCCGCTGAATTCCCAAAGCGTCTCCTTGAAGGCTCACATGTGTTCTCGTCCTCAGCCGTCACCACCCACACCGAGGGCGAGGAGAAGATCCAAGTGCTGCTGATGGTGGAGAGCGGAAGGTATGTCAGTGGTGCAGCCAAGGTGAATTTCATCGCACACAATGCAAAGATTGCCACCGTGGGAAAATCCTTACTTTTTACAAATGTCGCTACAAAACACGCCTTAGAAGATGAAATGCAAAACTATTGAATTTAAAAGTTGTATACTTCTTTCATGCGCCTCACTCCCGTTTTCATTTATGTTTTTTTTTTTTTTTCACAGAACCATTTACATCCACGGATTCAACGCGGCCGACTTTGCGCTTTGGCGCTCGGCCATCACGCAGGCCGCCGGCACCGACGGCAAAGCGCTCGGCGACCAGCAGCTCACGAAAAACGGCGTCCCCATCGTCGTGGAGAGTTGCATTGCGTTTGTCACTCAGTACGGTGGGTTGGAAATGAAGCCCTTCGCTCTTCGCCGGGTTTAGGAAAACCCGCTCGCATTCGACAGCTGGACTGCCGGATTTGAATCGAGTATTCCTGTCCTCTTGTGGCAGGTTTGTGCCAGGAGGGGGTCTACCAGCGGCCCGGAGATCCCAACGGGGTGGCGCAGCTCCTGGAGGAGTTCACCCTGGACGCCCGTAATGTCAAACTTCGGGACAAGGAGCACCAACTGGAGGATGTGACGGACACGCTGAAGATCTTCTTATCGCAAGCGGAGGACGCCCTGTTGACCAAGGAGCTCTACCCTTACTGGGTTTCGGCTTTGGGTATGTGTCGGTGCAGCCGACGATGGCAAGGTCAGCTACGGGGAGGCGAACACGCTCGCCTGGCTTTCCTCATAACCGCACGGTCGCGACAGCATGTTGGGAGCGAGACTTGGCTCACGACTTGCCAGACGCAAGTAATGACTTGACTCGACAAAAAATTTTTGCTCCAGTAATTTCCTCGACACTTGAAGGTCAAGAGTTGACTTACTTATGAGTTGCACATATGTGACCTACTCCCACCTTTGGCAAACGGCGTTTTGTGTGTGTGTGTGTGTGTGTAGATGAGGAGGTCGAGAGCCTGAGAGTAAAAAAGTACTCCACTTTTATTGAAAGTTTGCCCAAAGCCAACAGGGCAACCCTTGATGCGCTGCTCCAACACCTTTACAGGTATCCACCCCGGATATTGTGCCACACATGTTTAGAAAATTGAGTGATTGTCAAAGGTTCTTTTGTGACATGTGCACTGGTTTTTGACGAGCGTACAATTGTTTCAATCTGAAGTGGACTTGGAATAGAGCCCCTTGTGTGGTGCGCGCGCGGTGTTCCTCCTTGTCGTGCAGGATTCAGCTGTGCCGGCACCTCAACCGCATGCCGAGTGACAAACTGGCCTCGGTCTTCTCCTCCTGCTTGTTCCAGACACAGGGACAAACGCCGCAGGAGATCCGCGTGGTCCTCGACCTCATCGACAACTACGTTACGCTCTTCAACGTGAGTCCAGAGCGACTCATCAAACCCCTTTGTACGAGTCCCCAGGTTTCTTTTTTAAAAGCGCGCAGACATTCTTCTGTAAAAAAAAAATAGACACAATTATCGCACGTAACAGCCACTTGTTGCTTGGTTTTGGCCGTAGCAGTTCTGTCTCATCCTGTTCATCTTTTGTTCGTATATCGCCGAAGCAACGGGTTTGCTGTGTTGCCAACTGACTGCTTCGTCAAGTGAGAAAAAAAAAAATATGTCATGAATAATCCTTGTTGCTTTTTTTTTTTTAATCTTCCGCAAACTTGAGTCATGAAAATGGAGTTTTCTGCAATTTCCTCAATGTTTTCCTCCTGAAGCGACTGTGAATTGATTCCCGGCCCGTTTTGCTTCCAACAGGTCAATGAAGAGCAGGTGCGACAGATGGAGAGGGAGAATAGTTTCATCACGCGCTGGAATGACAAAAAGGACACCACAGTAAGTCAATCCCGGCAAATGGAAATCACCCACGGTTCTGTTTTGTTTGTGCGCGCGTATTGATTTGCCGGCTTGCATCGGGATCTCGCAAATCAGGCTTTCATTCGAGCACTTTTCCTGGAAATGAGGCAATGGGTTGGAGGCGTGGGTCAGGATGACGGGGGGGGGGGGTTGGGCGGCCACGACGGGGGAGGAGGCATGCGGAATGAGAGCTTTGTTCCCGTTAACCTTTTTTGGCAGGGAATCCGTGCCCACGGGGCGCAGCTGGTGGAAACATTTGGGAGAGGAAAAATGAATAAAACCCTCATTTATTCGCTAAATTTTCTCTCGCTATCATCTAAAATAATAAAAAAAAAACCAACAACTTTGCGCTGAATATTTTGAAAGTCAAATAAAAAGCCACAAGCGAGAAATCCAGCCGGTTTTGATGGCGGTATCGGAGACTCCCTCCTGAGCAGATGTTCCCCGGCTGCAAATGAAAAGCGCTTGCTGAGCTAATCGTGCGCTGTTTTTGCGGCCGAGCTGATTTTGAATTTTCATCTCCCGCTCAGTTCTCGCCAGCTGGGGACTTGATCTTCGAGGTGTACCTGGAAAGGCGAGGGCCGGAGAATTGCTGTTTAATCAAGGTGCCGACACGCGCGTGCAAAATTCTCCTTTCACCGCTGTTTGTGTCCGTTCGCTTTGGGAAGATCTGCCCACCACCACAATCTGGATAGCGAAGGTCACGTCTGTGTCATTTTAAATGTCATTAAATGTGTTCCTGATAACACAAATCATTTTTTTTGGTTCCCTTTCTGTGCGGACCAGAAAACGTAGCGAACTAAAATTTTAGCCGTTCCGTGACGTACCCGCCGCAGTTTTGACACTGTTGCACAAGTCGCGTTAATAATTCTTTTTTTCCCCCCTTCTTCTTTGCGCCGCCGACGTTTTCTGTCGTCGACGTCGCCAGGTCTGGCCCAGCATGCGCTCGGCGGAGCTCGCGGAGACGGCGCTGAACATGCGGAACATCCCCTACGACGGCGACGACGGCTGGACCGTATTTGAAGTCATCGAGAACGGAGAGTTGGGTGAGTGCCCGTGTAGCGTTCTGCAAAAAATGTTTGCGTTTAATTCAGTAATTCTTTGGGGTACCGCTAGGGGGAGCCCTCGTACCACGAATGGTTAATTCCTCTGGTTGCGGTCAGGTTCTTGGACGTCCTGTCAAAACAAACCACTTCCGGCTAGCGGCTCTTGATATTCAGTTGTACCTGCATGAAATCTGGTCAGGATTACGTTAAAATCCATTTCCCCCAGCTCTTCTTAAGTTCCCCACAATTGAATTCCCGATTCAATTTCTGTTCCTCCCAATTCAAAGTTTCCACCTTTTTGAAATTTCCTGGAGTTTTCCAAACCGACTCCCGACGCCGTCAAAATGGCATTTTTCGCCGGGCGGCTGGAGATAAAGCAGCCAGCTCATATTTGTCTGCCGCGATGCCAAAGACGATAAAGCCGGCGCTATGAATATGTTACGCCCTTGTGGCTCGTTTTACCTCGGGGGTTATGAATAACTGGGGAGTGGAGGAGCAGGAGTGTGCCGATAGTGTTGCGCCCCCTTCACCAATTAGGAGGAGATAATGGGTCTATTTTGCACATGAGTGTGTTTTTATAATCATATCTTGATCCGCTCAAGATAACTTTCGCGCTGCTA
Source organism: Syngnathoides biaculeatus (assembly GCF_019802595.1). Classification (NCBI taxonomy): domain Eukaryota; kingdom Metazoa; phylum Chordata; class Actinopteri; order Syngnathiformes; family Syngnathidae; genus Syngnathoides; species Syngnathoides biaculeatus. Next base: position 4,384,592 of record NC_084660.1, read on the forward strand.
AAATAAGGAGAACAGCGGCGCGGTTTTGTTTTGCAGTTAATTGGAATTAGTGCAGGGTTTTTTACCGCCTTGAGGCCGGAGTTGTTTCTGCCATCGGAAAGCATTTTGCGTCCTCGTCATCGTTTTCTTGCGCTTGGCACAGAGCGGCCGTTGCACCACAGCGAGAAGATCCTGGAGCAGGTCTTGGAATGGAGCGCGCTGGACTACCCCAGTTCGGCCTTTCTGGTTCTGAAGAAGTTGGCGTTGGCCAAACGGGACGCGGGAGACAAAGGTACAACTTTTGAGTGAGAGGTGTGACGCGCACCCTGGACTGGTCGCCGGCACATGTGTGGCTCATACTCATTAAGTGCATGACACTCATTCAGACAAGCGAGTTGAATTTCACAGGGAAATTCAGTGAGTCACGTCTTTCCGGTTATATGAAATTGTCCTAGATGCACAAGATGATTGAGGCGATCACGCGGGTGACTTGGAGCAGTCGAATTAGGCTTATGAGAGACCCCAAACTGGTCTTCCTCCAACCGGGCGGGGCGGCTTTCTTTCGGCGGTCCGTCGCGGCTAACTCCCGATTCCCGTTTGTCCCCCAAAGTGGATCCGACGCAGCTGGTGAAAGGCGAGCATCTCAAGTTCAGCGACGGCTGCTCCAAGCTGCTCTCCGGGCACAAGTTCCAGGACCGCTACGTGGTGCTGCGGGCCCACAAGCTGCTGCTCTACAGAGATATCAAAGTGAGCGCACTTTTTCATTTTCTGCCTTAATCTCACGACGCAACGCCGGTAAACATCCTCCCCGTCGCAGCTTTTCCCATTCAAACACAGCATGGAGACTTCCACCTGCGGTATATCTTGAGGTTTTTTTTTGTTTTTTGGTCAACTTTATTTGAAAAATAAAAATAAAAAAAAAAAAGGGGGCGATGAAACAGACTCGCCTGATTTCTTATGACTTTATTTCTCCGGTGACAGGCAAGTGTCATTTCCCCCAGTTTTTTTTTTTTTTTGGATGAAGTAAGGAAAAGCAGTGAAAGAATTCCTGCTGACTTGCCATAAAAAGATAAAAACAGGCGCTTTGGAGATTGGAGAGGACCGGCGGCCTCGCGTTCCCCGGAGGCTTTTTCTTCCTGGCGCCTATCTGCAGTTGAAACGTGGGATTTGTAAAGGCGTGTGAGGAAGTGTTAATAATTGATGAAGGTGCAGTACTTCTGGCAGGAGCGAGGGCGGTAGCGGTGGCGGGCGGCGTGGAGAATACCGCCTCCCGCTAAGGTTGCCTCTCCGTATGAAAATGCGGCTAATTACGCCGCAAAAACGCCAAGGAAATCGCCTCCTCGCTGTTGCGTTGATATTCTTTGGCCTCCGTGATAATCGCTAGGTTGGTTTTTGGGATTGGGAGGGACGTGGGGACGGGGGGAGCAGCACTTCAAATGAATGCCAACGTGATGAAATGAAAAGTGCACAACTCGGCACACTTGAGAGAATCAATCATGTAACCTCTCGGCGTATTTTATACATTTCTTCTTATTTTTTTTTTTTAGACCACAAAAGCCGAGAAGATGCTCCATCTCAAGGCTGCAAAATGTTACCTGGGCCTGAAGAAGAAGCTGAAGCCTCCGAGCAGGTATGTTGTGCTTTAAAAAAAAAAAAAATGGCCGCGTTTGGATCATCGTCGCTCCCCGGCGAGTTTTGCGTGAATCACCCGTGCGGGGGCGGAGCGGCCGAGTTTTCGGAGCGGCAAAAAGAGCGACGCGACCGTCGAGTGGGCCGCGGGAGGCGCTGAGATGAAGACGAGAGAAGCGAGGGTGGGGGAGGAGGAGCCTCATTAGGCCGGCGTCTGTCCGCGCGCGCCGTCGCGGCCGCCTCAACGGCTCGGGCCCCCGCTCGTCCTCCGCACCGCTGAAGCCGGAGGAAGTCGTCCCCTCTTTCTTCCTGTCATTGCAATTTCTGGACAACAAATAGGTGAAAAACAACAACAACAACAAAACACGGCGTCCCCTTTCATGCGTGAAGCCATGACCTCCAGCCAGTACTATTAACTAACAAAGATGATATAAAATCCTCGTTTGATTTAATTTTTGTCCCCAACAGCTGGGGCTTCACTGTCTACACGGAGAAACAGCAGTGGTGAGTAAACCAAAGCGCCGCGCAACGGAGCACCGGCCCGCCCGCCCGACCGACCCGAGAGATCTCCGTTCCCTTGCAGGCATTTCTGCTGCGACGAGAGAGAGACGCAGGTCGGCTGGGTGACGGACATCATCAGCGCGAAGGTACCCGCCGAAAATCCGCCTTCTGATCGGAAGCCGCGGGGGGAGGGGAGGGGGCGGAGCTTCCGTCCTCGCAAATCATCTTTTACGATCGGAAAGCCCGACGACACCGGCGTTATTAAATCGCACGGACCTCGCCGCCAATTCCCGTTGTGCTGTTAGTCTGATGAAATTCATAAACGGGGGAAGGTGTAAAGTTGGCGCGGTCACGCCGCAATACCTTCAATCCGCTCGCGAGAAATAAGGCCGGGGGCCACTTTCGCGTCGTTTTGTGCTCTGTAATCGGCGCCGTGATAATGGGGACCGCAAATGGGGGGGAAAAAAAAAGTTGTACAGTTTCAAAACATTTTTGGAGGTTGTAAAGAAGCGGACGACGACAACAAAAATCATCAATCCTGATGTGGTCCACTGTCCTTCCCTGACCTCAACCCTATTGAGAAACGATGCACAAGTTCTACGAGCTTCAGAGGCAGTTAATATTCAAACAAGCTTTCCAAATTATCCATTTTCTTTGCCGCTTATGCTCACGAGGGTCGCAGGGAGTGCCGGAGGCTATCCGATCACTCGATTGATTGACGGGATGATCGGTAGAGTACTCGATTCGAAAAATATTTTTAGATGGCGCCCGAATTGAAACTGATGGAAATTATTCCAGCCCAATATCGCAAAAAAATATTGCGCTCACCTGAACTGTACACTATAAAACATAATCCGACTTTCCAGTACCAAAAATACTTTGCTTGACTTTTGCTGAACTCTGTGCGGGATTTCTGCAATGTTTCTTCTCCGGACCGGGAGCGGGCAGGCGTCCCCTTTTCCCGACTCCGTCACTCCGACCCGTCGAGGCTTCCGGCTTTCGCGGCCCGGCGCAGACATTTCCTTCGTATGAGCGCCACCCCCCCGCTTACTTGGGTAAAAGCCTTTTACCGCCCTCGCAAGCAAAAAGGCCAACGTTGTCAGGTGGAGATTGATCTAAAGGGGAATCCAATTTTTCTGCTTCAAAAGTGCTCTCACCTGGACGACGAGTAAATCCGGAGCTGTGCACGCCCCCCCCCCTCCCCCACACACACACCCGAATCCGCTAAATGGGTCATTCCAGAAGGGGAAAGATATTTTGCGTCCTTACGTGGTACTTCAAACAATCCAAAATGCTGACTGGAAATTGTAGCGAAATGGATTTAAGAATGCCGAAGGTGCTATTGAGCAATCCCCAGTCTCTTTTCTCTTGACCCCCCCCCCCCCCCCTCGTTCATGTCCAGGTTACGTCCAGAATCATAATAAGCCATTCCGCTTTTTCAATTTTCCCGGATTATTCATTCACTCCTCGGTCACATCCCAGGCGGTGGTGAGCTCCTCGTCTATCCGCGGGAACGTTGCTGCCGATGCTTGCTTTCATTTAACTTGTGCAGAATTTCGTCGACGGCGTTTCAAAAACATATTTTTCCAGATGCCGGCGTGAGTTGAGCAGGACAAATCAAATTGTTCCTTGACTGTTTTTTTTTTTCGTCTTCCTACATTTTCCATCCAATTCCAGAATGACCCCAACAGTGGAGAAAAACGTAGGAGCGGCGGCAAAGGCAGGGAGGAAGTTTCCTCCCTTTTGCGCGTTAGCGAACGTTACGCCGAGACAGTTTCCATAGCAACTGGCCGACGACGGCCCGTCATTTTGTAGCGAGGCGCAATTGATGGCGGCGCGTGGGTCGGCGCGTACGTCCGAGGACAGGTCCCGGCAGCTTCTCGGAAAAAAGAAAAGGACAAGAAAGGCGCTTTGAGCGGTCAAAAGGGCGAGAGTGGCGTGCGGCGAGGGGGGGGGGAGGGTGGGAGGATGTCCATGATCCAAAACGGTCTTTATCGTCTCTTCACTGCTCCTTTTCTGCACGCGCAGTTCGGCTCTGGCCTCCGCTCGGACCCGGGGGACGGCGCAGTTCATGCGCCCTCCAAAGGGGGAGCCGCGGCTGACGGTGGAATGCGACTGCAGCTGAACTCCGCGTCACCCAGACAGGTGAGCTCATCCATGGACTCGTTAGTTCAGCACAATGTCATGTCTCCCAAATGTCAATTAACTAACTTTTGCCCTCAGATGTCAGAGAGGAGAATTTCCCTCGCCCTCAAGAGCGCCAGCCCCGACGGTCCGAAGCCCACGGGCCCGCGGCGCTGTTCAGTCATGGACCCATGCCAGCCCTGCCCGGGGGCCTCGCCCGCTTCCCGGCAAAGTAGCCTGCGGACCGCCGGCAAGAGGCCCAGCTGGGGGGGCGGGGATGGAAAGATGCCCCCGAATCTGCTGAGCGAGTTGAGTTCTGTGCTGAGCAAGACGGGCCGCGGCGCCGAGTGACGACCGAGGAGAGGTACGGCGGAGGTGGGACGCGCAAAAGATTAGTAGCGTCAGATGCAGTGAAAGTACAAATGGATACAAAATGGCTTCCGAGATGTGGACAAAATACCGAGACTTTTTCAAAGCACAAAGAACACGACGTCGTTCGAGACTTGACCTCTGTTTATTCTTTGTTTCTTGTACATTGTCTGATTCATGTCGCTCTCCAAATATGGAACTTTATTCTTCAAATATCCCGACGTTATTATTTCAGAAAAATCTCAAATATACGAAATAGCCATGTATGTGCGTATGCTCACTCCCAAAGAAATCATATCTTTTTTTTTTTTTTTTTCACGGTTGTTAATCGAGTACGCCAAATATTAACAGAGACCTCCATTTTTGGCGTTTATAAATAGCTCCCGACGTGAAGCCGTGCCCTCTCCTGGCTGCCCGTCATCCGCACATTCCACCCTCTAATCTAGGTTCTATTAATGTCTCGGTTGATATTTACGGCGCGCGGAGCCTTTTAGCCTGACACGGCTGTAAAGTATACGTTCAAACCCGGCCGAAGCTTTATCTAATTAAAAGCCGAGCGCGACGGGAATTCCGCTGGGATCGAGTCTGTAAAATCTGCCGGTCGGTCGGGGTCTCCACCCCCCCCGCCCACCGCCCGACAGTTCCACCAGCGGGAGCGAACCACCGTAGAGCGGAGAACGAAATGGGGAAAAATCGCACACCTTCCAATTAAAGCACGCCGGATAGAATACGGACGGAGATCATTATTTTTCCCGCCACTGGAATTGTGGCCAGTCTCACAAAATTGGTTGCCATGAAATAAAATTCTCCGGATTGAGCTCCAAACCAGCGAAGATGAGTCTGATTTTGTGTTAGAAAGTCTTTATAGCTTTCTGGCTAAAAACAAAAAAACAGTAGCAATGTTTTTAGCCATGACTGACTGGGGAAATAAAAGGCTCTTACTTTGAAGAGCTTTACTTTTGTTCACTAACAAAGTATTGATACCTGCTTCCTACTCGCCACTGTTGTTTGCTCATATTTTGGACCCGCCACCAATGTTTTGCGTACCCTCAAGGACGCACTTTTGAATTTGGCGTGCTCGAGTACTTTGCCGGCCTTATTCCGAGTCCATTATTTATTTATCCGCTTTAATCTGAGCCGCCGGTACCTCCGCGGCAACCTTCGTCTTCGGATTGTTTGGCCTAAATGAGGTTATCAACAAGGCCGGGGCCGAGAATTGTCACGTTGCGAGGGGGTGGTGGTGAAAAATAAACATTTGCTCGTTAAAGATTCATGCCGCTTGCCCGAGTTGAGTTTTGTGCCCTTGTCGTGTTCGGCAAAGTCGCCGAGCACGCCGGCCGCCAATCAAACAGCTTGATTATTATTTCATAAAAGTCATTTTTCGAGTTGCGCCGCATCGACATGAACTCCGGCGTCCCCGACTGGGAATGCTTCACTTTATTCATTTATTTTTTTTCTGTGACAATATGGTGAATCAAATTTTAGGGCCAGCCCAAAAATAAAATTGTATAGTTGCGGGGGGGGGGGGGGGGGAGAGGAGGTCAAGATCAGTTGTAATACAAGAATAATGTTACACAGTTTGGATTTTGGAATATTGCAAAGCCAATCTCAGTCATTTTTATACATTTCCAATCTTGAACATTTACAACATTATGTCCGAAATATCCGACTTTATTTGCATGAATTTTCTGAATGTTTTTTTTCCCGATTGTTTGCAGCCCGGCCTGCCTTCGCACTTTGGCACCGATTTTTCAGGTGGAATCGCAAGATCAAATTTGCAATGTCGACGCGTCCGTCTTGTGTATTTTTTTTTTTCCCCCTTCATCCCGATGAATATTTGATCGGCCTTGATTACATATTGGTTTGCTTCAATCCGGGCTGCATAATGAAGGGTGAGGAGGCCGCTTGAAAAAAATCTCATTCCGCCGAAGCACAACCGACTCCCATTGAATGTTATTGACACCCCCCCCCCCACGCCACAGCATAAACCCCCCCCCCCCCCTCCTTTGGGACCCTCAGGCTGCTCTTAGCTTTTAATCAAAGTTAACTAAATGAGTAAAAATGTCGAGATCCTTGGCCGCCGCACATAAAACAAATGAAAGCCCAAGATGGTTGGTCAGGGTTAGTTTCGTTTATGATCAATCATATAAAGCAGAGTGCTAATCACGTAAAAATGAGCCAATAAGAATCACAATATATACAGTGAAGTATTTGACAAGCGGAGGTCACGGTTGTTCTCGTAGTAACTTTGACACGTCCAGGCACCCGTTTCGAGCACTTCCTTCTGGTCCAATGATGGTACATGTGCATTCTTGCCATGGATAAAAACTTTCTTTTTTTTCTTTTTTTTTTGTTTTTTTTACCCATGGCTTTTCGTCTTCTTTTCCTTTCGGCTTGTCCCGTCAGGGGTCGCCACAGCGTGTCATCCTTTTCCATCTAAGCCTTCCTCTCTCTCCTCATGTCGTCCCTCACCACATCCATCAACCTTTTCTTTGGTCTCCCTTTCGCTCTTTTGCCTTAAAAAAAAAAAAAAAAAAAAAAAAAAAGTTTAAGTCCGATTTTATGTCTGACAGAAAAAAAAGTTACTTTTCATACAATCCAAAATGTTTTTGAGCGTGGCTGTCAATAGAACTTACTCGCGACGTAACTACGATGCCGCTCCTGTATAACGTGGCAAAAATGCTCTTTCAATGTTTCTGTAACGGCTGACAAGCGCAAACTCTGATTTATGTCAGATTTTTGATGTGGATTTTCGCAACGCGAAGCAATCAGCGAGCGTGCCGTCGCTTGCTTGGGATGGAAGCGCTCGATTGTTTTCCAGTCACTTTCATTTGCAGTCGTCGGTGGTGATTAAAGCGAGGATCCGGGCTTTGTTCTCAGTCGCTAATTCCTCTCTTTTGTTCTCCTGGAGAAGAAAAAAAAAAACCCAACCAAAACATCAAAAAGTCACCTTTTGTTTTCGCTCCGAGTGTTTGACTGGAATCAAACCGTTCCTTGCGGCCGTCCTTGGATTCATCGAGTCTTTCTCAAAGCGCTTTCTCTCTCTCTCTCTCTCTCTCTCTCTCTGCTTAATTATCATTAATCGGGCCTTGTTTGTTGCGAGCGTGCTATTTGGGTCATGAATGAAAGAGGGACTGTCCTGATTTCTGAGCGGCGTCAAGTTCTTGTTTTCCTCTTGGTTTAACAGACACATTGTCGAAATTTTGGCATATCGCGTAAAAGCTCGGCTGTGAGCTCATTTTACGATGTTCCGCTTCAAAATGGCTTTCACTCTCGATCCGCTGTCAGGTCCGTAAGAAGACACAAAAGTCCATCAAAGTCAGGAAAGTCGTCATTCTGGTCAAGGAAGCAGACGACAGAATGTAAAGAATTGTATATTTGTTACAGCATGTTTTGCCTTAGTTCAATGGACATTGTGCTGCTCCTTCCGGTGTTGATGATGTTCAACCCAAATATGATGATTAAGCACACCTGTTTTCTCCCAACAATAGAAAGTCGTGGAAGAAATACGGGGAGGTAATAAAGGGTTTATTACACGGCAGCATGCGATGATCTAGTCCAACCTGTGCGACGAATAAAGCAGCCGCCGACTTTTTAGTGCCCGCACAGCATCGTTGGAATGAGCGACGGTAAGTCTGCAAGTCTCAGCCGGCCGATGGCTATTTCATTAATATTGCAGCTAAAGACAAAAATGATGCGGGGGTTGAAGAGTGAAATAAAATGGCAATAAAAAACGCTCCGGCTTTATTGCCGTCGGTAAATTGGAAGATGACAACGCCGTCCGTGGTCTTTTTTTTTTTTACGGAATTTTGTGCACCTGCGCCAGTGTTGCCGCGATTTCAATGCGGGAAAACAAATCCCGCCCGCGGATTAGCAGGCCCCCTCGGGCGCCCCTCGTCACTCCTACGCAAACTCCCGTCGCCGAGCGCGCTTTTTTTTTTTTTTGTTGGGTTTTTTTTTTTTTTGCTTATTTCCTCTCCCGGTGTTGTGTTCATTTCACCTGCTCGCTCAGTCTTCTTTGTTTCGGTCGACGGGGAGAAACCCCGCCGCATCCAACTGCGAGTACGCCGTGTTCCAAATCATTAAGCATATGCTGTTTTTGTTCATTTGCCCGCGTCGTGCAACGCAATGGAGAGCGACGACACGACGCGTGATCAACAGTTATGCAATGAACGGAAAGGCCGTTAATCCTTTCCTTTGCCCCAAAACCTATTGAAATGTTATTTTTCTTCCAGCAACATCGCACTCTATTACTAATGTGCTTTATAAAAACAATCTGTACAGTACAGACGTCTCCCTCCGCTCCTTTCAGCTCAGCTCATTTCCTTGCAGAGGATAAAGAATACATGACTGTGAGTACTCTTATGTTTCATCTAAATGTCTTACTGCACTGTTGGTTCAAAGATCAATTGCCGCAATGATTTTTACACGCGGTTCCCATGATGCATTATAAAACTTCTTTTCTTGAATTTCTTGAATTTTCTTGAAACCCCCCCCCCCCTCGAAGTAACTTTCCTTTAATTAGCCTCACGTTTCACTTCAACGCCACACGCCTCATACAATTTTGACTGTAAATGATATTCTGTACGACGCTACGTAAGAGAAAAGACAGCGCCTGGTGAGACGAACAAAAGATGAGAAGGAGAAAAGAAATCCACTCGCGCAAATTTGGCGGGACGTTGGCTATCGTCTTCAATTATCATCAATAATGCAAGCGAACAGCACAACTTTATTGAAGTTTTTTTTTTTTTTCCCCCCCCCCTCTTTCCGTACTGCAGCCCTGTAATTTAACCCGTCCAGGTTGCTTTGCTGGGAGAATTTGCGAGCGCGATAAGGATGGGGGGAAAAAAAAAAATATCTGCGCGATGATGGGAAATTGGAATCGCAAAGAAAACTATTACCTATCCCCCCCCCCCTCCCCCGCCCCACACCCCCGACAACACCGTTCCGGGCTGTCTGACTTCCAGACACATATCAAATTTGTTCCGGAATGCTGAGACGCCTTCGCGATCCACTACATCTCCTTAAATTGAATCCGCTCGACTTCTTCCTCCGCTGATAATAAGCTAAACGCGGGGCTTGGGAAATGTCTCCCGTTTTAAATTGCACGCCGAAATAAAATGCAGACATGTACATGCTGGACACACAGATTAAAAAATATATATGTATATTAATTTGATGTGCAGATAATAACTTCTCTCGCGGTTTTTGTGTTGGTTTTTGGAAAAATCCACACCTTCTAGAACATGACAGTGTTTCTCCCACATTCTTGGGAAGTGTTTTTTTTTTTTTTTCCTCCCCAAAGCGATCTAGCACCTTTAGCTTCCAAGAAAGCAAAAAAAAAAAACAAAAAAAAACCAAACTTGAATCTGTGAATCACACCAATTTTCTCACATAATTCTTATGAAAAGATCCTGCTGTGTTTCATGCATTTGATGACGTGCGTCACTTGCATATCGGGCAAAAGTAGATTTTTGCTGAATCTGAACCAAATTGGCCGTCGGGGCCAAGAACCACACCGCCGTCCACCCTTAGAATTCCGAGGTTCTCGATGGGGTTGAGGTCAGGGGATGACGAGCACACCACGAGTTTTGCTCTCAATTACATTACGGAACTATTTCCTCCAGTCTGACGTGATGCGTGATTTTTGTCTGAGATTTATTTACAGTGGATGCTCCAAATTCACACAAAGTATCACCAATTGCGTACTGCGTTGGTTCTGAGCGTGGAGACCGCTCTATGCACCCACTTGATAGGACTGCGCCGCAAACCTTTTGAGGCTCATGATCCTCTTCAGTCACCGCCGTCGAATGTTTTCATTTGGACCCTCGCAAGTTTGGCCGCGACTTTAAAGGAGTTCGTCACCTGCGTGCCGACATCATTGGAGCAAACATTTTAAGGAATGTGGGGTGCCCAGATGATCATTCAGGTCTCTTGGCAGCATCCGACTTTCCTGTGAAGTACAGATTTTTTTTTTTTTTCAGCCCTAAGCAGTTTTTCAGCGCTAAATCAATCAGGATGTTGTAGATAAATAATTGAGTTAATTGATTTTCATTCTCGAAAGCAGCTGTAAAACCGCCCCCCAATAGCTACTTGCAGGCAGGGGCTATTAGCAGTCACTTGTGAAAGCCAGGGGGGTGGGGAAAGACATTCTTTGATTATGTAACCGCGACAAAATAACGTTGAGTTCTTTTATTAATGAATGACCCGCAGAGTTGTCAGGTAGATGCTGGCACAACGCCCCAAATTTTATTTGCTCTGATAACAGCAGGCCGTACTCTTAATTCAACTCCCATTCTTCAATGTGCGCAATCAGGTAAAAGTCAAGGTTCGGCGGCGTCACCTCCTGATCCAAACCCTATTGAGGATGGGTGAAATAGCAATGGTTTCTCTCCATTCTCAATGTCATGATTTTTTTTTTTTTTTAAAAACTGTATCCGGGATCTTGTTCTTTCGGTCACGACCCGCAGCTCGTGCCCATAAGTGAGAGTAGGAATGTAGATCGACTGGGAAAAAAATTGAGAGCTTCGCCTTTCGACCGAGCTCCCTCTTTCCCACAACGGACCGATACAAAGTCCGCAAAACTGCACCGATCCGTCCGTCGATCTCCCGCTCCATTTTTCCCTCACTCGTGAACAAGACCCCAAGATACTTGAACCCTCTGCGCCTAGAAATACTGTCCATAAAAGTTTTTTTTTTTTTTTTTTAAAACATCATTTAGAATAATTTAGCCGAATAAATTTGCATTGTGGTGATTTTGTTCAATCACTGTATAGAGGCCGATAAGTGCTGCTGATTTAAAAAAAAAATAATAAATAAATAAAAATAAATAATAATAAAAAAAAAAAAATCTACTTTTCCCGGAAAAAGAATCAGTTGGCGCGCTACTGCAGGAGTTGCTCCATAAAGTAGGTCATCACATTTTTGAGTGGCACGGAATCAAATATTCTGCCTCTTTTTTAAAATTTTTCCCCACGTCCAGCACCCAGCGTCAAGATTTTGTGGTGAATATCACAAAAGTCCAGTTCCTCTCCGACGGACCGGCCCCTCCAGTTCGCAGCGTTTTTCCGCCGCTGCAGTCATAAAAGTGTCCTCTATTTTCCGCTCCTATGTTGACATTTGGGAGTTGACCTTTGAAATCAAATGGCGGCGGTGGCCGGGGATGGCATTAATGAGGGGAATTCGGTGAGCGATTTAAAAGTCCATTAGCATCGTGGCGAGAGTTTCCGCTCGCCTCTGCCGCAGCTAATTGAAATTCTTGGGGTAGGGGCGGCTATAAAAGTTTTTGCTCTGTAGAGTACATGCCCTGCGTCTTGTGGTGCATTAGAAAATATCAGCCTCTCTCTAAATAAACAAGGGAAGGGATGGTGGGAGGGTGGGTTGATGGGACATCTCATTCTGCATGCTGAGTGGAGAAGTGCTAAATCCCCGTCAGTGTCATTTCCATGTTTTTCTCTTTTGGATTGCAACAAATTAGCGAGAGGAGGAGATGGAAGGGCGGCGGAGAGGCGATAAAAGTACACTTGGATGCTGTTTTATGTCGGGGGGAATGTTTGCCGAGCTCGCGCTCCTCATGCTAATGTGCTCGCGGCAAAGAGGCACCTGTGCAGAAATCGCCGTCTTTCGAAAGCAGGCCGAGACCTTGGATTGATGTCCAGGTTTTGCAAAACTGTTGCGCTAACCGGCCTCAAAAATGTTTGACTTGAGCGTGACGTTCCTCTCCCGCATACCTGTCTCCTTTTGTGTTTGCCCCGAGGCCTCGCCTTCATTTCACCTTTGCTGCGGGAAAAGCTGCCGCGTCGCCGAAACGACGACGCCCCACCTGTAAACGCCGACGCTTCTGCATATTGTTTTGAGTAATTCACTGATGTCACGCGACAGCCTGTGCATCTCTGATTCTATACTGACTCGAGCAGAAACCCCCGGAGGGATGTCACGTTACACTTCAAGATAATACGAGTAAACAAGAACGACAATATTTTTGCGGCACGATGGAATGTGTTCTTCCTTTACCCTGGTCCCAAAACTCCATGGAAATAGCTGCAGTTGTTTTTTGCTTTTTCTTTCCTTTTGCATCACGGCTCAAAAGGTTTCTTCAATGAGCGGGCAGAAGTTGTGCTTGAATGTATTCCATTCCAACGCTGTCAAAATTTGCTCGAAATTCCCTTTCCAGACTCGTTTTTCATTGAGTTGACCTTGGCCATTGAGTTGCAAAACGGTCACCTTCCTGTTCAGTTCCTGACTCAGGTCCTTGGGACTGTTCCCCATCGTTGCGCGATGATACATGTTCACGACGTTTCCCGTCAATCATTGAAAGTGATGTCGGGTACTCTTCCCCCCCCCGCAACTTTCCAGGCTGTTTTTTTTTTTTTCCACCAGTTTCTCTTTTGGTTGATAAGTGGAGCGCAAACATTACCTCCTTGCGGTTGAACGTTGTCCACTCGTACCTTGTAGGTTGTGGTAACGTGTAGCAGAGAACAGAAGAAAATCCTGGACACGCTTTGGATCTGCAAAAATTGGTGAAAGTGACAAGAAATGCGCCGACATCCGGCAAAAGTTTGGCTGTCCTCTTCAGAGGCGGCGGCAGCCGCAGCAGCAGCGGCAGATGTTCGTCACCCCGCGCAGACGCCTGAATGCGCAGCCCTCCCGCCATTATTTGGACAAAACGAACCTTTGAGATGCAGCGACGGGCACCCTGGAAAGCCGTCGCATTGGCGCGGGACAACAGACCCACGGGGGACTTTTGGGAAGCAGAGGATGCCAGACGAAAGGAAGGGGAAGCCGCAAGAGAAGGACCCGAGCCGACCGACGCGGACCCACCGCCGAGCGCCAGGATGTGACAGGCGAGCCTCCATTTTGGCCTTTATTAGCCCGCTGAATCGAATCCTTTTCCTCAACGGTGTGCATTTGGAATTTGCTTGAAGGTTTTCAGGATGATTTGAAAGGAATGACAACCAGGAAGTTGGAAAGATGGTGCATTCAACGTACTCTTTGGAGCATCCGTACCGATTTTACGTTCTTTCAAATGGCAGAGTCAGATCGGTGCTGGTTTCGATCAGATGGGTGGACTTCGCTTTGCTGCTGTTCTTTAGATACCAAACGCCAACATAATGTCAACTCCCCGGGTCATCGTTTATTTTACAATCTCGATTTAAGGATTAGAGTTTTTATGTCCCGACCATCTTCCGAGCGGAACGGGAGCAAAACAAAGGCGCTCTCCTCGGTCAACTTGGCCTAATTGCCAGCGTGTGTGTGCACCCTGCTTTTAAAATACTGACGTGTGCACAATAACTGATCAAGACCTACACAGCCATTAATCAAGCCATTGATGAACTCACCCCCCCCCCCCCCCCGCGCTGCCCCAATACTGCCACCCACCCTCATCCCTATTTGACAGAATGAGAAACAACCACGGCAGGCGCGATAACACGACGCTCATAGCACGGCAAGTCGATCCTGAGACGTCGGGAAGTATCAAGATTGCTGGCTTCCTTATCGGGAGTTTGTCACTGTCTCCGAATCGGCGGGGGATGCTTCAGCTTTTCTCCTTTTTCGTCCTGCTCCCCTGTTGTTGTTTCGCGAGGGATTAAAAATCGCCGGTTTTGAAAAATTGCTCAGAAAGGTCGCTAAGTGTAAAACTGGCAACGTGAGCTGCGTAGGAAGCGGCGCACGCTAGCTCGCGAACAAACATTGATTTTAATCCAATTGAATTTGGTACGGTTCCTTTCTATTAAACACATCATGAATATTTAAGGTGAAATTAAACTAATCATAATATTAATGAAATTGGTGTTAGGATTATGAAAAAAAAAAACAAAAAAACCCCTCCTGCAAGTGCTCCCGTAGACAGAAAAAGTTTGAGAGTCCTCGTTATAGAGAACGAAGAGAAAGCAAAGCTCGTTGCTGACACCGCCCTTTGGAGCTCAAAGTTGATCCCGGAGAGGCGAGGGCGGGGTCGGCGCCACACTCTGGAGCTCGAGAGCCGATCCCGGAGGGGCAGGGGAAGGGGGGGGGGGGGGAGGTCGAGGGAGCGTCTTGTTTGAGAGCCGCGCTCTATTTGCTGCTGAGTGTCGATGCCCAAAATGAAAAATGCGCTCGGCGGGTTCTATTCATATTCTTTCCAAGTGGGGGAGACGTTCTCGGCAGAACGACGGCGATGCCGTCAGAAGTTGATTCATCATCTGTTGCGCGCAAAACCGTTGCGTGCCGGCAAACACTGTTGACCTTCATCTCGCACTCTGAAGGGGGTCATTTATCAGGAAGCGGGCGTGGGGGCGATGCTCGCTCACCGGTGGGAATTTTTTCTCTTTTATGCAACATGAAGAGCGTTTCGCAGCCATCCACAGATGCGCCGGGGCGCTAATGGCCGCTTTGTTTGCACAGGAGCGAGCCTTTGATCCCTAATGATGGGCGGGCTCTTGGATTGATCGAGTTTTTGTGTGTGTTGGCTGCTCATTTCCTCAAGGGACCTTTGCACTGCCTTCCACTCTATGCTGGGTATATACAGTATGTTGTATCTTTTATATCTTGTCCTGTGGAGCAAAATAACCACCCTGGACCGGTCGCAGTTCTCAGTCAGCAACCGTGTCCCAGCTAAGTCTTAAGAGCTCGAGATTTACCCTCCATTTGCGCTCCGGCGCATGTTCCGCAGTCTACGACGACAGAAGTGAGAGTGAGAAGTGTTTTGCAAGCAAAATCCCGTCGTTGGGGCGACGGCCAAAAGCGAAAAAAAAAAGCGACGTTTGACGAGAATGACGCGGAGACGGTGACATCTTGAAATACTTCAAACATCGGAGACTTACTTTAAAAGAATGGCCTCGCACAAGCACCGTAGCCTTCCTACTCCATCAGGCGGTGCGCTTGCCAATGTTGTCAAGTATCGATGAACGCCGACTGCGAAGTGCACACGAGCCCCCGCGAAGAAGGCAAGACGGCGATTTTACACCAGTCGGGTCAAAGAGCTGTTTAATTTCAAAGCTATCTTGTGGTATCTTGGTCCCAAGGAACTATGTTGCAGTGTACGGAAGGAGTTTTGTTTAGTCAGCCCGCAGCCCTGTCTAATAGAGGAGTGGTGCTTTGCTGCCATCTCCTGGCTTCTATTGGCTATCCTGTCACACCCCAACCATCAAGAATGATTTTTTTTTTTTTTGCCGTTATGCACAAAATTCCTCTTCTCTGCAACTACTCCCCCACACGTTTTCCTTTATGCGAGGAGGACGGCATTAGATGCTCTCCTCGGGAGGAAGAACCTGCAGCTGAGAGCGAAGGTCTCCCATCCGAGGTAGTACCGTAGTTCTAGTCGTAATGCTTGCCGCAGCTGAGCCGCTTTCTTTTTTGAAGTTGAGCCCGAGGATTTATCGTGGTCGCTTCCTCAGCAGAGGCGAAACCTCGCGTATGATTCCTGGGACTCAGGGGGGGGGGGGGGGAGTGCAGGAAGAGTCTACACTCAAAGCCTCGGGGGGAAATGGCCGCAGCCGTAAGGGAGCTCGGCGACAAAAAGCGGCGGAAAGTGAGGCGCGGACAGTCACGACTCGCAGTACGCTCGTCGGGCGACACGACGAGAGATCTGGAAATGAAAATCAAACGACGTATAAAGGGGGACGTGTCCTCTCATCCAGTCCACTTCCCGTTCCCAGCTCGGATGCCGCGATCAGGTGCAAACGGCATTGCGGGTGGCAAACGGACAAGAGATGCAGATAAACGCTGCTTGTGTCCCTTTGATGGAATGATAGAGGGGAGGAAAGGGGGAATGCAGCTTAGGGGGCGGGGCTGGATTGAAATCAGACGCATTGACTCGGCCCGCTGTCTGATGAACATGGTTTTGAGATTACAATTTTTTTTTTTTTTTATAATAATTTCATCAAACTTCCAATAACTGAAAATGTGGGAAAAGTCAAGCGTTGGCGCGATGGTACTTCTACTTTACACCAGCAGAGAGAGCTGATAATATATTACATTGCTGCAAAATCCCCCCAATTATTTGTCCTCTTTTTTGTTTGTTTCTTATTTTTTAATTTTAACTTTTTTTTTATGGTGGCATTTAGTGTTTTTTTTTTTTTTTGCCCCCACTGTTCTTTTTGTTGTTGAATTAATCATAAAGCAGCCGGATATAAAAGTGGGAGGAGGCGTGTTAGCCAACTTGAAGCTTGTCAGAGGTGAGGTTGAGGCGGGATAATCTGCCGCAGAACACGTCTCATGCTGAGCGGGGAGGGGGTTTACTGTCCCCCCCCCACCCCCCCCGAGTGTGCCATATTTTTCCGAAAAAGAAACAACAACATCAACAAAAAGGGCTGTTGATGTGCTCAACGTGCGGCCCGAGTACTGAAAGCGTCGGAGGCGGCTTGACACAAAGCGGTGCTGACATGCAGGATTATGTGCCGCTCCGGCTCCCATTACTGGCCGATCCCCACGCAGTCGCAATGCCTCTCGACAAAGAAAAAAAATGGAATCCGTAATTATCCATCCATCCAATTTCTGAGGCACTTATCCTCACAAGGGTAGCGGGAGTGCTGTATCCAATCCCAGCTGTCATTGGGCAGGAGGCGGTGTACACCCTGAACTACGGAGAAAACTCCGCACAGGCGGAGACAGCGCTTGAACCCCAATCCTCAGAACTGTGAGGCAGAAGTTGCTCCACCGGGATTCTGCCGGAATCGCGAACTTAGCGGCGCCAAAATCCCCCCAAAGACTTGGCTGTGAGCTTCTTTTTTTTTTTTTTTTTCAAACAAAGAAACGCCGTGACTCAGACTGGTTTCTTGTTGCCGTGGCAACCAGGCACCATCAACCGTTTCCGTGGCGGCGGTGTGCAATATCTGCTTCCGAGTTCAGAGGTTCCGAGATAAGCACCCACCGCTTGAACGAGAATGGGAGGAAACGGTCGGGGCGGGGCTCAAGTGCGCCTAATCGAGTGATCTGACCTTTTGACCTTTCGGGCATGTCGTCGAAGTGAATCATACGTCAGGGGTCAAGCGGGCGCTCCCTGGAGATAATAGCCACCTGCTAATTGGCACGAGTCCATCTTGATCATGTCGCGCCGTTGTTTTCCCTTCATCCTGGATGATGGGGTTGGGGGGGGGGGGGGAGTGTTGTGTTGTTGCCGTGGGATACAAGGTAATTAATTTATCCGAGCAGAAATGGATTGCTTTTTACGCCCCATCCTAGGCAAGGGGAACACTTTGAAGGAATTCAGCTGTAAATGGGGCCAATGCAAGCCACTAAAATCGATCCCCATCAACCACTCCAATCTCTGCGAGGACCACATTGCAAAAATATTCCCGTAAATGAATCAGATCGACTGTATATTTGCATTTGTCAACAAAAGGTGCGTCAGCAGTAAAAGTGACGAAGCACGCTCGACCGGCCGGAGTTCTGCATCAAATGCACGTGAAAACTGTGAACCGGAGGTGGGCCGGTCTTGTCGAGTCGTGATGGATGGTTAGCGTAGCCCGAGTCGGGCTCGGGCTCGCTCTCTGCACTCGCTCGGAACGGCGCCACTTGTACGCCTGCGGCGAGGCGCTGGCGTTTGACTCCTTTACTTTTGCCACCAGTAAATAAGTCCATCAGTTCATGCACGGTTGAGAAAGAACAGAAAGTCTGAAGGATCCATGCCCAAATACAAAAAGATCGGCGACCATCTTTGGTGTGCGGCGGCCTTTTGGGACATGAAATCGAACTTTCAGGTCAACAATGGTTGTTTAAGCACGTGGTGGATTTGCCTTGATAGAAAGGGTGCGAGGGCCGCTTTAATTATTACCTCTGAAAAAGAAGGAAAATATGTGACACGCAAAAGAAAACGAACCCCAAACGTCCAGACGAGAAATCTCTTAGAAAGCGAAGCAGTCTTGTTGGGGTTAATGGCAGCCGCCGTGCAGCAGCACAAAATGTGCTTACCTGCGCCCGCCTGTCATCTCCCATCAGCCTTTTCGATACGCGCAACGTTTGGCAGCTCGTCTCGCGCCGCGGAAAGTCCGCGCGGGAAGACGACGGGCGCCCGCGCCGCTTTGCCACGTGAGCAGGATTTCCGACTGACTCAGAATTATTTGACATCCCTCTGGTCGCGTCCGGGTTCTCGAGGCCAGTCGGGCGGATCAATCCGTATTCCTGCGGTCAAACTCGGAAAAGTGAGGCCACCGTCGTTGCAAATACTTCCCCGCCATCAATGGGTTCGTTTGTTTCCCCAAAACTGTGTGGATCTTTGGAATTTCACAACGTGACGTTTGCCTGCCTGGATTCAAAATAAATAGATGAATAAAGAAGGGCCAGGTGTGACAGTGTTCCCGAGCTGATTGAGCACAAAAAAAAAAAAAAAACAATCTGCCAATCTGCAACAAATTGGAGAAAAAGTGCTGAGTTTTACTGAGCGCGAAGGAAGCCGGCTTGGATGGACGCCCTGCATATAAATATGCTGTTTATTCTCAGAAAACGACTCCCGAAAAGTCCCAAAAAAAAGAAAATAAAGTCACCCTCATTAAGGGGGATGAAATATTTTAGAAAAACCTAATATCTTGAGTGCATATTATGGAAATGAGACTTTTTAATTGCTTGTATACAAATATCCTCTGGAGTGCCTGCCCACCCGTCAAGTGTGAAATTGAACAAGCAACTAAAAATCTTTTGTTAAGCTGCTCCCTGACTGCGCTGCCTGACGTGCTCAAGCCAAAAGGTAAGCAGAGCTGCATTGAGTTTTAGCAACACATACTTGACTCGTTCCACTGTTTCGGTGATGAAATGCTAGCTTGTCTCTCAAAGGAAAGTCTTAATATAAAAATAATAATAATAATAATAATAACACTTTTGCGCGACTCGATCATTAACTCCTTCCCCTCGCATCCGATCATCTCGCCGGCTTCGCAAGACGAGCGCGTCGGCGTCCTTGGCACAAATAAACACGTCAAATAATTCTCACTTAATTGGACCGGAGCCACTCCATTGAGCCTCGGTATTCATTTATGATTAAATTCGCCCGTAATGTTCAATGGGGGGGGGGAATTCTGATCGCGTTTCCCTGTAACATCAAATTAATGAGGTGCACGTCCAAATATAATTGCGAGCATTGTAGATCAAGCTAATATACACGTGAGCGGGGGAAACCCGATGAAAGGAATTAATTAACGACAATTAGTGATAATGTTCTCTCGCTTTGCTCAAGCAACAGAAAGCATCTCCGTTGCGCGGCGTCTTCGCGGATTTAAACGCCTTTGGAAAGTTACAAAATATTTGCTCGAATGACACGTTAGAACAGTACAGGACATTCGAGGGACGGCCAAAGTTGGATGTTTTGGAGACAAAGTTCGAGAGAGCGAGTACGTTGGTAGAAGGGTGCCGAGGACGGAGCTGCCGGGTAAAAAAAGCGAGAGGAAGTCCAAAGAAAAGGTTGACGGATGCGGCGAGGGAGGACATGAAGACTGCGGGTGTGAGTGAGGAAGATGCACGAGATGCGCTTAGATGGGAAAAAGAAGACGACACCACTTTTGGTTGACATCACTGTCATAGCGGGGCGCGTGAGAAAATGGCAATGGTTATTTGTCAAATGACTGACCCCCCCCCCCCCCCCCTCCAAATCGGATGCTTTCGTACTTTTGAAAACATGAAAGTCGCTCCCTTCGATTGGGTATCGCCGTGACATTTCGCTCCATTGTCACCGTATTCCACGTTTCTCTCAGCCCCCTTTTCTCCTCACACGAACGCTTAATGGTTTTGCCGAGCGCCTTTTAAAAGCTGCATTCATTTGTCCTTTTTGCCGTTAAAAACAACCCCCCCCCCAAAAAAAAAAAAAATCCCTCCCTGTTTCGTGCCTTCTCTTTCGACGGCACTGATTCTTTGTGCGATTTCTGTCGCAGCACTCAGCTCTGAACTCAATTAATCGGGTTTGACTTGACCGACAAGTAACGGTTTGGCCTCGCTCGATTGTCAAAAATCAAAACAAACAAACAAAAAAAAAAAAAAAGGCCACCCCGCTGCGACTTGGCTGAAGCGCTTCCGATGATAGATGGCGGGCAAACACGGTCGCGGCTCCCTCTGGGAAGGCCATTAGCCCCTATTGACCTCTGCTTTTAAGAGGTGCCCACGATGATCTTCTATTGGCCGTCGTTGGTCTTGCTTGACTGCTGATGGTCTTTAAAAGCCCCTCTGAGGAGATTGTGATTATCATCTACTTACGACCCATTACTGCCCGCGTCTCCGAGTATTTTTATTTTTTTTTCCTCCCTAAAACTGTCCCATTTGTCCTTTTTAGGACATGATTCTTACAAAGGATCTGTGGCGTCAGCCTGCGAAACTGCAAGACAGTCCAAATCACCACGCGAGGATGATTATGCCGTCCTCCCACCTATTACGCTGCTACTCGGCGGGTCCGGAATCACCAGCCAATCATAAGCCGCTCGCGAGGCACTCAAGAGCGAAATCACGGCGCCGTTATGTAAAAATCATTATTTGTCGCCTTTGAAATTGAAGAGAAATCTTCCCATCCCGGCTGCAGCAAAGTGGACACCTTGAGTGTTGATGTGCATTTGAGATGTCAGGGAAAGATTCTCTTTGTTGGGTTTGGGCTAAAGGTTAGTTCGCATTGGAAATCCCGGTTTCCCAGAGACGGGGGGGGGGGGACAGACCTTCTTGTCTTGTGAATTCAGTCCAGAACTTTTCAGTTCACGCTGCTCGGGAAAACTGCAACCCTTAACATTAGTGATGCATTTTTCTGTTTCGCAAAAACATCTGAAGCCCGTTTGTGCTTGTTCATCGGATTCCTTTTTTGCACCCTCGGCGCTGCTCCCCTGGCCTAAATACAGTTTTACACTAATAGAGGGATAACCGGCGCTACAGCAGTACCTCTTGATATCGATGCAGGCGGGCGATGACCAGGTCGCCCAAGTCGCCCACAGCCTCCCCTGGCGTATCGTGAACTCTCCTTACACTGCCCCAAATACTCCCCCTAGTGGATTTAGTCACACACACACCCGCACACTCTTCTTTCTCCAAGACTAAAGTGGACGTCCAGCCGTCTGTGAAGGACAACGGAGCTTTTTGGCTGAGACAAATCGCTTCGGAGCAGGGCTGAACTTGCATTTTCTTTCCCATGCACACACAATTTTGCGCCCTCCGGGGTAACAAGGGAAGCCTTGAGCGTGTATAGTATTCCATCAGGAGTCAGCCGACTGGGTCGCTGGCCTAATCCGTAGCAGCGTGGTCGCGACGCCGATGTCCAATTAGGACCATCAAAAAAAAGTCCGGCGCTCTTCCTTTATGAGGGCGCCTGCCTAGCTCGGCGTGACCCCCCCCCCCCCCCCCCGAAGAGTCGCCGTAACAATGAGGCCAGAAAACACGCCAAACGTGCAGCGGAACACAGCAGGATTATAAAATATCAACGAGCGTGCTGACATGAAACTCGGAGGAGAATTTTCCTCACAATTTGAAAAGGTCCCCAGGTTCCTTCGTAACTTCTTTTGTCAACAATATCCCAAGGATCGAGAATTGTGTTTTGTAATTTCAGCACCATTGTTCGATTCCAATAGAACAGGACTCTTTTCCATAACTATTTTTATCTCCCCCCCCCCTCCCCCAAAACAACCGTCGCGATCCTCAAACACCTCACGATGATGAACCTTGAGATACAACTGAGCCATCTTTCAAATGTGTTGTGAAATAATCTTCAAAATAAATATTCCAAGATGTTTCTTGACACTCCCAGTTAAAGTTTAAGGTCTAACAAAACAAAGAGAATCAAAGTTTGTGATTTTAAAATAATCAAATCCCGCTTTGTGTAATCCTAACAAACAATGCCAGATGCCATAGATAGGCTAACAAATGGCGTCCATGTGAAAAATGACTTTTACTCTGCCTGATTGTCACTTGTAAAACTTCACGTGTCTGTCTGTATTGTCCTGTCCCACATTAGAAGGAACAGCACAATGCCCATTGAATGGAAGAAAAAAAAAAAAATCTTGATATTCGGTTGCTCAATATTAGTGAGTGCTATTTTTTTTAACCAACGCATGACAAACTGGGAGGAATGGATGCCATTTACATTTATTTCAAATAAGAAAAGTTTTTCGAGTTAACGTAACAAATCCAACGGGTATGCAAAACTGCTTCCAGTGTTTTAGATTTGTCATCGAGAGCATTTGGAGTCGACACGTCTTCAGAAAGAAGGAGCAAACAAAAGACTTACTTACTTGTCTAATGTTACACTTGCTGCGCAGATTTCACAACGGTCGGGAGACAGAACTCCCGTTTTCGGTTAATAATCCCTTTCGGCGAAGGTCACTCGGTCCGTTCAAGTCCGCCGGTGCCAATTCGAAGTTCCGCATTAGCGCTCACTGTCGGGACGGCCGAAGCTGTCGGCTCCTCGCGAGGGGGGGGGGGGATCGTAAATTGCGACAGTGGAACTCGGAGGTCGGATAAAGCAATAAGAAGGGATTTACAAGGAGTCCGTTCCATAAACAACCCCGATATTGCTTAAACAGGCTCCCGATAGAGGTGGCTTCTCCGATGTAGAGTTCTGCAGACAGCAACGTTGCGCTGGGTCCAAACCTGCAACGCGTCCCCGGGTGACCTTCCGAAATAAAGACCAGCAGATTGATCTTCCCGCTCTCCCCTGTCCATTGCCGAGGCGCTGAGGCTTGAAGTATACATTTGCGCGGCGCATTACACCCCCTAATAGGCAGTCAGTCAAAATAACAGGCTGCCTGAAATGTCAGCGTTTACCTTTGTAATGATCACAGGTTTTAATAGATTCCTCCGGCTGGCGTCTCCAGCTGAGAGCCTTCAAAGCGTGAGCGATACACCCCAAAAAAAAAACCAAAAACCGCCCGCTGGACATCGAGATGCAGGTGAAGCACAACAGCAGAGGGAAGACCAAAGCCAAATCCTTCATCGGAAGATACGCCATGTGGCGATGTTGGCGGCCCATTAAATGCTCGTTATCTGTTGATGTATGGAGGCGGGACCGTGTTCTACATCCCTCTGATTCGAGACCTCTTCTCGGGATTTAGATTTCGATTTCTTCTTTGCGCTTGCTGGCCAGAACCTTTTGTAAAATACAGTACATCCGGAGAAGTATTCGCTGTGCTTCACTTTTACCACATGGAGTTACTTTATGAACTTCTTCCACTACGGATTGTTTCTGAATTTTACCACGAGTGTATTATGATTTAATGCTTGGATTCAATTCCTCTTCCAAAGAAGAGTTTCACAACTACTGTGAGCTGATGTAATCCGGCCATCCATTTTCTACCACTTTTTCGGGTCGGGTCGTGGGGGAAGTGGCTTCAACAGGGATACCCAGACTTCCCTTTCCCCAGCCACTTCTTCCAGCTCTTCCGGAGCGATCCCGATGCGTTCCCAAGCCAGCCGAGAGACGTAGTCTTTCCAGCGTGTCCTGGGTCATCCCCTGGGTCTCTTTTCGGTGGGACATGACCGGAAAACCTCACCGGGGAGGTGTCCGGGAGGCATCCGGATCAGATGCCCCCGCCACCTCATCTGCGGAGGACCAGCGGCTCGACAATGAGCCCCTCCCTGATGACCGAGCTTCTCACCCTTATCTCTAAGGGAGAACCCGAACACCCTGCGGAGGAAACTCATTTCGGCCGCTTGTGTCCGGGATCTTGTTCTTTCGGTCACCACGTGAGATCACACGGTTCAGTTTTTGTCGCTTAAGATTGTGTTCACGCACCTTTGGAATCAGTCTTTTTTGGATTTGGTGCCACAAGCTCGTCACACCTTTCTTTGGTCAGTTTGGCTTGGAAGGGGATCGGAACCACAACCTCACTTGCCTGCCTGTGATTATTGAGTTTTTTTTGCTGAGACCCCGACAGAGCATTTCTCTCACATAAAATGCAATTTTGCTCCAGTTGTATCTCAAAAGCAATAAAAATCGAGATAGCAACGAGGGTGAAGTTAGGGGTGGGGGTGCGGGAGGGCTGACAGGACGGTTATGGTTGCAAAACTAACAATTAAAAACCAAGACTGATAATGCGTCTGTTCTCGACCGGAATCGTTTTATACAGTCTGACGACGCGGTCGCGGCTGCGTATTCTCCGGTCAACGGTGAAAAGCGCCATCTGGCCTCACCTCTCCTCCCGTTGCTCCCATGTACACAATAAAATGAAATGTTAATGGATGCTAATGAAATGTCTAATTGCGGATGCGGAGCAACCATGTGGCGCTCCCGAGCCTCGGCTTCGGCGTTCATCATTCATCACGGCGGAAACCTCTCGAGAGGTGCGGCGGTAATGACGATCAGCGTTAAAACACAATGACTCCGGCGTTATTTTGCACGCAGATGGAGTGGAGCGTCGATCCTTTGTCCTGGAAGAATTGCGGGCGGAATGTTTTTTTTGGGGTTTTTTTTTGTGTGCGTGTGGTTGAGGCAGGTCGAATCAACGCCGCCGTGCGGATCAATTAAAGGCAGTCAAATTCAGAGTTCACAGTTGAGAGGGTCGGCTTTGAAGGGTGACGCAAGACCTTGAAATCCACAAATTGCAGGTCAGGAAATGTTCAGATTGTCTTAAAACAGAGCGCAGAGTAAGGAACTCCTGGAAGAATCCTGAACTGCCACGAGGGCGGGAAAATGAACAAGCCCTCCGTGCTCAAATTGGTTGTGATTGGCTGACGTGACCCCCCCCCCCCCAACAAAAAAGCCACACTGGGACAATTACATCCGACGCTTGAGATCGGCTCTCTCCGGTCATGAGCCACTCTGTCGTAGCGTTAAAAAAAAAAAAAAGACATATTTTTCCAAGTATGACCCGGAACCACCACCTTGCGGTGCAATCTTTTCGTTTGTCGGAGGTTTTGAACCCGTTGGACTTATATTACACTTCTGAACATTAACTTTTGAACAGTTCCATCTCCATCTCCATTTTTTTTTTTTTTTTTTCCGTGGCATTGTGCTTAAAGGAGTTTAATAACTGGAGAGAAGATCGAGAAGCAAGGAGCAGGGCAGCTTTAAAGAAACCCGTCGTGCCATCCTTTCATTTGGCTGCGAGTCGTGACTCTTTCTGGCTTAATTACACTTTCAAGCATGTTGAATTGCCCACCCCCAATCCCTATTCCCCCCCCCCCTCCGCCCCCCATTGTTATTATCATACGGATGAAGATTGAATTTGAGGTTGGAAATTTAATAGAAGCGAGTTTCCCACCTTGGAAATTCTTGCAAGGTTGTTAAGAGAAGGAGAAAAATGGAAAATCATTGAATTTTTGCCCGTCAGTTACATACAAGCCCCCCCCCCCGTCATAAAAGCATTTCATGCGACACTTTGGTGTTTTAATCAACGTCTGGACGCTCCTGTTAATTGCTTTCCATTCCAATGCGGAACCTTCACTTATTGGAGTATGCCGTAAGAAGTCATTTACCGAAAAAGTCTCTTCATTTGCTCACGCTCTTGGCTCTCGGCCGTCGCGTCGCCTCTGCGAAGCTAATCATGACGCTATTATAGTGTCATTGATTCCCGCCCCCGCGCCCCCGCCCCCCTTTAACTGGGGATTGGAAATCCCCGCCATTTGCTGCGGATTGCGTCGGTCCGTTTGATGGATGCAAATGCGCGCCGCCTTGAAAGCATCTTTTGGACTTATTGCGAGGGGCGGGCAAACTTTAGTCGCCCATGGCTACATTTGATCGTTTAATTGGACTCGTGCGCCAAGTCATTTGTAAAGGGGTGAAAACAAAACGACTTCTGCTCATCTTTGTCACTTTAAATAGCAAAGCGTTTGGCATGTGTATTATTTTATTACACGCCAGCAACGTGGGATGTTCGACGTCAGGAGCCGTCAATGGCGGTGAACGAGTGAATTGATTACATCGAATTAAAATAAGAATATTTATGTCAAAATAAACTATTTTAATTGTGACATTAATTGAGTCATTTTTCTCAAGTTAAAACGCAGGGAACTTTTTTCCATATATATATTTCGGGAGATGAAAAACAGCAGCTCTGTCTTTTCTCCACAGACACGACGACCTGAAATTCCTCACCCTCTCCAAGCGTATGAGTTCCTCTTCCGACACTCTCCGAAGTCGGAACGCGGGCCTGATTAATCAGCCGGCAAGCACAATGACTTCTTCCTCGCCGTGCAGGTCCCATGTGGTCCTTTAAGTTTGTGTGCCGAGCATTTATTTTGCAGGGAACAAAGTGAGGAAATCAAACAGGAATCGGAGCTCTTTCATCTCAACTCGTAGCATTTTGCCACTCGCTTCATTTAAAAAAAAAAAAAAAAAAAAAAAAGGAGTCAGCGCCGAAACGGGGCCAAAACCGCGTTCTATTTTTAAACGTTCGCAGCGGCTAATAAACGCGGCCAATTTCCTTCGCGGTTTAGTTGTGCAGCTGTTGTAGTTTTTGATGGTCAAACGAATAGCGATAACGTAGACATTGAAGGGGTCCTGTGTACAGTTGACTTTGTAATGGCTCCGATTTGACTCGGAGGCTAGGCTGGGCTAAGATCGGCCACTTTGGAGCCGCGACCGGACGACGCTCTGCGGAGCGCACGTCGAAGCCAAAACCGGAGTGAAGCTGCTTTAGCGTAGCAATTTTTTGCTAAGCAGTCCATTTGACAATGTTGAAGTGCTGCTTGTCAAAAGTGAAATACGTTTAGTTAGCTTTTTACTGAATGTGGATCTGCGCATTCACGGGGACATCAACATGAAGCGTGCGCTGC
Organism: Syngnathoides biaculeatus; assembly: GCF_019802595.1. Lineage (NCBI taxonomy): Eukaryota > Metazoa > Chordata > Actinopteri > Syngnathiformes > Syngnathidae > Syngnathoides > Syngnathoides biaculeatus. Next base: position 4,411,841 of record NC_084660.1, read on the forward strand.
TACCCAGAAGACAAAGCGGCGTACATGCCATTTAGCAGAGGTCAACGCGAATCTGTTAGTATTGGAAAACGGCTCGATCACGGAAACATTTTCAGAAGTAGGCAACCACTTTTTTTTTCTTTTTTTTTACCGTAACAAAGAACCGTCTATTCTTGCACAAGAAATAGCCAGTTAGATTTCCGTAATCCGACCCTTTATCTAATCGTGCATTTAGAAGCACGGCGATGAGAAAATGAACAGTGTCAAACGAGCTAATAGTTTGCAGAAAATCCTTCGTGATTCAGTCACCCGTGGGAGTGGAGCGAAAATGATTGGGCCCAATTGATCCTCACTCGGAATTAACCCCGCTCTGATTGCTGCGGCCCTGATGAAGGGTCAGCCAGGTTACTGTAATACATAAAGCAACAATTGATGATTAATAGCCTTTCAGTACGCCGGGCAAATTGATTCCCGTCGACGCGTTTCCCTTCCCACAATGCGCAAGTTCAGAGGTCGTTGAGTCACAACGGCTGCTTCCATGACAAATGTCCACTTTTTGCACAACGCCCAAGGTGCTGTCATTGCATGCAAATAATCTCTCAATACATCATATTATATTTCTTCCTCGTGGCGTTGCTCGACTGCTTCTCAATAGGGTTGAGGTCGGGGAATTGTTTTTTTTTTTTGTGGTTTTTTGGAGGTGGATTGCCATCTGAACTTTTTTGAAATAGTGATTACTTTTTTGTTGTTGTTGTTGTTGCATAAGAATTAACATTATTATCAGTTGCCACCATGGCGTTCCATTGAATATTGTTCAGAACGGCCGTTCTCTAAATTAGATGTCGTCCTCTAACGGAAACTTAATTTCCTTTCAAAATGGGAAATATTGTGGCAGAAAAAACAGAAACTCAAATGGCAGGTATTTCCAATACACGCATAATAATTTGTCAAGCCGACGTAATTGGCGAAAAATGCTATTTAATGAGAGCAAAGTTGATGAAAGAGTAACTGCCAGAACAGACAAAGATCAATAAAAACAATGCTCTGTTGCTTCAACGCAGCATTTAGCTGCATTTTCCGACGGTCGCGAAAAAGCGTCGACTCCTGCTCCAGGCGCGGAGCACTTCGCTCGGCATTTACCGCTCGACGTATGTAGAAAATACTCCCACTCCACTCGCGCACAAACCCACTGGTGTGTATTTTCTTCCACCCACACAAGTCGGCTATCGTTAAGATGGGCATCATTCAGATGCTCCCCCCCCCCCCCCCGCTTTGTTTGGGAGCAATTTTCAGCAGGTGGCAAGAAAAGCTCATCGGCCTTTTGTCCATCCGTCCATTTTCTATCACGCTTGCCCTCCGGAGTCTTCGGTGTCGTTCACAAATGAATGACCCTCAAGTGAAGTACCGCCGGCTTCTGCTCGCAATCGCGCCCAAACCTGTTCTAGGGGACCCCCGCGTGAAGAGCGGCGAGCGCTATTTGAAGCGGTTCTGGCGGCCGTGGCGGCAGACGGACCGAGCCCTTGTTGTAGATCTGCCCGGCGGTCTGGCGCCGACGCGGTCCGAGCTCAGCTTGTCGTTTCAGACGTTGGCTCGCGGCTTCCCTGCCCTTTGGCAACGTGACGAGCCGTTAAAGGGCGTCGACAGCATCGCGGAGTGTACGCGCAGGCAAAATACTGTTTATTTCAAAAGTCTACATTCCCGGTGTCCAAATGTTTTTCTGATAATTAATTATAATCCCACCCTTTAATGTGGCCTATGACCTGTGTAAAGAAAAACTTTTTTTTTTAGGCACTCTGAAATGGGAATGAGGTACGACGCTGCGGAAAAATGTTGAGGTGACGCATCTCGACTGAGAAATGAGCTTCGGATGGCAATGAAGAGGTGATTTAGCCTGGGTTGTGCCGTATATTTCTTCAAGTCTATGCTATTAGGATTTAGGATTTACTGTATAAATGGAAAAGCATATGAATACACCGATGCACCGAATCTCCTGTTCTTAAAAAAAGAAACATGCAAATGTAACTTCACACATTTGAAATGATGTCTTATCAAATAAAAACATTTGCCTTGTAACGTGTCCAATCCCCAACATTAGGTTTAGCAAGGGGGCCTCCTTTTATAAAGCATGGCTGGGATTACGACGCTTTGCAGAAGTCCCCTCCCTCGCCCCCCCATCGCTGGAATGCGTTATCTGCGGTCGCAGCTGCATGGCACCAAAACGACGGCCATTCCCCATCTGCCCATCTGTCACGGGCGCCTTTATTCGCCCGTTCACTCTCCAAAAGCCCACCTGACGGACTCGCCGGGCGGGGGGTGGGGGGGGGGGTGGGCGGTTGTTAACCTGCCACCAGCGTGGGCGCTCCGAGGCGCTGGCGAGACCCGCATGCTTGGAAGCAGATGTGCAATCTGGCAAAATGGCGGCGCCGAGTTCTGTTTTGTCGATGTTGTTGTTTTGTTTATTTTGCCAACATTAGCAAACCCCCTGCCCCGTGCTGGCGCTGCGGCAATGAGTTTCTTTTTCCTTTTTTTCCTATCGGTTGAATGGATGAATGGAGATTAGTGCTTGCTCAGTTGAATATTTCAGGGTGGACGAATCGGGTATTATCGCCCACTTTTGACACTTATTTTTTGTCTCGCCCCAAAACCGGTACAGACCGACCCCATACAGAGCGAGGCCGATCCGGAGTACGGCGTGTAAAACTCAGCCGTTGTGAGTACCCGAGGAGCTTCTACTCGCGGAAGCCAAGCCTAAAAAGGAAGCATTTTCACTCGCGGATGCAGCACTTCCTACACGCGTCGATTAGCTTCCGATAATCAGTACTTACTTGACTGTACAAATGCAGCCGCTATCAATGGCAGCGGCGTAGAAAAACATAAAGCTCATCATTATTTGAGGACGTGTAGCATGTTACATTGTTGTTCAGCTGGTGTGCTGTGAATTTTTTTTTTTTTGCGAGCATCCTAAAATATGTGCCTCGGCTCCATAAAGGGGGTGTTTTGGCACGAGAAGATACGGAGACACCTGGGAACTCTTTTGAATTCTGGGGGAAAAAAAAAATGCATAATACGTCTCCTTTAGCGCTTCTGCTGAAAGTGAATTGTTTTAGTGGGGATAAGCGCCTCCGCCCCTCGTAAAAACACATTTACTAAGGAAGCTACAAGTTATCCCCCGAGTGCGCTTTTCTGCTGAACAGCCAATAACGAGCGTCTTTGAAAACAAAGTACAATGAAGGAGACCGACGCGTCACGCTGCACTAAGTTGCGCGGCCAAAAAAAAAAAAAAAAAAACAATGACAGCATGTCCTTGAGTTATAAATGTATAATATCCCTCAGGTGGCGCAGGGAGAAGTCAGCCTCTGATTGGCTTTGGTTATAAATCATTCATTATGCTTCACATCAATAATTAATATTCCAACCAAGCCTGAATCCTTTATGTAAATACTGTCACACACGTTGGAAGGTTACCATTGTAAACTTGCTTCGACAGGAATTTTTGAACTTTATGATTGCCGGCTGCGGGGCGTCGTGTTTGCGCGCCCGTCGTCATCTTTTGTTTTTTAATAAGCTGCCAAATAAGTGTTCGGGAATGTCACGCGGGAGTGGCGTGAATACGAAACGGAGTTGGGAAGCCTTCTTAGATGCCTTTGTGGGGGCGGGGGCGGGGGAGGGTGTTTGCGTTCCAAAAGTTGAGCGGTGGAAGGCGGCCTGGTGGTGGCGGTTTGGCACTCCGGACCAACAGGGGGCAGCGTGTTCGCATCAACGCACCTCCAAAACCATCACGTTTCAGGAGGGTCCAAAAGTCACCATGATTGTTGAGCAATCTGACACTCGGTCGCCGAAGAGAGCAAGCCATTTATTGATTTTTTTTTATGAATTAAAAATCCAACTGCCTGGATTGTTGTTGTTGATTCTTGACACCTTCAAGTTGGACGCTTTTGCAGTCGCCTTGGGTTCTGAGCAGCACGGGATGATGTTTGATGGATTTCACATTAGTCATTGTCGCTTTAACTTTAACACCCCCCCCCCCCCCCCACCGGACAAAAGTCAGCGGCGCGGCAGGGCCGTAATGCGCAGCCAGAGCAAAATCGCCCACTTTTTGTCATGTTAATGTGACCGAATGCGACGCCGGGCAAATAGGATTTACTGTACAGGCCTTCCAGTGAAATGAAATTGCGGTCTCATAAAAATGAACTTTTAAAGAAATGGTGTGAGCAACTGTTGGCGGTAAATGAAACTCCTCTGGCAGGATTAGATGGAGCGCGGGCATGCGGATGAGAATGTGGGACATGGGTGTGTGGGTCACGGATATGCTGTAATTCTGCACCTCCACGTTTCAGCTTTTATTGCCTGACTTTTTCTCGTTTTATTTTATTTGAATGAAACAATTGTCAAAAGGGGTGGTGTGACGCAAAGGTTGCAATGAAGCACATCAGCATATCGGGTTGACCCTTTCTTTTTTTTTTTTTTTGAATATCACACAGGGACGTAGAACTTTTTTTTTTTTTTTTTTAATGCCTCATGACCAAACCATTTGCTTTGGCGTTTTGTGAAAGAAAGTTCAAAGATTTCCCCCCCAGAATATTTTTCACGAAATCGAAGAGCAATACGAAGAGTGCTGTGCCCTGCTACAGGAAGCTTTTTGATATATATGTTGTTTTTTTTTTTTTTTTTTTGCTGGTCTTATTAGTGTGCAGTTTGAGATTTCTGGTAGCGTAGTTATGCTAACGCTGTCCTCAGAGTGTACTTGTACACCGATGTTTAGATTTCAAGGATGCGGAATAAACGGTGCAATGATTTGTGACCTCCTCTCATTAGGCCACAAATGGACTGCGGAAGCTCAGCTGCCCTGAGTCCAGGTGAGAGTCGTCTTGGACCAGACGTCACCGACCTTTGACTCGCACCTCAAGAGTTTCCAATCTCGAGAAAACCAAAAAAAAAAGTAGGAGTCGATCATGCCCTGAACCCCAAACTCTGCCCTGCGGCTGCTGGTAGAACCTGGAAAGAACGTTTAAACAAGCTTGCAAAGAGACGCGTTGGTTTTCCTCCCTTCACCTTCTTTAAACCCAGGAACAGCAAAACAAATTGCTTCTCCGCGAGCCAATGCTAAGCAGCGACGCGGGGGAGCATGGCGACGCATCTGATTTCGACGCGCGCGTCTCCTCGGTCCTGAGTATGCATATTGAAAAGATGCCTGGCATTAATGTTTTGCTCGAGTAATCTCGAGGGATTAAACATTCGGAAATGCTCATAATGTAGGGATAATGGTTGAATAATTGCTGTTAAATGTCATATCCCGTTTTAAGACGAGCTGCGTGGGAATGGAGATTCAATCTGTTGTTTGTTGAAGTTGAAATCAGTAAAGCATCACCCCACCCCAACCCACCAACCCACCCACACTATATCCACGTCTCGGGGTTTTGGGCCCCGCAAGACTTCTGAGAGTTTTTCCAAGTTATGAGCCGTCACTTGGTCGTTTTTTTTTTTTTTTTTTTTTTTTCCAAACTAACCAAGCTGCCTTCAGGGTGCTTTGCAGCGGAAACGAAAAGCCGTGTTTTGTGCTCGTGTTTTCCCATTTTTCTTGCAATTTTTTTTGGAGGAGTGTTGAGAAGAAGATCATTTGCAGACCTCGCCATTGAAAAGCTGGCGAAACTGCTGAAAGTGTCAAACGTGAAGTTCGGTGGAAGTGAATGGAAATAAACATCAACAATGACGGAAAAACTGTTTATTTGTATTTGGGACAGATGGTACCCGTCCTTCCATCCTAATAATAAAATCAATAGTGACAATGATAAATCCCAAAAATGACCCTTTCAAGCACAGGTGTCCAACTCAAGGCCCGGGGGCCAAATCTGGCCCGCCACATGATTTCATGTGGCCCGCAAAGCCAAATCGAGAGTGTCGATTTGAATTATTCTTGTAAAAATGTCAAATCGTCATGCATCGTAAATGATAAAGTGGACATATTACAAGTATTTTTGTGTCGCCAAACATGAATAGTTGGAAAACCACACTACCCTTGATTTCTAAATCCAAAAGTCGATCATAAATTGATGACGTAAATACGACGAGGCGATGAAATATTTGTATTGTTTGACAGTCACAGCGGCCCTCTGAGAGAACCTGAGTTTGACACCCCTGCTTTGAAGGATCCCAAATACACAGTGGCGACCCCTGGAGTGGGGAAAACCCCCCCAAAATTGCCCCAACCCCTTTTTAACCTCGAAATCGAATGCCGATATCCATCGTAACAGCACTCGCAGAGGAACCTCTTACGATTCGTGGAAGCCTTCACCTTATTTTGTTGGAAGTTTCTTCGCCGGCCCAACCCGGATATTTGACTTCTAAAGCCGTCGATGGCAGCGAACGTGTTAACGTCGCTTTGCGTGTCCGTTCACTTGACGGGCACTGACCCTCCTCCTCCTCCTCCTTTGTGCCATTTCATGCGTCATTTCTCCGTTTAATTGCAGCTGGCCGAAGGCTCGTCCGCATCACCGCTCGGCATTCCCTCCGCCCTCACCGTTGCCCAATTTTTGGCAGGGCAGGCCCAGCGCGACCTTTCGGGGCACTCCGTCACGACGACGCCACTCTGGACGCGCCCCAAATATGGCGTATTAAAATGTGCGTGTGACGTATACGTCCCGTCCGGTTTGTATTGGTTTCCTGGTGTTTTATTTGTGCAGAAACGGTTTTCACTCATAAGCGGCGGGGAACGCGTTCACATTTGCAATTGTAAGCATGAATGTGAGTAAAAAGCTGGAGCGGGACATTTCTAGGCCACACAAGCACAGGGAACTGCACACATGGTGCTTATCTGTTTCCCTCCGAGGCCCCCAAACATGTTATATCGGCGTCTCTCACTCACACACACAACGCACGCAAGCCACCGAGGTATCCGGAGTAATTATCAGGCTGTTAATGATTGCCGTGCATCAGCAATTGCTCCAGCCATTCATTACGGGAGCTTCTTCAGACCCTTACCAGTCCCAGCGGGGCTGCTTATCACACAGGCCAACACTTGCCGAGCGATTTAGCCACACACGCACACAAACGCACAAATAAAAAGTCTGCGGTTGAAGTTTGACAAACTCCTCCCACCCACGGCGGTTGCGTATCAGTCAGAAGATTTTTCCAACACAGTATTCCCTCGTTTAGTGTGTGTATGTAGGGCGAGGGGGGGGGGGGGGTATCATGGGAAGCAGGGCCAGCAGATGCTGCCGCTTCCCAGATGTTTTTGCCCAGCTATGTTCACCTAGGGTAGAAATTCAAGGTAAACGTTGCTCTTTACTTGCGTTTGTTCCCGTCCATATTGTTACCAGTTATGTAAGCGCCGGGTTTAATTACCCAGTAAGGTTTCTTTTAACTGTACCCGAGATGTGCAGGTGAGTAACTGAACAACAAAGAGAGAGAAAAAAAACAAAAAACAACCCACCTGCAATTATTTTTAAAAGGCACACAAAAGTTGGGCGTTAAAGGCAAGAAAAGACACGTTTTTTTTTTTTTTTTAGTGCTGTTCTGACGTGAGGTAATGCAAAGTGCCGTGGAGTGGCAGTAAAATTGCACGCCTAAGCCAAGCAAATGAACAGAGATTAAAAGTAGGTAATGGGTTGAATATATGGGAGGTGATAAAAAGTCATACTGCGAGCCTCACTTCAAATTGCTACATTTATTTTGGCCGTATTTTCTCATTACATATTTGTGACATGCTCGTTTGGGTTAATCACTGCAGTTGTTATTTTTATTTTTTTAGAAATATGCATTCGAGCCATCCCCCCCACCCTCCATGTTATGACACCAAAATATATTTTCTTAAGTAATGTATAATTATATCATCTCAGGAAAAAGTTGGCGCTTCAGCTATTGTGCAGGTTAATCACCACATTTATTTTACATTTTTATCTCTACATAATTATCTTGATCACATTAGAAGTTCCTGTAGATTTCTTTCTTTACTTTCGCCATCTCGCGCATCATAGAGGTCAGAGGACACAGGTGATAGGTTAAGCGTGAAGTTTTTTTTTTTTTTTTTTTTTTCTTATTTCTAATTTATCCGATTGGTCTGACGGGCGTGGTGACGTCATCGCAAACCTGTCCGCTGTCCAAATTGGCATTGATGCGCACCTGTGGTAGGGAGTCGGGCGACGGTCGTAACTTTGTGACGCTAAAAAAATGTTCGCGAAGTCAAGTTAAAGATGGGAACGTTGGAAGAATGACGTCTCGAACGCGCGTGACACAATGTCAAGTGGGACGAAAGTGACGGAAGACGACCGGCGGGTCTCGGCGTGGTAAGCCGTCTTCACCGCTCCCCTTATATGCGCCAAATAGTCCGAAATGGTTTAACATCAAACCAGACTTTTTTTTTTTTTTTTTTTCAATACCACAATATGTCGTCATTCAATGTCATTTTTCTGTGATGCACCCTCTTAAGAACATAACGAGTCTCCTAAAACCGGCGAAAATGCAGAATTTCCAGGGCCAGCGTCTCCCCGCAGCTGTTATGATTTGATGAGCGTCAGACTCGTAACCTTCATCGTCATCCAGTGTTTGTTTTTTTTTTGTTTTTTAAAAGATTCACTTTACTTGGAAACTTATTCAAAACAAAAACAGACGTGTTACACTGACGTGACTTGGTTTGAAATTAATTCAAAAGTTAACTTAAAAACAAACCACCTCGTTAGTAATTGAAATTCTGCCCTGGATGGAAAAATATTGCCCTTTTTGGAGTAGCCCCTTCAATCCTTAAAATAGTAATGTCATAATAAAAATACATTTTGGTTAATGAGTCACTTTACAGCGGCATAGCCGTCGAGCGTTGGTGTGAGCATACTTTTTATGTCATATTTCCCCAAAGCAAAGCAGGCTAAATGCTGCTTCACTATATTTATTTATTATTAGACCAGTTTTTTTTTTCTTTCATGTATTCAGGACTTAAAGCATTTCGTGATTCATGGACCAGTAGCAGAACTTTAAAATCTACTCAAAAACTGACTGACAAGCCAGTGCAAAGACTTTAGAATCGCAGTTGGAAAATTAAAAAACATTTTGTTTTTCTTACTGTGAAACTATTTTATCCGGGAGGGGAAAAGTGCTGGAAAGTATACAGTGAATTAGAGCTGGGAAAGTGTGGGAGGAGTCTATGACGGAGGCTTTTTTCGGGGGGTGTCGTTGGGTAAAACTGCCTCCTTAATGGTGGCGAGTCGAAAAGAATCAGCCAGCGAAAATGTTCCCGATGTTTCTCACACTAATGGGATGTGCTGCCTCGCACTGCACAATGGTTCCATTAAACGGCAGGTCAGGAGCAGGAAGTTGAACGCCTCGTGGAAAGATGGAATTTCAGCTGCCCAAGATTAAAAGCCCAGAGCAGCCGGGGCCGCTGGAAGTGGAAACGAATGGGGGGGGGGGGATAAAACTATCGACGAGGAAGTGTGGTTGCAAGATGGAGGTGGCGGGCGGCGAAAGTGTCGGTTCCGTTGTAAATAAGATCTCCCAACTGGGTGCTTGGCTCCGGACTGCCTTTGTCTGGCCTTTAATGGTTTACCGGGGCTGGGAGAGATAGATTAGAGCACAAGAAAATATCGGCTTTGTCTTCAGGCTCAATTTATCTCCCACTTCAGGTCTGAACTTTGTTTTCCTGGGGGGTGATAAGGGGAGCCTCACGGGAGGTACCACGCAAGCAGTACATTCTCGGTGGAATTATTTAACTCTGGTTAGCAAATCATTTTCAAGGAATTAGACCGCTCTCGACTTGAACGTACATAACCGTGGGTGGTGTCCTATACGTGTTCAATCAGCAGTTGATGATGGTGCGCAATAGAATATGATGACATATTTTGTATACATTATAATGTGTAATCCCGATTGATGCGGTACAGCGTGGGGATGCAAAGTCGACGTGTCGGGTTGCGATCCTGCCCCAAGTGGAGAAGTTCGAGTATCTTGGGTCTTGGGAAGAATGGAGCGGGAGATGGACAGACGGATCGGTGCAGCGTCTGCAGTATCGGTCCGTCGTGGTGAAGAGGGAGTTAATTCGAAAGGTGAAGCTCTCAATTTACCATCCGATCTACGTTCCTACCCGCACCTGTGGGCACCAGCTTTGGGTCGCGACCGAAAGAACCGAGATCCCGGACACGAGCGGCTGAAATGAGTTTCTTCTGCAGGGGGTCCGGGCTCTCTCTGGTGAGGTGTTCCGCGCATGTCCCACCCGAAAGAGACCCAGGACAGGTTCTGGGTATCCTAACCCAAAAAAGCAGTAGAAGATGGATGGATGGATGGATGGATGGATGGACGGTACATTGTATGTTAACTCAAGCAAGATGGATGGATACATTTTTTTTTTAAAAATTCCTTAAAAACACGATTTAGCTTGTCTTTGTGGATTTATAAACTCTTTGCATCTTAAGATCCACAATGCAATGTTGAAAATGTATCCCGCCCCCTAATTTTAGAATAATTACTTTTTAGGGTTACAGACGGTAGAGCTCATGGAAAAATATATGCACATTTAAAATATGTCTTCACATCAGGGTTAGGGTTCCATTTTCAGAGCGAGCAAGTCTTGGCTCACTTTATTCAGTCAAAAGGTGTTAGCTTTGCATCAGTTTTGCGCAAAATTCGGTTTTGTAATAAAAAAAATGAGAACTTCCAGAGGAAGAAGCATTTGCCGCAAATCATCCCCAGCAAGATCAAACTGTTCTCTTCAATGAAGCCACGGATGGGGAATTTCTTGCTTCTTCCGCCTTCACGTCGCTGCATTCAAACACCCCCCCCCCCACACTTTTATGCGTAAGTCACCCAGATCTCAATATGTCCGAGATTTCATCATCAGTTGACTTTTTTTAATATTTTCGGCAGTTCTTGAAAATGGGAACCGCTCAATTTGGACTAAAAGAGGAGAAAGTACAGTACAAATGTGTGTTCAAATACAGAGCGAAAAAAATACTCAAAGCAAAATGTAAAAATCGACTTTGGGAGTGTATGAGATAGATGTGACTTGCGTATGCTCAACTTCATGAATCACCGTGCAGCCTCGCGGGGAAACGTATTGCGCCACATCGGTTTGCACGGCACGGAAGGCTGATGGAAATGATTCATATATTTCCATGAAGAAACTGCTCAAGAAATGTCCCTTTCCATTGGACAACAAATAAATCAGTGGTTATGGATTGACTCATTTTCCATTCATCCATCAATTATTGGGAAAAAAAGTACTTTGAAGTGCTCATCCTCATTAAGGTCATGAGTCTTGCCTAGCCGACCTTAAGATATGAGACTGAGAGCTACGTAGTTCTCATCTGTGGAGTTGAGCTTTAAACTGTTTTATGTATTTATTTTTTTTAATTATTCTCCTTATCCTGCACTACATAAGAACTAAAGTGCCAATTTTCGACAGCAGGTAATGTGGCGCACTTGTTAGGTAGCGAGCTGAGGCTACAACCCCCCCAAAAAATGCATCTTCTTTCTGGCTAGTCCGCTGGCTTGGCTGCTTTAGAGCGCCTTGTTGTCAGCCATGAGTTTGCGCACATCACCTAACAACTGGCGGAAGAGGAAGAGATTAAAAATAAAAAAATTTTGAGAATTCTGACACCACAGCCAAGTGTGTTGTCCGGTGTCCGAGCGTGGAAAAGCCCCGTGACTCTTCGTACAGTTCACATTCTCCGTCCTTGAACGAATATTAAAAAAAAACCAAAAACGATGAGTGAGGATCATTTATATTTTGAAATGGGGGTGCCATTGATAATGAGCAAACATGTTTGAAGTAGTTGTTAATGAGTGTTTTGAACGAGCGCAGCGTTGGCTACGCTTTGATGCGGCACGGCACAACGGACAACAAATCGGGCGCGTAATGGCGCTCGGAGAAGGACCGGACAGCGCAGTGAACGTATTCGTTTCATCTGAGCGGTAACAAGGGCCTCTTTTTGATGTATCGCGGCTGAGCTTAAGCGAGCGTTTGATGCGGATGGTACAGCGTGTTATTAATCGAACCCGTTCATATTTTTCCAGCCGTATCCCGATTGGTCCTTAGCTGTGTTCCCGCCGGTTTTTGCGGCGTTCACCCCAATGCGAATGCTTCTGTTTATTTACCCCTCTTAATTGTCCAAATATATGAAGAGCAAACATTTTGTGAATGCGGTCGCGGCGTCAACAACGAGCACCTGCGTGTTTTTGATGGCGCTATGCTAATGAAGCGCCGCGCGAGCGGATGAGCCCCGCAAATGCGAGGAGAGGCCTAATTAATTTTCAGATTTGAGCTTTGATGTGTCTAATTGCGCTAACTTCCCCAACTTCATTAGTCAGCGAGCAGTCTCGGCGGACGGAGAAGCCGAGTCCCTGCGGTTGGCTGGCAGAGGTTTACCTGTGTATTTTTAGGCCAAGCTATTTATTATTAGAAGTGCTGTGGTTGCTTTTGCATCTCAGAAAAACCTTAAGCCAATAACAATTGATCTCTGCGGAATATGCTGTTTCAAATCATTACGCGTACGCTATTGTATTATTGTTATTATTTTTTAAATACTCGGTGCAAAGCAGCGTTCCCCCTTGTTGCGTTGCGGTTCTTCCCCCGTCGCTGGCTCAGCCCAGCAAGATTGATTACAGAGTAATGATTGTATTTTGCAATTGAACAGTACGCGGCTCGCTTTTTATCCTGTTGCGTGGCGATAGCTGTCCTGTGGCGGAAAAAGGAAGTTCAGACAAATTGATCTGGAAGTGAATTTCTCAGGCAAAACCTCTTTTTTTAATTTGTCATTTTGAAGTCGGCTCCAAAGTAAATCTCCGAGCCCCAAGGCCAGCCAATGGTGTCCTCAGTGATGTCTTTGTGATGGGAAGGCATTTACCACTTCACTCGGAGTGAGGTGTGAGTTGCGAAAACTTTAATTGCAGCGTGACCCCAGACAGTGCAGTTCACCGAACAATACTTAAACGAGTCGCGTCGCTGTCATACAAGTCAGGTGTCTTAGCAATGTGCTGTTCCGCTCCACTATTCCATTAAGCTAACTTGAGGCAAAAGGAGAAAGCGAGCGCCTTGAAGCCGCGCAGGCCCCTTTTCTTCCATTTTCTTCCCGTGCATTTATTTCCGCTGGAGTGAAATCTTACATGGTGTGGCTCAAAGTAGATTTTGTTTTCGTTTTAGGCAGTCTGGTGGAGGAGCAGATTGGCATATATAAATATACATGTTTGAGAAGTATATCTTCCGAGCTGATAAGGAGACCGCGTTATCCGTAGCACATCAGCATCAGACGTCACATTGGCCAGCTGCTCATCTAAGCGATTTTTAGAATCCCCGTTGACACTCAAAAAGTTAATGAGCTTGCCAATGTTTTAAGATGTATTTCTACCCACATCTGCGTTGTGGATTGCAGTTTGGCGTGAAGAAGGCTTTCTCCCGCCGGGCTATATCACAAAGCACATTGTTTCGCCACGTCCTAAAGCTTCGATTAATTTAACTCGAATAATGTATTCTGCACAGGAAAAAAAAAAAAAAAGAAGCTATAAATAATGCTTGATTATGATGCTACACTTCCGTGAGTTTACTTAATCTTTCCTCAAGGACACTGACATGCAAGTGTGTCCAGATGAAGGCTAAAGTTTTTCGTGTCAGGATCTCTCTTCGGTGACCGACCAGAACGGCTCCCAATCACAAGCCGGCTGTCAACGTTCACGTCAAATATCCAAGTTTTAGTTGTTTTGCTGGTCGCTGACATTGCGAGAATATACATATTCCGCGCCCGACCCCAGAGTTAGATGCTGTTGAGTTGTTGTATATCACCCCGAGTGTAATGGTGAAGGAATTTATTGATTTCACCCTTGAATGGTGTTGAATATGCAGCTGTGTACAAGCTGTTTCATACAAATCAGGGCCCTTCCAACAAAGAAGCAATTTTGTAAAAATGCAAATGATACAGGTGACCTTGCCCACCGTGGAAACAAGAGCAAGCAGGTGCGACCGTGACGGGAAAATATTCCTTCTAGGAAACCGGGACGCATTTATCCTTTCGGCCGAACCTAATAAGACTGTCGGCGGGGCGGGGGGCGTGAACAATCGTGAGCATTTTGATATTGACATTTTAATGCAGCTGTGTCGCTCCCAGTCGAAATATCTGCATAGAGGCAGTATGCTGCTTGGGGAGGGGGAAAAAAAAAAAAAAAAGTCAATAAAAATGTGCTAGTGAATAATGGATGAGGGTGTGAAAGAAAAAGAAGAGGTGACGTATTTGTGTATACCGTCTGCTTCATGCGACAGGGAGTAACGGCTGTTACCATTAACATGCAGACGTTCGGAAGAAAGATCCGTCTTACGCAGTTGGCCTTGGTCTGGAATCTCGAGCTACATCAGCCGGCTTTCTTTTCTTTGGTTTTTGGGCACTGCGGCCAACCAGATGCACGTTGGCAAAAGTCCGACAGGTTTGCTGAAACCCAACAAAAGTGTTAAAAGAAAGCCCCGCACGATCTTTCGGAGAGGTCTTCCTACTTTTACATATTCCTCGTGTAGTAGCAGCAAACAAATTCATTCATTCATTCAATCAGAATATACATGTATAGAGTGTATAATGAAACATGCATATGAAGGTGATGCGTAGGAGTCGTGGCACCGACCTCGTTTAATTACTCGGGGGAGAAGGAAAATGAAAGCAGAGAGTCTGGAATAAATTCTGATGAGTGTGCATCACAAACTGGGAATCAAATGGATCTCAAACTCGCGTTTCTGGGGAATCCTGACCTTGCGATGACTTGAATCAACACGAAATTTGGCTGTCAGTTTGAAACGACCAATAGAAATGGCCATTGAGCTTTTTTTTTTTTTTTTTTTTTTGCTCCTTTCTAACAATGCGTACTTGTAAATATTCAGACTCTGGCAAACATTCAGAGAAAGGAGGAGGAAATTACAGGTTTTGAGCTCCATCGCACAAATGACTGGTATTATGGCGACGGCACGGAATAAACGAGGGGGAGAAGTAGGAGGAGGGACGGATGGGAGGGCAGGTGTGAAGGGGTGGATCGCTTCAAAGGGACTTAACCTCCTTTTCAACCCCCAGTGAGGAGCGTTCATCAGGGAGATGTTCTCGGTCATTCAGTGCATGTGTCCCCCGTCCCCTGCATGTACAATTTGGAAGATGATGGAAGTGCATACGCCAGCGTTGCTGGCTATTGGTTGTCTGGCCCATTGAAAGTGTGCGAAAGGAGAACAGAATAAGAGCAGATGGCCGTCCGCGTGTCCTTCATATCCATATTCGACTCCTCATCCTCCAAATCTTCGGCTCATCAAACATCTGTCCTTCCTCACAACGAGCCTTTTATTGTCACATTCGCGTCCACGCCAGCCGCCGGAATTGCTGCGATTGTTGCATCCAAAACTTCCAAAACCAGATGCTGAATGAGTCGGCACCCAATTGTTTGATGAGAGGTTGAAATCATACCCCTCCAGTCCCTTGTTCGAGTTGAACTGCTCCCATGTGGGGACACCTGTTACACTTAAGCGGAGTATATGTGCGATGTGTGATCTTGTTGCTTGTGAGGACTTGAGAAAATCATCCCCCAACCCCTCAGACTCACCCGATGACACTGTTACAATGGCGTAGAGGATGTTCCTTTGAAGACTCAACGCAATGAAACACAATCACGGTCTACTCGGAAACAAGACGCACATCACTGGAGGCAATTGATTCCAGTGATTTATTTGCTTGTACTCTTTTGTCCAACAAAGTTGTCACGCATCCCTCTCATCCGTCATGCATCAGGATGTACATCGGTCTGCAACGATCCAATTGGTCTGGGCGATTTCTCGTCACGGTGGCGGCGTTGCGAAGACGAGAACGCTACCTCGCCAATTTCATGGCGGAGCAAGAAACTCCCCATTAAGTTGACGTAAAATGTTGAATATAAAGCTAGTCAATTATTTTTTTTTTGTGTCACTTGGGACTTGTGGAAGACTCATAACTTGTATTTGCATTCGGAATGTGACCATCATGCTAAATTCTTAACACACGAGCATGTATAATTTCAATCGTGTCCTGACAACTTTGTGAATTCTGTTTTTGCTTGACCGGTTCAACGTTTATCTGAAATGCGGCTCTGGGGCTTTTCTTTGTTACAGTGTACTTTGTGCAGAAATATCAAGCTATGAACCATGCCAGACTTCTAAAAAGCTGTTATTTTAGGTTTAATAGAGTTGGATGGAAGCAAGAATAAAATTCAAAGCGTCCATTCTCCATGTGAGGACATAAAAAAAATTGTGATTAACTCCTTCGACTTGGTCGGACTGTAGCCGGATATGTGACTGTCAGGCGAGTATTTAGTACTGGTGCTAAAAACTGACCGATATTAACAGTTGGTCAGCATATTTGGTTTGGCATTTGGTCTGTGTAATGCCCAGACCTTAGTTTCAACTTTTTAAAGGTGAGAATCTGTCCCGGTAATTAAAGTTGTCATGATCAAATTTGCCAACGACAGTTTAGCGGCATATGGAGGGCTGGAAAAAAAAAAAAAAACCAAAAACAAAAACCCTGCTTAATCAAAAAAATGAACTCATATCTTTCTCCACTTGGCTGTGTCATGTTCTGGAAATTAACTCAGGGGACCTGAGGTTTCAGGAATAAAAGAAATGACAATTTGAAAATTCTTTATCCTTTTTGTCAGAACAAATCTCCAGTTGGGAGGAAGTGAGAACTGGATTTGTTTCTGAAGAGAAAAGAAAATGTGCACACCAGGTATCAGGTGGATGCAGTTTCCTCCAATCTTCTCCATGAAATCAGGAAAACTAGAATCTACAACCTACAAGGCAGTGTTGGAACATTTGATGAACGTCAATGATTGAGAACTTTTTCATTGGCGAAACAGATCCAGGGAGCGGCTGAAAGTCGTGACCATCACTGGGAGGCTGTTTCATCCAGATCCGTCACAACTTTACGAGGGTCACGGTAAGTCGACTATCAGCTTTTTAGTATTTAAAATTTATTTATTTATTTTTTTATTTTTCTGGCAAACTGGATTCTTTGGAATCACATTAGGGTTAATGTTTGCGTGAGTGTTTAACCCTTAGATGTACAATTGGGTCATGACCCGGTGAGGTTGTTTTCTTGAAATATCTTCGGACTGAAAACTTCTCATTTCATATTCCAAGTAGTCCTCAAAAAACGTGTTTTTTCCATAATGTCGTTCACAATTGTAACTTACCTTTTATACATTTAAAAAAAAAAAAAAATAATTCTGTTTTTGTAATACTACCCCAAGCTTCCGTAAGTGGGTCAAAAATGACCTGCGTGCATTTTCTATGGAATCCAATGGGAACCGCTGATTCTAATCAACTTTGGCTGTCGGCATTAAACCAACTGTGGACCACCACCATAAACCATGAACACTACTCTTCTTTCCTCATCCAAGGTATCATGGCTGAAATGCAAAAAAAACATAGCTGAAATGGTCCGACACATGCTGGGTGATGAAGAGGCAGTAACGGGGTTGGACTCCAAATCTGAAATTTCTGATGAGGACCCAGACAATTGTCCAGGTTGCAGTAGCAGTTGTCCATCTGGAAATCCAACTGAACAGGATCAATTTGACCCAGAAGATTCCTCTTATGTGTCCTCTGAAGAAGAAAGTGTCCAAATCATGTCCAACAGAATGAGTCGGAAGGGCTCTTACTGGAACGGGTTTCCTCCCACCCAGGGCAGAACACAGAGCCACAATATCCTCAGAAGACAGTCAGTGCCTGTACAACGGCTTAGCACCACTGTCTCACCCAAAGATTTATGGGAGCTCTTTATCACTGATGATAGAATCCAAGAGGTGATGAAGTGCACAAACTTGGAAGGACGGAGGGTAGCAACAGCTAGCGGAAAAGAATGGAAAAGTGTCACCAAAGAAGAATTCGTGGCCTTTATTGGATTGTCCCTGCTTGCAGGGAGTGAGAAGAACTGGGATGTATCTATCCGTGAGTTGTTCGGAAGTCCTCTACATAATCCCATGTACAAGGCTGCTATGGCTGGTGGAAGATTTGAAGACATTCGCCGTACCTTGCGCTTTGATGATAAGGGGACCAGAACCTTCCGCCTGGAAACAGATCATATGGCAGCCTTCCGCTATGTATGGGACCTGTTCCTGGTCAACTGGAGACAGCGATTCATTCCCAGCGATTGTCAGTCTGGTTGAACGGCTTTTTCAGGGGTAGGCGCAAGTTTCTACAGTACATGCCAACCAAGCCCGCCAAGTACGGCCTAATGATCTTCTGGGTTTGTGATGCACGCATCCCCTATGCAACAGATGGTATAGTTTACACGGGGAGACAACCAGGGGAAGAAGTTCAGAAGAATCTGGGAGAAAACATTGACCGGATGGTTGGGAACTACATGTGCAAGCGCCAAACACAGAGGTGGCCCATGGTGCTGTGGTACAACATAATTGAGATCGGCACCTTTTTCCGTGGCTCAGCACCCAGATTTCAAGAGCGACATCACCAACGCGCGACGGCTGTTCCTCAAAGGAGCTCGTCACACCACACAGGAGGAGTCGACTGCCCCCCAACGGCAAACCCCGATTATTGAAGCAATGGAAAGGTGCGGGGTGACAAAAGCCACGACCCAGACACACGGAAGAAGTACACAGGGCCAACCAAAGAGGGGAAAAAAAAGTGTCAGATCTGCCCAAGTAACAAAGATCGCAAAGTCCAACGATAGGTGTGGGAAATGCAGTTTACCTGTGTGCAATGATCACTGCCAGAAACGGGTAGTTTGTCAGAACTGCGTACAGTGATGAGACGAGAAGGCAAAACAGGGAAAAGAGAGAGGAACCGTCAATCAATGACTGGACACATACAGACACGCGCACAATGGATGCTCACATTTTTTCTATTGCTGTTCTGGGTAATTTTCAAAAATGTTAAAATGTGAAAAATAAAGATATTTCAAACATGAAATCATTCTTGTATGGTCCTAAATATAATACTAAATATTACACAAGCGATTATTCGTAAGCAAAATTTTGTAAAAAATGCATTGTGGGTCATTTTTGACCCCACTTATGGAAGAGTGTAGGGTCCAGTCACTCGTGCATCTAAGGGTTAAAAAAATAAAATAAAAAATCAACTACCTTTTTTTTAAATGTCTACTTTTTGCTCCCACTTTCCATTGCGCAAAACCCTTCTCCACCTTCAACACTAATTGCACCTTTTGCCCAGTCTCACTCACGGCAAAGAGACTATCAAACAAGCCTTTGGCAGAACGGGGATGCCACGAGCATCCGAATGAATCAAATTGTGGGAAAGCCTCCCAGTGTCCAGGCTCGGTAATTAACTGTGTCCATCAGCGGGGTTGCGGCTGTCGGCCACTGATGACAGTGCCACTTTGCCTTTTATTCCATTCCAATGGTTCAAGTTCAAATGTAATTAGAATTGTAAGCCAAACGTACGCGGCATCACATTTGCACATTTGTGATTGGCTGACGTACAGCAAATGTGTGTATGTCGGGCTTTAATTACATCCAGGTATTAAAAAAGAGCAAAACGGCACAAATGCTAGTAAATCCCCTTTCCGTTTGACATAATAGCTCCCTCTGAAACTTTGCCTGCAGCTTTAAGTAAATCCAGGCTGATGAGTGTGCTTGTAAAAATAAAGATGACATTCCACTGCAATGATATAGGATTTAATTTCGGAATGTAAGGCTTTTCGACGAACTGAGTTCAAGCGGTCTCATTTGAAAGCTCAGAAGGTAATAGCTTGATGGACCAAAGTTACTTCTGTCATTGGGAACGGTTGCTGTTCGTACAAATTTCACCTTTATTCAATTCTATGGTTTTGTTAATTTTAAGACTGGAAATGACGCTACGAGATTCCAGCGATCAATTGGTACCCCAGACTGCCCCCATCCTGGGCACTGCTAGGAAGTGGACTCCGCTGACTGCAACTGAACAGGCAAAGGCAGCACTTGGGCACAAGGAGATCGTTGGCTGAGTGCAGGCGGGGAGCTGTGGCCTTGGGCCCGGTAGACCAGGATGGCGCAAGTCCACTACTGCTGAGCAGCGCAAGCTGGCGGTTCGGGAAGCGGACGCAAAAAGGTGCGGCCAAGCAAGGGCAGTGGATGGCCTGTGAAGTAGTGGGGGCAAAGAAGATCTCCTGGAAAGAGCTTTGGGAGATGAAGGCATTCAGGGCAAGCGTTACTATGAGAGCTGTATATGACATCTCTTTCTCCAACAAACCTAAACCCAGTAGTAAGCCAAGTGCTTGTTATTCCCAAGTCCTGCAACACGGAAGCACGTCCTGGTTGGTTGCAAGACCGCCGTTACTCCTGGTGTCACAACCAAGTACTGAAGTGTCTCGCTGGTGTTCTGGAGAACAAGCGGATGAGGGTGAAACGCCCGCCCTCCCACCAGGGAGGAGGAGAGTCGAACCGGCACACCAACAAGCCACCACACAGCAGACAGCTGGGCAGTGCACGAGACTGGAAGCTGCCGGCAGACCTGGACAAGAAGCTCTTCTTTCCATCGGAGATTGCAAATACCACCCTACGACTAGCTCTAGCGCTTTGGCCTGCCTCTCTCAAGCTTGTCTACACCATCGAGCTCACAGTGTCCGAGGAGGCGTATGAGCCGAAGCGGTTGAGGTATGCAGGACTTGCGGCTGAAGCGCGAGAGCAGAGGTACGTCCGGTGGAAGTTGGCTGCAGCGGCTTTATAGCCTCCTCAAGAGCCAGCCTACTCGGTGAGATGGGAGTCGTGGGGCAGTCAGAGATCTCTCCAAGACCGTGGAAAAGGCCAGCCAGTGGCTGTGGATAAAGAGGAAAGACCCAAATCGGGCCTTCAAGAGAATTGTAAATCGGAGGGTGACAAATCTGTTTCAAACAAATGACCAGCACTCATGACTGAAGAACTTAATACATTTCGTTTTGAGTGTATACGCTGCAAATTA
This sequence comes from Syngnathoides biaculeatus, assembly GCF_019802595.1. NCBI lineage: Eukaryota > Metazoa > Chordata > Actinopteri > Syngnathiformes > Syngnathidae > Syngnathoides > Syngnathoides biaculeatus. Next base: position 4,432,707 of record NC_084660.1, read on the forward strand.
TAATCAAAAAGCCATATTAATGTTGCCCCTCCTGAGGATACAATCAAAAAATGCAAATACATCTGAAGATGTTCGTGAATGAACTGCAAATAAGGAGCCCCCCGGCGTATTTGCATGTCTTGAAACATGCTGTACTTTACACTCGAGGGACTCGAGAATTTTATTGGGGCACGACTTGGTGGCCCAATCATGGATCAGCCTCAGTTCTTTTCAAGGTGGGGGGGGTATGTTTTATGACAGTCACCCAAAATGACGGTCTCCTGCCATTATTGCTGTTGTGCTCCCCCGTTTTGAAGTGGTAATTATTTTTAATGCAATGCCTCTTTTTAAACGTTTAAAATGACATCTGTGTTCCTCCAGTCTCTCCACCGCGATGTTTCATTTGTATTTTTATTTTCCACGCAGGCGTTCTCATATGCCATTAATGTGAAATTAATACATCTCTGTTGCCTTTTCCACTCGACCAGATGGTGACCAATGGCATCGTTCCTCGGCAACATATTAAACACGGGAGCAAATGGAAGCTCGAAATGAATTTCTCGTAAATTACATTTCATATGTAGATTGCAGTTAATACAATGGCGTGTTTAATGGGGAATAAGAGGAGGGCGCCCAAAAGGGACTCGTGGAGAGGAAATTAGAGTGTCGGGAGATGGAGGAAATGAAAGGAAGAGGATGAGAAGCAATGACGTGCTAAACTAGAGGGAGCCAAAGCCCTTTTGTCCGTTATGAACGTCACACGGGTGACTACCACGTTGTTTGCGGGAGAATCGAGATCTGTGTCGTGCCGTATAAAGTCACCTTTCACAGCTCCCCACGAGTCCTTAAGAGAAATGATTCACACAGGTGCCAAATAGACAAAGGAGCGGGCTGGAAGGATCTAGGATAGGTTGATAGTCGTAACCGTCATTCTCCAAGGTTCACGTAACACTCGTGACGTTTAAAATGGTGATAACCCTCAAAACCGCGATAGTCATTTTATTTCAAGATTTGGTAAGCTGCGAAGGGTCTCGTAAATTATTACTCATTTATTACGAAGTGTAAAGCGACGTCCCCATTATTTGAAGCTTTTTTTTTCCCTTTTTTTTTTTTTTTAATAAAACACTTTCAAATGTAGTAACTACTTACAGCAGTGACTTGAAGAAAGCTGAATGTGTTTTTAATGGCAATGGAACCACTGCCATTGTGGATTGTCTTGTTATACAGGTAGAGTTTAAATTCAGTTATTTAGTCTACCGGTGGCCAGTGTAGTTCCTGTAGACTGGGGTTTTGGTCGTGATGTGTGCAGAGGAGGTTTAGACCAGGTGAAGTTTACGGAGGCACTAGTGAGTGATTCCAACAGGCAATGTTCTGGTAACGAAGACGGCGGGTGACAAGACTGCAGTCAAAGATGGAGTATGGGACGTGAGGAGTGGTGTACGGGTAGTAGGCCAATGTTGCGTAGATTAATATGTGATGACCATAGGGGGGGGAAAGAAAGTAAAGACCCAACTGACTTTGGATAATGTAGATTAGGTGACCTTAAGAAGTTTGAGGTTAGCCAGGAGTTTCATTTCGACCTTACGGATGTGAGAGATGAGGTAAGGGAGATTTGAGGTTGCCAGGAAGGGTTGGAGCTGAGTGTAATCAAAGTCAATATTACATTTCCGAAAAAAAAATGATTCCAAGGGGGAGAAGATGGATGATGAAGAGCAGGGGGTCCACGAGAGAGCCCTGTGGAACACCTGTAGTGACTGTAGAGGGGGCTAATGAATGGAAAGTGAGATTTTGTTTTTTAGGTACAAGTGGACCCAATTTAGGTGGGTTCACGCAACACCAATTGAGGGGATTCTGTTCTGTTAGAATGAAAACCTGCCCTTTGTAGTCAAAAGTTTGTATGTTTTTGAAAAGTACTTAAACTTCACCCATGAATTTTGCAAGGCTGTGTGAGAATATTTTTCTTTGCTTAGCCTCCCTTCATTGGAAAGTTTTTCTTTTTTTTTTTTTTTTCTTCTTCCATCTGTACTCTTCCAACCCAGCAAGGCGGCAAGCCTGTATTTACAGTATGTGTGCTTTTCTAAGACCATGTCAAGTCTCAGCCCATTGATGTTTCTCTGCTCCTCCGCCGAAGGAGCAGGCAGCGTCTCGCGGCATCTGAGCGTCCGCTTCAAAGGAAGTATAGACGCGCGCCAGACAGCCGCGACTCATTCAAAGACCTTGACCTGATTATGTTTATGCCACCGAGCTATAGATGTGACGTGCGGTGAATGTGACATGAAAAAGACACCAAAACACACACCCAAGTGCACATCCTCCGTGAGACTCTCATCGGGGTCAGGTGCGGAGTGCGGCAAACGGCGAAAGCGACAAAGACGAGAGGAAGACAAGCGGAAAGTGTCCCCGAGGGATCGGGCTGACAGCTTGAAACTACTCGCGCGCACAAACTTTAGACATTCATACCAGACTGCTGTCATGGGTGATTTCGTGCACCTGTGGCCCTGACACAGTGAAAATAGTGCAAGAATTTTTTTTCTTTTTTTTTTTTGGGGGGGGGGGGGGGGATAAGTTTTCCAACATGGATTTCAGTATCAGAAAAAGGTTTATAGTTTAGGATTTTGACATTTGATTTTTAGTGCTTAACTGGTACAACTTTGCCCCTAAAGGTCATATATGAAATTGATTGACAGGCAAAAACAAAGAACATTTTCAGTCGTTTTTTTGTGTTTTGTTTTTTTGACGGTTTAACTTAAATGGCCACAATGCAAATGTGGCTTCAAACCCCAAAATGCCTTGCTTTAAGTAGCCTCAAACTACACCCCCTACTAAGAATTGGACCGTTTATCTGCAAGTACTTCACTGCTTTCCAAGGGACTTTTCAATGAATGCCCTCATTTTTTTGCCGCTATAATACGCTTTTTCAAAGCCACTTCTACATGCTGCGGTTGAGCCATTACCTTGACTCACCTTGGATAAAGTTATATCCCGAAAGCACACTTTTGCGAAAGTGAGATTGATTAGCGTGTTCCCAGAATAATGGCAGGAAGCACAAAAGGACACCTGTTTACATAAGTGCACTTGTGCGATTATGAATTTGTGCTCTCGTGGCGAGCCGGAGACTCTCGAAATGTCTTTGACACAATATGAAAACCTCGCCCATTTGGAGCCAAGGTTGTTAAGTAAATAGGTGGGAGCAGACAAGTGAATTATACGTGAAGTTGTTTGTCAGATGCAACTTGAGCAACTTCTTAAAAAAAAAAAAAACTTGGCAACAATGTCAGGTAAGGTCTCTACGTACCAACTTTCACCGGATGCTTTTTCAATGACCCCCGCTAAAAGGTTAGATTAGCTCCAAGAATATCAAAGCCAGAGACAAAAGATTTGGATCTTTACTTTGCCATTCGACCCGTCTACAGAGACCGCATACGGTGTAATACCACAAACTGGTCGATCCTTCGCGACAGAAGTGTAACGTTTACTTCCTGAATGAGTTGCATGCTGTGCATTTGAAACAACCACTGAGTTTAGCGTTATCTTTTTATGCTAATACATAATGGGGAAACACCATAGGAATTGGCCAACTAGCAGTATTGCTTTAAGCAATAATCCATTACCTGAGCCACTTATCCTCACAAGGGGCACGGGAGCATTGCGCCTATTCTAGCTCAATTTAGGCAGGAGGCGGGGCACGCCCTGAACTGATTGGCAGCCAATCGCAGGGCACACAGACACAACCATTCGCACTCCGCCAATCGTAAAGGCAATTTTGAGTCTCCAATTGATGTACAAATGAAGAGTTTGTTTTCAAAACGAGAGACATAGGCATTTTTTTTTTCAGATTTACGAAACTCGCGCCAAAATTATCCATTCGGAGCTGGATAAATTTGGCGCGAGTTTCGTAAATCTGGAAAAAAATGCCTACGTCTCGTTTTGGGGGAAAAAAAAAAACTCTTCAAATGTTTTTGGGATGTGCAAGGAAACCGGAGAAAACCCACGCAGGCAGGGTTGAGATTTGAAACAGACTCTCTAACCAATTGTTCACCGTGATGTTTTAAGAAACAGATTTTTTTTGGGGGGAAAAATAGTATCATAACAGAGACGGAAAACACTGTAATTTATTCTTTATCCTCTGTGAAGAATGACTAGCATTAGTGTGGTACCGAGGGGTAAAGATGACCTGTGATGTCTCTGCGTACACGTGTTACCGTTTGCCTTCTGCTGTCCTCAGGTGGCCAGCTGAGCACACCAAGAGCAGCAGCGCAGTGGCCATTCAATTGAATTACTTGTAAATTCCATTTATGTTGGTTCTATTGATCACTGATGGATTGGATGCGTTGGTTTTTTTTTTTTTTGGTGGTGTGGAGTGTGCTGGAACAGTTTCGTGTGATGGCATTTCTGTTAATTTCATTTGGGGAAAAGAGCCTTGGAGATAGAGTTTTGAATGACAAGCGTGGTCACAGAACAAATTCAACTTGTATCTCGATGCGCCGGCGTCTTTCTCCCCGGCGAGCTCCCACCACTGCCGCGCGGCAACAGCTGAGCCCAGGTAGCAGGTGCAGGCACCGTTTTATCCGGGACATGCATGTATCCCCGGTGCTTGTAACTGTAATGGAGCCAATCCTTCAGGGCGGCGCGTGTCTCTCCCAAGCAGCTTGAGGTCTGAATGCTGGGGGTGCAATTGGCTAACACGAGGGGGCTTCATTAACCTCCATGTTAGCGGACGGTTTTAGCTTTGACAGGTGCCAGATGTGAGCTCGGATGGTCTGTCTCAACGTACAATGTGGCACTGCACGTGAAAATGATTTGAGTTTGAGTTTCCCCATTTATTATCTCGTAGAATAATTGCCTTCACGTTATTCTGTATTCTATCGTTAATTTTGGGGAGAGGCTTCAAGCGGTTACATTTCAATCCCAGTTGACACTGATAAACTAGAATGTTGAATGTTATGGCTTGTAAACCAAACGTTGTTGCCTTTTCAAGGTCTCGTTAACTTAAAGCAAATATATAATTTGAAAATATCATGCTGACGATGAGCATCGCCTACAATCATGGTTTTAGAACTCTTTAAGCGGCTACCATTTTGAACACAGGAGCATCACGTAGACAAATACGTCAGCATCGGCAAACCCAGGAGTGCTCTGAGATCGACTGACTCCGGTCTAATAGAGTGCGTAGTCCAAAGCAAGCATTTAGCTATTATCTTGCAAAAAAAAAAAATTGGAATAAATTGGCAACAGAGATTTATGTGTGGGCCAAGTATGACTGTTTTCAAAACCAGGTTAAAAACTTTTCTATTCTTAATTTCTTTGTGACTCTTAGTTGCCAAAGCAGTAACAGCACATTAATCTCAATTTGACAATCGAGTTGTTGATGCACAACTTTTTTTTTTTTTTTTTTTTTTTAACATTTTGTCTTCATTAAATACAGGATTATAAAGTGCCAGATTAACAGATTTTACATTTATCCCCTATTCCGTTTCAATTACTGGTTTGGCCCTTAACGTAAGAAAATGGGCATAAATGTTTGCAAATGTTTCATTTTGATCAAACAAAAGATGAGTCAAAGATGAAGCATTTTTTTTTTTCTGTTTAAATTGAACAATTAGTTTTTAATGTATTCGTTGCTGCACCTCAAGTGAACTCTGCAGCATTTCCATTCAGCATCAGCTCTTAAACATATATATATATTTTTTTTTTCCCGCCAGAAACTCCATTCTGTGGTTACACGCGAATGTTTCCAATTTTCAACCTGCAACAAGTCTTATACCTCAAGGCTGGACTGCTAATGAGTTTTCATACAGTATGCGCAGAGCAGTGGTCAGCGGACTCAAATATGTATCTTATTAATACCAGATTAAGTGTGTTGTGAATGCGAGCCTATTTGCAAATGTGATTTGGAGCATGAGCTAGTTATATAGTTCCCTCGCGTACTGTCAATATTTATACAGTGGTCACTGTTCCGCCTGCCGAGATTTATTCCCCCAAGGGAATTAGCGAGCCGTGTGCAGCGACGTACGTTCACCATTATGACTAACATGAATCGCCCGACTTCCATCAGGGTTTAGAGGCTACGCCAATTAAAATGTCTTCAGAGTTGTGGGATGAGCTCATTCAGGGACGGGGAGACGAGAGGGGAGCATATAATTTCTTGCGGCACTTGCCCTTGGCTTAAAAAAAAAAAAAAAAAATATGATATGCCCATGTCAATTGTATCTCCCGGTGTTTTTAGAAAATACACATTTTACTGGGGTTAAAACGTTTAAATGTAGTCTTGGAGTTGATGCGGGGAAATGTCCTGCAGAGATGACCTAATGATGGGCTATTTTTTTCATTTTTTCAAACTGAATCCCTCTCAGCAAGTGTTCTTTTCAGGGTGCACTTAAAAGGGGTCCTTCATGTTGGAATGTCGGGGCCAGTGAAGGTCATACTATTGGCTGTCACAATTTAAAAAAAAAAAAAAAAAAAAAAAAAGTTTGCTAACCTTCAAAGAGTCAAACATTCACAAAGAAGAATGAAAATGGTTTGACATCTATTGCGTATGCTTGAATAGATTGTCATGAGGACTTTGATACGATGATGAATGAATATATTTAGCTCCTTGTTGACTTTCACAATGCCAGCGGTTCATGTTCCTGCGTTGCCAAGGTCCCAAAAAGTCATTCTTAGTTATAGCTGCTCTTGCCATCATAAACATTCATTTTCCATGTCAGGATAATTGCTGTGAAAATGTCTTGCTTAATTGTGCATGATACCCGGAATACCATATGAGCACGCGCTACATGGAAGCTCAAGCTCGATCTTTGGGAGAGGCGCCGTGCAGTATTGCGGTCGACTTTTAGACCAACTCACCCTTTTGTACCCAGGTCAGCGGAAGTATTATTTGTCTCTTTGCTGGACCTCCAAACAATCACAGAGAATTTTGGTCACACCGCTGGTGGCAAATTCAAGTGGTTCAGCTTTTGTTTGAAAAGATCTAAATGTGGAGTACGGTACCGTGTTTGTTCTATTGTTCAGTTCTGGTTTTGGTTTTTACTGTGCAAAATTTGAGGCAGTCTTCTGAAGAAAAGGTGTGTGACATTCTAAATTTAAGCTGCAAAGCGTCAACTGCTTTATTTCAAAAGCCCCCCCCCCCCCCCCCCACACAACCGTGGTAGGGATTTCTGAGTGTGATCGTAATCTTATCTTTTGAAGGCATTTCACCTCTAGGACCTCCATAAATAAGACTAATCTGAAGTATTGCGTTCTGGCTGCGTCTGATAAAGCGTCTAACTTTGTTCCTTTTGTACTACTGACTGCCTCTTTTTAAGCAGCCTTTAATCATATGGCAAGGTGACCTGCCGTCGTGGTTATCGGGCTCACCCAGCACATGCCGATCTTGACTTGCCGAGCATGCCCACGCGCACTGCCTGCCACCCCGTTGTGCCATATATATATATATATATATATATATATATATATATATATATAATATGCAGAGAACACCTGCAGTGGTTTATTTTTCGGAAAGTTTGAATTGTTATATAACACATTCCCCCCCCCCCCCCATCGCCCCTCCTGCTGATGCCCAGGGAACTATGCTGAGACTCACTGTATGATAATGTATTTATTCCACCATATTGAAATTCTGCAGACAGAAATCCAATACAGTACTTTTCAAAATATGGTCCCCACTTTTGGAATAATGCCGGCTTGAACATAAACACAGTAACTTTGAATAGACTTGCGCAAGAACCAGACTGTTCTTTGGAAAAAATCCAATGTGTGACTCTCCATCTTGAATTCTTGAACAATGACTCGCTCGTGGCAAACGCTTTATCTCGTCGCTGATCTTTCGCGATATATTTGAAGGTGAAGAATGGATTGTGCCGCCGTGTCAGACACATTGTCACTCACTTGCAGTGTGCGCAAGTGGGATCTATTTTAAAAGTACACTCCACGATAGTACAGTATTTGGGGGCTCATAAATAAACAAGGACGCCTCAGCCGTGAAGATCAATCCGGAATGACCGATCGCAATGTAATCTGCGTCGTAATTACAAAACTGGGGAATTATCCTCTGCTGCATGCTAATCTCTCCACCCCCACTCGCTTCTCATCATGTTAGGTTTCCCAAGCTTTTTCAAGGAAAGATTCTCACACATGTAATCGCGCGCGGCACATGTTCTCGAGACTTTGCCTCGTTTTTAAGAGCGTGGGAGCGGGATCTGCCGAGACGCCGTAATTGATAGACTTTGTCGAAACACGAATGGGTTTGCTCGTTGACGCGCGGCTGACTTGTGAGCGCAGCAACACCTTCAAAAGCCAAGCTTGCACGGGTGTGTGTGCTCAGCAATAAACGACCTGCGTGTGTGCAAATGAGCACAAATATTTTTCAAGGCAATGAGGTTCTTCTATTCTTCTCTCTATCGCTGAAACACAGATAGGTATACAAACGCATACATTTGCATTCCAGTTAATCCCAAAGGTGGAATCAATGCGGAAATACTTGGCATCAGCAGTATGATGGCCCGCTGCGGCACAGCTAGCATAGCAATGAGCTTTCAGTAATTTAAGCCCGGAATGGGAACCATGTAAAAGAAAAGTGGGAAGGGTCAATACTGGCTATCGACGAGTCCATGAAGCATAGTCTTCAAAGCGGTGCCCCTTTTTTTTTTATGATTGCTTTTAGCAGCCCAGCAGGGAGAACGGTCTGACCGAGTCTGTCCGACTTGTACCCTTGAATCCTAATGCCGTGCCCTTGAAAAGTAGCTTTGTTGTGCTCGACGAGGGGATTCCAGACTGGTTGGCTTCGGCACGTACTATCGTTCACAAACGCTTAGCGCAGCAATACACGTCGAAGAGCTCGGGGCCGGCCCGGCAAGACCGCGAGAATCACAATCGATGACGGCCTTTCAAAGTCTTCGGCTAAATAGCTTATTGTTTGCCCTCATTTTCCAGTCCCTTGGTTTTAGCATCTGTTGAACGGTAAAATGGACTCCATCAATGAAATGGCGCTTATTTGAATGAACCATTTCCCAAGCGTTTGTAACGAGTAACGGAGAATGGCTTACTTACAGCGGACGTAATGGATTTGCGTGTGATTTCCCTTCGCTTGTTCAACGTCCTGATATGACAACTGAAGAATGGATAAATGTAAGTGAGGGGGATAAGCCAAAAAGCGCAGGGAGCACTTGAGCCTTCTTAACACCGGCGAGGCGGTATCAGACAGCGCTGGAGCTGAATAAACTCAGATCAAATTCAACCGTAATCCTGCAGGAAAAGTCAAATGTGGCACTGCAGGCACGACGGGGACGAGGTAACTTGAAAGAACACCGTCAGTATTTTTTTTTTTTTTTTTTTTTTGCTGAGAACTCATATTTGATCATTTTAGTTTGACCTGCGTTGGGTACCTGGGCCTTCGGCGGGGGACTTACACGACTTAATGCCAGCACTATTGCGTCGCAATTACAGAAACCAAACCTCGACGGCTAGCTTGCCTGCTTGTCTTAAAAAATAATCCATAAGTATGTCTATCAACTATTGCAAACTGAGGGGGGAAAAAAAAAAATCACAATTTCAAATTATTCGATCAAATTATTTGAACGGTGCTTATGAAACGGTCATGTTGGCTGCAGGGTTGTGTGCGTGTGTGTGTGCGTGCGTGGGGGGGGGGGATTCTCATTCTCTGCACACTTTTCACATTAACTCTATTGACCTGACTAGGCAGAGGGGGTACGCTGGCCACAATCTCAGCAGATTGATTTTGGCCGGGGAGTGAGTAAGGCCATTGATTTAATTTCTCGGGCCATTCTGTTCAGGAGATCATAGCACATACAAGATTGGGTTGGCTTGGATTTTGTTCCACAACTGGGTCAAAAACGGTTGGCTCGTGAACGTTGTGTATTGCTGTTTACCTCTGGAACCGTTCTTGTATTGCTAGTTTTTACCCACCACCAGATAGGCCACAATATAGCCATTTCTTGCCTTCGTGACTCGCCAGTTATTCGTAATGACTGAATTAATGAGTTGCGCAATGAGTCCATTTGCCTACAATTTTGAAATATAAAGTCTGGTTGCTCAGAAAACCAGGACAGACGTTTAGCGCTCGTAAGGTTCGTCCTACCGATTCTGGCCGATTTTTGTTCCCTCCCTCACAGCTAACTGTGAAGACACTTTGAGGCCACGTCTTCCGCACAAGCGGGGTAGTCGCTTTGCCTTGACTGCCAATTATCGCCCAAGCAGAGGGCTAATTAAAGTTTGATTAAGTTCACGTCGTTGCGGATATGCAGAGTGGGGTGTTAGAAAGGGTCCCGCGCAAGATCAAACAGCGTCTGCTCAAGGCAGCCGCTGTGAAATTGAATTGTTGGCTATTATCAACCTTGACCCCAAATACTACGGCTCCCCTATGAACGCAGCAGCTGGGAGGAAAATTCACTTTTGGGTGAGGAAAAAATAGAGCTGCCGGCTTGCGTCGACAAAGGATGAATCACTAACAAGGTCTACAAGGAGTTTTCTATATATATATATATATATATATATATATTTTTTTTTTTGTTGTAGTGAGCAGCATATTAGCAATCTAACAAAGGAAAATATCCATTGTGTGGAAGTGTCTCATTTTCTCGTCTCCCGGTGATGTACTATTTAGGTAACTGCATCCTTTTGGGAGGACATTTCCGAGTAGGATGAAGGACGCGCTGCCCCCGATAGGAAGAAGCGTTCTGTTCTTTTTGTCCTGCAGGTAGCGGGCGGGCAGGTACGGCGGTTTCCATCCGCCGAGCGTCCCTCCCCTTTGGGCTATGTTCTCTGTGAACTTGACACGCGCCACTTTAGCAAAAGGGGCGGCGGGTACGGGCGTCTTACTAATTCATGGCCCACTCTTGCATATTAATGCGGCACCTTTTCGTGGCAAGCGACATATGCACGGGGCTGCTCCGGGTTGTATTTTTAATAAACAAGAAGAAGGTGCAGGCAAGTCGGGTGGAAGAGCAAAAGTCGGTGAATGATTTTGAGGGCGGTTGCCATGACTTTGGTGCCGGCTGCTCTGGCAGGTGACTTGAAGTAATTATAAGAAATGGCATGAAAAGACTCATTGCCTTTCAGAGATGGAGATTGAGGAGTTACATTACACACGGCGTTCATATTCTACTCCGATTGGATTTGTAGTCATTCCTTCATCCCTGGTAATAATTTGCTGGACACACCACTGGTTAAGAATTGACTTTCACGGCAGAGTTTCCAGGTGAAGTTGAAAAACGTTTGGTTTCTTCTTTGGCTGAATTTAAAATGCACTCTAGTGGTACACCAGTTGTTTTTCCACTTTTTTTGGTACAATATATCGAACTTTTTGTCCTAAAGTATTTCTCCTTTATGATGAACTCTCGGACCGAACCTATTTTAACGTTTGTCTATGATGGAGGTACTCGCAGTGAAAAGTTTTAGATTAACCCTAGCCCCTTCAAAGCTCATTATTTCTCTCACTTGTCTGTCTTGGCTCGTAATTCTATTCTTTTTTTTTTTCCTCCCCCGCCCTCTCTGCATTGCTTGCACAGCCCCGCATACTCTGTTGTGCTGTTCTCGCACCTCGATTTGTCATTGTCGGTCACAACTTTGAAAACCGAAGCGCTGGGACACATCGATTGCCGCCGAATGAGGGCCGGAGAATCATGTAAATGTAAAATGAGGCTCGATAAATGGAATGATGTGTTCCCCATGCTTAATGAGTGCGTTAATGTTGTCCTCTGCCCGTCTGCTTTGAGGATGTAGAAGCACGGTGACTTTTGGCTTTCACTGTCGTTTATTGACGCCTCAAAAAGACAGTTGTGAAAGAGGCAGCGGGGTTATCGCAATATCCTCCCGAAAGCGGAACAAGCGCGGTAATGAAGACTGAGTCAATAGTTGAAGTACCCAGAGATAGGCAGTGTTATTAAATATGCAAATGAAGCTAATAAGGGTATCACGCTGCCATATTTTTGTGAGCCACGGTGCTCATCCGTGACAGTGTCAGGCATCTTGATGAATTTAAAGTTACGCACCTTTTGTTTTTACATGCCACGTTCAACATTTTCAATATGCAGCCACCGCTTTTTGAAAACCGAGCATTGTTGTAATCCTGAGGAAAAAACAAAGAACAAAGAACCAAGCCATTCTCATCGTGCAGAAAATAAGTGCCACTCTTATTATTCATTCCCGCACTGGAATGTTTTCAGAAGTGGCGTGGAATCATTCCACCGGTTTGGGGATTGTGAAGCATTAAAAGTATTTCGAAAATAGACTTGCACGGATTGAAAAGTGGGGAAACAAAGTATAATGCCAGGATCGTGACAATGTACCCCATTTTTTTTCATGGAGGGGGGCGCATTCTGAGAATAAAAGGAGGGGTGTCAGGATTTATGAAAGTAACTGGGGGGTGTCGGTTACAGCGATTTACCCTAGCTGGCGCGGTCTGCTGGGAGCAGGTAGTGTATTTGGGTCAGCACGTTGCATCATCAGCATTTCTCCCGAGCAAAATGGAGAAGGGGCCAAGCCGCTCGAGGAGCTGCATTATTAAGAGTTTCAACTCGTCGACGGCACTCGGCCCCGCTACAAAACAGTACGGCGTGTTGCGTTGTAGTCAAACGCAAGTCAAAGAAGGTTTTCTGGCAACTTTGCGGCTAATTGTCAGCTTGAATTAAAATGAGTGCTCGCTATTAATGGGCTTTCGGAACCCAGGCCTGACACGAATAAGCAAAAATTGAGGAACGAAGGCTACCCTGTAAAACTGTTGATATTGTATGTATTACACACCTTTTGTGCAATTAGGATGGATGTCAATTATCTGCAGATTTTGGCTATTTGTGGTCTGGGTCGCTCACTATCCCCTGTCAATCATGGAGTTCAACTAGCATTATCGGCTGTTTCTAGTTAGCCACTTCCTCTTTGCTTGTTTCTTGGCTCTCGAAGGCTTATCAAATACATGTTAACGCCTAACTAAAACTTTGAATGCTTCCAGTTCTCCCGGAAAGTAAAATATTTTTTAACCACGTTAATGTATCGATGATTATGCAGGGCCGCGACGTGACGCCGGAACTTTAATTGCATATTTTTGGCTTCGGGGAATAGATGCAATTAACTCAATGCTGGTGGACTTCAATCACAAAAATACACCGTCGTGAGAAGAAGATCGTTGGAAGATAATTCCGTCTGTGTGATTATTCATTATGCTGTATTTGGTGTGTGTGACTGTACAATATATTAGCTACCTTGTGTACAGTAAGCAAAACTTTATATTTCATTATCAGATAAAAAAAAATGTGCTGAAAACGGCATGTTTGGCTGTAAATGTTTAGTTGTCGTGCTTTCCACCCCCCCCCCTTTTATCTTCATCTCGCTGATTAGGAGGCAGCAACACAATGTGCTTGCTTCAGCGGAATTTTAAGTCTAATAAATCGTTATCTGTACACCAGAGGGCTCGTGTCACTGTTTTCAATTTCAAACAAATTTATATTCTTGTAAGTCGACAAATTTGGTGAAATGTGACGAGAAGAGGGCCTCCAGTGCAGCATTTTATCCACTTTTATGACTGAATTCTTGTAATCATTTAGCAAGAAGTTGAACCGATGAACCCCGGCAGTCAACAGGGAGGACCCGAGCACCCTTTATCCATGGCTTAACCTCATAACTCATCGCACATGTACCGCTACACCATCACCTCTCACTCTAGTCCCATGCCGTATGCTGGGAGGCACGTTTTCAGCTCGAGGCTCGACTGAATCTATCACCCTTCCCGTGTGGGATGAGGAATTGACCGCCCTGCATCACCTGAATAGTCGACGGCGTCAAGGGTGGGCCTCTCCCCATCGGCTGGGCTAAATGCTTGAGGGAGAACAGTTATGTGCAAATGCTTGACATGACCATAAGTCTCCGCCTCGCTGATGGAAAAGGTCCCATCTAATTCCGCCATAGAGGAGCGTCCAAGCGGCGGCGTCGAAACCGTACAATCGGGGCAGCAGCGAAATGTCTATTGCGCTGAAGCACATTTTAATGTCGATCGTGGGATTTAGTTCGGCACACGTTGTGATCCTCATTTTTAGGTTTCGTTTTGTGGCAAATGTCCCCTGTGAGTGACGAGCACAAGTCCTTTTCAAGGTACTTGTATTTGACTTCACTAAAGAACCAGTTCTAGAAGACCCCACTGTATTTGTTGTTGTGATGAGTGATTTGAAAACCACTTGCTCGATAGACTCCTAAAGCACGGTTAAGTTCAGGCGTCTGCTAACTTGACGTGGCCAACTCCCATCAGGCACCTCAGACGCCAAATGTACCAATTGACTTTTGAGCAAGAAGTGCGGTGTGCCTTGCTCTGATTGCCAGGCAATTGTAGGACAGTTGATTCCTCCGTGGCAAGTGCTGGTGGTCGAATATGAACATCGGCTTCAGTCAAGGTGGAGTCTTCCCTCATTTCCTATTTGCGAGGAATCAATCCGAAACGTTTGTTAAACTTCGAAAAAGTACTTGAAATACACCTTTTCAAAAACATGAAGCACATGAATTAAATTGAAATCTAGAAAACAGTTCTGTGGTGGAGGTCAGTGAGTTATGGGGCGGGGGGAAACTTGTTGCTCATCCTACTTGCATACTGTGATACTGACATTGCCACATAATACCTGTCACAATGAAAAATGACCCATTTTCTCCATCATCGCGATCATTCTTCATTGTTCCGTTGATGCTCTCATCAGTCAGTAAACCAAAAGGAATAATTCCTCATTTTGTGGAGGGGGGGGGGGGGGTAAAGAAGAGCACTACCTCCTCATATTTAATCAAATGTGGCGTTGATGAGGAGAAGCATTTAGCCATATCATATGGATTACAAATTAATGCTCAAAACAATTTCCTGAAGTTAGGACAGGGATTTGTTGATATGCTGCGCGGGATGTCCTTGTGCCTTTTTACAAATACACTATGTATCTGTCCAGAGATTTCAGCCCACCAGCACTTACGTCGTCGGGGGAAATTAATGCATGCCAAACAGATTAGATGTCACTCTGCTGAAAATGCAATTTTTCATCTTTACCCAACATCAGTCTCGAGGGAGGTATGGGAGGGGGTGATTTTTAAATACAGAATAAAAAGTGTTTTGGGTAGTGTGTCAGCAGAGTCTTTGGTAGACCAAGGAACAAAAACATTTTTACCCGTTGGAAGCTTGGCTATCCTGGTTGCGAAAATGCGGTATGTTTTTGCGCCTGTCGCCTGGATGCGGTTCACAGTATGGATTCTGTGTGTGTTGGCGGGGCGACAAGAGTTAGCAAGCGCTGTCCGGCCAGTTCTTTGGGGAGACCGAAGAAATATGGCTCTCCGCTGATAAGCCTCACTGCCACTTGGCTTTGAGGGCGATAAGCCCATGTCACCGTGCTGTACTCGTCCGGCAGCGGCCATTTTTTTTTTTTCTTTCTTTAATTGATTTTGTATATGTTGCCCTAATTGAAGCCCTCTTCAGTGTCCCGTTAAACCGTACCAATGGCAAAAACCACGTGTACTGCATTTGCTATGTGAAACACCGAACAACTTCATAGGGTATGGCACTTGCACTACTATCTAGCAAAGCCAAATGAATTGAAGCTTAACTTTGGGAAAAAGTCGCCCCACCCCACCCCGCCCCCAACCTGTTTCACAGGCCTGGGATAACTCCAATAGCCACGGCAGCTATGATTTCAGTTTCATCACGGTCCTGCATGGTCACCCTTTCAACCAAATGTAGCGGAATTAGGGGACCGAACAGGTTTAACACCTGTTTGGGAGACAGAACAAACATTCCGCCCACTTTTGTGAACTCCTAATTGGCACGGCCACCGATGTGCAAGCCAGTGAGCGCATTAATCAGTGCCGAGACGACATCCATCTGTCGCATGGGCACAGGACCTGCGAGCTGTTGGCATTGTCCCCGCCTGTGTTGTCTCCCATTACTTCTGCCCATTTTGACTCTGTTACATTTCAGGCAAACTGCTAAGCGAAAGATGAAGCGGGAGGCTTGTTTAGCCGGCAGGGTCGGTGATAAAAAGGGCTATTGACACAGACTCGTTTGCCTGATGGGGAATCAATACCATGTCAACGTCCCAGTTGATTTGAATTGATGTGATTGACTTCATGAGTCATCCATTATATTGGTAATGTGCTGTCAGTTATGAATTGTCCAATATTACACCACAGGCTTACATGAGTAACACTGCACATGCGTGTCAAAGCCTTGGGATGTCTTTGGTCCGAAACTTTGTCCTACGTGTAAATGTTCGATGCGAAGCGAGAAACTGATTGCAATCATGAAACAAAATGTATATTTGAGATGCAAAATATGTGATGGAGCTGGAAATCTGGTCAAAGCTAGTTGAAAGGCCGGAATCCACAATTACTTCAGACTTTATCTGCTCTCTATTCTTTCATAAATATTTTAAAGTTTCAAAAGTTTAAAATAGCCGTCTTGAAAAAAGATGGCATTGGCGTGAGTGAAGCGGTAGCGGATTGTGAAGTTCCTCAAAATAAAATGTACCCATTTCTGGAGTGATGGCTATTTTGTAATAACGTGGATTTATTTTTCTTTGGTCAATTTAGCAGTTTTTGCAGGTGTCTTGATGAAAGTGAATTTTTTTATACGAGTCCACAACATACCACCCCCCCCCCAAAAAAAAAACTTAAATAGCCACGAAAATTTCAGCTTGTCCCTTTCGGGGTCGCCACAGCGTGTCATCTCAGATGAACGCACATATGTTTGGCACAATTTTTACGCCGGATGCCCTTCCTGACGCAACCCTTCTCAGGGAGTGGAGGCCCCCAGTGGGATACGAACCCACAACCCCTGGTCTATCAAACTAACTCTAACTAACTCAAACTCTAACCACTGAGCTACAGGGCCTCCTGTTGCAAGGAGGAATAAATGTGTTTAAAAAAAAAAAAAAAAAAAGTCCAAAGTTTGGGAACATTTAAAAATCTCAAGCTAAAGTTCAATGTTGCAAAGTCCAAACAAGTTTGCCACCCAAATGCAAGTTTATTGAAAACAGTGACTAAATATAGCTTTCTGCTGCTACATAGAACGAGTTGTAATCCCTCTGCAGGTTGTTAGGATAGAGGGGGATAGATGCAGCAGCTCATGCGCTTTTGTCATTTTTTTCCCTCTTGAACTAATGGTAACAAGATTTCCGTAAACATCAGCACCTTCTTAGCTGACCTGCCCGTTGCCTCAGCTGACGCTATCGCTCAACATGGCGTAGCGGATGGTTTGGCCAGTTAACAGCTAGCTGACTTCCACACTCGTGCACCACTGGAAATACTACAGGATAGAACGAAAGGATGCAGTGCTTATTTTAGTATTATCGATGACTGAAAGTGATGACTAACCTCGACAGATAGGTGAGGCGAAATTGTGAGGCTTCCTTTTTGTGTACATCTAACATAGGCAACACGACACACATCTCAAATTGGCGCAGAATTTGCTATAACGCTCCTTCGAAAGTTGGAAAGAAAACAAGCCCAATACGACCAATTGACCCCCCCCCCCAAAAAAAAAAAAAAAAAAAAAACTTAGGCGGCGATTTCATTTACCGGACTAAAACATCACAAGGACATGCACCTTTAATTGAACAGGAAGTCAGCCATTTTGTTTTGAAGTGGCCATTTTGGACACTTTGTGCTCACTTGACAAACTTGTACGAGGGGAATTTGTGGACATGAACCCTAATCGGAAGATGCCATCCAAGAAAGATTGGTGACTTGCCAAACGTGTTGAGAGCCCACTTTTGCTCATTTCAAGGGTACAAATGGCCATCCATTGATGCATGTTGCAGTACATTGCCAAAATTGTATTAAATGTCTGTCCATGTTTCCTCTCTAAGCAGTCGCCACACAGTTCAGTTAGAGTGAAATCCATCCAGAATAGATTTTTTTTTTTTTTTTTTTTTTTTTTTCCTACTCCCCAATGTATTTTATGTGCCTTGCTGGAGCTGTAAAGAAGTTGTAGCTTTGATTAAACTCTGCTCAACAACCTAGGAAATCACTGAACGCAAGCAGCATTTTGCAAGCTAACCTCTCACATTATTCACAAGTACGGGAAAAATATTAATGCGCACAGCAGTCAAGCAGCCCGGTACTTACACGTGGGAGATGATTAGCATAAAATCCACTCATTTCTTATAAAGCGCCTGTCGTGAAAGGCTAAGGGCTGTCGGAACACCTGAGCAGGTCTGTCGGAGCGCACGTCCGCTGCGCACGCCGACACTTGGCGCGGCTTCTCAGCTCTTGGAATTTCTCCAACGCGAGAATCAATAGTCATCCAATTACCTGATTCTGGAGTATGTAAAACTCACGCGCAGGTGCCCGGTGGGGAAAGCAAAGATCAACTTTGGCTTGACATTGTTCTCTTCCCTGACATTCTGAATGTCACCCGTTTAGTTATTTATTTATTTATTCGGGCTATTATTTTAATTAGCAAATGCTTATCTTCGCCGTGCGGCACGCAACTGAGGGCTAACAACACCTCGGTGTTGTAAAATTAATTATACCACTAATGTAGACCCCGTGCATTTTGAAATAGCTGAACTCTCCCCAAATAGCTCATTAATCATCAGACAGCCACTCCTGGGCTAGGTAAAGTGCTCTTGAATTTCAATGCCCACCCTCGCTGGTGTAACCTTTCCCTCCCTTTGCCATCTCACTGGAGCAGCCGGCGAGGTACGGGAGCGTCAGAGAGAATAATATTGTCTCGAGCACTTCTCTGTGAGTCATCTAATTATACACACCTACGCGCTTTACCCAAACGCTGATACATGCACGCCGCTCGTCGACTTTTTTTTGTGGCCAAGAAGTGCTTGGGGATCCTGTGGTTATTTCGAATGAATAAATAAATATGTCTTGACATTAACAACTCCAAATCAAACGGTCACTGTGACACAAACAACTTCAGTTATTGTCAGCAGCTTCAGCTTCACCTTGTGGGAAGGGTGCCGGCTTTGGCCTTTAAAGACACGTTGGATGTAAAACGGACAGCCAGATTTCAGCAAACCCTAATCTGTCATTTGAAAAGTTATTCTGCCAAGTGTGAATTCTTTGGCCTGTTCTTAGTCGTTTGCCACCGTTAGCTAGAAACCATCCCAATTTTCGGTTTGCGGACATTTCCGGCATTGACTCGACGGTGGATATATATGGAATTGAATGAATGAAAGTTTTAAAATGAGTTATAAGTGAAGTGTAAAACGGTCGTAGAGTCTCAAATTTTGCAAATGGCACAACTTTTAAGAAGGAAACTACTTTTTGAAGTTGTTTTGAAACGTCATTATTTGACTTTGGTCTTCTCACTTTATGGAAAACAGACACTTGCAGGTACAACTGCCTTAATCAGGACACTGTTCAGGCCTTTATAATATAACTTTGTATAAATTCAACCGTCAACCAGGTGAGCAGTTTCTACCGTCTCCAAATTCCATCTAATTCGACCGTAGCTACACAAATCTGATCAGTAGTAGATAACTTGTAAGCAAGACGGCAAATCAGCACTAAAGTATATTTTCCTTCATTCCCCTCTGTTAGCGTGGGGCCTTTCCATAGTAAATTGGAATGGAGCGATCTGAGAAATATTTACTAATTGGCTATAAGGGTCTATGTGGTGGGCCCACTAGCGCATGTATCTTTTCCCTGATTCTTTTCAAGTCCCAAACTACCGTCTCATCACATTTCCTGCAATTTCCTGACTTGCTGCAAGAAACTGGAAGTGCTGCAACACCAAAGTCCACGGCGGACAGGCTGTCAGGCCTGATCAGCGTCCGGAAAAATCAAGGTGATCTCTTTTGACAGCTCAACCTTTAATTAAAACTAGAGATCAGAGACACTTGGAGTTAGTAAAAAGTTGTCTGCGTCATAACCACGACAGACTGGTACCCGACGTTTTCGACCTCTTGCTCCATGTGCAGTTTTACAATCAACTGCCTCTTGCTGAAGTGTTGTTCCATCGAAGTCCTTTTGAAATTTAATCGAAAAGCTCAGCACTGTCAAACGTGCCCTGGCCAAAGTAGACGTACTTTGTTGTATAGGCTGCTTCGTTTCTCCAAGCACTCAGCGCAACCCAACCCCCCCCCCCCCACCCGTGCCGCACTATTTTTACCTGCACTTAGTTACCGTCTCCGTACGCGTGACGTCAAGGAAGGGAGAGGAAGCGATGCAGTATCGATGTCGTTCATCTGCAGTGCTTATTGTGTTGAAACTTTGCCGTTGTTACCATGAGGCAGGAAGGAAAATAATCAGAAAATTCTTAATCTACCCACTGGATTCTCATAGTGATAACTGAAAATAATTGTGATCAAGATCCAACCTATCAGTTTGCAAAATATCACCCCTGTTCCTGATCTAATGTCATCTCACATTGGGGTAGAGCAATAGGGTAGTTCAGCTGTGCCAGCTAGCTCGTAGAGGTTTTTGGGTCAGTTGGGAGCGCTACAAAAAAAGCAAACCAAAACGGATCATTTCTCATTGTCCGAAATAACAATTTTTGATCAGAAACCGATCAATCCTTCCGCCCGTCACTCGCATTACCCAGTGCAACAACACCTGCTCTTTAAACAACACGAGGGTACAAGCATGCGTGCCTTTCTCTTCGCAGCGCTAATGCTCAACCTTGTCCAAGGTTAATCTGTCACTCTTGCTGTGTATTTGCATCCATTCTTATCTGCGGCCCACCACTCGACCAGCGCTCTATCTGGCCCAGCCGCTGCTCAAACTTAATCGTCTTTGTCCATTATAGATGAGCCTCCGACCAGACGCGCACGCCCTTCCCGCCCGTTGCTAAGGTGTCCTCTTTTCATGGAAAACCACCGTAACAACGCCTACACACCGTTTCCCGACTTTCAAATTGATCATTTTTGATATTCGACAAGGCACGGACCTACTGTTATTTGTGACTGATTAATGTTGGGCAAGAAACAAACAAACAAAAAAAAAAAACGTGCGATGTTCATCTGTCAGGGTGAAGCATTCAAGAATGAAGACTCATTGAAGGGATGAGCCCATAGTATGCACGGTATATTTTTATCAAATATTTTTCCTACACTAGTCCTCAAAGGTTTTTTTTTTGACACGCCTTCCTATATTAACGATTTAAACCAGGGCTATCAAACATGAAGCCCAAGGGCCAGATATGGCCCACATAATTTCACAAAGCAAAATGTGTACCGGTACATATTTTTATTCCTAAATACATTTGCTCGTTTCATTCCGGAAGAAAATCTGCACCATAACTTTACTTCATCACTTTTTTTTTTTTTTTTTTTGTCCACAAATCCCTTAAAGTAACTCAGACGCAAATATTTGCTTGCCACTGTTTTCCAAGATTCCGATTTTGAAATTAAATGTTAGAAATATATATTACAATCAAATGAGGGTGACATGATTACAAGTTATACCATCTTAATGCCCCTCTCGTAAAACTCGCTGCAATTTCAGACATATATAACATTACATTTATTTAAAACGAAATGGTTTACAGATGTGATTTGGGGGGAAAAGTGTCGCTGCTTTGCTTTGTAACCCAGACTGTCTCCTCTCTGAGCCATTTCATAACATTTTAAGTGCCATACATATACCGCAAACCAGTCATTTGTAATCAAAAGCCTTTGTCACGTATTTAATGTGAAGTGGTCACCCAATACCAACCCTTCAACTCTGAGGTCCCACACTGCCAATGTCGGCATTGGCACGGTCTCCGATAGTCGTCCTTCATCGGTACATGATCTGATGAACTGACGGATGCGCTGAACTGAATGTGACCGAGCACGCTTACATTTGACCACTTGGTGTCATCTCTCCTCCTCTGTCCACTCTTCCTTGTTCCTTTGTGTCCACAACAGTTGACATGTTGACAGATTGGAAACCCCTCGCACTCCCATCCGTGGCCGACCACACCAGTGAACCGTGTCCGCACCAGTTAATCAATAGATGACGTTGCCGTCCGCGAAACATATGCACGCACACAGTACCGTGCACCACAGCCACTAAGTCCAGTTTCCGTCGCGTTGGAACAGAGGCGTAGACGGGACCGGGAATTTGCCGTTTCTTTGGAGAGCGGGGAAAAGCTGTCCGACGAGTGAAAACGTCGGATTATGGATTGATATGCTGCAAACGTGTCAAACGCACCTCGCGCCTTACAAAGAAAAGCTTCAGTTGGTCTCTCCCGTCATCAGCATGCCAAAATTAGTCATGTCTGCCGTAGAGATGAAAGACGAATAAAAACCTCATATGATTATAGTGACCAAAATGATTATGGCTGTTGGTTTTATTGCTCAATAAAATACTTTAGGGCGTATACTCAAATATTAGGAAATAGATGTGTACGTGTAGTTTGAGAACAGATTATCATTTGAAATGGTGACCTACCAATATTAGACTAACGTTGGAAAAGTACCCAATATAATGTCAAAATGTTAAAGATGAACAAAATCTTTTTAGATGACAGTGTATTAGAACAAAATGTTTGATTCTATCTATATATAAGAAATAATACCTAGAAATATCATGCTAAAAATACTGCAAACAAAATACCCAAATATTAGTCTATGATTTTCTTAGTTGGTTTGTCACACTACAAATATGATGCCGAGTCACAATATGGCTACCGTATAGTTTGCGACGGAATTTTTTGCCGTCTGAAATGTTTTCACGGATTCATCCCTTGTCAGGTGCACATTGGGTTAACGGTTATGGAAGTAGTTGATGAAAGAATACAAATCCGTTCTCAGTGTACGTATGATATGAGTTGAGTGAATCTGCAAAGAATGAGGAGGATGCGGATATCGAGAAAATACTGCAACTGACTCGATTATTCCAATCAGCAGTGGCAAACCTGCCCCACGCCGTACTTGTATCTGTTGCCTGGCTAACGTCAGAATGAAACGTAATACAATCGAGGAATCCAATGTTATGACATTAATGAGGGCCACCTTTGCCTCTGTACATACAGAATATCTTTTGATACATGAAGCTGATGGAATTTTCCAGCCCTCCACGTAGCTCTGGGCAAAAGATGTCCGTTCGGTCTTCATCGATTCTACCGACTTGCCCGGAATGCGATTAAGGCAAATTAAAGTCAAGACTGCTGACGCAAATCATGTCCAGAGGTAATATAATGTCCAGATGAAGTGGAGAAAGCCAACCCGATGTGGAGGTGGCACTTTGCGACCCCGCGTGGGCTCAGGCAATTACCATTGTCGAAAGTGCAAAATCTCCAAAACGGAGAAAGTGCTTGCACGGCTCATCCCTTCCACCCAGGGAATCCCGCATCGCCCCCCCCCCCCTTTTTTTTTTTAGGAGACCATTGAGAGGATGAAGCTGAGTTGCCATCAGTCTGGATATTGGCGATGTCTGGACAACCGCCGAGTGAAGAATCTCAACGTTCATCTCATAACGTAGTTGAACACACGATAATGAAAAGTTTTATTTGTGTTGTTTGGAAAGGGAAACCGGATTGTCGCTCAGGGCTTTGCTTTTTCTACATTTTTCTGAAATTCTGCTCATGTGCCCTCATGTATTCGGTAATTCATCTCTCTCGATGGATGGTCGCTCTTCACCCTCAATATGGACAATGCGTTGCCCATGTGCTCCAGCTAATAATAAGGAATGTTTCATGCGAGTTGGGCCCAAACGATCCATCAATTACAACAAGACTGTAATTGCCGGGGTAGGAATAAATTCAAATGTTCTCAGCCGGGGGCTCGTGCAGTCTGCTCGACTATTTATCAGACGCTCGAGTGTTTACGCCGCAGTCCACGGGAACGCAGAAGCGATTCCCCGCAATTTGGTCAGCATGTGTCTTTATGCGTGATCTTTGCTAATTAGCTAATTGCGCCTCGATTTCACGTCCCCCCCCCCCCCCCCCCCCCCTCCGCTCGCTGCTTTGTTGCCTTCAATCTGAAAATAGCAGAGTAGTAATCGTTTTCGGGAAGCATCGCAGAGTTAAAGCGTCGGACGGATAAATACGTGCGTTGACCAAATTGGACTCTTTTTCTGTCTTTGTCCTTTGCGCTCGCCGCCAGCGGCTTTTTCCATTTCTGTGGGTCGTCGCCGAATGACTGCAGGTTTCCATCGGCCCCTCTGTGATGTGTACGGGGATGAGGCCATCAGGGCTGAGTTGACACCAGGCTGTGACAGACCGACTTCCCTCTGACACCCGCTGACATGACTCCCATTCACACCAGCCGGCCGAATGACACTAATCTGATTCCAGTCTATAGAGCCCGTTTTTCTCCACCAAGAGAGGAAATGACCAGCAGGGCAGCATTCATGGCTGACTTGAAGGTATTGCAGAGGAAAGCTGTACATTTTTCCTCTTTGCTTCCCAGGTTCACGGTAGCCCACGTCGTCCTCCCATTTGAACCGATATCTAGGTGAAATTTGAGGCTTTTTCAAATCTTTTAACTGCAGCGGTGCCTTTGAATATGAATCAATTTCTTTAAATAGCTGAGGCAATAGGGGCCTTTTTTTTTTTTTTTTTTTTTTTTAAATCAGATAAGGCATCATTCAGCACATTTTTAAGATGGCAACGTCATTCAAATCACGTCACACTAAAACTATAAAACTAGAATTACCATTTTGTGCGTTAAAAACCAAATGCATAGCTTCCCCTTTCGTCTGCTAGCTTATTGTAACGGTAGCAAGAATGGAAAACCATGCAATCCTTTCAACTTTGTACAAAAATAAAGCAGAGATACATTTAGACGTTCTGTATAACGCTAGTCATGTATTCTTTACCCTGTGCGAGGAGCCTGGATGAGCAGGGATGTCTGTACTTTACGGATGTCCGCTCTGTCCAGTTTTGAATTTATACTACTGCATAGCAGTCTGCCCGTCTTATACCTCCCATAGGTGGCAACAGCACAATGTGGATTGAATTAATAATCTATATTATGTGCTCTGCGCTTGGTGGTAGTCTGCAAACCTGTGTGAGATTTACAAAGGTGATTTGTCTGCTGAACGAGCTCAGAGTATGCAAGGTTTCTGTTGTCATTTTCACTTTGAAGTTTTTTGTTTGTTTTTTTTTTTTCCCCTCCTTGTGCCGGGGCACATCTTCTCAAAGGAATTTTGGCCTCTGTCCATGCAGCTTTGGGGCACACAAGGTGAAGATGAATCAGGTGGGCTCCCTTCATTTTCAGACGAAACACGGGTCCCTAATTGGATATCATCGCGTTCCCCTAATTAGTGTTGCACTGCTTTATGAACTGATATAAGATGCACGAGAAACTGTAATTAGCAAAATGTTATCACGGGCCAGGGACGCATGGGCAAAGAGCATGCTGGGCCATGTAATGATTGCATGTGGTTTACTTGACTCACCGCCACTTTTTATACAACAAATGTTTAGACTGCAGTGTTTTCCCCCCCCCCCCAACATATTCATTAGCTTTTGAGTGTCAAATTATGCAGAGCGCTCCTGTGCCTACCAAGCAAACAAAAGTCCACGTGCATTAAAACAAAAAAAGCAACTTCTGTTACAATTTTAACTCCCAGTGGAGTCATTTATCACACTGGCAAGGTAGCGTGCTCGCGTTTCTGATGCACTCAGAATGATTATCGCTTTGACTAGCGGTGCAAATCTGGCCACAAACGCGTTGAAGCTGCCAAACTGCTGGTCGGTATGAGGTTTGCTGCCACCGTATCGTGGTCGTAGTTGAAATCATTGTTCGCAAGGCTTGTACTGTGGGTCACGTGTGAGTTGAGGTCTGACTGTACGACACATAACGTCAAAACGCATCCCGAGTTGAACCGTTGTAAGACGAATGATGAATTCCCGCTAGTAAGCACTTCTGGAAAGGCGCACTGAACCCGTCGTCGAACTGTTTGAGCGTCTCCCCCGGGACGACAGATCATCAACCCAGCCAGGCCCGGCTGCTCCCCGTGGCTTCCTAGAGCCGCATCAAAAACTGCCACACACAAGCCATTTGTCTTCCCCCGACTACACACGATTCGATGCCGAAAAGTGCATTCTCCAAAAGTGGACTTGTACACAATCAAACATGCTGTCAATGTGCTTCAGATTACGCGCTCGTATGCATTCTCCGTGTGACAGTCAAAGGGAGCGAGACGTATCTACGCTTGATTCTTTCTCTCTCTCTCTGTGCTGCATGAGCGCTCATGCTGGCGCCTGCAGTTTTTTCATCAGCCAAAAGAGGACAGTGTGGAACATGTCATCTCCGGAGAGAGAATAGAAACTTTCTGCTGTGCAGTGCCCTTGGTATGCGACTCGAAAATACGTGTTGATACTCTTGTTTTTCCTCATTGCGGTCATCACATCGGGCCTTTCCATTTAGCAACATAATTTCAGCCTTTATAGCCGCGACGGTCCCTGTTTGCCGGTGTGCCGCGCCCTGCGTATGAAGGGAAACCGCCTCGGAGGGAGCGGTGACCAGGGGAAGCGAGGAGATGCGGGAGGGAGGGAGGGAGGGAGGGAGGGAGGAAGAAGTTGATCGCCAAAGACAAAGTGCGAGGGGAGAGAAGGCGATGTGGGAGTCTGCAGGAAGCGGAACAGACAGCCTCGTGAAGCTCAGCGGAAGAGGCAGCAGCCAGGGGAGAGACGCTGCGAACCGCGGACGTGAAGCGTTCTGACACACGGGTAGCGGAGCGAACGGGGCCGACACAATGGCGGGAGGCGGCGGTGGGCGCTGCGAGGCATCGTGATGTACAGTAGGAGCTACCGCCAATGCAGGTTAACAGCCGTAGGCTCTACAGGGGAATGCGTTCACTGAGCTGAATGGAGCCCTCTTGACACCCATCTCGCCTCCCGCCATCTGTCTCGGCTGTTGACATTGTTCTTTATTCTAATCACAACAGCAGCAAAAAACAAAACAAAAAAAAAAAACAACAACTTCCAGGCAAGTCCTGCTGCAGAGGCTTCACAAATTCACGGGCAGCTCACCTGCCGTCACAGATTGAAGTATTCTGGTTGAAACGTGTGCCCCTCAGCACTGACAAATGGATGCCGTTAAAATATCTATACCTGACGATTACAGACGAGAAATCCAACATACAGAAAAAACACATTTAAATGCGCCGTAGGCCCGTTTTAAAGCGTTTGGTGCACTTGAATGTTTTTGAAGGTCTTGAAAGACATTTTTAAAAAGATCACGATTTCTTGAAATCTCGAACAACAATAGTGATCCAAGTGGCGGATCCACCTCCTCGCACCTCCAAAGTCTTTTTTTTTTTTTTTTCCTTTTTTTTGTTTTAGCCCCATACTCAACCAGCCCATTTGTACGCACATTCTTGCAGAAAACGGGTTCACCGAACATCCGTACATGCATGAAGTGACGCACATAAGTAAATTGGTCGCCCGCCAGCGACCTCAAGCTGGAGACTTAGCGCCGATTCGGCTCGACTCTGAATGCGGCCGGTGTTCCTGGCGGCCAAGTCGTGTGTTCATAATGCCGCACATCACGCTGCTATCGCTGCACTTTCAACGGCTAATCGGGCAACTAAAGACATCTTTTACGAGTGCTACTGTCGCTATGGCAACAGCGACCCCACAGCCCGTGTCGATGGACCTTTGTGCCCTCGGAGAAATCAATGTTTCTGTAATGTGACATTCCTACACAGCCCCACACCACGTGCCCTCGTTGTTTGACGCGGTTATCGACTTCAGGTCGCCGTTCGTTTCCGGGTGTGTCACCTGATTGTTCACTTTAGATATGCTAAACTGAACAAATACAGGGTGGAGCTGGACTGGAGTTTGGAAAATAGTCAAATTGGTGCGATTGCCCCCGTAAAAATGTGGAACGGAGTTTGAGTGTGCGGTACGGCTGGCCACTCTGGGCTGAGCGTGAAGATGACCCATGAGCAACAAGACATGTTTGTCATTGAGAAGCAGTCATGCAGTCGTCATTTCACATGAAATCAAACCTAATTGTTTGTTCTTTCCATTTTGATAGTCCCCCAAAAAAAAAAAAAAATAAAATAAAATCTTCCACCTGGAGTGAAGCAGACTTGTTAAAGTTAGAATTTGGCTAATCCTGCAGCGCAGCATCCACAGCTATAATAGGGTGTGCACATTTATGCCACCAGATTTCACATTTTTTTTATTTAACAAACAGCATATGCAATACCATTTAAATTGAGGAGGTAATCTATCTGCTTTTTAGACGTAACAGTCCAAAGGCGTCGCCCGTGACAAGCTCCCAAGCGCCAAACACCGATTCCGACGGTTAGAATCTGGCTGAAATGAGATGTTTACGCTAAACGGGCCTTTTGCCAACACCTGCAGTGTTCAGCATTGATTCATTGAATGGGATTTTGTACATTTGAGGAGACGCGTCGGGGCTTTCTACTCTGCCAAACATCTACCGCCGCATAAAGCAGCAGCTGGAGGGGAGAGTGAATAGAGAAATTCAGCCCTCACTTTGAGGTCACAAGTGCGGCTGTGAGATTTCATTTCTTTGTGGTTCTCGTATTCATAAAAAAAAAAAAAAAAAAATTGGGTTGCGGCATGTTTTGTTCTCAGACTTGTTTGCCTTGATATCTGAAGGTTTTTTTTTTTTTTTTTTTTTTTTTAACAATGCTCTTATACTAAAATGGAAAATTCATATTAGCGGGGGAAGAAACTACTTCCAGTCAGCCTTGTCTTAAATTTCCATTGCGTCTGCATTATCGTAGAGCTAATATGACAATTTCATATTACTTTGTGAAAGGGTGACGGAACAATAGATGAGTGGCATTTAGTGTGAATGCATCCTTTTTTTCTCCTCCCATATCTTCAAATAAAATAGCCCGCATTTAATTTCAAAGTTCCAGAGCTGCACAAAGTCATGAACTCAAATATTATTGCGCTTTAGCGAGCACATCTTTGCTTTCAACTTAATAAGCACCCAGTGGTGAATTGTAAATGTTAACTTGATAAGCTTCTCTCGAATAACGCGTCAAAGCCTTCCGCCAGGCAACTGTTTGGCAATTAGGAAGTCGAGGCTCTAAAAAGGCACCAGGCAATAAAAACGTCTCTGGTGAAACGAGTCTGACGGCGTTTCTGGTTATGCAAGTTCCTTTTGAAAATGTGAAGAGTCACCCGTTCTGCTAGCCTGGGGGGTTCCATGTGAGCGTCTACCCCACCACCACCGCTTCATTCGACTTGAGCTGAACTCTTGCACTCGAGGCGAGCGACACCATTGTGCCGCGATAACGCCACCTCTCCACATCGGCCCTTTCCTTTCAGCCTTCGTTTCTCGCCGGGACGAGGAGGCGTCAAAAGAGGCCTACGAAGATCCATTTCAAGGTTTAATTAGAATCCTTTTGTACGCATAGCAGACATATATTCAGATTATCATTTCGCAATTTTTAATTAACAGCTGCCTACGGGTTTTTGTCACGTCAAAAAAAAAAAAAAAAAAGAAAACACCGTGTTGTGAGCGTGAATGTATTTGAAGCTCTTTGTTCCCTTTCTGAGCAAAGGTGCCAAGGCGAAGGGGTGCAGATTGTAACGTAAAGGAAAGTTCAGGCTGGAAATTGCCAAATTTCCCAAAGTTTGGAATATATATATATATTTTTTTGTATTTAGTTAGAAACGCAGCTGGAGCGGTGGCGGCTCATACCACCAGCTAAACAGAAGCGCATCTGCTGTGACGAGAGAGGCAACGCATTTGATGTGGGAGCACAAGTCATGTTTGCAAAGTCATAAGTACGTCTCGAGACGAGTTAAAAGTAGAGTCTGGCTCCATTTTGAGCAAGTCAAGTCATTACTTGGGTTGAACACATCATCGGTCTTTTCTTTAATATAAGTCTCGAGTCTATTCCGAAGATATGTTTTGAGTTGCTTCAATGGCCGTCTTTCCACAGACACTTTTGTACCTTGCAGAGAATGTTAAAAAAAAAAAGGCCGAAGATTGCCGACTTGAGACTGACTGAAACCACTGCACGAGGACTGCTTTTGTTCCCTCCCTTCGTTATCGTTATGGCAACGCAAAAGCGGCTGAGAATAGTAGTTTTTTTTTTTTTGCAGGTGTAATTCCTGGCTGAAGGAGCGTACTGATGTGTGACATTGTCTTCTTTTCGCACACTGAGACAGACGCTGTAAAGGGGGGGGGCGGGGGACCATTTCTTCCCTGAGAAGAAAGACGCCGTGGAGGCCAAAGCTGCTGCGTTTGTGACAGAAATGAAAGTGACTCCATCTCAAATGTGGTGTCGACAACAGTTGTAACCAAAAATAGTTTATCATTTTTGAACCCGTACAACAAAAAAAAAAAAACTGCATGCCCTAGAGAAGGAAAAACATTTTAAATGTGGACCGGATGATTTGTTTGTAAAAAGTCCGTTTCCCATTTGGTAGGAAGCAGGTGACTTTTTCCAGTTGAAGTTGCATTTTGACATTTTCCTGCGGCATCACAATTCTTAAATCCAAGAAAGTTTCTTTTCCGAAATCGGGATTGTTTAGATTTTGGGATATTTTCAGTCTGGATTATCACGCCAGAGTTATTCAGGTCCTCTTGAATCCAGGCAGCAAACAAGTCAGAGCTGTGCCCAGCAGTATTGTTCTGGCCTTGGGGTCCGGGCTCGCTTATGATGGTTGCCAGCAGTGCCTCACACGAGGGGATACGATGCATTTGTGTGCTGTCCAAAGGAATCGGTATCCTTTTGTATACAGCGGGGCTGCTTGATGCTCCACTGTGTCTGTTCCATCAGCGGAAAGCTGACGGCGGCTCTGTTTTATCCCCCCCAACCCCCACCCCCCACCCCCCTTTTTTTTTTTTTTTTTTTGTGTGTGTTGGGGTTGTCAACAGCTTTGTGCCAGATCGGCTTAGCGTAACGACGGCGCAGGCAGTTCTGTAGCACTGCAAACCCGCCAAAAGAGTTTCACGTTGCGCCCATCTGCATTGCAGTGCCGCCGCTGTACGACTTGTCAAATTCTCGACCGCCCCTTCCCACCGTCAGCGGCGCAAACCTTTCAATTCCCGTCGCTGTGCGTGTGACACTCATGCCGTGTGAAAGCTTTGGCTGCAATGCGTGCGTGCGTGCTGCAGGCACGGGAAGGGAGGGGAGGTTGCGTTACTGCGCTGTACGCTCCCGGCGTTCACCCTTGTTAGCCTTTACCAGTTAGACAGTGCCCTGACGAAACATGACAGGACAAGCTTTCATCGCTTTCATGCCGTTGCAAACGCGTTAGTATGCCAGCAACGTGGCCGCCTTGCAGATCGTGAAGGGAACGGGAAGTTTTCTAAGTATCTACCCGTAACCGCCGCTGTTAGACCGAATCATAGCAAATGGACACAGCAATGACGCTAATGATACCTGAAAGTTATATAGCACCTTCGCAAAGACGCATGAACAATAACTCCCATCGGAGAGCGTCAGACTTCCCGTTCCCTCATATCTCAATCAGATAAAGTAAGAGTGACGTAGGGACGTTGCCGCCCGCACAAGTAAACACCCGGATTCGGATCATTTAAAAGTCGAGGCCGATAGCGTTGTGCTCACGGGATGCACCCCCACCCGTGTCTGTGCGTGTACAGTCAACGGCAAGGCCAAGTCCTACGATTAAATATTGGAATTGAACCATGGGCTGAAAGGCTGGATGAACAGAAAAGCGCGAGAGGCGGAGATCTGTCGGGGAAATAAAGAAAGAGCAGCGGCGACCGATTGGTGGACAAGTGAGATGCAGAAGATGAGTCAGAGATGGAACGAATTGGCGGGCTTCTCCGCAAACATCCAAGCGCGTGGCCGTCCCCGTTAGCTCGTTAGCTTTTAGCGGTACAAACCTTGTCATACATGAGGGTTAGGGACCAAGACCGATTTGCAAAACAAGAGAATAGACATCCCCCGTATGGACAATGTGACACTCTTTGGACCTGGATTCATTGATTTATTTGTTTTGAAATTGCTTTTGCATTTTCATACTTCACTTCCAGTTTTGTCTGAACATGTTGCTTCCGAGTGCAGCAGTGGAGGCCTCTGATGCGCCTTCTTAAGGAAATGGCATACTTAGCTAGTGAATCATTTACATTTCAGTACATTCCACGTTTTGGTGTTTCAGTTTTAAAATTGCTTATGACTAAAGAAGCCGTTTATGAATAATGAATGCGGATTTGTTTAAAGTGTCTGTTGTGTCTTCCCCAAACTTTGTAAGATAGCGCAAATGAGAAGGAAAAATAAAGAAATAGACCCAGCGGTAGCAGCCTAATAGGCAACATATTTGCGAGTCTGGTAACTTCTGCCGTGTTTTATTGTACATTTATCTGTCTTTAAAGTTCCTGGGAGAGGGGGAAATACACTAATTGGCAGCATGAAGCATTCATGCAAAGTTCAGATAACACTTTTCCAAAAACAGAGTCGGGGAAAAGAGAGACACCTTGTTCAAATTATCAAGCACTTGCTTCCCCCCCCCCCCCCAAAAAAAAAAGAAAAGAGAAAAAAAAAAAAAAATATATATATATATATATATATATTGAAAAAAAAACTTCCCATGAATGATGTAACAAAAGGAATTAAAGCACTGCTGTGCATAAATCACAACACACCCGACCTCGCCCACACTGCGTTTTGTTATTTTTCAAGCATGCAAGTGTTCTACGCTGGTTGATGATGTGGAGGGGAGTTTTTTTTTTTTTTTTTTTTTTTTTGGGGGGGGGGGGGGGTCGGCTTTGCCGTGCAGCAAAACTGTGCAGGGAGAAATGTTAGATTTGTTAAATACTTGATCATCTCTGCTTGGAGTCTTCAGTACTAGGATACTGACTTTTTTTTTTTTTTTTTTACACTTTTATTATTTAAGATCTTTTTCTTTAAAAAAAAATTGCAACCCCATCCCGTGGCAAGGAGAAACTTCTCTCGATTGCCGATTAACGGTAACGACGATCGCCATTCTCCCGCGCTGAGGTTCACAAACAGATGACTGTTGGAGAGCGCAGCAATATTCTCAGTTTGGCATTTGCTTCGGGATGATTGCGACATGTTGGTAGCGTCCCGGGAACGGCGGCACTCCGGCTTTTTCCGGTCGAGGTTTTGAATGGCACCCAACAACTGTTATTTACTCGTTTCATTTATTTATTCTTTTAAGGAAGCGGTACGTTTTTATGACCTCGGTCACACTGCAAACTGCAACACGACTATAACCGTCTCGTAATAAATTGCCTCTTTATACAATTTTATTCACATTAAACTCCTTTACAGTAGATAATTTGAACCCAAATTAGGCTAATTAATAGTTTGCAAGCGTAGCGTTGCATTCAGTGGATATTGGAAATTGTTACCTGATTTTCTGCTTATCACCACAGCCAGCTTGTCCTGTTTTTCCCCGATAAGCCTCTAATTGCATTCCAAGTGTTTCTAATGAGAACTGTCATAAAGCGAGCCTTTCAAAAAAATATTTTTTATTATAAAACCTCAGGATTATTCAAGCAGACAGGTTTAACTAGTAGGCAAAATGATTAAATTGGAGAAACAAGATTAAATACACTTGGACTGCAGGAAATTTGTGTGCGTGTGTGTGTGTGTGTGCGCACACATACATACAGAATGAGAAATAAAAACGTGTATAGGTAAGTTTTGGTATTTTAAGTGTTTTGGGATCACAGTTTGGTGTATGTTTAGGTTTTAACTACAGTGGAACCTCAGTTCACAAACTTAATTCGTTACATGACTCATTTCCTAAACTGAATCATTCAATTTCCTTTGAAATGAAAAGAAATGGGATTAATCCGTTCCAGCCTCACAACATCGGTATATTTCCCTTGTTTTTTAGTAAAAAAAAAAACAGTGTAAAAACGTATACCACCACTTTATTACGAAAGAATAAACACCAGTGAGTATTACTCGATGCGACTGGATGTTTTGCTGCACTATTTCCATTCAAATTTGACTTTAAAGGTATCACTATCAATATACTCCCTTGTTTAGTAAGCTTGTGGACATAATAGAAAGTTGTAGGGTACAACTTTGGCTATTCGTTCACATCTTGATGCCCGAACCCAGTTAATGTGGATTTACTCTCGTCGCTCTATTTTGGTCGTTTTCGTTTCAATTCCTTATTGCGAACATTCCTGTTCAGACAGCATGAAACAATACTTTGCCGTCCGATTGGTGTTTTGGACCCAAATGATATCAATTAATGGTGGCAGCGGCTGCCGGGAAAGTCACCGTTGTGAATCTCGGTCCTCTCCTCTGCCACTTGAATGAAAGCAAGGCCTAACCCGATGCCTTTGATCACAATGACATGAGGGAACGAAATGAGGAGGAAATGGAGAGATGGCAATTGGGACAAATCGCCTCCAAAATTGAACATGACAAGTGTCTGATTGTAATCTCCGTGTGGACTTTTGGGGGCTGGTGTTGTCTATGATGGCGCGGAATATGAATAAATATGAAACTCATTGGAAAACGGCGTGCTCGAAATCAACCAAGCTCGCAGTATATATCCGAAAGAATAGGACGCCGAGATCGTGAGGAAAAGGGCTTACCCAACGCCTTTTCGGTTAGGACCGAAAGATTGATTAGAAATTCTGGGACTGCCAGATTTGTATTTATTTTTTTTTGCACTGTGGCTCACTCTTCGACACACTCGGGTTGCAAGGTGAACTTACTAAATCCGAAATAATGACCCCCATAGATGACAGATGCAATATGAGGTCGGTGACTCCGCCTCAGGGTTTGGAACACATTAAGTCCCCTCCCGCAGGGTCTGAAAGGGAACGTTATGGAAAACCTTGTGCACAGTCCAAGAGTTGTGCTTCTCTCGCAATGCAGCAACAAATTCAGATTGGAGTTTACGTTGCCAGCGTTTACCCGACTATTGCGGGCAAATACTGCAAGGTGAGTTTAGTGACCTATACAATTTTGTGAAAAGTCACATCAGATAGTATGAGTGTCATTTAGCTTTTTTTTTGGGGGGGGGGTGTGGGGGGTAGGGGAGGACACATTTGATGAGGTTCAGGTTTAAGTGTTTTGTTGAATAATTAAACTTGAGGGAAAAGTAATTTATGTCATATTATTATTGTGTACATGGTGTTTATTCTATACTGATTGTCCTTTGCGTTATTACGGACCACAGTAAATGATCAGTCTGCTTAAACTGCTTAAAGACTCAAGTTATTACTTTTGGGGCAATTTATCATTGTAAAACTATTTTATAACTATTTTCTGCTGATATTTTTCATTTCAATTAAAGTACACCAGTGAGTGAAACATGAATTGGAAATATATTTTAGCTTTAGCACCTCCGGTACTGTTTTGTGTATCGAGAGGCTTTCATGGGCTTCTCCAAGTTGCTCCTGTTGAGCAGCTTGACCCGGCCTTTGTCTGTTGTAATTGCAATATGATGGTTTTGAAGACCTCTTTTGAAACGATTGAGACCTTGGAATGAGAACAAACTCGGGGTTCTCTGCCATCAGGTGATCGTTTAATTTTGCAGAATCGGTTTTGCCGGTGACAATCAAAAAAAAAAAAAAAAAAAACGCGTGGCAGCAAGGTTTTTCCCCTTGAATTCATTTTTCTCCCATTGGATAGTTTGAATTGGAACGACAGGATATATTTTCATACTTGCATACAGGAGTGAAACAGTTAATCGTCTCCAAGCCGCGATGCCGATTTAATGAGCTGCAGATGAAACCATTTCATTTCTATGAAGAGGGCATTTTGGCTGGTGTCTGTGAGGAACACAGCTTCTTTTTTTTTGTTTTTTGTTGCCGTTTTCTGAAATAGATCAAATGGATTCCAAACTCTGATGTGACTCTGCATTGTCTGCCGCTTTGCTAAATTTGAAAATTCAGCATAGGGCCTGGCGATAAATCGATTTTTTTTTTTTTTTTATTGTTTATATATTTGATTTGTCAAACATTTCAGTGGCTGGGAAAAGAAGCGCTGGTTCACAAATGCAGTCTCGGTAAATTTCCTTTTCCAACCACTGATGATTATTAAAAACAAAAAAAAAAAAAAAAAAAGGACGAGCAACGTAAATTGCCACTTAGAGAAACATGCCAAATGAAAATGTGTGGCCAACACCATTTAAGAATCGCCGCTCTCAAGCTTGTCACGCTGGGACCTTTTGGATGGTGGATCTAGGCATCGTTATTTGCTCCACCAGGACTTTTGAGAGCCACAGCCAAAACATACCTGCTTTACCTACTCGTGGCTCCATGTTGTATGTTAGAAATTCAATTTCCCCACTGAAGCTTGGTTTATTTTCATTGTCATCTCCCCCCACAAGCTAGAGGGGATTTGGTTTCTAAGCGACATCAAGGCACCGACATGACTGCCGTAACGCACGAGCCACCCCTGATGCCTCGCTTTTCTTCTTGCCCGCTAATATCCTGTGAAATCCAGCAAACTTAATTTGAGGGAGAAGAGCTGAACCTGAACTAAGCGGATTGAACTAATAAATGTATTTTCCATTTAACGGTTTCATTTTTCCCAAAGCCTGTTTACAACCGCCGAATGATCTGCCTATAAGTCTGGCCCGAGGCCAAATCTGCTTACAGTTGCCTAAATCTATTATCTGTACTCCACCTTACAGGGCATCGCTGCATTCGTGTTGCAACATGATTCATATAAACGTCGTTCACATCCGAGGCACGGCCGAAATTTGGTCGAGGCGTTGCCTTCTTCAAGTACCCGGTAATCGCATCGCATGTGCTGTGGCCAGTCATTAAACACGACCGACCGGCACATTTTTCCAATTTTGCGTCAAGACGAGTGTATGTGGCGCAAATTTGGTAGCAGTGGGACGATCCGAGACAAGTTCTTCTTTCAAATTTAGTTCAAGGATCGCTGGAAACGGCTAAAAGGATTCTGGACTGGCCAAGTGGTCAAATTGAACTTCCCATTCTTTTTACCGCATTGGTCTTTGGCGCCTCAAGTCATTATCGGGATGTCTCTTTAAATATTGTATCAAGATGAATACGCCCAAGAAGTTTGGAGACCCCGAAATGCCCTCTTCGAACTGAAATGGCCGACTTCACGTTCATTTTACAGCATGGGTGCTTTTTAGGGGGATGCTTAACGTTGACATCAGGAGGAGCCCTTGGGGAAAAAAAAAAAAAAAAAAAAAATTAAATCAAAGTGGTCCTAACTTTTTTTTTTTTTTGAGAATTGGTTCAATATATGAAAGAAGTCCCTTTTGCTGGTGTTTTCTTTGTGGACAACATGTGGATAACAAGCAGGCAGGTCTGTTAACTCTCTATAAAACCCTCAAATAATCACGCAAACGATTTCCCGACGCATATTAAACTCATCAGTGTGAACTATTACAGGTTTTATCACCCCTACCTACCGGCTGTTGGAAAGCCGAGCTGATGAATGCGACTGCAGTTGTACTAAACAGTCGGCCAGTCAGTCCTGTTGACAGAACCAGCTGCTTCCGTGTGTTTTGAAGTTCTTCCACAAGCGTGCTTACGCTGCGGTTTTTGTTTTACTCCGGTTACAGTATATTGTCCTCCGTTGCCTCAGTAGGGAGAAAACGTAAATAAATGTTCATTCTACATCAGCTTTTTTTTTTTTTTTCTATCCCGTGTTATGTGAAGATGTCACGTTTAAATCCCCATGTTTCTTGTTACGTTCAGTGCCGCTGTGAAAGAGGCTAATCCTCGTTTTCCACATTTGGATGGGTTTCGTGGTAGCTCTTTGGAGAGGCAAAGGTTCCCCCTGGTGGGGTCGCTTTCAGCTCCTGATGAAGCAGTTATATGAAATCGGACTTTTAGCTCTGTGAGCCCGAGAAACGATCTGTTCAAGATGAGGTCCAAAGTGAGGGGGCATAGGATTGCCATCCGTGGTGGGTCTTTTGTGCGTTTGCTACAGACGGTCTATTAAATCTCGGCATAATCTTTAAAGCAGTAATCCTACCGTCCGATTGGAAATTGTCAGTCACTCGGTATCTGCGCAATCTCTCCGCAACACTTCGCTGATAGCAGTTGGCAGCGGGATCGAGGCTTCTCGCTTGACAAATGCGTTTTCATTTCAGCTGCAGAAACGCTCACATCTGGCCGTATAGCGCACCGAATCTTGTCTCGCGAGAAACACGAGCCACGTGTCTGCATGTTCGTTTTCTCGACTCCATTAGTAAGAGGCTGCTGTAACAACGTGGCTTTCAGCCGCTGTCTCCTGCAATTTCAAGCACAACTTTGAGTTTTTCCATGACAGCTTTCTGCCTTTTGATTTGGATAATCCCCACTGGTCCAAACACTTTTTAAGTGAATGATTTACATTTAATTTCATGACATATAAAACTGCAAACCATATACAGGAAGCCCATTAAACTCATTCGCTGTAGCGCGCGCATTCATGTGACTGAATGTATGCTTTGGTGAACAGATGGGACGCCAGGGATTGTGAAGTCATTTTTTATTTTATTTTTTTTTTTAAACCAACTTGCAACATCATAGTTGAACAATCCCGAATTATGAGCCGCAAGCTCAAACATCTGTGCCCCCACCCCCTGACAGTCTATTGATAGTATCGTCGAGAAACGAGTTCCCGTCGTTTATTAAAGTGCTATCAATGATCATCCCCGCAAAAGCGTATTGGCACATTTGAATGCTTCCCAACTCTCCATCCGCGCACGTGCGCGATGTAAAATGAATATTGCCGGCCCAAATGTTCCGGGAGTTTGCCCCAGCGACGTTATTTTCCCTACCTGCGTAATCACGTCGGTCGCGAGCGCAATCAAAGCGAGATGCGGAAAATGGCGGCGAGGCAGATCAGAGAGCCTGCTCTGTAATCTTGTCTGAATGCCGCCTCAGCACTGCGCCTCTCTATCTAAGTCTGGGCTTTTCTCTCCTCGCCCGGGCTCCCCGCAAAGCAATAGTCACGCTGGAGGAGAAGCGGGATCAGCGGTAAAGAAGGGAGACGTGGCGGGTGTGGGTTAAAGCCGTCTCTGCCGCCTCCTTCCGCTCTGCTGGCTGCCGTCTCTTTTATTGTTTGTTTATGTGCTTGCCTGGTGTTTATTGCTGCCTCCACTTTTGAAATACTCCCCTCCACCTCACCTATCAAGTCATAGCCGAGCCCACTCCCACTCCCACCCCCGCCCTCCTCCCACCGCTGATTGCCGATTTACGGAAAGGGGAGCGAGGAGGACTTAGACGTCGACAAAAGAGCCAGCGCTTGGACC
Source organism: Syngnathoides biaculeatus (assembly GCF_019802595.1). Taxonomy (NCBI): domain Eukaryota; kingdom Metazoa; phylum Chordata; class Actinopteri; order Syngnathiformes; family Syngnathidae; genus Syngnathoides; species Syngnathoides biaculeatus. The sequence goes on from NC_084660.1 coordinate 4,471,735, forward strand.
CTAATCCCTCCATCCGCCCTCGCCTGAGCTTCCAACTGCTCTCTGCGCACTTAATGGAAATATTGGGAGCCTCGACGGGACACCGTTGCCGCTGCTCTTCATGAACAATTGCGCTAAGGCGACCAATAAACACAAACAGCTTTTTATCATTGAGAGAAACGTGATGGAGAGCCACATGAATAAAACAGACTGACTCAGCACCGCCTTTAATTACTCTTCACCTGGGCCAAAGGCCTAATGGAAGACTTGGACGCAAGCCCGGACAAACAATGTTCCGCTTGGCGTCGACCGACATGAAATCTCGGGTCTGACTCGGGCTGGCTTGTTTATAGCGCCGTCCGTGCTCAAGCGCCACATGATACGGCAGGTGTGCGCCGTTCAAAAGTTCTGCTGTGATCGAGTAATGAACTTTTGCTTTGCCTCCGGTAGTCCTTTTGATCCTACAGGAACCATCCTTCTGTGACTCGGATGATTCCAATTCCAGTTTCTGAGCTTCATGAAGAATTTCAATTCATTTTTATAATGATAGCAGAACTGCATTGACCCCTTTTGCGACACAATAAAGCATCATTTGCTTAAGTGAAAATGTGTTTCAAGTCTTCTGACACAAAATGTGCAGTAATTAATTGAATGGGGATTTACTATATATGCTTTTCAAACCTTACCGGCGGGCTGATTAGAATTCTACCGAGTGCTCGTGACAGATATCAAACAGAGTCAGCATTCCAGTCTTTCATTTCGAGCCTGTCCTATTGATTTGTCCCATTAAGTCTTGATTGAAATTACAGGGGAGACAGCGACTATAAAATACTCGATAGCTCAGCGCCCATCAATTACACCGCCTCTAGATTGTGCAGGAAAAAGGGTGCCTGTGAGAGGACTGATAATTTTTATGCCACAAATTGCCTTTATTTTCTCCAGAAGAAATTGTGGCAATCTGTAATGTCCAGTGCGTGATGACTATCAATTAGGAAATGGGGGACCATTATAGGGGGGAAAAAAAAAAAAATCATGCAGTAGCACAGCTTTGCCAGTCGTTTTAAAATCCACGTAGTGTGTACGCCGCTTTGCGAGGTGCCATTTGCGGGTCCTCACGTCGTCACTGTCATTGTTTAGTTCTTTGTAGTCCCAAATTTGACGTGTGCGCTGACGCGATGTACACGGTGAAGCTTCTGGGTTCCAGTTTACACCAATGTAAAATTGCAACAACAAGCAATCGGGTTAGAAGCCTGCTGTTTAAGTCTGAGTGGTGACCCGAGGATTGTGGTGCTTTGGTCAATGGCTCCCATTGACCGCCTTGGTGGGCTAAGAGGTTAACTGCGAGACGGGAGCCATGCGAGCTTGACAGGAGAGATCCAATTGGTTCAGTAAGTGCACATGCTGCCAGATGGTGCTCACACTACCGTGACAACCTCCACCATTAGGTCTCCAGGGCAAGTGAGGAAGAAATCAGTTTAAAAAAAAAATCGTTTCCCGAGGTGATCGCTCACCTTTAGTTGTGGTGGACGTGGTAATTGGGCCAAATTTTTGGTATTTTCGCAACCTTGCAAAATCTGCAGAGGCCCGATTTTTCTCCACAAGCATCACGTCCCGTGGTTGGTCGAGTGATTCCCGACTATTTTGGAAAGCGGTACAAATGTTAAACCTGTGCGACATTCACGACCCGCGGAGTCAGCGATTGTGTTTAAAAAAAAAAAAAAAAAATTTGCACATTTAGCTGGTCATTGTTTGTCCTTTTGATTGTTTTGCTGTGATTTCTGCTATTATCTAAATGAGGTTGTTTTTTTTTTCTTTTTCTTCTCACAATTCCTTTTGAGGTTAGTGGAAAAACCTTGGGCTGTGCAACCCAAAATGAAATAATTGGCAGACGGCTACAGCCAAGAACATTTGCATAAAACAGTTTAATTTGAACATTGAATACCCAATCGATGTAATGCGAATTCAACACGAGCGAAATGGATTGCCCTATACCCGGTAATAAGCAATGAGCGCTATAATTACAGATTTGGGTCAGCATTGCGCAGTGGGCTTTTGTATCGCCACCCCCCCCCCCCGCCTCCCCCCCAAGGTAGTTACGGCTATCCTTAATTCTTTGGAGTAGGAAAAAAGAAAAACATCACTGATGAACATAATCTCCAGCGCTCGGCTGGAAGAGGGGGGGCGGGGGAGGGCTTTTGTTGCTCAAGGCTCCACTCGCATCCCATCATCCAATTATTATTAATAAATGCCTTATGGTTAATCTGCGGCAAAGCATCTTTTATTTTCACTTGCCCATTTATTTATTTATTTACCCTTTTTTCATTCCCTCCATGGCCTTAAGTAAAAAAGGAAGAGGTCAGGGTCTAGAAAAGCATTTGTCCTCGGGCTATAATTAATGCCGTGTACTAAGCGGCGATGAGGACTGAGAAAATAACTCATCATTCCCGGGAGGGATAGTGATGTCCAAACACAAATTAAATGTTTAAAAAAAAAATAATAAAAAAAAAATCATCCAGTAATACTACCATGACTTGGCATTTCAACATGGCTATCTCAATGGGGTGGGGGGGAATTACAAACAAACGATGAGAGCCTGTCGTCTTTGAAAAGTGATTATAAATTAACTTGGGGAAAGTGGCAAAGACGGAGGATGGAGGGGACGGCGCCGCGCACCCTCGTGTTCAATAAATTTCTCCGTGGAGATTGCAGACGCTCACAAGTAATTCCACTTGACGGAACAAGAGGCTCCTTTTGGAAGCAATTGGGAACGGAACCAAAGTCTCATTCAGGGAAGTTAATCCCCGTTAATGGGTTTGTTTAAATTCAATAAAATGAAGAATATGCACGGAATGAATTATGAAAAACAATTAATGAACGCTCCGGCAACTAATCTTCCGGATAAATATGCATATACGGTACATATTCGTATCCAGCCCCACCTTCTGCCACCATCCTATCCCAATATTAAAAGAGCCTTTCCTTATTTTTAATGCAGTTTTGTTTTTTTTTTCCGCGGATGGCAAATTTACCCAATGCGGCAAGTATGTTACATTTTCATCCTGAACATATTCGCAGCACTGTAGTTTTTCTCCATTTCCTCCAGTCAACACCCCAAACTTTTGCAAATTTACGAAAAGTAAAACAGACTAATAAGTCCCGTTTGTAAGTCGTCCCTGCCTCTGCTCAATATCGTTGAACTCAAAGAACTACACGTTTCAAACGGCCACTCGGCGCACCAAATACCCTCCCAATAATCTCAATAGTCATAGCAACACGGTACAATCCGTTGTAAACTGTACATTTTTTTCTTTTATTGCTACATTTATATCCGAACGTGATTAGAAAATACCGTCGATTACCATAATCGTGATTATGGGCGTTACCGCAATGTTATGAAAAGGGGAAACGTAGCGTCACTGCACACCGTGCCGCCTCCGATTTTTTTTGAAATGTTTGAATTTTTTACTCATTCAAGAAAACTTATGAACAGTGTAATATTTCCGCAAGACAATTTTGATACCAGCTCTCCCACGCTTTTGCCCCAATATGGTTGCGACATATTTCAAACACTAGCTACTCCCCAGAAACACTGGAAAGGTTTGGGATGACGGTGGAGTTTGAAAAGAACATTATCTACGGTTTAAAATCCTTTTAGTTCTCGAGCGGGAGATGCAACTAGCCGGAGCCGAACTGAGGTTTTACGTCTCTGGAAGGTATTAAAATGTGCAAGAAGGTACAATGAAAAAGACACCCACTGGGTAGGAAAACCCCTAAAAAAAAAAAGACAAAACAAAACAACAAAAAAACCCAAAACAACTCACCTTGTTTCCTGTTGTATGTATTCAAACGTATGCGACAAAGTCCAAGAGGGAAAAGTGCTGAATGAATTGAGCTTCGTGCTTTTTCTGTTGAGTTGAATCTTTAAATAAAACTGCTTAAAAAATGGTGGGACCAAGGGTCGGATCCAAGACAGAGAGCGGCACCACACTTGTCAGTTGTGCACAAACGCATTTTGCGTGAGGCCTTTTGAGTTATTTATTGGAGTAATTAGTTGTGATTTGTCTGAAATTGTGTGGATTTGGTCTGTTAGTTCAATGCTGATTTAGTATAACCAACGATGGCCCAAGGTTACGAGCTGAAGATCCTTAACCCTCGAGATGATATGCGGTATAGAAGACTATCGCTTGGTGTACTTTTTGTTTCCGTACTGCAACAGAATGTCAACCAAAGCACAACATTTAAACGGCGTTATGGACCGAATTTGATCATACCGCTACTGCGCATCCTTCGCCACTATACAGTACATGTATGTGGAAAGCAGATATCACATTTCAGCTGGACTGCTGGGAGCCAAAATAAAGCGCCACTGAATCTCTGGCACAAACGTTGTACAGAGGTGACTTTTTTTTTTTTTTTTTTTTTCGCCTAAAGCCCCCATTTTAATTTTTTTTTTTTTTTTTAAATTTATATTTTTGACTGCCCAGTGTTGTCCACTGCTTGATGGATGACTTAATTAGAGCGCCACATCCAGAGTGGAAGCACCTTCTAGAAATGAGCCGCCTGTCCCCGGCGCGAAGCGGATCGATCCGCCAAGTCGACCAGCGGTCCAGTCTGACTTGTTTGATGCACTCCCTGTTTAAATGGTGGTTGGGGGTGGGATTCTTAATCATGATAAAATGACTGCTGTAAAAGGACTCATTTTAAAATCTCATCAAGCAGCTTCTTTGCTCGACTGGCACCATTTGGAATTTTTAGCCTCCAGAAAATGATGGAGTTGTATGAACATTGATCATTTGCACTGTCAGTTGTGAAAGAAGGTATTTGTCCCCCCCCGTTGTCTTTGGGTTTTGCAGTATATCCAGCGGCCACTCAAGTTAGCTGTATGCCCAAGGACCTGGCAGTGGGCGTGTTGGTCTCAGGAGTTGGCACCGTAGGAGATGTCGACTGCCTTGTGGCGAAAGACTATTTGATGACACAACTAGCAGTTTGGTGACCTCTAACCCCCCCCCCCCCACCCCCACTCCTCACATCTCTGCCTCCCCAACATTTGTCAGTCAGTGCCAGGTCAATATGGTGGCGCAGTGGTCCCGCCAATCTGCCATGTGCTTCCAAGGCAGGAACTGGCAACGTTGCAGAGCATAAGTCATTTTCACCCCGTCTACCTGCCAAGTACATGGGGGAATAAATGAAACCTCTGGGAGGCCTCATGATTAATGCGGTTTTTGTTTTGGTTTTTTGTTCCGCTAAACGCAGGAAACACGTTTCATTTTCTAATGGCTTTTAATTGCGTCACCCAAACTACAGCAACTTGGGTCATTTGGGACAGGGTGGCGGCAGACTCCACTCCCCAATGTTGGGACTTTGGTCTTGAAACTTGGCTGCAGTATCTGGAAAAACTAGATCTTGAGTTTTACTTGGAATCAATAAGACTGGACTTGACCTTCAGTGGAACCGCTGTTCCAAAACATTTGCCAACCAAGGTAATGTTACGAGTGAAAATGGATTGAAATGATTCTTTTACTCAGATTGCCAACGACATTCATCAACCAAGTTCCCACTGTACTCAGTCTTGCACGTTTACATTTGAACATCTGCATTTCCAAAATAGTGAGACATTTGTTTTATTTTGCAAGGGTTTTATTTGTCTGTAAAAGTGCTGAGCTACGTGAACTGAAAAGTCAAAGTCAAAGATTGACTTTGGTTCATTTTTGCCACAGTAACTTGGTACCGGCTTGACACTCGAAGGATAAGACTTGAGATTTGCTCACTGTATGACTTCGTCCCACCCACCTCCGCGTCGCAGACCAGTGACTAGTGACAACCGAAAGGGGTGGCAACTGAGCCAGGCGGAGAGTAAAAGAGGGTGTCGGGGGCAGCTGGTGTACAGAAGCAGCATTTGGCCCGCTCCGGTTGGCTGCAATCGGTGGCCACGCTTCCAAAGGCCCTGCGGGAATGACGGACAGGATGACTCGTATCGTTTTCTTTGGCTGTGTGTGAGCGAGGGAGCGAAATGGGGGCTACAACTGGTGACTGTGACACTGACAATCACCAAAACGTCCATTGGGTGCAGAATCACAATCTGTTTTAATGGCCCAGTATGCAGGATGTAAAATACATTTGCATTCAAGTTCTCTCCCTCTCCCCCCCCCCCCCCCCATATATTAAAGTGCAACGTTAATGTTCATTCTGGATATAATGTTACAGTAGATCCTTTTGATGAACACTCGGGCCTACTGTATTGCTGTATTTTCCATTTCCCTAATGGTCGCAGAGTACGTGAAGAGCCGAGTATTTTTTGAGGTGGTACTGCGTATGAAAAGTTTGACAACCGCCGCCTGTCATAGTCGAGTATATTTGCAGTACTGAATAACATTTTGCTTTTTTCGACATTAATTACGATCGAGTGTATCGAAATGAGTTTATTTCGCTGCAAGCGCCTAATTTAATAATCCGTGTTGGTGTGATGACATTTCAGCACAGGCGCCAATCCGACCAAGTCCCACATAAATCTAATAAGAATATTCCTAATTAATTACAGGTCTCGAGCATACGTTTACTCCTTTTGTCAATTGTGATTTTTTTTTTTTTTTTTTTTTTAAACCTCCAGGCGAAGTGTTTGCTTGACAAGCACAAAGAGATGGGCTCCTCCATCTGGGGAAATTAAAATGGCATCCGATATTACAATCAAAGTACGCGGCCAATGTATTACCCACACGAAATGCGTCAATTTGATATAAAATGGAAAGTAACTCTTGGAAAACTCATCTTTAATTGCATTAATGTTTGGCAATAACGTGTATATTTGCTCCTTCCAACGTACAGTGTTCCATTAATGGCTCACGGTTAACCTAAAGCCATTTTTTTGCGATTTTGGTTTAAAAATGTGTTTTAATCAATTGCGTTTAAAGGGTGTTGCAGGGGTAAAACTATTTCCCCCAAATATTTCATGGTCTCATTTGGAGTTTTACCAATTACAGATTGGCCTGGAAGTATCCCCAGTTGATACGTTTGAGTGCGACTGCACACTTGCTGTAGACCATGAACAAGTCTCTGATTGTTCAAGGTCTCGCCTCTCGTGGCAAACCTTCGAGAGGGAAATTCTATCACGGTGTGAAAAGAGCGTTAATCCCGAACTGCCACGAAATCCAGATTAGCCCGCCCGATTTGAGCTGACCAGGGATTATTTCCGTCCACCGAATCACAACAAACTAGATGTTGGCACTTGACAGATTCTGAAAGTTAATAGAGGAAACGTTTGGCTCTTATGGGACCCAGCAGGTTGTCTGTTGTGGGTCATAAAAGGTCGTGTTTAGATGGGACTGGCCAGATTTGCCCGCTGGTTCGGGGCTCTGTGGAGATTTGGGATTCCCTAAGAAGGGGATTGGAAAGGAGACTCAAAGCCTGTCTCCCGCTGGTTTTTGCGACTGGAGATTACTGCGCCAGTGAAAGTGTCTTCATGGAGAATAGCTTTTTCGATGGGTATCTTTGGAGGCTTAATGATGGAGAAGATGCGCAGTTCATCCTCATAAACCCCTGGCCCTTTGCTGTCCTGTACAGCCTCATCTGTCGATCTCGGTATGACGGTGGAGTGAAGCAAGGGGATCATAATTTCATTCACAGTTTGCCTCTCTTCCCTGTGTGACTGTGTGTCAGGGCTGCCCAGTGAGATATGGGTCATTTTACATCTCTTGACCCGACCGACACAACCCCCCCCCCCCCCCCCCCAAGTAAGCCTCAGGCCGAGTGTGACAGATGTCGTCTGGTGTATTCCTGCTTTTGGCGCCGCAACATAAAATGGACGCGGTGAAGATATCCTTTTGCTTTGGTGAACCGATGCTGACGGGCTGGACTTGGACTGCAATTGTATGACACTGCGTGTGGCTATCCGTAACAGGTCCCATATAAATACAGATAATGCAGTTATATGGCATTTTCCACAAGAGCAGTGAGACTTAATGAAATGCCTCAGCCTGAGTACTGGAGGGAATGTGTTGCTACTAAATCTGGTTTTAGGTAATGCCACACTTTGTGACAATCAAGGCTTCCCTCGGGGTTCTCGTTCAGCAAACTCTAATTGAAAGGAACCACACAAGACTACTGCGATTCCAGGTTCGCGAAGTTGCCTTGGTTCTACTGTGCATTTTTAACTCGGCATTGGCAACGTTATGGTGGAGTTCGATTCCTGTTCAGGGCCCCAGTACTCGGCCACTGCCAATCCCAGAGGTTCATGGGGCTCTATTGCATCAAATAGGTATAATTTAACGTTTTTTTTTTCCCCCGTCGGGTTTTCACGTTCAAAATAATTGAATTATTGAACCCAAGCTGATAATCAGTATCCATGTTGGAAAAGGGAGGAGCCCCCTTATAGCTCTCTCCTTCGTCTCCTCTCCTATAAAAGTTATTCAAAGATTTGCAGTTTGTGCTCTGCGAGGCACGCATTTCATCACTTACCTCCATTTTCCGATTGCGTCAAGTTTAATATACATTAACCTCTGCACCCAATAGATTGAAGAGACGGGGAACAGCATTTAAACTGAGACTGTCACATCTTTCTGTCTGGGGACCGTCACGAATTTGGCCACCGTTTGATAAACGTGTTCACTTCCCCTCCGTTTCTGTTCGCTGGAGTCGATGGGAACAACAAAGAGCGGGTGGGGGCGGGGGGGGGTGGGGGGGTGTAGCTAAACTAACTAAATCCTTTTTTGATTGTGGCGCAAAATGTAATAGTGTTTTGCCGATGGGGGTCTGTCATATTTTTTGTTTTTTCACTTTCCTCTGTCGGGCTGACCCCAATTGACCGCGGTGAGCATGTTTCCCCGTTCCCACCTTATCAAGACATTTTGCCATTATTTATAGAACAGCTCAGTCCTTTTATGCAAGGGAATTTAATTCCCATGCATGCCGCTGTTGAATGAATGTAGTGTTTCCTTCTTTGTTGATTTACCAGAACATAAGCTGTGCAAAATCCTCAACACACACCGACTGCTACAAATGCACAGACCAAGTCACTATAATATATTATCACATTTTCTTTGTCACATCCCCTCTGAAAGGAAATGTATTTCCACGGTGAAAGTATGAATTTTCTTTTCAATAAGGAGTCCAACTGATGCCGGGTTTTTAGAACTGACAGCGATGTCATTGAATGAGAATAAAAATGTTTAGTTCGAGGACTTGACAAAGTACCGGGACGATGGCTGTTAATTCGCCACTTCCTACAAACACCAAAGTATTAGGTTTTGACTAAGTGCTCCGGGGCTGTTCCCCGCATCACCTCGGGAGGTTTGGCACCCTTCAGTCAGCCCCATTAAGGGTCTCTACTACCTGGAACTACTTGGAACCCTTCACCCTAGTGGAATCCTCCGACACGCTGCATTTTGCTCTCAAGCCGGCCAGCTCTCAGCCGACGACCAATGCGAGCTACTCCATAATTGATATGGTGTGCATAACAGGCCTTTTAATTAGCTCCATGAGTTATTGTTGAGCGTTCTCAGGTCCCTGAAGATTTAAGGACTCTAAGCCATATTACTAGATGTGTGCTAGAGAGGCAGTCGGTCTTCCACAGATGGGCTTCCCTTCTGAGGCTGAGGTCCATCAGGCTCACAGAGGCCGTGCGACTCCGATGTGTTAGCCCTGAAAGATCTCACCCGCCAACGAGCCCTTGTCTTTGTGACAAAAGTGAGGAAATTCACATCTCTGCGGTGCTGAGTGCCAAGGCGGAGGGAGGTGAGAAGAAAATGGTGAGGGTTTGTGGGTGGCGCCAATGCAAGAGGGGGGAGGCAGTTTTGCATCCAAAACTCTCAGTGGGGGCTATAAAGATGGCAGTGTGGAGGAATTCGCTAACCTGATCGACATACTAGAAGTCACTCAAGTCACTCCCCAAGGGGACAAGCAGGCGCTGGAAGTGGTAGAACAGCGAAACCGGTTAGACATCCTACCTTGGAAATTAGAAAGGGAAGTCGTTTATTCTCTTGTTGTTTCCCACCTTTTTTTTTTTTTTTTTTTTAAAGGAAACATGGACTATTGAATATTTGGTGGCGTTTTTGTCAAATCGTCTCACAGAATTCTTGCCTCGTGCAGACGAACTCCAAAGTTGTGCTTTCTGAATACTCCTTTGCTTCAGTCACTGTACTCGCTTCAGAGAAATGTTGTGGTGCCTCAGCGCACATACACACGCCCACGCTTGCGTTCGCCGTCGCCTCCACCAGTCCAAGGTGAAACCCTGATAATTGGTCATATGGGATGGGGGTTGTGTTGCCGCGCAGGCCAGCGATGAAACCCCGCCATCTGCCTCACTCTCAAACTCCTCGTCATATCTCGACTTAGATTATTATCGCCTCTAATTTCCAACGTACTATTTTAGCGTCGGTTGTAGTGCAAATTGTGGGGCTGCTAATTACTCACTGATTGCTTCGAGCTCTGAGCGCGACGTGTTCTCTGATTCACGCTTGAGTTGCGAAAATGTCTTGCGCTTTGGTTTAGACGAGGCTTATTGTCAGTCTTATTTAAGTGTCTCCCCGCAGCCCCCAGCCGACATCTTTTATGCCGAATTATGGAGTTCAACAGGCAACCATATGGTAAATGCGGTCTGTGTCACTGCAAAACCCTTTTTCCTTTCGCTTTGCCTTCTTAATCACGAGCGCTTATCATTATCGTTGTCACATTTTGTTTTGGTCGTTAGACTGGGGTGGGGTGGGGGCTGTGCATGATTAAAAATAAAATATATGGCGCGGTGCGGGCTGCGGCATCTGTTGTGCCTGCCGAAGCAGCGATTCTGCTGCCATTGTTCCCGTCTTTGTCAAACCTTGTAAATGTATAGCAAAGGGATTATGCAGGCAGATGTTGACTATTTTTATTTTTTAGTTAAATAATTTCAAACTATCTGTGCTGCCAATCTTAATGCTTAACCTGTTCAAACCCTTTTATGGGGTCAACATTAAGATCACCAGGAATACTCCCGGTTTGTGCGTGGCGATATCCTCATGCGTGAGGTGTCCTGTCCGTCATCTCAAGTGCACTGTGTAGTATTCCAGCGGTAAGCGCACTTCTGACATTTAAAGAGAATGCTTTAGGCGCCGTACACGCCACAGCAGTCACGCTGCAGGTAAGAAACCCAGTCGGCTGTATTAAAACAAGGTGAACGCATCTAAACCTGACTGTACGTAAAATGGCATCAAAACTTGGCCATGCTACGTTGTGCACGAGACGTATGTGTAGACTTTTCGCCCGATATCGCCCGTGACTCTTCGAAAGTGAAGCCATTTCTTTGTGGCATTTTTGTTTGTCATTTTACTTGGGTGCAAAACGGGTGATGGAAAATGTGCGCGAGTGTGGATATGAATTACAGGCTCTGTGTGTTTTGGTAGAAAACATGGACCAGTGAATTAGATATTTACCGAAATTTATAGATTTGAGTGAAACTCTGTCCCCGCTGACGCCGACTCTGGGGGCCAGGCCCACAAATATGCTCTAAAGCTGCCAGGCGTCCATGTTTAATTGGTAAAAAAAAAAAAAAAAAAAAAAAATTGCACAACGTGAGAAACGAGGCAAACCTCATCAGAACGTGATGACGGCCATGATGGAGTGTGAGAAAGACCCGCAAAAATTGAATCGGGACGCACGCGGTAAAATGGCCCAAATCAAATTTGGCTCTATGCTCTGGGCAGACAGGACCTCAGGCAACATATTGTAAATATAACCTAAACTGACATCCAGGAGTTCACTTCTGTTCCAAATGTATCCGTTTGATTACCTGGACTGACAGTTTGGTGAAATGGTTTGACGCGCCACCTATTGTCATGCCACAGGTCAATAGAACAAACGCATCCCTACCATCCAATATGCACTTTTATGTCTGATTTAAGCAGAGGCTCAGCCAGCCGAGCCAACCCGTACGTCAATAGTGCAATGGTGAGATACTCGGCGCTTTTGGAGGGGGGGGGGGGGGCAAGATTTCAGTTTTCACGAGGGATGCTTGAAAGGCGATATGCGCGATGCCATAAGCGGAGTCATTTTGGCTTGCATACGTTGAGAGGAGCACTTTGCTGTCTCTGTGCACTAGTTGGAAATTTTCCTCGGCAGATCCATTTTCACCACGGGGAAAGCAGCTTGCTGGTGTGTGTAATTTTGTATTTCCAGAGCTCGAAGCGCACCGTAGGCGTGGAAGAGTGCATACAGATACCTGCACATTTGTCATCTGTTGCTCACCTACAGTATGTTTATAGTTTGATTCAAAGACGTAACCTGAGGTATCAACCGCGGGGGATGAGGAAAAGTCACAAACGAGTCCTCTGGCTACCTTCCCGTAGCCTCGGACTCCACCGGCGAGTAAAATCATACCTCCGGTGCGCTTTCGGGAGGCAGAGGGCTTGTTAGTTCAAAGGCTGAGCACATCAGACATTCAAGACACAAACTTTGCTGCTCTGAATCTTGAAATAATGTGAAAAATGAGCACCCATTTTTCTCATCTGTGCCCAGACTGTGAATAAAACTTGCTTGGGCTCATGCAAAACTGGCTTTAAAAGGGAAAAAAAAAAAACAAAACTCTGAGTCAGAACTTAAAACAATATTTTGGAAGACTAATGTTGAAACACTTAAAAACACGACTACAAATCAGGAAATTAATCTTCACTATGTTAAGATGTCGGACATTACGCAAGGTTAACCGTGCTTTTCGAGTCATATTGAAGGCTTCATGGCCTCATTTGGAATTCTGCTGCTTGGAAAAAAACAAAACAAAAAAAAAAAAAACAAACAAACGTCAAAACAGAAACACTGCCTCAGGAACTGCTTCATTGTATTATTTTATTTAATTTTTTAAATGAATTTCAGCGGTAACCGAACTCTGGGAATGTAAATAACACCCCCATTTACATGTTATTCAAATCACGGCACTCAAAGATTCTGCATTGGGGTTAGATAAAATGTGGTCCGTGGTATTTCGTTTCTGCGGATTTGCCATGCTTTTAACTAAATTCGCACTCTGCAGACCAAACACACACGCAGGTACACACTTACATTCCTCAAGGGCGTGAACAATGGCCCACAGGAGAGAGGGAGCGCGGCGACAGGCACAGTAGCGTATTGCTGTGACTAATTTACCGGCGGCGAGGGGGGCGTAAAGCTGAGCGGACACGGGGCCGCGTCTCATCCGGGGCCACGGCCGGGGCCCCCTCGGCGACAGCCACACAATGCTGAGGCAGCAGGAAAGTCCGCCGCTTGCTTAATACACTTTCGCGTCCACACGCCTTTGCTTTTGTGTCTTTCCCTCAGACGTAGCAAAAGTACTCTCGCTCTGTACTCCGGTTTGAAGTTTGGAAAAAGGAATCCATTCTTTCGTTCTTGAAATGAAAAGGCCACGCAAATCATCCGAAGAACACAAACGAACGTGACGGACAAACGTCACTTACTGTGCATACGTCACTTGATTCAGGAGAAGGTAAAAACTACAGATGGGTTTTAAAAAAAGTCAGTATATTTACTTATAGTGCAAAGAGGAGAGGGCGCGTGTCAAGGAGATGTCACCCTTTGCTGCCACCCCCTTCCCTCTTTTTTTTTTTTTTTTTTTTTTTTTTTAAATTGCATTTTTACTTGTATTCCCCCCCCCCCCCCCCCCGTAGCATCTGTCGCCTCTCTCCTTGTGCATGTCTACGCTGTGTGCCCTTCAATGACAAGAGTATCCCAAGGCTCCAGATGGACCTCCCACCCAGGAAGCAAGTACGTTATATTTGCTCTTGTCTGAGATTCTGAGCAAAAAAAATAAAATAATAATAACGCTCACGCAGACATCCAGAATTCAGTACCATGGACAGCGATAATTTTTGCCGACTACAGAGCAGTGCAAGGGTCTCAAACTCATTCTCATCAGTCACGCTTGCCCTCAGAGCAACAATTATCAATATATAAACTGTACAATATTGAGAGTGCAAGGAAATTTTCCATCTTACTTTCTGTGTGCAGACTTTATTCGGGAAAATGATCCAAACGGTGGCGTAGTTGTGAGGGAACTGACTGAAATGTGAAGCCGAATAGAACTGAATATCAAACTGTAAACTTTTTTCAAAATGAGCCGAGCCATTATCAAAGGAAGTCCAATGTTGAAGATGAAAGATTACAATAAGAGATCAGAAAAATCCATTTTTTTTTTTTTTTATACTGTCGGGCTTACGATTTACTATCAAGCTTTATTCATCAGTTGAGAAACTTGAAGAATTTACTGATGGCACTTTTCAGTAAGTCAATATGAAGGTCTAAAGTCTCAGTTGATCCTTTTTGACAATTTGCACTCTATTTTCATTGGCAGTGATTCTCAAAATGTGGTACGTGTAACTGTTAATGGTTCTTGGGCTGCTCGTCATGGTCTGCAAATAGATATGAGATATCTTTTATTGGCATGCTAGATCCACATACACTGACCAAGATTTGCTGACTTTTGGCCACAACACGGTCTTAAACTCCAGATCAGCAGCGGCGCTAATCGGTTCAAATTTCCGGACTGACCTCCCGGCGAACCGGCCTTGTCGGTGACTTTCAGCTGCGGCTCCGCCCTCCCAGGAGTTTTATTGTGTCGGAAGTATGGGCGGCGTCCTGGCCAAAAGCCCTCGAACGCGGCATCTTAACCTTTTCCACAGAGGAAGAGACTGCTGCTGAATGCACAAAAAGTGGCTTGACATTAAGGCAAAAGCTGCCGTTTGGCAGGCGATGTTATCTGCTGACTGTCATCCCTAAAGTGGACATGAGAAATTGACTTGAGTTTTTTTTTTTTTTGCGGGATGTCAAATTGTGCTGAGGTAAATCTTCTAGCTACCTCATCCTACAGTGACGTTAGCCCGCGATGGATTTGTAGATGGTATGCAGAGCTGCATTGAAATTGTTTGCCATTCACAGATGAGTCATGGGAACATACTTGATGGCTCAAATGAGTACGAGATGGATTGATGGCTGGACAGTTTTTTCGCAACTACGACTAATTGCTGTTTTTCCTCGACTACTAATTTCCTTTAAACCCTGCTGGAAAATTCTGATGATGAAAATGCAGGGGCAATTGTGTGTGCAATATGACTGATACATTTACATCATAGCTGGCCCTCTGAGGGAAACCGTAGTCGAGTTTGACGCTCCCGTTTTACAACCTAATCAGCACGTTGTTTTTCTTTCCGGGGTACTCGTAATTTGTACCACTGACGCAAGCCACGAGTGGGGCGGGGGTGCACGGGCACTCGCACACGAGCCCACGACGCAATTGGACGTGCCGCTCGCGCCGCAGAGCGCTCAGCGGAACCCTTTAAAACTAGTATGGCATCATTAGGACGTCAGCTCACAGGAGGCGATGGAAAAGGACGACCGCACGCGGCTCAGTCCTCGGCAAAGCCCGGGAGGTTCATTATTCAGACACGAGTTCCACGAGCCAGCACATTGTGAACCAGAGCAAAGTTAGCATGGTGATGATTCCGCCTCCTGCATCTTTCACTCAAAGGCGATTTTCATGCCTTTCTGGGGCTCATTTGACCAACATGCTCTGGGCACTTTTTCATTACCTTGAAGGGAGGCGTAGCACACTGCTTTAATCCTTATGCCTTGTTTGATTTTTATTATTCTTTTTTTTTTTTTTTTTTTACTACCCTGAGCTTGTTTGTGGGCCAAAAAAAAAAAAAAAAAAAAAAAAAAAAAAGACACAGGCTAGAATTGGAACGCGAGCAAACTTTAAACACCTCTCTTTGAAAAATTTGATAATGTCATCTGGGAAGGGGAAAAAAAATTGTTTCCGTGGGTTTCAACTGGGCCAGAAACTTATACATGAATTTAAATAGTCAGTATATATCTAAAGAGGTGAAGCGGGGAAAAGACGTGACAAAAATGTCAAACCTTGGGAAGTTTCAATGTATTAAGCCGCACGGTTCAAACTCAATAGTTAGCGTGCGGATTTGTACATGTGGCGCATGCAGCCAAAACACAATGGACGCCAGTGCGACTTTGGTCATCTCCGCATCGAACAGAACTCAGCCGAGCTCGGTTTAAGGTTTGCCGTTGACCTAAGGCTTCACGCGTGAAGCAACGCGCCGTCTTTATGTGAATTATGACATCGCAAACCTGCGAAAATCAGAAGAGCTCGCTCACAGACGTACTGCGAGGAAAAAGGCAGATAACAATAAATGTACTTTAATTTCACACTTGATTGCTTGATGGGTGATCCAACTACAAGCGAGTAACAATTTCCCGTATTTTCACTTTCAATTGACTTGTAGCACGCGCAGAATGAGGCTGTCTGTGCATTTGACAGATTACGCAGCAAACATGCAGCAACAATTTGCAGTCGGCCCGTTGGTTCCAGTGCATGTTGGATTGTTTTTCCATTTTGCCTGACAGCTCACAGGTGAATTTCCCATGGAATGTCGTTACCTGATGGCTCCGCAACCCCTCACCGAGACACTGACAATGCGCGAATAACACTTTTTTTTTTTTTTTTTTTTTGTAATAATAATAATAAAAAAAACAGACCTAGCCTAATCCGTGCTGAAGTCATCACTCTGAAGAGATGAAATGCCCAAACTTTTTTTTTTTTTTTTTTTTTTTTCTCAGGCAAATGTGCCGTGCGGTCGTTCCCTCCTCTGTCGCCACCCTCCCGCTGTTGGAGCGGTGTCACTTTCGCTCCTCTCAGGAGAAAGTGCTGTCAGCACTCGCCTTAAAGTGCAGGCAAATTTCACAAAGTCGCTCAGAGTAACTCTACCCTTGGCGAATCTTAAGTGCTACACATCCGGCACAGATAAGCCACAGAATAGCAGCAAAAAAGTGGAGGTAATGGGGCGTCCGTAATATACGCCGTCTGTTGGCGTTCAGGATGTGTGTGTGACTATATATATATATATATATATATATATATATATGTGTGTGTGTGTGTGTGATTATAATTAGCTTGAGTGTTATACATTTTACGTGATTTTTGAGGGGAAAGCCAGCCGGCAAATAAGAACGCAGAGGGAGGGAAGGGGGGGGGGGCGCCTTGCTAGAAGATTCCGAGCTTGTCAATAATTTAGTGGCGCTAACAGATGCAGGAGACCGAGAGGGAACTCTGGCCCTTGGCTTATAGCGTATAGCGCAGTTGCTAGCAGACAAGTAACAGCATTCCACCGTCAATGTTCTTCTTGTGATATTTATTTTGTGTAAATCTGTAAAGCAAATCTCAACAGTCCTTTTTTTGGGGGGGACGGGGATGAAATACTTTATGCTTCACTCCCATTCCTGTTGACACGAAGCAATCGGAGTCAAAAATGTAACAGGATTTCTACTTTGTTTTCCTTCTTGTGAGATTTATTATTGTGCGACTTGGTTATGCAAATATCCCTCATTGTCAAATGTTTTACGCTTCACTGTGTTGTGTTGACAGACGCTCGCATAGCGATCAGAGGAAAATTTAACGACGATTGCATTGTGAATGCTTTTATTATTTTGAAAATTGGTCATGCAAATTTTCCTCATTCTGTATGATTCGTGTTTGTTTTTTTTTTTTTTCCTCCTGAATATTTTGAAACTTCCTTTAGTGTTTAGTGTAGGGGTGTCCAACTCATTTTTGTCACGGGCCACATTGCAGTTATGGCCATAAAAATCACATGTTTTGGTAACATAAGTCTTATATTGCCAAGTTGTCATTTATGATATGTGACAACTTTAAATTTTTGTACAGATTTTCACACGAATCGAGAAAGTTGACACATGATTTGCCTTCGCGGGCCACGTGGACCCCCGGGCCTTGAGTTTGACAGCTGTGGTCTCGTGGCTCTCAAAGTCATTCAGAGCCAAATCTAGCAACAAGATTCCACCCTAAACATTTTTTTGCCTGTTTGGTCATGGAAATTTCTGTCTCTATGATCAGTCATTTTTCTTGAATGTTTATGTGTGCTTCCGTTGTAGTTTGCTTCTCAGTGGACTGTAAATCTGGTCGGGTTTTCATCTTAGCTAGAAGTCCTAATTACATTTGGAAGGGGGTGGGGGGTGGAAGAAGCCAAAACCCGAGCTTAAAAGGTCACGACAGCGATACCTCAGGGAAATGCCACTGCGAACGGCGCACATGCATGAACAATAATATCTGCTCGCTAACCTGTTCCCGTTCTCAAAAACGACCTCCGTCCGCACATTTCTGCGCACGTCTTCGCGGCTCGCCCCAATTTTCTCCTGCGACAGTTTATTCCACTCCCTGAGCACCTCTCCTCACAATGGCCCACTGAATGATGTGGCCAAGCCTCTTGAGCTCCGGTAATGCCACTTCTTTAGCACCCAGCTGCAGAAACGGGAGGCGGGGGGGGGGGGGGGGCGTTGGGTACTTTAAAGACCCTCCAGCAGCGGCCTGAATGTTCTATACCCCACGGACAGACACTTTTATCGGCTGTGAGCTCCAATCTCCCCGCTCTCCAGACACCCTCTCTCGACTACGGCTGTGATATTTCACCATTCGCAGGATGCCGCATTAAACGAGCCGCCGCTGTTCGCCCCTGCCAGCGAGACACGCTTTTGTCTCTGACGGGCTGCGAGGGGGAGGAAACCGATGTGAGGAAGATCAAATGATCCGTGACATATTCATATGTCATTTGAAAATAGCGTTTTTTTGGGCGGCAGGGTCTGTTTTTCTTGACGACCTCAGGTACTGCATTCCATGACATATTGCCCATAAAAGGTTGTTAGTGTTCTATTAACCCGTCGTTTAGGGTGGGGGGTGGGGGGTTATACACGTACCAACAAACATTTTCCTCTCACAGGCAATCAAAGTTGACAGGGCTACGATTTTCAGACGATTCGAAAAGTTAGCTAACATTTTAGTACCCAGTACTAACTAAAAAAAAAAAAAAACAAAACACAACTTATTTGGTTCTAAGATGCGGTTTAATGGATTCATTGCAAAGAACTTCTGCCAGATAGCACTGAGTGCCCGAATCGTGTACCACACAGAAAATCACCTCGAGAAAATCCCGAGTTGTCACGTTTTAAACGGATGACAATCGTAAATGTTACTTCTGTTTTTATATTTAACAATCGCAACATGGGTTCAGCCACGTGTTCCCTGATTGTTTCACTTCGGTAGACCGTACATGCTAACTGTTAGCCTAGCTTCTCGTATCGATAACACCATTCCTCTTTCTCCTTTGTCGTGTTTCCCGGCAATCCGGGTGCCCCGTGGCAACGTGCTGCCTCTCCCAGGTCAGTCTTTGTACTTGACCAGGAGGGACCACTGCAGAACCAAACCCCAACTCACTCATAACCCCATCAAAAAGTTTTGGTCAAATAGGTTGCATGTGCGACAAACGTAACTGCTTAACCCCTGATGTTTGGCTGAGGTAATGGAGTCCTCTTAGCCCCATCGCTTGCTTGGTTCCTCCCTCAAGGACGCTTTGTCACAGACGGACACTCGCTTTGCTCCGATTGATCTCACCACCTTCTGATTTAAGGGGGAAAGCATTGTCCCCAGCCGCCGGCTGACAACTGCCTTGTGCTCCCCATTTTCAATTTGTCCAGAAAATGCACGAGCAGGTGAACTGATGTGACACTTAACACCGTGAACACAATCCCATTACTTCAACATAAAATGCCAATCTGCTGAATTGTCTGTGTAATTGAGAAATCTTTAGAAATAATCCCCATAATACTACCGGGGTTTATGCCCAAGCACTTTAAGTGTCAAAAAAATATATGAAATGTCTCCCCCCCCCCTCCTTTCTCAATACGTTAAACATACATTGGCCCCTTGAGGTACGAGTCACCCGACTTATAAGTATTTGAAAATACGAGCTTTTTAATGCCACTTTTACTTGACATTTCCTGTCAAACTAAACGTATAACTATAAATAGTGCACCAACACTTTTACACATTCACTATAACGGTACTTCGAAGCTGAGATGTCCGTTCAGAGCAGGGGTGTCAAAGGTGGTTTCCTTCAGAGCGCTGTTATAGATATGACATGTTTAAATTCACCAATTGATTACCAATCCCAGTTGTAGTTTCAAAAGGCAGCTTCAGTTCTCCATCCTTTTGCTGCCCCGGCTAAAATCCCCGCGCACGGTGCATTATTTGGATGCAGCGGTCCAGGTTCCGAAGTTCTTTCAACTCTCGATTGATCGAAGCGGGGGTTTTGATGTCCCTCTACAAAATAAAAAACAAAAAACAGGCGCTCATGTTTGCGTCAGACCAGTTTTCTTCCCTCTCCGGAGAGTCTTGCATTTGAATATAAGCCCTGGTCATCCATTTATTTATCAGCCCTGTTTAGGCAGGTGGACGAGGAGTCGAGGTGGGTTTTTGCACGGTTAATTATTCTCAGTTCTCCTAGTTAATCCCTGAACATGGAGGTACAGGCAGATGCAGCCCACCTGCCAGGACGGCACATCTGTGCTCTTGGGGTGGGGGGGGGGGGTGAAGAGAGAATAATTATTGCTCTGCACCCGCGTTTTTCCGAGGTAGACATCTTGACACGAGCAGGTAGATTCCATATTGCGGAGATGTGGATTTTGCTTTGGGGGGTCGGGGGGTTGGGGGGGGGGGGGGACTCTGCAGAAATGCCCCCCGAAGACAAAACTTGTCACAGTTTGAGAAAGACGTAGATATGCTTTGCCACATTGTTGAACTAATCAGTGGAGAACGTCTCTTGTCGAGTATGAGTTATTTAAAAAATGATTTCTCAAGGGAAAATTTGCATGGAATCTTTTTTTTTTTTTTATTAGTCGTGTAAATGTAGAAGACAAATCTCCTCTGCCCTGTCCCCCGTTGTCGTCGTTGTTCTTCATTAGGTCATATTTCATTTTCAAAGTTTATGGCTTATCCACGCAAATAATTGCAATGCATCCCATTGGGAGCTGCGCACATTTTAATCAGCGCTAACCTCAAACTTTTTGACATTATTTTATTTTCTTTTAATTTCTTCGAGTTCCTTCCGAGCAATATGCATATTCAATATTAATTTGGTTTTACCCTTGCCGTGAACAAAGGGTGGTTCTTGGATGCGGAGGTTATGGGAGGGGAGCCATATGCACAAGCTGTTCATACAATATTCATTTGTCAGCAGTGATTTGTATTTCCTTCTTCTACTGTCTCCTAGCAGTACTGGGCAAGTTTCCATGGCTCCTCACAAAAACAATTGTCCGAGGTCCGTGAAAGGGCCTGTAAAAGATTTGGCATTGATTTAAAGAATTACATTTTGATTTTCCTGTTCCAGTCCATGGGGTTCAAAGTGAATCTTTCAGATAAGAATAGCAATGGTGCTGTCTGTTCTTATGAATTTGTTTTGATCGGCGTTGGTTGGACGGTCTGCTGCTTGCTAAATTGAGTTTGGCCTGGGTGGCGGGATTTCCGGTTGAAGGGACTTGCCCGTTTGCCTCTGCTGTCTTCCATTTACCGCTTTGGGCAAAGGTCTGGTTCCTTGATGGAAGTCACAGTTTGGGCCAAAATCGAATTCAGTTGAATGATCAAGGTGATCTTGATTCGGTACAAAAAAAAAAAAAACAAACTGTCACAGAGAGGTTTACGGAGGGGACGACTCCCTGTCCAATTCCCCCCACAAACAGGATATCGATGATTCTACTATGTCAAAAAGCAGCAACATCAATCTATGAATGGTTCTTGGTTCTGTCTGAGCTTCAAACACTCCGGTTAGATTTGTTGTCAGTTTTAAAAAATCGTGAGGCCTTCTATGTCGCCAATAACTTGGTGCAAAATCATAGCTCGAGCTAATGCCCGGACTTATGCAAGTTATGTATTACAAGATCCAGAATTGGAAGCTTCAACTTACCTTTGCCAGCACAAGAAGAGACTTATTTCATTCAACACATCTTTGACCCAACCAGCAACTGAGCATTTGTATGCGTCCAGACTTTTATACGCTTTCAAACTCTTCTGTGTAAATCTGGACGACTTCTTGACCAGATACACGCGTGTATCCAGTTGTCCAAGACGGGGACATTTCTGATTGGCGAAAACATCTATTTCGGTATTAAGGAACGGATCCCCGATGACAGGTGTCTCTAATTTTTCCACGTACCTTCGTATATTATCACCTTCTAAATGTTTAACAGAATCGGACGAAACTATGGATGTCGTGCTATCAGACATATTTTAGTTTCGTCCCAACGGAGTGAACTTGCAACAATGCTTTGTTTGACCGGCAGTATGGCGGCGTCAATGCAAAGTCACGTGATTTTTACGACCAAGGCGCAGTCCCTCTATTTGATCCCCAAATGAGCCACGATACTTTACATTGGTGCGGGGGGAAAAGTGGGTTACCATACAATCCTGGAATGATGTGAATCCAGTGGCCACTCATCCCCAGCTGGGTTCACGGCGCCCGTGCCCACTTGTGCGCTCGCAGACACTCGTGCAGGTGAAAAGCGGGGTCCCCCGAGTGCGTTTGGCACTGCGAGGTGTGCCCAGCCATGCCTAATGGCATCAGAGCACGGTAGAGAGAGCTGATGGCGTTCTGTCCTCCCCTCTGTGAGCCACCACTCTCCCCGGTTGCTGCCCAATGACCCGTCCCCTTGTGCTCCGTCACCTGACCAAAAGTGCACAGAGGGGTAGGCGGAGGCCTGACAAGGCAGCTGTCCACCTGGGAACTCAAATCCTCATTGAGCAAAGGACAAAAGTAAAGTTTGTCTCCTCCTGATATTCCATTGTTTTGTTATTTTTTTTGCTCAAAAATATTCCCAGAAATGCGCATTTTTCGAGTTTTATATCCCTTGCATCATTTGCAGCCAAAAATGCAAGCCAATATGCAACGTGTACATGCTAATTAGGTGTTAAATATTTAACACCCGCTCTAATTAGCTTGCCTGCAGAATCACAGAAAGCCAAACAAATAATCGACTAATACCGTATTAGTCAAACATGTGAGCCGTGATCTTCCGTCAACCTGCCCCACTTTGCAATCTCGATGCGTTGTGACTGGGCCCGTCCGTGCGCGATGAAGAAAAGGAGCTCTGAGGATACACTTTCCATTCACAAATACAAAGTTTTATTATTATTATTTTTCTAGTAGTAGTAGTAAATTTATTAGGAAAGAATTTGAAGGTTTGAGTCCAAATGTCACGATCATTGGGTTGACTACTATAAATATGGCTTTTGGTACAGCGGTTATAGTAGGCTCGTGACACAAATTCAGGTTACGTTGAACAGAACGTTGTCATAAAATGAGGACCCCCCCAGCGCCCCCTTCCTTCCCCAGTACCTTTAATCCTGGCATGGGCACGTTGGAGCGTGATTGGCATCAGCCACAGCTTCTGAGCACATCAGGGCCTGATGAGCACCGGCTCTCCGGAGACAGTTTGGTGAGAACACTGAGGTGGAATATTCATGCCACTGAGCAAAGGGGCTAGGAATCTCTTGAAATGCACCGAGCGGTGCTGCGGAGCCAGAACACGAACACCGGAGCTTCAATAGAGTCGGCACAGCCAAGATCTCCTGATTAATTCCAGTTTTCGCATGCGTGCGCGACAGCGGCGTTCACATTAGCAAACTGATAGCCATACAGTAGGTGCAATCAGGGGTGGGATGCCCAAAGTCCTCCTCATCCAAAGGCCCATTTCAGCGCAAAATCACATCATCGGGATCATTCACCTGCATTTGCATATTTTACGAAATGGCTGTCACAAACAAAGCAGATCCACAGTGACATTTTGTTGCAAGGCTTTTGAGTTAATTGTGATATGAAGCAGGCAAAACTGCAATGCTGATTTGCCATCATTCCCCTTTGCTGCTTCAAAAAGACACTTGAAAAGAGTTGTCAGTACAAAAAGCTGCGCTGTCTGTTTTTATCTGCATTTCATTTTCTGCCGTGACTTTCAGAAGCCACTGCGCAAGATATTAAATAAATTCAACGTGTCAAGGCTGCGGCATCCGTTGTTGTATTGTTCGGTCCTCCTCTGCGGACGTTTCCTCGATGAAAATGTCCAGTTAAACCAAAATGGTTAAGACGCTGCTGACGCGTGCGTTTGAAAGCAAAGCGCGACAAGCAACTGTGAGTTTAAACAGACCCGATTTCCCGACTGAACACCGCTGCAAACCGCCGTGATCATCATCATCATCATCCGGCCAGCTATTTATAGCGAGCTAACCTTTTGTAACTGGGCCCTGATCCAAAGCGCTCTCTCTTTCCCTCTCAGCCTCTGCCGCTGACTGGCCTAAAGATTACACACACCTTCCTCTTAGGATTTCGAAGCGATTATCACCACGTCGTGGGAGGCCAGTCAAAAACTTGCTCTTTTGTGATTACCATTTGGGATCTGATTCAAGGACTAGAATTGAGCCAAAAAGCTCCCCGGTGTGCTTTTAACTCAAGTAGAATCGACTGTATTTCTTGTTTTGCCACCTAAAGTTCTAAAGTTATTCACGTCCTTCCCAGATGCCTTTTCTCGTCCGCAGATGATCCATGTACCTAATAGGCCAGTATCTCAATGGAGCTGTTGGTTGGTGCGAGGTGGAGGGTGGGGGTGGTGGTGGGTGGGCTGTGGGGGGAACAGTTGTCTTTGAACAGGTTCATTGAGAGCTGCTGACATTTTCACAGGACGGGAAAGCCGACAATTTAGAAATAGGCATTTGACGCTCTTTGCGCTAGCAGGATGCAAATTGAGAGCGCGTGACATTTGGAAATCTGTTTCATGCTGATCTTGTAGCACAAGAACTTCTGCAGGGCTTCACTTTTGGCTGCATAATTCGCAAGGATGCCCTGCACGACTTGCGAACAGCTTCTTGTGTCACTAACGGTTTTTGACGTCTTTTATGAAAGCCCCGATGTTACGATCTGCACTGAGCACTTTGGGAATCAATAGCTTTCCGGCTCCTGCATTGTATAATATGCTTGCGGTGTAGACAAACACCAAATTTTCTGTATATATTTCGTTTTTACGCATTCCATACTGTACACACATGCTTGGTTTCCATTAGATTTTTCTAGTGCTTCATTGGCTCAGTAGCGACTCTCACTTTTGGACTCGAGTGCTGCTTACCGCAGTGTTTACAGTATTTCCTTGCAATCATCTACTTCACCAGCATCGCATTTTCACCAGATTAGCATACTGGGGTGGAAGGGAAGTGGAGAAAAACACTGAACTGCAGTACAGCTGATACAAGAAATCAGACTTGGTACGCGGAAGGTTGCCGGCACTGTCGCGTCATAAATTGCCACGTGGCGCTACGCCAACGGTACATTGCATTAATCTGATGCCTTCGGTGTAATAAAACGCAGCACACGGGAAGGAGCGGGGGCAAAAAAAACAAAACAAAACAAACAAAAAAAAAAAAAACGAGGCGCTTTCTGCAGATTGCAGATCTTAAACAGGGGAGCTGCTTCCCAACAATACAGGCGGACGCGCGCGTCAAAGATCGTATCAGCATGCAGGATTACGGCTTTGCTAAATGAGATGACGTTCGCTCTGAATTAGAATTTCCTCCTGTTGTATGCATATGCAAAAACATATATTCCAAGTTGCATTTGGGGCAATCTGCACATCCGAGAACACGGATACCATCCTTTTGCATTTCCCAATCACAGCACACTGTGTCGGCGTTTAATGAATGAGAAAATCTAGTTGCACGCTGAATCTTTTTTTTGTTTGTTTTTTCTGGGACCTCAACTGCTGTCGGCATCGATTTGGGAGGAGGAAGATTTTTATCTTTTTAAACGAAGGGGAGGGATGTCATTGAGTTCCATTTTCCCTTCTTGGGGGCAGCACTTCACTACCCAGTCCACCCAAGTTAGAACGCTGATTTGGTGAGAAATAGAAGACCACCCCAGAATCGATATGAAGAGTGCATACTTTGCTTGAAGTAACTTCATGGTCCTAAAACGATGGCTACCCCACAACTTCTACTCCCGTCATGCGCAAGTGTCTTTTAATTGCCGTTAATGGCAACAGAGGGCACTTTTGCTGCTACTCTGTGACAGTCTTGTCATGTTTTTCTTTATGCCTCTTTTTTTTTTTTTTTTTTAGTCGGACTGTCTCTTACCCCGCTGCGTGTTCAGTCAATTATTACCGTGTTGCCGTTTATTGCCGCCGGGTATTATGTTTATGGGGCGGCATTGGTGGCATTTAGCATGGATGTCTCCCTGATTTAACGGCAAATAAATAACCTGTTAACATCGGTAAAGTCATTGACTCGAACTTCTAAACTTTTTACAAGTAGACTTTATTGTCGGCGGCTCACATAAATGCCCCGTAGCCTAGATTTTATCAGCATGTGACAAATGTCCTGCCACAAATACAGAATCCACAATCTCAAGTCAGTTTATTGCTCCGGCGCACACGTAAGCTATATATCTAGAATATCTGTTTGCGTGTTGGACCTCCATTTGTGAATAAATGCCAGGAAGTCTGCAAACTGAAATTACCCAGCTTCTAGTCATTGTTACCAGCGCACCCCGCTGCCAATTGCTGTTTACTAATCATGCCCCATTATCGTAGGGAAAAAAAAGAACAGGCAGGAACATGACGCCCGTGTGCCACAGCCATCGTTTTTGTTTTCCTTTCAGCCTCCGCTGGCTCGTTTTTTTTTTTTCCCTATCATTTGTGAAATCAGGTGTAGCAGCAGGGGGAGACTTTGCACAAAATGCATCTCCCGGAGATCCTGCACTACAGCGAGAGAGCGTGAGAGTGAGGGAAGGCGGCGGCGGCGGCTGCTGAGCGAGGCAAAGTTAATGAATAGAACAGTTGGAAGCTGGCTGGAGACGGCCTCCGAACATTTGTCACCTCAACAGGCGTCGTCTCTGTTGTGAGATTGGATTTTGCTTTTTATTTTATTGTTGTTTTGCAAAAAAAAAAAGGGGGGGGGGGCAAGCAGAGCCTCACTTGTAAGTGGCTCGGCGCAGTGCTTTTTGATGCGAAAAGTAACGTGTTTTCACCTCCCGCCGGATTCTGGCGAGAATGTGGCATTCCTGCTTTTTGCTTGCATGAGTGGAGAATCCGATGCGCTTGCCCACGCTGTTGTGATATACACATCTGAAAGCATGTTTTGAATACACAAAAATTTTTTTTTACCCCCCCCCCCCTCCTCCGGAGAACATAACTAAAACTATCCATTGTAAAACTCACCTAGCCGTAATATTTCCAATATAATGTTCAGACAGTATGTTATCCCAACATGATTAAAGAAATTCCATGGCAAGCCAAGCAAAATGTTTTTAAAATCAGACATTCAAATTAAAAGCACGGCAGTATAAAAATACCGAAGAATCCTTAATCCCCCCCCCCCACCACCACCCACACACACACACTTTACAGGTTCTCTCTCACTTCCTAAAGCCAAGATAATTTAGGTGACAAATTTTGTTCTGCACAACCTTTCCTCAAGTCAATCAGTGATGAGTTGACGTCACGCCCTCGATATAATTTTGGAGTTGTAAATTTGACAAGTCCACTCATCTGCACAACCCCTACTTTGTGGTTCTTGCGTGGATTTCCTGGGAATAATCTGGGTTCCTCCCATATTCTCCGAACCATTCAGTTTTTGTTTGTTCTTGATCCCCAATCCCCGTGAATACTGAGCACTCTCTTTCATGTCTTCAAACCTTAATTCTTCCTTTTTATATTCCTGCAAATCACTCTTTCGTCCCGGTTGTACTTTGACCATTGATCCTGCGTCGTCCTCGTCCTCTTCTGTCTGAAGAAGCCCTTGCCCCGAAGCGTTCTCCGTAAAATGAAGGAGGCAAACGCGTGTGATGTTCAGAACTAGTTAATGGTGCACTTGTTCCATGTAATTGGCCTGGAATAGCACTGTAATTTGTGACTGGAGAACGCGGACTTGACTTGAGAAAAATGCAAATGTGTGGCAAAGCAGCCCCTTGGTTAATCACTTCTCCACAAAGAGAATACTTTGAGTTCATTAGTGTGCCATTTGCATATCGCCTCTGTAAAGGGAGAGTTCATGCCAAACAAAAATGCATCTTCTTTCAGTCACAAAAAGGGCTCTACAAATTGCCCCACGTTACGCTCCATGAAAACAATTTTCATGGTATCAAGCGACTGTATAGTTCGGCTAAACGGCAGCCGCTCTATTTAGTGAATGCGGAGGTACACCGCCTCCGTGACGATTGAAAACCCTTCTTTTAACATTTCAGGCTTCAACTGCATCCCGTGCTATTCTTGATGCAACAAAATGCATCGAAGGTAGCGCGACGCATTTCAAAGCGGGCATTGCATGGAAAACCTTTTGATGCGTTGTTGAAGTATCTCGGCCTCCGGAATGAAGTCTGAGTAGTATCTACAGAGACCACTGTATAACGATACATTGAGATAAATATCGTTTGTGCCATGTAGTCCTTATGCACATGAAAACCTGAAGGGACTTGAAGACAAAATAATCAAATGTAAATATACGAATCGTAGTCTGCAGCACATTTGACCAGTGTGAAGCTTCACGGTTTGAACTTGTGAAGAGAAAAATTCACAATACAGCTCTTTTCAAATGTTTTTCCCTACCCTCTGCAGGACGGGCGTGATGTCTGCCTTTTTACCCTTGAACGTAAGAATCTCTCTGGGCTCATCAGCTCAAGATGCCCGTGGTGGGAACAGAGAATGTTGACAACAAGGCCATCATAGCTGCGCAATTGGTTGTCTGAAGCAAGTCAAAAGGATGGAGAGGAAACTCCGGGGATTGGATGCAAAGTCTGTGGGAGTGTCGCAGGACTGGTTGGCCGCAGGGGTGCCAAAGTCAGAATCTGCCTGCCTGGCTGTGATTATCTGTCCATTTTGTCCCAGTCATTAGACTGGAGGCCCCCCACGTACCTTTAAGTACGTGCAGTGCACACCGCAGTGCGTCTGGGCCTCGCTCTTGACCATGGAAAGGTCGGTCTGGAGAACACTTTTCAGGTGGTGTCTCAATTATGCCATTGAGATTATGAAGAGCGCCATTACTATTTTCACTCTCGGCTCTGTGAGCACACTTTGCCCGGCCAAATGGATGTAAAGTGGACGGTCATCACATGACCTTCACTGACCGTTTTTTTTTTTTTTTTTTTTTTAAATCCAAAAAGCAACATGTAAACACCCACCCTTCTGACACAACAGGATGAGCCGAAAAAAAATGAAAACCCAGTTCCGTCCTTTTTATTTATTTATTTTTTTTATATCCACCTCTAATCCTCAACACACGGATACATCGCCAAAAACAATTGCCCCAAGAGCCCCAAAACAGACAGCTTCTGTCAAGAGCATGGGACAAGGGGTAGAACCCAAATGCAGGACTCCGAGGCAGTGTCATGATTTTTGACAGTGGTTTTATTCCAGGCAGAGGTCATACATAGGTAAGCAGTCCAAAATGGGGACGGCACAAAACATGTGGCAGAATGCAAGGTCCAAAAACATGAAAATGGGGTCGGATAACTATTAGGCCAAAACAAGACTTGGCTCTGGTGGCACAGGCAGGCTGGGACGCGATAACGGGGCAAATGTGGCCTGGCCACGCCCTGACAGCTTCTGCCAACACTGTTAGCTAACACCAGTCTGCACATCCAACAAAATGTAACACAAATGGGTGAGTAACATGTGCATATATTAGTATTATATTATACATAATAATAATACTCATGCATATATTCTTTATCCTCCGCAAACAACGAGTCGACTTGTACTCTGTCCTTACGTTTTCATGCAGTCCTTTTGTCATGACAAACATTAGCAATATT
Organism: Syngnathoides biaculeatus; assembly: GCF_019802595.1. Classification (NCBI taxonomy): domain Eukaryota; kingdom Metazoa; phylum Chordata; class Actinopteri; order Syngnathiformes; family Syngnathidae; genus Syngnathoides; species Syngnathoides biaculeatus. Next base: position 4,501,359 of record NC_084660.1, read on the forward strand.
ACATCCCAGTCCGTATGACCTGTTTTGTAACATCGTGCTTTGTACCACTTTCACCTTCCTTCTTCTGCTCCTCCTGTTTGTCCCTCTGCCAGTCTCTCACGGAATGAATTCCCATTTAGCACGGCTCCCTTCTTCTCCCCCCCCCCCCCCTCTCCACTGCTAAACACTTTTCTCGGATAATGTGGCCTTGCAGTTTTGGATGATGAACTGAGCGCAGTTTCTCTCCACAAATCGCAATTGCATTAGGTGGGCGGCACTGTGGGGGTATCTGCATCAGTCAACGCGTGAATATATGTTGTGAATTTTCACAACGATGATAAATGTGCGAAATGAGAAATATTGCACCGAGAGGAATATGAAAAATGGGGCAGATGTTTCAACTTAAGGAAGTGCATTGTCTATTGCTCCTGCGTCTCGGTTGTTCATTGTACTTATGTAGAGTTTTCTGTACTTTCCCTGACCATTTTTCTGAGAAGTTTTCATTTTTACTTGTGACATTGAAACAGGTACCTACTTTTTATGCCTTTGACAAAAAAAAAAAAAAAAATACTTTTTTCAACTCCCACAGAAGATAACGTGATGTGGAAAAAAATGTAAAAAGAGAGAAGTCAACTCTGGTTGAGATTTTGATTGACTGACTGAGATCCTAGCGGCTAGAAAAACGGTAAAAAAAACAAAACGAAAAAACCGAATGCTAACGTACAACGGATAACTCCATATCTGCATGGACAAGGAATAAATTAAACCTTTGACATTGCTCCCCTGAGCGTAAGTACTTCAGCCGCCTATTCCTCTGGCCCTCCTTCTCTACTCCATTATTATTCCTCCTTGTCAAACATTTTGAGAGTGCATCAAAATAGTGACGCGGCAGAGGGGCTGAGTGGAAATAGAGACAGAGGGAGCAGATCGACAACACAGCTTGGAGAGCAGCGTGGGGCCGTGCTTTGTTACTCTTCTTTCCAAGCGTCCGGTGCAATGTGCAATGGCGGGGGGTCGCGACCGCTTGCCCCGCACCTGAGCATCTGCGGGGGTACGGCTGAGTTGGGGGTGGGAGTGGGGATGGGTGGGGGTCGAGGAGGGCCTCTTTAGCGGTGAGAGACGGTCCACTTTTACACAAAACACTCAAATGTTGAGTTTGGTCCCTCGGAAACAAATGTCGATTGTTAGCAAAGCTAGTCTCCCAACTTTTGACCAGAACTGTAGAATCTGTCCTCGGGTCGGATGCTGACACCCTCGCTTCTCCTCCCCCTTTTCTCTGCAAAAAGGGCTCAAGGCACGTTGGATGTCGAGTGAACAGCTGTTTGAGTTATATCTGCAAGAGTGAGGCAAGGCTAAGTTTATCGACGCACTGCACACGAGATGGACTGGATAGCGGAACTGGATTGCAAGTTTTATTTTTTTTTTCGTTTCTTTTTATAAGCTAAACTGCCTTAGAAGTGAATACAATAGTGTTGTATCTACTAAAGCTACTGGAAATGTTATTTCCATTTTTAAACACCAGTAGCTCAGGTTACCCCGATATCAGTAGCTTGGCAGAGCTTGAAAGTAGGACTACTAGTATATTCTTTAACTGTACAGCGTGACGTGCACCTGGTCTGCAACTGTGCACTTATCACAATTATTGAGCAGACCGCAGTTTGAAAACTTGCTTGGGTGATACCGGATACAGTATTCGGAACATTTGTAGCATTGCCTACCTTGTGCATGGAAGCAAGTGTGTGTACTCGTGACTTGCCAACGGATTTTTTTTTTTTTTTTTTTCTCCCCCCCACTTCTCAAAGTGATTGTGGCAGTTTGGATTACAGTTATAACCTGTTCTCCTTGCCTTCAGATGGCGGAGGACTTCTCTGATGCAAAGTGTCAGGGGCCAGCTTATAATTAACTCCCCTGCCAAATGGTATTATATAGTATCAAGGTCCTGACGAAGCCTAAGGAAGTGCCAGTGTGCTTGTTCGTTGCCTAATAAGGTCACCATATGGCACGCTAAATAACAGTGATTTTGGCCATTAAAACACATTTAGTCTCGCTGTCATCGTCCACCGCATCACAGTTTTGTCTAACTAGAATCCATTCCGGAATACACGTGGACGCGCGTTTGCGACCTTGGATAAATGTACTAATGGTTTGTGTGGTCCAAAAGAAGAACAGTATGGAGGGTGGGTGGGGGCTTACTGATACTAGGATAAAAAGGCCGCACGTCTCAGCTCCTTCCATCGATGGTTCAATCGGATTTATTTTAGAGCTCTTCAGAATAGTTCATAGTTTTGTTTTCGTGTGTGTTTAGGTCATTATTCAGTTGGAGGGCAGCACATTTTGCACCAGAATGTCGTTATTGTCTTGAGATTTCATTGGAGAGAGAAGACTGGGCATAAAAACGATTTTCTCCCAATCAACCATCGGTTGCCATTTTTCATTTCATGACCTAAAATCGTTGTATGCACAAATAAGTAAACTGCATAAAAATCCGAAATGTGCCATATGACGTTGAAATCCCAAAGTGGGGGAAACTGGTTGGCTTGCTTTGGGGAAAAATGGCGCCAGCTCGAGATTCCATCGTAACCTTCACTGCATCGAGACTTTGTATCCCGGGTGTAGTAAAGCAGTTCCAGAACAAAAACTGTCATAGTTGGTCCGGCGTTCAAGGTATTTTCAGTAACCATTGGTTTCCTTTACTTTAAAAGGTACCGCAACAATTTTGTCACTTGGGTTTATAGACTGACTGACAGAAAATTGCTGATTCCACAGTTGGTAATGTCGTGAGGACAGACCTCCCTCATTTGCCAAACAATGCTAATTTGGTTCGATCGCTTCCTTCCTGCCCACTGCAACAAAACGTACCATCTTGGCGGGCTCATAAAGTACCAAACAAATGTTGTAAATGTTTCAAGAAGTGCAACTTTAGCTTTTCAAGAAGGTTTCCACCCCATAAATGCCGTGTTTCCAAAGTCACATTGACGGGTCTCCCGAGGGACACACTCGCGTTGCTGGAACATGAATTCCTACGTGTGCGTTCATGGATGCAAACCAGCCTTTTTATTTCATCCAGATGGAAGTTTTATTCCATATGGGGCTGTTAACTCGCGCTAATCTTGAAAATTTTGATATTATGGGTAATAGAGAGCTAAATTGCATTCTTCTTAATATTACCTTTGCCAATCACAATCACACACGGTGGATTAAATGAATGATTAGTGCTGGGAGCTACTTAGGTTGAATGTCACCTCTGCAGGTGTCAATCTCCAAAGGTTCAACGGTGATGGAAACGATCCCATCTCCAGCTCGCGTATAGGCCCCACTCTACCGATCGGCACTGATGGATGACTCCTCGTTGCTCCAGGTATTTCAGTTGTAATGATTTAGACATGCTCACTGGTTAGAGTCTTGCCTAATTGCACGAGAATGAGTGGAGGCGTTATTGCTAATTCAATCCGAGCTCAACGGGGGGCCCATCTCATCTCGGGCACGCGTTTGTCCTCCTGTTGCACTTCCCTCGTGATTATTATACGTCGCGATTAGCAGCAATTCACTCCTGAATATTTCGTCCGGACGTTAAACGATGAAAAAGACAAGAAGGCTCTCTCTGCATTACGCCTTGACAGGCTCTGAGCTCCGTTTTGTTCAGCTTGATTGGCTTACGTAATTATACTTTCCCTGCAAGCCGGCCTCAAAGTATCGCCGAAAAACTGCCAAATTTACATAATCAACCTCTGGAATGACTTCCACTTTGCAGTATAATCGCAATGTCTGTTTAAATGCTTTTTGTTTTAGGCACAGGCCATTTGGTTAAGCGCAATTCTTTTGTATGTCATTATAATAATACAAAATAAATTACGTTGCTCAAGCGAGACCTTTTCATTTCAAATCCTTGCACCGCTGATGTCATTTTGGGTTTTCGTGAATATCCAAGTTTTGTTTCAAGCAGAGGTGGAATAGAACTCACACTCTGTACTTAAGTAAAAGTCGAGATACTCGTGGTACATAATGCTTGTAGTGAGTACTCAACTTGCTCTATGAAGCTTACCACGACTGAAACAAACAATTGAAATTTACGGAATTACATGAATGGAACACGTTAAAGCCAAAATCATCATCGTCGACTCAGCAGCATTTTGTGTTAACGGACCTTCAAGGGAGGCTGGCTGACTCTAAAATAAAGTACATCACAGTCATACAGCCAATACGCAAAATAAAAATCTACTCGTGCACTAACAATATTGGTTACATCTCAACAGGGGTTTCAAATGGCTTCAGAATGCGAAATAATTCTGGGAAAATCATAGAAAAACGATCTCAAGACCCGCAACTAACCCCGACTTAATAAGCTGCAATCAAAGCTTTCCCGGAAACTCCCGGAAGCATCCGAAGGCCCATTTGATTTCAAGGTTGGAGGTTGTGGGGGTGGGTGTTCCATAATGAATCCCAGCGTGGGGCACCCCCCCCCCCTGCGAAAAGCAGAACACACTGATTAGAGGCTCAAGCAAACACTGCAAAGGACACAAATAGTGATTAGCGTGTATTTGCAACTCTTAAAAGGAGAGAGGATATCAGTGTTGTTTGGGGGGGTTGTTAGAAGAAGAAGAAGCGGATGAAGAACACGGAAGCACAGCGTGTTATTTGTTAGCTGTCGTTGACCTTTCAGATTAATTTAAAGATGACAAATTATCTTCCGATTACAACAACGTGCTTTTAGAATTAGTGCATTGACCGAAACGTGCATCATTGGTGTATCTTCACTTGGGTGGATGGATTCTCTTCCGATCATGGTTATTGTTTTTTTTTAAACGGGTGAGTGTGAATAAGAGCAGCCTGAGTTACAAGTCCTCCAAATCTCCGTCAACTTCAAGTAGTTTGAAAAGGATACATTTTGGAACATTGGTCGACTGCTGCAATGTCTTTTGTGCTTATTTTGCTGCCCAGTCTTTAACTAATAATTCACGAGTGGAAAATCATTATTTTAACTATTGCAACCCCACTCGACACAAGAAAATCACGCCTGATGTATTTCAAACGGTCTGCTAGCTTACGACTAAAGCTACGTAGCGTCCATATCGCCGTGCTTCAAACTTTTAAGCAATTGATGAAACGCAGTCGGCGCATGTTGGCTTCTCCGCTGGAAAGACTGAGCTTCTAGCGTGATTTGAGAAGATGCAGGCAAGCGGAAGTCCATCTCACGTCAGATGCCGAATCGTCGATGGCCAAGTATGCAGCGACAACAAGGAATTTGTCTCCGGCAGTCGGTGCCACTCTGGTGCGACATTCAGAACAAAGAACTAACAAGAACAAAGAAGAAGAGACATTCGGTTAATAGAAACGATTCGGTTATAAGAGTCACAGATGTACAAGATGCAGAATCTTCCTCATTGAGAGCAGTTAAGAGTGAGACAATGCCCCACATTATGCTAAGCTTGTACAGAGTACCCTTAGCCGTCGGCGCATCACCGTTACACACCGGTGCAATGGCATCTCGTCCTTTCTGCTTTCCCCTCACTTTCTAATCATCTGTTGATTGAAGAGATATTTAGAGAACGGTTATATTTCAAATGACTTTAATACTGTGGTACAACTTTCCATTGAAAATCAACTCTACTCAAAACGATTCTGACCTGGATTTATCCAATTAATTTGGCGGCGGTTTGATGGTCTTGGTCAGCGGCAGCAGAAAATCGAGCCCTTGGAATCAACTCTTGTCTGCACCTCAGAATTTTACTCGCAGCGGTACGACATGCCCGAGGTTGATGAGTGCGATGAGGCGTCTCGGTGGCGTGGTTATTTGATTGGACAGTAATGCCGTCACACTCGTCAGCATCTTGATATCCACGGAGGTCGTAATTGGGTAGCGCTCCAGCCACATAAACAAAGCCATAGGCGGTTGATTAGTCCCCCGGCAGGCATTGTTGTGCATAACGTTAGCGGCTGCCGCTTTTGTTTTTTTTTCCCGAAATGCGGTGCAGCACATTTGATTGGCACAGTTCAATTGTATTTAGCTTTTACCCCATGTTTGCATTTCATGTTTTAGAATTTTTTTTCGAATGTTTAGGGACAAATATTGGATCTTGGTTGTGTGCTTGCTGTGAAAAGTTTGAGAAAGACTGAAATCCAGCAAAATAGTGTTTTGAGACATTAAATTCCTCTCATCTTTTTCCAGAAAAGTCGGCAAATCGAGTTTGATGACACCGCCCGTTCAACCCCGAGGGAAGAAGATTCAGAAGTCTTATGAAGACGGCTCTACCACCGCAGATCGCCTGATGCCGAGAAGCCTCTGGAGGTAAGTTGAACCGTACCAGGGGGAAGGGGGGTGGGGGGAGCAAAACAAAATGGCTTTTAACTCCACGAGACAAACCACTTGTCTGCTTGCCTTCAAAGCTCGCCCACCTCATTCTGTGGTGAGCAAGCACAGCAAGAGGAAGAGCATGATTACATTAGCGTGAAGTCAAATCTGCCTTTTGTGAAATGCCAAGCCAATTAGCACATTTTTGTTGCGTGCCCCTCTTACCGATTCGAAGCTTTTGCATCTTCCACAAAGGATGATGCACATTTTAAAGGCGCATTTCGGAGAGGGTTCAGCCCTCCTGTGGGACCGATCCAGCTCGGTGGCTCGTAAAAGAGATCTATTACCGTTGCGGGAAGCCAACAGGCCCAGGCCGGTAATGTGGACCACGACCAAAAGTTTAGCGACGACACACATTCGGCTTTGACGAAAATCTCAATCATCAATCGGTTCCGCTGTTAAGAGACGGAAGAGGGGGGGAAAAAAAAATCCTTGAACACTTCAAGATGAGCTGAGAATTATACTTTGGGGATCCAAAGTATCATTTATGTCCTTATTGATTATTTGGCACTGAAGACAAGCTTCAAGTCTCGATAAACTCGACTGGTCATTCTTGATGTAGCTTAGCCTTTTTTTTCTTTTTTTGTGATTTTTGGCTCCCAAGACAGTTTTCTCCCAACACCTGTTTAATATTTACAATCAAAGGTTTCTCGTTCTTTCACCGTTAAAATGAACGAGGTGGGAATTATTTTTAGACGTGGCTCTTCGTTCCCGTTTTTGCATTTCACAGTCCAAGATGATTTATCTAAAGACTGTGCCGCGTGAGTGTGTGTGCGCTCTGTGGCCCGCAGCTATTTTCCACATGGGCAACCGTGAAGTCATATTGACACTAAACATATGGTCGGCCCCGTTTGGAGATATACTTGTAGCCTCCCAACGTTTCACTTGTCTTAATGAATAATTCCATGGTGGATTCTGGCATCTGGAATCAGTGAAATTTTTCAACAATACTTTCATGCATGAATTAGCTGGCCGCGTTTCTACATGGCGTAATGGTGGAAGACAGCCCTTTGTAAAATTACAAATACAGGAAGGAAAGAAATGGATGAGTAATTTATATCCAGCGGTGGGGAAATGGCACCCGTTGGCTTGACCACTATCAGAAGTACTGACCTACATTTACAACCTAAATTCTAATATTTGTTGCATGAAATTGCCTCAGTTGATTCTCTTCATTTGGTGGCATTTTTCTTGGCTGCAGTACATGGATATGAGTTCTTTTGGCGAATCAGATTTTAGCCTCTGTTTTAATGTCTAACTCATCTCCAAATTGCTTTTATAATCACAAACATAAGCTATGTTAGAAATGGCACCATTTATCATTAGCTAGTTTTGCTATTCTCATCAGAGGGCGAGTTAGCTCGTCCACGTCAATTTCTGTCCTCTGATTGGTTGGTGAGAGCAGAACTGATCCAGTCAAGCTTGAGTCGCAAGACATGCTTCATGTTCAACGCCCGTGGCCAATATGCTGTGTTTTAATATGAACGCAAGTCCAAGGCTCAAATGCTGCAATACTTTTGAGAGGACAAATATCCAAACCTGGTAATGATTTTTTTGGTTTCAGTTTAAATGCAGGACTTGCATTTTATTAAATGTAGTTTGATACACACACACACACACACACAAAAAATACTTAGGAACCTCGGGGATGAACAAACCTTAGCCCAAGGCTGTTCTTTAAAGTGTGGTTCTACTGTATGTCATCATAACACAAGGCATCAGATCGCCTTGCCCTCCAAAAGTCAGGCGTCACTTCGGACTGCCAGGCCCGCCATATGCTTCCACTCACTGGAACCTGTCGACTCGACGACCGCAAGACTAAGTCCATCTCCAAGTGTATGTCTGCGGATCAATGGCGGGAAGCCAGCGTTGCGCCCGGGACGTTTAGATGGACGTAAAGGAGCAGGTTCAGCGGCGGGCCAGATGGTCTGAAGCCAAAGTCACTTTCCTTAGTTGTCACGTTCGGGCTGCGACTGTTCATCCAGCGGTGAATAGACACTCTTGCCTGAAGGTCAGCTTGGACTGGATTTGGTGCGTGCAGCATTTTGGAGTTGTTGGGAGCCTTTTACATTTCGATATTTAAATGCCAGTAAACATGAAGAATAAAAGGTCGTATTCGGAGTGAAGTATTCCCCATCATGTTTTGAGTCCCCCCCCCCCCATTTAACTCAAAAACAAAGTACCCCCCCACCCCCTTAAGCTGCTCGTATTATATAGGAGCGTAATATCTCATTTTTCCAGAAATATACTTGCAGATTTGCTCCATCCTGACATTTCTCTCCTGTATGTTTTGATTGACAGATTGGTCAGATTCTTTTTTTTTTTTTTTTTTTTTTTTATAGCTTGGCAGTGACAGACTTGACTCAATTTTCCAAGATTTCTGGGAGTTTGTGACATAATGACTTGGAAACTTGCTAAAAAAAAAAAAAAAAAAACACACAGGCACTGTTAGTGCCTGGTCTTTGTTGTGTTTTAGTGGCAAAAGCGTGGTACAAAGATGCAAACATTCAAGGCACCCTTGCGATTAAATTTAGCTCGGCCATATTCCTGAACGTTACCAAAAGATTATCCTTTGGCGTGAGGCGTGTTAAGAAGGATTTCACCTCTCCGATCTGCCCAGAAAATAATCATAAATGTTAAACCTGCTTGATATTTCCGATTGCAAGTTTTGATGTGTGTGTGTGTGTGTGTAGTCAATGCTGAATTATGTTGGACTCTCAAGTGTCAGGAATCCCAAAAGTCCTTGCAACTATTGTGTAGTGACCAAATAATATACAGGAACAATTAGCCTGGCTTTTTTTTTTTCTTCTTTTTGGATTTTAGATGTCCTGTTCCTCAATGCGTCTTCTCACAGGTCGGTCTTGGGACGAGGCCAGAAATCTGGTTGAGAGGAGCGGACTCGTTTCACTGGATTTCTGCACATAAACGCCGTGGGCCACAAAATGAGCAGATATTGATGACAGTCCAATACCGATGGGGTGTAATTAATGCCCAGGTGATACAGGAAGGACATTGACAGCAATGTGGGTCATTTATCACCACCGGGCTCAGTCATTCTCGCCCCATTGAGCCATTGGAGGAGGAGGCTGGCTGAGCGGAATCTTAATTACAGCCTCAACCCGGCACGCCTGAAGACAAGGGGGACAAGACCGGAAAGCCGAACAGTCATCTGAGGCTGCTGTCCGCCTTCTATTTCATTTCCGCCATCATCAATACGCTTTTGGTGCACCGTACACGTGTAACGCTCCGGGGGGGGGGGGGGGGTGCACATACAGGCTCAATAAGTGAATGAATGTGGCGCTGGGGGAGTCCGTCTCAGTGGGACTCGGGAGTAGATTACAAAGCTCCCGAGGAACTATTTCCCCATCCTAGGAAGACTGACCGGCGTTATGCCCAAAGGCAAATGTTGAGACTCCGCCTGCTGCACGCTACATCATGTTGTGCGAACCCAACGGCAAAAACACTGATTCATCCAAAGGGAAAAATCAACAGGAAACTTGCGCTCTAGCTTTACTTGGTTAGAATGTCAGTAATTATGAAGATGATTACTGATGTCATTTGAAATACCAACAAGCAGTAATCGTATTTTGTATAGTTGATAGTAATCACTCACCCTCCCGCCCCCCCCCCTTCCAGCTTAATGCAGTAAACTATCATCGTGGGTGATAAGTTCTAAAGCCACCCACAATTAGGGAAGATTCGTGGTATTAGAGGCTTGTCGTGGTCTTGTGGTGCAGGTCCCTGCCCCTCATCTGCTCGAATGAACCCTAGAATATATGGGACCCAGCGGAATATTTGGCTTTGCCAGATCGTTGCCATCCATGCCTCGTCCCAGCACTTCCTTTTTCCTGATCCTGAATCCCGGTGTATCGACCTCTGCCTGTCGTCTGACCAACCCCGTAAGCTTAACGTCCTTGATACTGCTGCTCTCTCTGACTGACCTCCTGGCTTACGACCTTGGAACAAATAAAGACCTTCCTTTAACTGGCTCCCGGCCTACCGAGTCGTGCATTTGGGTCCACAGGAGAGTCCTGGTCATGACAAGGCTATATAATTTAAAAAAAAAAAAATAGAGTTTGACCTCTCCCACTCACTTGAAACGCATTTAAACTTGTTTGAAAGTACTTTTTATGAATAGGGAATAGTGTCGGAAATGGGATTGGGTCTGTGTGACATTTAGACACTCTGATAATTAACTAGAACTGAACACAGTCTCAGTTCCAAGATCAGGACTAAATGCATTGACATGTAGAGCTCAGTTTCTTCTTTCTGGAGATTAGGTTAGGATTTTCGCAGAGGTTCCTCGTGTCCTGCAGTTCTGCTGTCCATAGTCTGAGAGAGCCAGCAGTTGACTGGATGAGACATTTGTTGCATGTACTTTGTCTCCAGCGCATCTCCAACCTCCCCCCACTCCAGGCCATGTCTGTTTTCACCCCCGCGTCGACTCGCGAGGAGCTGTCACCGGCGTTCTCGTTTCGGGCCGTCAGCGGCGGCCCTTTGCGGGAGGCGGGGGTGCTGGGCAACTGTCGTGATTGGCTCGCGTTTGCACGCAAATTCGTGGGTGGGCTGCCACGGCCTCCGCCTGCGTTGACTTGATTTGCACAGCAGCGGCTGGAGCAGACACTAATCTCTCATGCCAGGTAGGAGGCCTCGCACGGACTGGCGTCGCTTCTGCAGATAATCCCGTCTCTCTGGAAGTGAACCAAGCCGGCCTCCGTTAGTCGTCGTAAAGTACTGATGCTCACCGGTATTCGGACACAAAATCCCACGGGGGATCAATATCGACTTGGATGGCACAATTCCCCCTTCTGCGCTAGTTGCAACGTAGGAAAAAAGCGCCACTGTATGGTGTACTGTAGCTTTGAATAATTTCATATTTAGTAGATTTCGATTTATTTCGACTTTTTTACAGAGCATTTACTCATCTGGTTTGTCACATGAGTTTATTAGGTCAGCGTGGTACGATATGGTGGTTTTTCACATGCTGTGTGATGTGTGATGCAACATTTTCTACATTCTCATCTTTACCAGTTTTTAATTTCCCTGTTGGTCCGTCCATTTAAATTTGAAAACGGTGACATTTTCAATGGAGTAAATTGTAATTGTGACAAACTATATTTCCCGCGCTGGGGTTTGTTGTGCCAAGACATGTCGGCTACCTCCATGGCGTTCCACACACCGTGCGTCACCAAATCCCCGTCGTACGTTGGCGCATTACCGCCCGTGCGACGACGCGCCCGGCATCCGTGCCCGCTTTTGTGCGCTAGAGTCTCATTAGCGCATCTCCTCACCCACTCGGGGAGGAATTAAAACAGCCTTTCGAGTCTTTCGCGCAGGGTCAGGAAACGTCACCCAAGCAACAAGTAAACAACTTGGCCGTGGAGACCGTATGGTTCACCCCTCGAGTGTATGACGTGATGAAAGAAAGCGAAACGACAGATTAAAAAGATTTGACACGTTTTAATGTGCTTGTCACACGTGCGCTGAGATTATAGTACTGTGACGCCAATGTATCGACTCAGATGTAATCTGTCTTCAAACACATTTAAACCGCGTTGCATACAGGCTTACTATTTAGTTTTTTTTTTTTTTTTTCCCCACTGCAAGGCCGCTATCCTCTAAACTATACCAATTACTCCTTTCCCGTTGCCCATTTTGTTTTTGAAAGCGGTCGCTAAAGTACATACACGAACGATAGTTCAGTTGTATTTAACTTTTGAAGTGCAGTACATTTCCCTTCAGTCTTCATTTGGTTCCAACCATTTAGGTGCTTGGCTTTTCACTTTCAATGGAAGTATCAAAATGCTCCTGGTCTTACAATCGCATTCCCTCATTTGCACTGCAACGGCTCCCCTCCCCGGAGAGCCGGGTCACAGATTGCGCTCGCCAAAGGGTGCGATCCGCCGAGCAAACGCCCACGTCCCTCATGCCGAGGGTTCGGGTGGAGGCTCGTCTCTGTGTACCTCGTGTAAATACCTTGTGATGAATTATTCATCTGCAGTGTAATGTGGCTTTGCAAATTTGGTGGCCCCACGCGGTTCCGAGGGATCAATAGCTGCACGTGCGGAGCCAGGCTATTTGTTTATGTATGAACACATGTTCATGTCAGATACGGTGATGTACAGTCTAATAAAGGAAATCGCCACAAGCACAATGCTGGATGAAGTATATACTAGCGGAATCGAATGGCACGTTACTCTTACGGGTTCTTTGGTTTGCCTCGGTGTGGCTTTACCCGTCCAAAACATACATCAAGTAAATCCAATTCCTCAGCAGCCCACTGGAAGGGAGTAAAAGTGTCAATATGGAAGAATTACTGTCGGTTTGCAAATGATATCTGAGGTGAGACGCTGAAGGTGACCCAGGTCGAAAATCGTATTACGGTTGCTCCTCGGCGTTTTCCTACCTCTTTCTTCCGCCAACGTCTCAATGAGCTCAGACGCACGTGTGTGGATTTTTCTTGGACGGGGCGCCCCCCTCAGTCGGAAAGACGAGCGGTCTGCATTTTGTTCACAAAGGCGCGGTGGAAAGCGATGAGGCCCATTTGACTGAACGTGGCAAATTCAACGGCGCGTCTGCCTCCTTTGCCATCGGTCATAAATCATTTCTCGGCAAAGCGGTGTGGACACAGTCAAAACCACGTCGCGTTACCTTGACTTCTTCAAGTCACTTCCAACTCTGAACACCTCCAACTAAAGTGCTGCCTTTCTCCACGTGCATGGGTTGCAAATGTTTCCGCTAAAGAGATACATTTGTGGAATGATTGTTTTCATACAATTGCTGTTACTGATACCAACCAACCAGCTATATCTGCACCTTACTTGTTTTTATCTGATTCAATCACTATTATAGTCATAACAATATATTCATTACCCGAACATAAATAATGTTCAAATTAATTCAAAATTGTCTTAACACACACACACACAACTCTTCTGCTTAAAAAAAAAAAAAAAAAAAAAAAAAAGGCTACCTACTGCTTATTCTTGTGATTCAAGCCTCACACAGGACAGGAAAATGAGTGACATTTGCATCCAGATAAGCAGATTTATTCAGATGTTGGTCTTTTCAAGTGCACATTTCAAAATTGTCTCTGTCGAGGAAAAGCTTCGTTAGGTCTGCGCGGAAAAAGAAATTCAAGACAGCCTTCCATTCAAATTTAAACCATGCAACATCGTTGCGTGCTTTTACGTGGACTTTGTCCAATTTTAGCATTTTACCCATTCGAAGGAGCTTTCAGCGATTGCATGTTAACAAGATCAATAAATATTTCCTCAATATTGTTGGTTTTCAATAAAGCGGTCAATTTGAAAATTTGTGGCTCACGAACTAAAATGAGCCTGTCCGTCGTTTGGCAATTGGGCATCTTCCGTCTGCTCGGGATTCGTGCTAATTCAGATGAATTCTCAAGGAGCTCGACGAACGAGCTCTGGTACTCTCCCAATATTGTTGTTTTCAAACCAAAACGTCCGAATTGCTGTTCAATTTTGGACATTGGACCTTGACTATATTTCGACCAAATTGGTGTAACTCGAGTCGGGGCATTTTCTTTTTTTTGATAAAATGTACTCTCATATAATGCCTGCTTCAAATCAGAATCGCTTCTTTTAAATTTCGGGGCGTGGGTCCTTGAGGATTTCCTCGGGGTGTCTTTGATTGCAGACATGTCAACCAAGTTTTTTGTCGGTCATTGAAAGTGGTGTCGCGGGCTTTACCGTGAGTTTTGAGAGCGAAAATTTATTTTTCACCAGAATGTTGACGCTGGATGCACCGGAAGTGAAATGGACAGAAGAAGCGCGGACACGGTGATTTACCATGTTATAGTTTAATTTTTGCAGGGACAAAAATGACAAGCGCTTTTATCTACACAAACCTGTACAAAAGCAAATTAACTTACATAAAATATCTTATAAATAGAAGTGGACTTGCGTTCAATACACGTTGCCATGTTCAGGTAAGCTGCGTGCATAGTGACTCATATTTAACAATGATAAGTCAGGTTTCCTCGAGTTCTATATCAACATCCAAGTCGCAAGGACAAATACTGGTTAATATTACAGATCTGGTTACGTTGTGGACACGCGAGGGTTCGGGCTGAGCACGGACCTCAGGCAACAAAGGAGTGGAACCACCGCATTTACAGTTTTCATCTGTCGCCCCGCCCCAACTGTGAGAAATTGTCTCCCAGCACTTGTTTTTTTTTTTTTGTTTTCCCCAATGACCACGCTAACTTTCTACCCCTCTATATTCATTCCAAGAGCTTGTTTCATGCAAAGAACGTCTCGCAAACTCGTCAATTTATCCTAAGCGGTATTATCAAATACAAGCGATTAGCATCAAAGTTTCGACGATCTCCTTCCCAGTCAGCGGGATTGGCAATTTGTTTAATTCCGTATTAATCATCGTCATCACCCCGATGGTTTGCATTGCTCCTGTAATTTTAGATGAACGCTGGCCGATAAATTGCAGAGCAAGCGCAGGTACGTCCGGGGAGGGCGTGACAAAGAACCCATTTTATCGTTATCGCTACCAAAGAGCAAAATTTTGAACGTACCTGGAATCATTCGTTAATGCACTACGCTAGGAATGGATACTTTAACACGCAATTTAAAATGTGGCTCGCCGACATCTGACTGGCGAATCCCCCAGAAAGTCTTCGAGAGCACGATGAAAACGTCTCCCCGGGCCACCGCAAACCAACGTTAGAATCATACCAATTGGTATAAAAAGGCACAATTGCAATTTTGCATTCACTCTCTCATTTTTTTCTCTTCTTTGTTCAGGAGCACAGAATATTTACAAAATGACACCAGATAAGGGAGAGGGTTAAAATCCAGTACAATTTCAGTTGTCGTTCAAGTGATGTCAATGAATTCCGTTGCCGAAACGCGGGGAGAATTTAGCGGTTGGCATGTTATGAAACATCAAAAAGTACTTTGTCGGACTACATTGCTAATGTTTCATTAGTTATAAAGTAAGCAAGCAACAAAGTGGATTCCAATGTTACAGGGGTATTTTTTTTTTTCTACATTTTGTTTTACCATATTTTTTTTTTCTTCTGCCTTCTCACGAAGCAAAGTCCCATAAAGCGTGCAGTTAAAAAAAAAAAAAAAAAAGTAAATATTCATGTATACAATTGATAAGTATAGGAGCACTGTCTTTCTGACGACGAGTAGTACTTACAGACGATAGAGAGCCAGAATGCAGAAATTGCCACTCCATCCGATCCCGTAGGGCTTTGCAAAAATACCCCAAAAGATGCAAATGCAACAATAAAAATCCATTGCATTTCATATTATTCGTTATTCCAGCAGAAGGAAGCCACTGTGTGTGTGTGAGGAGAAGGAGGGGGTGGGGGGGGCACGTTAAACCCATCAATTGACAATAACACTCCAAAAACAATGCGGAATGTTTGAAGTTCGGGTGTCAGGCGTACAACACAAAGGGATAAAAGGCAAAGTCAATTATGTGTAGCTTTTTGATTGTTTTCACTTTGCTTGAGCTGATTCTTACATTCATACTCGATAAGATAGCGCGGGCTCTGGAGAGCAACATCTTCCGCTTATTAGTACAGTTACCTTTTGAACGCTCGAGAGGAATAATGTTAGAAAACATCGAGAAACAATGATTGATTGGTAAATGTTTACATTGTGATATTTATTGCTCAGTCTGTCCCACCATGAAGTAAAAAAAAAAAAAAAAAAATCAGACGAGCACTCAATCATGAACCTACTCCTGTACTACTTACAGTATAGCCTATACACGTGTGCACATCTGGCCTGTACACAGCAAATTTCTATTTTTCATTTTAATCTCCTGCTCACTTGCTTACCAGGAATAATCGGGCTGCTCAAGTTCATGAATCTGGTTCTCTCAGTGACAACCGCAAAGTCTGCAGCACAGATGTTCTGCTTCGGGGGTCGGGTTGGGTGGGTGGGGAGTGTGGGGGGGGGCCTGGGTCTCACCAATCCCAATCGAGACTCAAAGCGACGAGGAGGGAAAAGAAGGAACGGAGTCCCAAGTGTTTCTGTACAAGTTTTAATCACGACGGAGCGGGTGTCGCGGTCGGTGCGGTGACGTCGCTCGCGCGCGAGAGTCTCGGCGCGAGGGACGTAAAGCGCAGCACCGTTTTGAGATGGAGTCTTTGCCGACATCTCCTTTCGGAATGATTGGGACCGACGGCCTGTATATTGTTGCGGGCGGATCCAAAAGAAAAAAAAAAAAAAAAAGCTGTTATATCCAGAGACGTTTTGAGGCAAGTTTTGCCTCCATTTTAGAAAAAAGATGGTCTATTTTCTTTTCTTTTTTTTTTTTTTTCCTCCCCCATTTTTAAAAGGAGTGTCTATGTGGTGATGAATGTAGATGCATGCATGTAGTGTGTGTGTGTGTGTGTGTAAAAAAAAAAAAAAAAAAACGTCGTAACAGGTGGACTATCTGGCAGCAGACTGTGTCGCAAGAGCCCGACTTGCCAGCTTGATATCCCGTTTGTAGCGCTTTAAAAAAAGAAAAGGAAAGAAAAAAAGGCCATTGTCTTTACGTTTTTCTTGTAAAAGTCTTTGGAGTCGTTTTTAGTCCGAACTCGCTCGGTACAAGTCGGTGGCTAAACTAGCGAGGGCCGTAAGATGTAGTAGTGTGCTGGCTACTACACAAACTCGCGGCCCCAGAAGTCGCGGTCGCTCACAGGTACACCTCCCGTCGGGTCAGAGTACCACAGGAGGTGGGCTTGTACTCCCCGGCGGGCGCCATCGGGATCTCTTCGGTGGGATGGCCCAGGGTCTCCTCTGCGCCTCCCGGCGAGCCGTACGGAGGTGAGCCGAAGGTCTCATAGGAGGAGGAGGAGGAGGAGGCCATCTTCTTACTAAGTAGGTTGCGATTGCGGTCGCCCAGCATGTTGCTGGTGGCGGGGTCTCCGTTGGCCATGGCCGCCATGGCGAGGGTCTCTTGGCTGCCGGGCTGCTCTTGGCTGCTGCTGCTGCTGCTGCCGCTGCCGCTGCTACCGTTGCCGCTCATGAAAGTGGAAAGCTTTGGTTGTTGGGGGTTGGTGGTGGACTTGGATGGCCGCCGCTCGGGCGACGTGCGGACGGGCATCCAGCAGGAGTCCGAGTGGCCGTACTCGTCGCATTCCCGGGTGCATTTGCCGGTCATGGCTACGTCAGGCAATGGCCGAGAGTCTGCGGGAGGCGAGAGAATAGAAGGGCGTAAGGTTTTTTTTTTGTTTGTTCGACAACGTTGGATTTTCGATGAGGAATGGGTACCCCTAAGTATCTAACAGGATTGTGATCAGTGTTGACTGAGTATGAACGCATACGTACTAATATGCCTTGTTTATGGTCTGGTGGTACGCACTAGTCCAGTGATTCTCGGTGTAGTCCACCAAAGAATCGCTTGAATGAAATGTTCAAACTGCAAACTGTTTGTTTCAAAATGGAATCGCTCCCTTGTGAGTTGGTGCTTAGCGAAAAATGTCTCAAAACCGTTGGACTAGCTGACTTGTCTACTGGTCGCAAATCACATTTTTGGATCTCTTGCGGTACCAAGTGCGCTGAATGAAATTTGTCTTTATTTGATTTCAGTTTGATGATTTCTAAATGTGCCGCATGAAGTGCAGGAGAGTCAGTGTATATATATATATTTTTTTGTAATCTCTAAAAAATGTCTTACGTGATCAGCGACGAGTCGACTTTCATCATGAATATTGGCCTATAAATAAATGAAAAAAATGGAAATGATGCAACCCCGACTAACCTCTACTGTAAATGTCATCTGTGCGGTGTGGTACAGGCTTCTTTTATTCATTCTACACGTGATTGTACCGGTAAGCTCCCATAAGTGAAAGCAATGTTTTGTTTGCATGCATCTGCCACCGCAGCAACTGTAACAGAACACAACAATGAAAAACGAGACAAGTCCGCCGGCTTGGACAGCAGCCTCCAACTAAAGAACGGTGGCGTGAATAAGGATTTGAAATCATGTCATGCTTGAAAACGTGTTTGTGCCGAGGCAGCAAAGAGGAACACTGAATCACTGACTTGGGTTTAAAGTTATGTCGTCTCAGTCGTGCTGCAGTATGATTTTGAGAAACCGACACCCTCCTTGCTTATCTAGAGATTGACAGCTGGCAATCGCGTCTTGATCTAAGTAGCTTTACAGATTTATGTGGCTCAAACCTCCCGCTATTCTCTTTAATCCATTAATTAGGGTTTTAACCAGTTACCTGGGTTAGCGATGGCCTCAAGATTAACTATTGTATAACGGGATGATTTAAGACTTCCTGGGGTCACTGACAACAGGAAAACAAAGTGGGACTGTTTTTGTCTGCGACGCATCGCTGACCGAGTGGCCAAGTAGTACAATTGTAAGTCGTTTTCTTTTTTTTTTTTTTTTAACGTTTGTGCTTTGCTCATGAAAAGATGCATGGAAAATCAAAAACAAATGGCGACGAGGAGTGCAAACCAAGCCAAGCATGCCTTTGCCCAAAACAAAAGAGTTGGTATGGTGGCTTACTTTTAATGCTCTTTTTCTCCTGCAAAAGAAAGAAAGAATACAGAACAGAAGTCACTTGTTCTGTTTGTCACACAGCATATACTGCATTTATAAAGCAATTATTGAAATCCAAGCTATGCAGAAGACATGACTTGAAAAGGGGAGGGGTGAAGAATGAGTGTTGTCTTTTGTTTAAGAGTGCCATTCCGTTACTCATCCGTTTCTGGTGGAATCGAGACGCAAACGACCCACGTGAAAGGATTGACCAAACATTGTTTGTCAAACCCTCAGGGAGCCGCTTCAACTTGACACAAAAATGCAATCCTTTTTTTTTTTTTTTCATGATTATTATTATTATTGCCAGATCCAGCACAGCAGTCTACGTAGTAGCCAAGTGAGCAAAAGTAAAGACCAAAGAAAAAAAAATCAAGCGATGTTATGTGATGACGTGATGGAGAGTTGCCTGGCATCCACCTACGCGCGCTTCTGCCACTATCAGAAAGGCAGCCATCACGATGACAAGCGGACAGTGATTGTTGTGCTCATTTCAACCCACAACCGAGCCACCCGTCCACCCACATTGGAAGGCAGCAGGTACTCTAGACTTACAGGGCCCCTGCGGCTGATTGCTCATCCAATTGACTCCTCGAGGCAACTAAAGCGAACATGCCTTTGCAGCTAACTCTGCTAGAATTAAAGTAGGCCTTGAAAAAAAAAAAAAAAAAAAAAAACACAGGGGGGCCGGGTCTTAATACCACTGCAAAAAATGTAAATAATTGAGCCTCTCCAAGCACTGTTTTGTCAAACTAGAGCTCCTCAGCTTTCCTCAACGTAGTTCCTTGCCACCAAGCAAAACTTACATGGCCCATATGGTCAATTTTACTGTAAATAACGGAGGAACGGTGGTGACATCACGCAAATTTGCACGTCGCGATGCATCGAAGTAGCCCATCTGCTAAGTTGTGAAAACAGTCATAAGTGCAGTAAATATTTCAATGAAAAACACTTTTGAGGCCACGAATACTGTGCTAACTTAGCATGCCTTTCTGTGCCGCCTGCCAATGAATTCTTACGCCGCTGCAGTAGTACTTCACACGGCCTTCGTCACCTCTTATCATATGACAGGAACTGGGTAGCCCAAGGACCCGCTATCCCGATTCACACTTTCCCGTGGATTTCCAAAATCTCTTCCATTAGGACCACATTTAATCAAGACACGGCAAACTGCATCAAAGAAAAGCCCTCCAAGGCTTGACGGTGCAGAAAGTGCTCCTTTGTCACATGCGCAATCAACCGCTGTACGACGCAACGAGAGTGAGGTCACAAACCTCACTGCACCACAAAAAAGCTGAGCAAAGAGGGGCTCTTCTCTTGCAGGTTTCACCCCTCGGGCGCAGGCCTTATTTCTTAGCCAGAGACCATCTCCGTCGCTTGGGGGGAGTACTTTCAGCCGAGGGGAGGCGGTAAATCCATAATGGGCTCAGTTCAGAAAAGGAAGAACCGGGAGAGTCTGCAATGGTGGGTGGAGGATCGATCTGTGTTAAACTTTATTCGTCGTAAGAGAGCCCAGTTTTCGCGTTCTTTGGCACCTCTGGAAGCAAAAATGGTGAGTGTCGTTAATTTCAGTCAGGCGGCCGTCAGTAAAGGGTACACAAAAAAAAAAAAAAAAAAACGGAGGGCGACATTGCGAGGACAGAGGGAAGGAGAATTAAAGGAGAGTGACAATGCTCGGAGGATAGCGGGGTCAGGGACTGGGAGAGGCAAAGCGGCAGATTGAGCGAAGAAGACAGCATGGCTGCCTCTGGGCCGTCATAGGCCAAACACGCTGCCAAAAAGAGAGCAGCGGGATGAGGAGAGTTGGGGGAGACGGGATTTGAGAAGGTCCGACTTTGACAAGAGATCGCACTGTGCACCGAATAAATCCTGGCGTGTTCTCAAACGTGTTCTCATACATGATCTTATCAGTCCCTTTGCTCATAGTTGACAGTTTGAGGTTTATACATGCAGATGCGGCAAAGACTCCTCAGTCTTTTGCACATTTTGAGTTCTAAAAAGGATCACATTTCCAAAATTGTCCAGTTCTATGCCTTTCTGTGACTCTGTTTTTTCGAACTCGTCTTGGCCCGTCAAAACGTGGACTGCATAATTAAGAGTAGCTTACTTGACTCAACTCTTCACTCTACAATAAAATCTTTTTTTTTTGGCCACATAATTAGATTTACGACAAGCCCACCCGGTTCCTAAGAAAGCTTGTAAACACTTTAGCCCGCAAATGTAATTTACACGCCTCGACATGATGCGGATTTGAGGGCAAAAAGTAATAAGGGGATGAGTTAAGTGTGGAAAACGTAAAATGGGAGGCCTTGGTGAGAACAAAGCTCGAGAAACGGGCTCGCGACTGCCTCAAACCCCTCATCAAAGGCCTCCGTGTTCAGATGGATCTATTTGGCGCGGCGGAGCAATCAGTGCCGAGATGATAGCTTACATTGCCGCTTGTCGTTCCGATTACTCCAAGCCGCCGAGGAGACTGGAATGAAATATTTACCCAGCAAAAACCGACTGCCACAAATCAGAGAGCTACACGAGTGATAAGAGGAGACAGGCGACTGAAGCGATTGAGATAAACCTCCTCCTTTCTCCCTTTCACAGGTGGCAAAAGAACTCGCACTCTATAGTTAAATAGAATATTACCTAAATTGTATGATTCAATGTAGTCCATACAGACTTTAAAAAAAAAAAAAAAAGTCATTTTCATGGCCTTGACTTGGCCAAAAGGTGCAATTTCATGCATCCTTGACCTATTAAAGGAGCATCATTTGAGAGGTTTAATGGGTAAAATTGTTTTTTCGAGCCCTGAGGTTCTACTTAGGTGGATCTCATTGAGTGATGGTGGCTTTGGCGCGAATCACTTAATAAGTTCAGTGAGAAGGTGTTTGCAAGAGAGGTAAACTGAAAGGGCTAAAAAATTGGTTGCTAAATTAATAACGGCGTGACAGCGGTTTCGGACAATCCACGTCAAAAGAGGGATATTTGTCTTGCCCACCACGCAGAGTCATTTGCCAGACAATTAATGGAGTGACGGCCCGAAAGGCGGCAGGAACGCAACTGCGCTGCGCCGAGACGCAGACAAAAAGCGAGTCCCGGAGAGTGATGACGTTTCTGAAATCATATCCGAGCAGCGGCGCCGCACGACGCCGTTAACGGGAATTTGGTACGTTGTCGGTTGCCGTGGCGGAGGCAACTAGAGCGTGCCGAATTTTAAGAGCTTATTAACGACCCCGCGTGTGATGAGGAAAAAGTGCTCTATAATTACCCCCTCTTTTAGTGTATTGTGAATTACCACGCGTGTAAAAATCCCCGGCGTAGTACTATGACCTGTTAGAGGTAGCAAGAAATAGTAGCCTAACATGAAATCCAAGGGCCTTCTGTGGTAACTACATTGCAATTACATACCGTATTCCCAAGGGATACATATGTATTAGCTATTTTGTAACCATTGAGCGTTTTCCAAGCAGGGAAGGGGGGGAAAAAAAAAAATCATTAACACCCCCCACATCATAGGATAATCAGCCTGGATTATTTTTCAGAGAGATCTGATCATTGGGCCTTTTGTGACTTTGATCGGAAAGGAGGAAAAATACTCCCATTTTTAGGGCCAATTTCCAATATCTATGTAAAAAGATCCCACGTTGTACCTTGACATGTGCGGGACCAGGTGCAGAGAAAAATGGGAACCAGAAGGTGCCGGCACTCGAGGGACGATCAAATACGTGTTTTTCTCGGAACAATTATTCATGCGGGCACCTCTTAGAGATTAGGATTAGTAAACCTTCGCCCTTGGTTCAAGATGTCAAATGAACCTTGCAATGCGAGTGTTGTTTTTCGCCAGCCACAGAAAATAAGACACCATTTCACTTGAAGACAAACACAATGTGCATGGAGGGTTGGTGGGTGTTCAGAAAATGGTAGGGCTTCCTGCGTAACTCTTGAATTTGTGTGCGTGCGTGTGTGTTTCTGCAGATTGCAACCCAAAACTGTTCTCTTCAGAAAAGTACGTCGTTGCTTCCTCTTATCACACTCGCCCAGCTTCTCTCCTACAATAGCCACTTTTACACCGCCAAATGGTTATTTGTCAAAATATAATTTATTTTTAAATAGTCCCTTGAAAATGAACTTGAGACCAATTGTCTTCTCAAGTCTTGTGGTAGAAACCATCAAAATCAATGAGTGTGACTGTGGGTCATGGGAAGAAAAAAAAAAAAGAAAAAAATGTGTGACATTGATATGGGCTAAATATGTGGCCCTATAACTAAGGAGCAATAATGAGTGCTGCGTTGATGACTTACATTCATAAAGACGTTAATTCTTTATGACAAGGCTGTCAACTATGGGCGGGGCAAATGGCGCAGAGGCGCCGGTAACCTTTTGCGGTCGAACCCCCAAATGACTTTTGGCGTGGAGAAATCAGCTAGCGAAATGTCTCAGCTTGGTTCTTTTGTTTTCCGCGTCACTTATTTATGTTCAAAAGGCTCGTCGGTTCTGATATTGTAATGAGATGACACTTGCCCCAGGTAACCTAAAAAATGATCACACAGGCTCCCTCAAGGACTGACGCCGACTGAGAAAGTTGAAAATAAACCGCTTCAGTCGGCTTTGCGCTGATGAAAGCGCTAAAAGGAAGTGTCAGTCAGCAAATAGGTTCATCTTTAATGTATCCTTGAGTCTGACCGGGACGCCCTTGCTGCCTAAAACATTCCGCCGAGCGAAGGCTTCCCGGGAAAGAGCGCCAAAGCTTCCCGTGCTACTTCCAAAGTCATCTGCTCATCGGTTTCATTTACAGTCTTGGTTGAGTACATGTCAAATATCAGCATAGACCGGGCCCATTCTAAAATGGCACTCTGCGAAAATGGGGATCTTTGATTTCTCGAGACCCTTAAAACTTTATCCAGGCTTTCGAGCGATGCAGCCTGATAGCGCCAAGGTGTCCTGGACCACGGATAAATAGGCCGCAGTTTGTCCCCTCCAGGAATGCTACATTAGATTTCCTGCAGAGCTGTCACCTTCCCTGTTCGCTCGCTGTCTTGGAGACCTGCGGTCTAACTTTAAATCAACTCAATTTTTCAACGACTGGAGGACGGAAGTAAGAGGATCCTGCGCTATAATCTGGGTTTCTGGTTATCCTTCACCGTGGCGTCTGGCGGTAACCTTCTGTTCTTGTGATACCTGAATATGATGGAAAGTAGCACATTTTTCTGGGATTCGCTTTACTTGAGTATTTTTACTCCCTCTGTTTGAAAACGGATATCTGTGTTTGCTTTGTCAAATTAGGGTTGTTACTTTTTTTTTTTTTTAACAAATGTGGATGTTGGATGATGGCAAGGGGGGGGGGGGGGGGGACAGCAGTGATTGATATGAATGACAATGTAATGCCCATCCATGGATTTATTTGAGCTATTTGTTTTTAGCAAATGCGATCTTGTGGCAGCCTAAAAAGAGGGTGTGTACCTTTTGCTACATATGATGAATATACTCCTCGTCCACGCCACAGCCCCTCGCTGGCCAGGAAGGTTTTCCAGGCAATATTAAACCGATGCTAGAGTCATACACGGTGTATTATTTAAAGCACCGGGGGCCCAATTTGTCACTCTGGTGGGCCCATCACTGGTGAATATCCATTCTGAAATGTATTTTTCACACAGTCTGTGGGTGAGATCAAAGCGGCAGCTGCCCGGCGCTCAATCCCAGCGAACCCCCCACCACCACCCCTCACACCCCACCCCGTTGCTTTCCCCAAGCTGATTCACATTGACAAAACTAGTCAATTGAAACTGAGCGGATCACCTTTCGAAACAACAAAAAGGGGCTTGGGAGATAGATCGGAAGGAGGAGATGATCGTTACGGGTGTTCAAATCGTGATAGTCAAGAATATTCCTTCATTTGGCGTCGTTAAGTGCAAACCTGTCCAAAAATGTACATGGTGCTTGTTTTGTGTGAAATATAAGAATTGATATGACATAAGCGTGTCACATAGCTACACTCTTTCCTCTTCTGAGTAGGAAGCGCTGGAAGCCTGCTCCATTATTTATCCCTCACACCTCACCATGGCCCTATTTTTATCATAGGGCTTGACCAATTGATTTTTCCTCCTTTCTCACGTCTACTTTTTTCCCGCCATCTTTGATTCGAACGCTTCTGGGTTGTGGGAAATATCTATTACCCTCAGACCGATGATTGGCTGGCCGGCTGGGTCTTTGGCGAGTGGCAGAAGTCGAACATTTTTTTTTTTCCAAATACCGGCTGCTGGCGTGAGTGAGGGACAAAGGTTTTGCAATCCGTAGATGGTTCGAGTTCAAGTTTGTGTCGGGATTCAGTCTGTCAGTCAGTCTTGTACATCCACACTAAACTTTACATTCTGGGTTTCTCTTTAAGTGAATGACACACGTACTGACTAATTTGAGCAATTTCCCTTCTTCGTGATCAAAGTTAAAGGTCCAATTCTCCAATCTATAGATGATCCTGAGCGATTATCCTTTGGTATGGGGTATGTTAGAAGTGATTTCTCCTCCCTCCTCTGATTGAAAACAGACGAAAATCATCCATCGTAATCAAAATCATACTGCGGCAAATCTTAATTTTAAACCCTAATCCGCCCTGGCTCCGTGATTGTGACATGAAACGAAAGCTGGCCAGTCAGGGTGCTCTGGTTGTTGTTGCACATTAGTGAGCTGTTGTTGTGCCCATTGTTCTCTCGTGCTTCCTTTGGTCATTGAATTCCTCCGACTGAATTTCTAGTGTATCCTTCACTCTCCATCTCAGCCCAACTGACCGAGACACACGGTTGCGGCACAGAACCTTGGGTCTGTTCAAATCTTTTTTTTTTTAACAGGTCAGCACAAATGCCAATTTGTCACGTTTTTAAAAATGGATTAAGATGTCAAAACTCTGTGTGGATTCAGCCTTAGAGATGCAAACATATATTCAAAAATCTCACGCAAATTGTAAAAGCCATTGACAAAGCGTCAGGCGCCAAATGGGGAAAGTGTTAAGTCCTCATGTCACCTCCGCTACACTTGCTGACTTAGGTTTATTTTTTTTTTTGGTAATTTCTTCAAAATATTATTCACATTTGAAAGTCAGTCTAAAATAATGCAGAAGCCAAGCGAATGAGTGAGCGTGCCGTATAAGAAATTTGACGCGACATCTGAGAAATCTTTTGTCTTCTTAAAAAACCAAAAAAAAAAGAGATGAAAAATTCCTCTTTGAGCTACAGTCGAATGTGCAACCAAATTGAGAGAGGGATAATCAAGCGGCGTTTGAGCGATGCGACTGAGAGAGTTAGTAATATGCTTGGGAATTTAATAATGCTCAGCCTTCCTCAATACCACCCGCTTCACAGAGTCCTCAGAGAGACACGAGATGACGATTGGTGATGATGCCGGCCTCTGACAAACTGGGGTTTACGAAAAGTACATGCAAATGCGCTTAAGGCCAGACTTTGTTTTCTACTTTAAGGTTAAAAACACTGCTTGTTCAAGTTCTCCGAACCAGACCATCTTTGTAGGATGACGTGCATCCCAAGATGCAACAGACAGATGGAGCTTGGCGAGAACCTATGCATATGCATTGAGATTTAAGTTGCTCTAAAGATGGATTTTTTTTTTTTTTCATTATTATTATGATTAGCCAGACTAAAGATTTTGCTCTCTCTGCGATCCCTTGTTCTCTAATTCGGACTGACGCGGGTAACAGCAGTCCTATAACCTTCACCAAACTTTTTCTTGCTGGCAGCATAATGGTTGAGTGGTTGGCACACCAACCTCACATTTACGAGGTTCTGGATGGGAAATCTCTTGGATTTCGCACGGGCTACTCTGGCCTTCTTGCGCATTCCAAAAGCATTCTCGCGCCGGCCTGTCCAATTGTACCTCGTACATTGGAACAATGCATTTCTTACTTCTCAGCCCTGACTTTTTCTGACTCCTGGATTGGGGACTTTTTATAAGTAGTGTCTCGACCCGAACCTCTTCATTTAACTCTGATCAAGTGGACACGAGTTTTGGCTTAGGTGCAGCCGAGTCTCCTTCGGGTGACATACATCAGAAGTGTGTGTTCACGCTGAGAAATGCACCTGACCCGCAATGTCCTGTCAAGCCAACTGAGACAGAGAGCCTCTCGCTCCGTTGACTTCTATGACATTTACATACCGCACTGCCTGGTAGTGGAGAATTCACCCTCCGGCTGTACCAGACCTCAAATTTAGGACAGGCTCCCCAATCAATCTCCCTTGTTGCCACTACCTTACCGGGACTCGCTCACCCTTGACCGTATAAAAACAAAAACAAAAAAAAAAAAAAAGAAGAAAATGTATCTCGCTCCACTGCAGCCAAAATGCGGCATTGGCTTTCAAATGCGTGAAAAGCAAAAGAGCGAAATCTTCTTTTTCTTTTCTCCCCCTCCCTCGCTCCACTCTCTTATCTAAGATGACATTGATGTTCATGTTCCCTCGTTCTGTCTATCAAAGCTCACCTGCTCTTTTGTCTTCCCTAATCCGTCCTCTCGTGCTTGCTGAATATCCCCTCAATACCTTTGAAAATGTACTCTTCACGGCGGTGTCCTCCCTCCCCCGTTTCTCTCATTATCCGGCTGTGTGTCTCTGCTGATCGGCCGACGACTCCCTTTTGGCAAATTCATGAGATTGATCATTTTATACACGGGTGGGCGGGTATACTAAAAGAGTCCCTCTCTGCTCTTCTCAGATATCGGTGCGCTTATTTGGCTGCGGAAGGCCCCAGGCGGCGCCGAGACTCCCGAAGGCCGATCGCTTAACATGCACTGAGGTTCGACACCCCCCCCTCCCCCCCCGCCAACACCCAACCACCCAGGGAGTTTCGCAGGGTGAAAGGAAAGCACAGTCGCAGGCAGAATACTAATAGTGGGGGGGTCTTCAGCATTACAGCTTTATTTGCCACAGTCTACCCCAGCGTCTCACGTTTTTCTTCTCATGTTTGTAATTCGTTACGTGCTGATATGGCTGCAGATATTTTTGTTCGTAGTTTGCAGTCTGTAGCTTGTGAGAAGATTTCTGCAGTGTGAATGAGTGCTTAAGTAGTATGAAATGCAGCATTTTGGTCATGTATGAGCGTCTGAGTACTATAGATGAGTGGAAAAATGTCATTATATACAGAATATATGAGTGATTAACGTTTCAGTAGTCAAGAGCATTCGAGTCTTTTGTAAGAGTATTTCAGTAGCATGTGCAAGAGGTAATGTTAAATTATATCCTGCGATTAGAAAAAAAACAAAGCAAATGAATGCCCTTAATGTATTAATATTCTTTTCAACGCTTTTGGTGTCTTGAAAGCGTTGAGGCAGCGGGAGCGGCGCAGAGGAGCTCCATTAGCGTGATTAGAAGTCAGAACCAAATGACTGCAGTCTCGCGGCCGCCACGTGACAATCCCAACGTTATATAGGCCACGCGTATCAAGATGCTCGCTCCCCGATGACGAGGATCTTCAAGCCGGACTGTCCTCACGACGTTCGGCTTGGCCTTTTTGGAAGATTTCCTCGATCGCTCTTTGTTGTTGTTGTTGTTGGGTTTTTTTTTTGGCGGTTTTTCCGAGCGGTGGCTTTTTGAGTCTGCATCAAATATTGATGGAGACAGTTTGTTTGGGCTGGTTCGCTGGAGAATGGGTCAGGATGCTTTCAACTGCTGCAATGCTTAAAAAAAAAAGTCCCTAACCAGGCGTTGATGGTGGTGATGGAATATATTTTCTCATCAGGACCTTTCATTTCTCTTTTTTTTTTTTTTTTAAATTATTTGCCACAAAATGGCTCGGTAATTGTCCTTTTCCGGTCCATTTTTCTGCCTGATGTGTGAGCATAAAGGTGGGGGTGGGTGGAGAATCTGTCCTTTTTGATGTTGCATTGCAGGAAGAACACGCTTCTATTTTTGCCTGCATTCATTAATATTGGAGCCAGAGAAGCGATTCTGCTGTACTTGAGCAGACATCTTTTTGACATCTTTCGCACCACGTACGTGGCAGGTGCTCTCGCTTCGACAAAACCACCCCCTCTTGAGGATGGGTTTGAGTGAGAAAAGCACAACTGTATCCCCGTGTGTCAAGGTTGCTTTGAACCTTTTCATTTGTCTTGTTGTGGCAGTGTGTCACCTCTCATTGACAGCAGACACAACGTGATGGTGGGGTTCTGTTGGACCTTTGGGTAGTCATCCAAAGCACTTGAAGCTGTATTTGAATTGTTCGTCATTTACTGTGTAAATTGCTGCTCTACAATAGGGTACAAAAAGCATCTTAGTTTACTTATATTTAGTCTTGTTTTTCTCAAATTTCAACAAGCCAAAAGATTTAAAAAGAGAAATATTGTCCCTAAAATAAGTCATTCTGCCATTAATAGGAATTAGGAATTGTCTTAGTATGGTATGGTAAGATGCTTCCACGAGAAATACATTCACTTTAAGAATTTCCATTTTTGCAGTGTATGTACAATTGTGTCTGTTGTTCATCCCCGTTCCAAGACATCTAAAAAACGTTTTTTTTTTTTTTTTATTAAACGGGCATCCGATCGATACCATTTAATCGTTGCCCGGTCTCTCGATGCAAGCGGCGACGTGACGTAAATCCCTTGCGGACGGACGCGGGGAAAAGTCGACTCTGAGCTGATCCGAGGGTGCTGAGGTTTTGCCATTTGATGAGTCCAAACTCTGCTGGTTTGGGTAACGTATTGCAGAGGGTGGGGGGGAGGAATAAGGGAGGAAAATAAATCTGTGGGTTTCGAGTTGTGAGCACAATGAGAGGGATAAGCTTTGGCGAGGAAGCGTCTATTCTTGGAGTGGTTGTCCTATATTTTGAGAGTGCTGTCTTGCATGAATGCAAATGGCCCGGTATGCTTGGGGAGGACAAAAAAAAAACAAGAAATGGCTTGTTTTGCAAACCTCAAGAAATAATGAAAGGACCGAGGCATTTACATATAACGCAGTGCGCTAAGTGACAGAACCCAAACTCCGCGTGCGAGAATCCAACAGCAAACTAGCCAAGTCATTCTAGTGTGATAATACTAATAATAACTGGAGCAAAAACAAATGTGCTGTAAGTTCCTGGATGCAAGCGGCCATTTATTTTTATTTTTTTCACCCCCCGCCCCATTGATTTTTCTCATCGGCCGAGGAGCTTGTGACAGGGAGTCTCTCTTTATGCGTCCGGGTTATTGATTTGTCGAGTGTGTGAGCAGCGTGGGTGCCTGAGAGGGTCAAGCGGGCCGGTGAAAAGAGTTGGAATGTGGCCCGTTAGCCCTGATCCCTGACACCTCTCATTAGCGTCTGGAATGCGCTCCCTTTTCTCAATCAAGGTAATAGTGAAGTTGCACATTACACAATTTGTCCCAGTGAGGGGGGGGGGGGGGGGGGGAGAGAAAAAAATCACTTACATGGCCACTACGAACTACCGGTAAGTGTGAGGTACAAGCCGCGACGGTTTCCCCTGATGTATCCCCTGTGGTCATTTGAAGCCATCAAACTGGTACTTAAGCAGTAAAACTTTCTTTCCCAATGCAAACACTGGACTGTCTCCTATCTAGCAACAGCAATCGTGGCATATGACCAAATGCAGTCAAAAGATTTGACGTTGAAACATGACTGTCATAATTAAACTATTGGTCATTCATCGCGGAGGATAAAGAATGTGGCCCTGAGTATTGTCGCATGCTGTGCGTTGTACTTTATTTGACATCGACAATCTGTCACACTACTGCCAATGGACTAAATTTGACTTATAGTTCCGTGTTTATAGGGCAAACCGCTTCCCCTTTAAGCCTCCAAGTATGATCTCCTGATGTCGTAGGCATCTTCCTGGAGGACACGAGCACACTCGGAGGCAGGCGAGACGGATGACATTTTGAACCCCCCGCAAGGATTGAATCATTACGAGCACCTCCCCACTGCAAGTGTGGCCGGATCAGCAATATTTCACACTGACAGAAGGACTTGACAGCAGGCGTTCACACAGCTCCTCATTCTCGCTTTCATGTATTAATATCTCACTCTATCTTCTGCACTCGTGCGTCCCAAGACGGGAGAGAATTCAAGGGTACTCGTCTATTGTGCAGCAAATTTGGAACAGTGGCATGCTGGAAAGAACATCGAGAATGCTGCACTCGAGCTGGAAAGGCACGAACAGAATCAGCGCGTCTCTCGAAATGGCCGCTGTAGAACTTTTGACATGTTAGGACTGTGGTCTGATTTTTCTCCATCTCCCACAGATGAGCTGTGTTCCTCTTGCACTTGGATTTGTCCTTATTTGGGAAGAAGCGCTTCTTCTGGCCCCCGGGACCCTTGTGTACGGCACCATTCTTTGCTTACATTTTAACGAGGAGAGCAAGTTTCCTTACTTGGTCCGACCTTCCACAAAGTTATCCCAAGTTATCTTTAAACACGTTGGAAATAACAGCTCGCTCTTTGGCAGGAACGGAGCAACTTGAATCTCCAAACAACCGAGGCATGTTAGGTTTGGACGCTACTGATGCGGAAAGACGATCAATCCCGCTGCGTCTCCCAGGAGTTGTCATTCTTTTGTTTTCCCTCTTTTATCTATCTTTGGGTGGCCCATGTTGCCTTTTCAGATTTGACTGTACATCCTATCTTGCCAAAGCGCTGTCATTGGTTCAACCTCAATCCGCAAGATTTAGCTATTTTTTGTTGTTGTTGTTAGTCTCCTTTTAGGCAAATTTAAGATCGAAATGATAGTATTGCAAGTTATTCCAACAACCGCTCAACATAAGCACACGAAATGAACTAGGAGGGAGCAGGTTGACTAGGATTCCAGGGGAGCTTAAAATTGGACGTTTTGGAGACGAGGGTCGAGAGAGCAGACTTTGATGGTTTTGGAGATGTCCAGAGGCGAGAGAGTGACTACATTTGGTAGAACGGTGCTGAGGATGGAGCTGCCAGGCAAAAGAGCGAGAGGAAGACCAAAGGTTGAAGGTTGATGGATGTTGTGAGGGAAGACATGAGGGCAGTTGGTGTTGGAGAGGAAGATGCAGGAGATGGACTAAGCTGGTAGAAGATGACACGCTGTGGCGACCCCTAATGGGAGAAACCCAAAGGAAAAGAGGATTGGACATCTAATATTCAGGACTTGTTGGCTGCTATGGTCACAAAAGGAAAGAGTGCTAAAACGACCCGATTATCAGTTTTAGAGCTCACTTTGTCAGTCAGTCAGTCTGCTTTTGACAGGGAGCAATTTTGCTTCAATTCCACCCGATGTCATGTCTGGCGCGGCCCCCTTAAGTTTACGGCCACCCTATCAAATAATCTGTAGGATAGTCTTTGAGACATGCGACAAAGGGTCCTTGACAGACTTTGATCCGAATTGTGGCATTCGGCTGGATCCTGCTAATGCACCTTTCCATTTTCCAAGACGCTTATTCTCACAAAGGGTATTGGATTATCTGAACATTGCCCCTTAAGGGGCTTAATGATTCATCCGATGAGTGATGCGTTCTGGTGAATCTTGATCAATACCACTTGGGAGCCACTTGGCTGTGGCCATGGCCTCTCCATTGGTTAAAGCCAGTAATCGGAATATTTGGCTCTCTTTCTTTGCCTCTTTCCGGTTCAAAACCGAAGGGTCGCTTTGTGTCACATCCAAACAGCTGTAATTGAATGCACGTGTGGCATCTGACAGCAGCGTTGTCGTTGCCGCCTACCTGATCACAGGCCCAGAGAGTGGGAGATGCCACGGTGTGCACAAAAGGACCATTTGAAATGAAGACTGCGACGAGCAGAAGAGAGGCTGCTATCTTTGCCTGCCTTCTGTTATCTCGCTTGCTGCCTGCATTTTCCACAAAAATGATTATTCAGAATCCAGTGATGCAAAACCTCTCATTCTGCTCCGCCGTTGCTGTGTTGCTATCAGATAACGCGAGATGCAACTCTGTGCGCTGAGTTACCGGGGATTTATTTCTTTTCCGTTCCCCTTGTCTCAATCGTAATCTTGCTTCCTTACGCTCTTCTCTCTTGCATTTGACTCCAAAAGGCTTTCTCTGATCGAACTGCGGTCTTCACAATGGTCGCAGATGTCAACACTTCCACAGTGTGTACTGCATTATTGGTTTCATTCCACTTCATTTAGTTGTCCTCTTGTGGTATCTGTCTGTTTTCCCCCATAGGTGGGTTACTCAAGTCAAGTAATTTGACTCGAGTTGTCCATTTTAGGACGAGGAACTTGGTTAGCTTGGTTGGGACTTGGTCACAACTTGGTTAGGTCTCGACTTTTTTTACTCACTCTCCCATTTTTAACTTGCTCCCACCTCTCTTAGTCCTTTACAGGTCATTGTTTAAAAAGCCCCCTTATGGCCCAATACGTATTCACAGGTTTATTTGAAAAGCACACCTGAAAATGCTTTAAAATGTCATTTTTAATCAGAACCATAGCAACCACTCTCAAAACAAACCTGCTGATTTCTTTAAAGCTCTCACCAGTCCCACTCCTGACCCCTTGCTCGTTGGTAACAGTGCTGCTTAAGCTGCTAATGACGGCAATCAAAACATGGGCGCTAATGCGGTTAACGGTGACGATAGCGCTAATGAGGATGCTACCTGGGAGGCTGTTTGCTTAAGCTGTTTTTCTGGCTCACCCGGCGGGACCACAGATAAGAGGCCCTGATATCCTGTTGTAGCGATCCCCAGGTGATCCCCTGAATGTCCTCGGCTCTCATCTGCTTGGGAAGAGTGTTAATACACAGCGCTAATTAAAGGCAAGGGGAATGAGGTAACTCCGAGAGTCCCTGAAGGGTCTCAGTGGAGCACCTTGACTGTTTTCTCCTTGCAACGATGGGGGGGGGGGGGGGGGGGGCTTCCAAGCGTGTCTTGACAAAAGGACTCGAGATGTTTGTTTTGCTCCGTCAAGTGGCACCAGAAACGGATGGAAAAGAGCGCTTAAGCTTCTCTATTTTGAAGGGCTATTTATACACTGTATTTGGTTTCTCAACAGTGTGAGTGAGTGAAGGGATTATGCCTTTTGTCATGTCCCATCCTATTACTAATCTCCCAGTATTGATTGACCATTGTAAGCATCGTTTTATGAAATGGAGGAATCTAGGATTTGATGTGAAGGGACAAGGCACTCCCAAAACCGATGACACTGGATAACGTCGACAGGAAAATCACAAACGTCATTCGGCAATTATCGTAAAAGACAAGGAACTTGCCTCCGGAATAGTCAAAGCCGCTCTGGATTGATTGATCAATACTGTGATTGGGTGTTGACGACACCAGGGTGTGCTCCGCCTCTCGCCCGAAGTCAGGCTTCCCGCAACCCGAGGAAGTATTAGCGGTAGATCATGCGGATGGATGGACAGTTCTAGATATTCTTAGTCATTTTAACTAGCACCTCAACAGATCGTTATCATTTGCGCGGAAACAAAGCTGGAGAGAAAATGTGTCTGGTGAAACCTTCATTTTGGTGTTGCTATCTGGCAGTTGCCCTTTTAAGAGTGAGAGTCTGCAGGCTCCGTTTGGAAGCCCAATCCCCTGTTTGGTCATTAAAAGCGGTTTCTAGAGTGGCATCCATCTGCTGCTCTCCTCATTACGGCCGTGAGTGATGGCGGTCATGTTTCTAAACACGACGGTGGCGAATGGTCGCTGCAACCCCTTGACTCGGCGAGCAGACACAAGCCGGCTAATGATGCCAACGCATGGACACGAGTGAGCGGCCGCGCTTCCGTGTTGGACTCCGTGCAGGTTTCCCTTACGCGGGTTGCATCATTAAGAGTAAAATCGCCACGTCTGCTCAACACCGGTGCCCCCGTCAATCAATCCCCTCAACCTCCCCGAGGACCAGATTCTTTTCTTTGGTGCCTTTGACGGATGGGGAAAACTCAAGCGTGTGAAATGAGCAATAAAGCGTCGATAAAGAGCTAAGCTCGTGACTCAGCATACGGCACATTCACCGAGGATAAACGCTTTTTCCACGGCAGCCATTTTGATTTCGCATGCGTGCCGTCAAGTTGAGGCTACGCCGCTTTCCTTTTTTTTTTTTTTTTTTTTTTTGGGGGGGGGGGTGGTGCTCTTTCCTCAAAGTAGCCCCTTCCTCCCATTCATTGTGACCTGCTTTTTGCAGCCCGCAGCAAAGGCCCAACCAGACTCATCCCCTGTTTGGGGCTCACGTTGTACCTCCGCGCCGATACACAAACCGCATCGCAAATGATCACCTTTGTACACACGCGGCCGTCAAATTTGAATATGCAAATGCCGCGAAATGGAAAGCAGCTCTGCAGTCATGCTCACGCAACCCTACT
Source organism: Syngnathoides biaculeatus (assembly GCF_019802595.1). Taxonomy (NCBI): domain Eukaryota; kingdom Metazoa; phylum Chordata; class Actinopteri; order Syngnathiformes; family Syngnathidae; genus Syngnathoides; species Syngnathoides biaculeatus. The sequence continues at coordinate 4,536,482 of NC_084660.1, forward strand.
TCATGAGGTGGCTTCATGTATTGTGGAGTAAGCACTAATGAGCTGATTGTCTCTGCAGCCCAATCCCTCAAGCGTATCACACACACACACGCCAAGCCTCCCTCCACTCTGTTGCCCTTCTCCTCCTCCAATGCTGCAATTCGACATTTTGCACTTCCTCCCTTCTTGTCACCGCGTCCTTATTTTGTCTTGCTCCCTCGAGGCGTCGCTCTTTGCAACCCATCCGATGACTGTTTGCGTTGCCGTTGGGGGTCTTGGGGGGGCTTGCGAGGTTAACTCGGGAACATTGAAAAGACAAGGTTGAAAGATACGGTGTGAATTGAGCGTATATATTTCTTCATCTCACGCAAGCGTAATGGCAGGAAAATGGAGCCAACTTCTGCTGGACAGGGTTAGGGTTAGATCCCCTTCCCTAAACTACGTCCACTTCCTTGAGATGGCGTTTTTCATCTGTACTCATCAAACAAAAACATAAATGGCCACTTTTTCCGCAGTCCAGTCATCATCTGGTAAAAGGTGTCTTTGTGGTGTGTGCAAGAGCTGCATCGCAGCCCACTACTCTTCAGTCAGTAATTATTGCCCTCTAGCCAGGAAAAAGGCAGAAATGCCTCGTACCGCAAAAACTGAGGAGGCGGAAGACAAACACAGACTGAGACTTAAGTCGCCGTTGAAGGGGTGACGTTACTTTGACATTCATTTGCAAGCTTGGACCCAATCGGCTCGGTCCCGTGGGACTCTTCCTGCCTGTTGGGGAATCGATTGTGACCATAAAATAAACTGAAATTGGTTTCTCCAATTGTCCAATTTTATTCCGTTCTTTCAACTTTAATGACTTGTTCATTTGGGGTCCATAACTCTCCTCGATTAAAAAGGACACTATTTTAATAAGCGCCCCTTCCCAAAAAAAAGCAAAACATCTCAAAGATGGAATAATTAAAGTTGCGGCGCGATAAGATTCATATCCTCTTTCCAGCCGCTCCCTGCAAATTAGATGGGCTTGGAGAAAGGAGCCGAATTGACAAGTGTGCGGTGGTTCCTGACCACTGTAATGTGCCGCAATGGGGAAGTTTTCCAGTCGTACCGAACCCTCGGGCCTGCTTTGATGTCACTCCGCTTGTTTGTATACTTTTTGTCTTGCCTTGGTTCAATCAAGGTCAGGAAACGCACCACAACTGATGGGTTGGAAAGGATTTGAAGGGGGGGGGGGGGGGTTATGGGATGTTTCTAATGACGATCCAAATGTTTCAAGGTGAATATGAGCGGGATACTGACTTTGTGTCCAGCCCATGCTCCCCAACCCCTTGGGAGGGAGTCTATTTAAAGGGAGGGTGGGACATCACGACTCTCCTCAAGAGGAGAGGGCAGAGAAGTGGGGCAGGATTTTGGCGGTGTCCTGCATGTTAAAATCACCACTTTCATAGCGAGTGTGTAATATTTTTCTCAATTCGCACAATCCAGATGTCAGAAATAGGCTTTGACTGTAAATTTTTGCATGTACAACTTGAAGGCCATAAATAAACAAAGAGAAACTAATTGTGAGTAACTGAGCATACCTTCTTGTGCTGCATGACATATTCTTATGCCGGCCTGGTGTCTTTCTCTAATTTATTCCAATTTATGCTTGTTGACTTATGACTGAAGTATTTGTATGAAATGTGCGCCGGGGCCGTAAATTCACGATAAAAGCAGCAAGTGGCGTAGTGACTGAGCGAGCCTCACATTCTTACACTGCCGCACAAACTAGTTGACCCGAACCTTGACATTTAGTGTTGTACGTCTGGACCATCTCAAATGGAGAACTTCCAGTTGCTGTGATTGATTTTTCTTTGGTGTACGACAAAGTTTCAATGTCATCTGCTGGGATGTTTTATTGAAGCCCCGAATGGACGATAACAACCTATAATCCCCTCCTGCAGTACATCCCAATTACACAGGCTTGATTTGTGGGGTAACAGCGGCCCGTTTATTCTAAGTAGCAAACGTCAAACTTTGTGCTGTTTTCAGTCTAGATAAGAGCGTCTCTGCATGTAGCGGTGCGTTTGTCACAGTTCCTAACCCGCGCGGCGTCACGGCCTCACCTAGTGAGAGAGACACGGCTCATTAGCTTGACACACATTTACCGAAGCTACGCAAACAAATGGCTTGCTTTTTCGCCAACAGCATCCCCTCCGGCCGTTTTCCAAGTCGCACGCGTCGGCTCACCTCTTTCCATTGCGCCGCGGCCGCGCTCGCGTCTCTCTTTCATCCCTCGGTGCTGCCACGCCAGTCTGAAGCGATTAGCGTCATACCTTGCTATGATCTTAAAACATGGGGGAGGTGTCCTTTTCATTCTGGCATAATAGCTTCTATCTGAGAACGCACTCATCTCACCATCCACTTTGGTTTCAGACAAAAAAAAAAAAAAAAAGTCATTTTCGAAGAATCCAGCTACTAAATGTGCACGCTATATTTTGTACAGGTCTGCCCTCATCGTAAAAGCAGCGGTTCAGTGGTAAACGTGAGTGAACTGCGCTTGAGATATTCTGTCATGGATTAAGAAAACGTTTAAGCCACTATAGTCTGAGGTACCGTTTGAACCTTTAGTTCAGTGATTCTTTTGAATACCACTAGTGGGAGCCCATGTACCACTGCAAAATGCAGGGATTCACTGTATACACTCGGGGTGTTCTTTTGGTGATGTCTCATTAACTTTTTGTAAGATGCCTCGACTCGGTAAATGTTGGGGAAAACCGCTCTATTTTTATTCATGCTATAAACAAAGTCAAATCTCCTTCAGATGTCCCCTTTGTGTCTGTGTCCGTGAAGCACCTCCGCATGGCACAAAGTACACATCCGCAATTTAAAAAAAAAAAAAAAAAATTGGGATATTATACACACGATTTAGTCTGCTTAAGCGTTTAAAAGGGGCGCTCGGGGAGACGTCTCAATAAATGAAACGGCGAGACCGACTAATTCAAAATGACGGCCGCAGAGAGCAGGGGAAAATCTCAGCAAGTCACCTTGGGCGCAAGCAGATCAGCACCGTCTAGGTCAGCGATTTGAAGTCAAGTGAGTTTTAAACTAGTCTTCAGACGAGCTCCGATGACGCCGATGGACAGCCGTGACCTTTCCGTGCGGGAGTCTCCGGCCAAAGCCGGTGTTGCTTTCTAAATGAAATCTTCAGTTCGCAAATTTTGGACTTGAGCAAGAGAAATAATCCCGAAAGATATCCACGCAGTGGTTGCTGATGCCTTTGTCTAAGAGCTCAAGACTTAACATAAGCTTGCGTTATTTCTTCATGCGTCTTGGTGGTAAAAGCCTTTCAGGCGAGCAGGTCGGGCTGTCATCAGTGAAGACAAACAAACACCTCCGAGGCACTCGGCCGAAACTGCCCTCTGTTGCTCGTTTGTCTTCGGCTCATTTCGTCGGATGGGTAACGCGCTACTACTCACTAAAACTTCGGGCTATTTGGCTTGCGTGGGGCGTTTTCAAGATTAACCTAAAATGCAAAAGGAAGTTAGTTTGACCCTCCTTTAAAGCTTTGACCAACTGTTCAGTCTTTCAGTCCATTTTTCTGCAACAGTGTTTAAATATTGAACAGTTGGTGAGTCAAAGGCTTTGTGAAAGTAAATTGAAGTTCAGGTGGTGCAGTTTCGGGGCTTCCTGCAATTTTACACGGCATAAAGACGGACGCTCAATATGAAATCGTTGAAATTTCTTGTGGCGGCACGGTGGTGCGTTGGCCTTACAGTTCTGAGGACCGGGATTCAAATCCCGGCCTCGCCTGTGTGGACTTTGCATGTTCTCCACGCCCTCCAGTTTCTTCCCACCTCCCAAAAACATGCAACACTCTAAATTGCCCCTAGGTGTGATTGTGAGTCCAGCTTTTTGACTCGATGTGCCCTGCGATTGGCTGGCAACCAGTTCAGGGTGTACCCCGCATCCTAACCCTCACATGACCCTCATGACCGCCTTTAGAAAATAGACGGATGGATAAAATTTCTTGTTACTGAATGTCTTGATTATACGGGACGAGTATTCTTTCCGACAGGGTTCTCCTTGTCCCCCAGTCTGACAAGTTGATGCCAGAAAGTGATACTTTTTTCATTTAATTTATTATTTTTTTTTTTTCATTTTTACCCCTACCCGAAGTTTATCCTGGCAGTTAAAAACACACAGGAGGAGACAGGTCAGGCATCTTAACATTAAATTCTAAAAGAAGCTTATGCACGTTATTGTGCCGTATCTAATTGAGGGGAATATTCTACAAGACCGAAGAGGGGGGGGGGGGGGAGGAAAAAAAAAAACCTAATTCTCAGACATCCTCCAAGGGGGGGATTACAGTTCCACACTGGAGTCCCTGAGAGAGGGGGGGGGGGGGGTGGTGTCACAAATGGGGATGGACTGTCAGGCGGACTAATTATGGCTGCTGAAAAGCGCAAGCCTCATTTCCTGGGCTTACGTCGAGGGGAATCGTTCAGTGGGCGACCTCATCGTTGATGTGATGAAAAGAAACATTATGTTCATAATACTGACAACTCTTTCTCTCCGGCGTGGCTCAATTTGATGGCTAAACGCTGGCGTTTGCGTACGAGGGCAGGCGCGGTGCTCAACTGTAATGCGCATTTAGGCTTCGACAGGCGGGAATGAATGGCAGCAGCGCCCCCTCCCCGCACGTCAAACTGACGTTGGTGGAGGGGGTGGGGTGGGGATCAAATATGGACGGCAGTTAGCTGCGCTTTAATGTATCGACTGGAACAGGCTGGTAAACCGGGGCCTACCACTGAAGCTAAATGCACGACAGCAAGGTCAAAGCCAGCACAGTCGTATGGTCGATGCTAACGTGATTAGTGACATACTGAGGCGGTTGCTGGTTAGAGGCCCTCTTTCCCATCAAAGAGGTGCGAGGGATCCAGGGAACGGACATGTGCAGGTTCACGCACAGCTGCCCGTGGACGCTAATCCATTTAGGACTGTAAACATGGAGGGGTGTCTGACATGTATTGCCTCGACTACTATATCATCTCTGTGTGAGCGCAACCGGCAAATATATAAGCGAGGGCCGGCGCAAACCGGGCGGCCACACCGACGCAACTCAACAATCGCGAACCAGTTGCAGTGGGCAATTCAAATTGTTCGGGCGTCGGCTGATACTGTAGCATATTTTCCACTTTATTGTATTATTTTGTGACACATTTCCCTTTTATAAAAGTTTTTCATAGACTATTTTGCACGGGCATTTTTAACTTTGTTTTGCAGTTCATTGACACGTGACCTGGCTCGTCTTTCCATTTTTAAAAATCAAATAAGGCTGTTGAGCACATTTCCGAGCCTTGTGACTAACCTCGGACTGTCTTCGATGCCCTTGTGTGTGTGTGTGTGAAGGAGAGGCACAGTCACTGCTTCAAGTTCAGCGGAGGTCAGATGAGCACAATTTACGCAAAATCATTTCAAAGAAAGACATACGCGGCATTGTTTTGGGATTTCCATCTATCACACATGTGTATCACGCGACGACCTTTGGTTCACGTTACATTGTCGCCTGTTGTGTGCGCAAACCACTTTTAGTAAACCTTTGCACCTTTCTTGTACTCTATCGCGGCAACGCAAGCCCCTTGTGCAGACGTCTTCAGTTATCAGTCTATTAGTCGCACAAGTGGCTGCACCTTCCCCGTCTCTCGCTCCCGTCACCGCGGACTGCATTCCAATCGGCCGCCCGCGTCTTCCGCGGACATTGAGCGTCGACAAGCGACGCTTCTGAAAAATGCCTTGACGGTGACTGGTTACGTGGGGGCGGGGGGAGGGTGTTGATTTGGAGCTGGGGTGGGCGATATTGGACGCAGCTAAAACAACAAACGGGAGAGAAGTTTGTAGAACAAAGAGGAGTCCGCGCTTCGTAGTCTCTTTGCGCTTCAAATAGTTGGCGCCTCCTTGTTGTTTTTCTCCTCCCCCTCTTTCTGCTCACTGAGGACAGGGTGGGGGGGATGCGGGAATGTGCAATTGCGCGCCCCTCGCACAAGGAGTGGGGAGCAAGAGAAGCAGATGTAGAAACACTCATCCCTAATATTACTGTAGAATAGATGATGCCATTTATTTATAGTCCATCCAAAAACACAGCTCTCAAATCCCCAACAATCGTTGACATTTGCCAAAGGCGGGGTACCCACATACCGTAAAGTTCTGATAGACCCCACACATCACCAGTAAAATTTGACAGGATGCGTTATTGTGGGTGGTGGACTTGAATTGACCAACCCAACACACAACCCCTGACGGTACATGTGTACCCCATTGAATAGTTTCGGTGTGATTATCAGTCACCAATAGCTTTCCAGGTCAAAAATGATTGGGGTGGGGCGTGGGGGGAATCGCTTAACACAGCATACAGCGTATGATAATCGCTGAAGATAACCTTTCAGAGACATCCAACAATCTGGGCTTTGCTAAAATTGTTCGCAAGGAAGGGGGAAGTGCTCACATTTCACCCGATTGTGAGGGGAAACATTGGCTTGTTCTCGCGTTCCCGTTTTTCTGTGGCTAACCGGTCAGTGGCCCCATTTCAGTATACAACACTTCTCAGCGGAATCCTCGTGCACACGTTAGCCCGTCGTCAGCATTGGGCACAACAAAAGTCATGTTTGAAGCCGAAGAGCCCCATTGAGATGGGACGGTGTATGGAGCAGATTTCTTCACTATCAGCAACTCCAAGGCGTTTCATCACGAAAATGCTCCCCCACTCCCCTCAAAATAATAAAAAAAACTGCCGGACATTCCATTTCATTAGGCGAAGTGCGCTCGCCTTATTTGGTTCTCATTATTTTCACCCTCTTATATTTTGCATCAGCCGCTCCTCAGATTAAACCGGCGGTCTGATGGCGCACAATTAATCTCGGGAAGAAAAAGCCCAGGTTGCAAAATATAATAGCTTTCCTCACCCCAGGGATGCACCGGTGCATCTTATCAAGCCAAAACCCCCACGAAGGAGCCGACCGCGTTCTCTGCGGCCAAAACTTCCATCGCCGATTGTTCGGGAAAACATTGCGCTTATTTCCGCTCCCGAGTTCAGCCAAAGAACAGGGTCCTTTGCGAGTGGGAGGAGGATTACAGTCTGCATCTATGTATCGACATGGATTAGGACTTTGATGCCGTTAAAAGGTCAGGACAAGAGCATTTTGGGGAATTGGTCAGCGAGGTTTAAGCCTGGATAATGCCCCAAAGACTGTTGTAAAGTCGCCGCAAAGCAAGGACAGTCATAAAAATATTAAAAAGAGTGGACTGGAGATCGTAAACAATCAAGAAATGCCTTTTTTTTTTTTTTTTTTTAGTTCCAAAACCATCTGCTTTCATCCTAATCTGTGCTTGATTTCGACAAAGATTAAACCGGACCCCCCTGCGAGATCAAGTCAGTTAAAGCTGCCTAGTTTTTTTTTTTTTTGTTTTGTTTTGTTTTTTTAATTTATGAATCAATGTGCGCGCATCCGAGCAACCAACCGCGGGTTAAGATGATTTACACTAACCTTTGATTCAAATGTGAGGCAAAGTCCTCTTAAACCATTGACTGGAGTTTTCGCACGTTATCCGGCCGCGAATGACACTCCGACGGGTACGTTCATCGAGGCAGCTGTGAGTGGAATATGAGTCAAACTTGTTGGGTTCCTGCACACTGTGAACCCAATCTGTCACTCGGCCGATTTCATTTTTTTATTTTTTTTTTTTTTTTTTTTTTTTTTTTTTACCCTCCCAAAACCGTGCCGAGCTGAAGAATTGATGTCGGCGGCATTCTAAACAACTCCCGACGCGGCTGGCCTCGCAAACAAAACGACAAATCAGGAACAGCTTTGAACGCGGCGATGCAAAGATTGCTCACTTCGGTTCAGTCCCTTGTGCCACATTGTTAGGCTCTCGCCACCTGTCCAGCGAACCTTCCCAAAGTGATGGCCTGAGGGTCAGATTAAGATGCAGACAAAGACCAACGCTATTGGTAGGCCATTAGTCTCCGGGCCGGGCCGCCAACAAAAAAAAAAAGCCGAAAGTAGACACCTCCAAACATTTTTGCCAGGTGTGCTTCCAGTGCTTTTGTTCCAAGGGTTAATCGCTGTCAATCCCCCCCCAAAACTGGAAAATCACCTGACTCGGAGCCCGAATCATATCACTTAACTCTCACTGCATCCGCTGACGCCCAGTGTTCAGCCTTTTTGAAATACAACTGTACAATCATACAATTACTGTATGGTGCCAGCGAATGCAGCTAAAGCCATTCTGCAATAGCGTTATTCATTTTTTTTCACGGTATTTTTCCCTTTGGGAAGTCACAATGACGCAATGTTATTTTTTTGCTCAGGGTAGAAACAAAATAATAGAAATAGGTGTGGCTGCTCCGGTTCCAGCCTCGGGATGCATATTCATACTGAGATGGAAATGGCAGCCAAGCAAACCTCCCTACCCCTCTGTCATAAATCTCCAGCCGTCAGCGGGTTGTTTTATGCGAGCGTCTTTGCATACTGCTGACTGACGACGTTTCGTTCCAGCTTCAAATCCGAGAAAGGAGGGCAACGCGGTGGGAAGAATGACGGCCGGGAACACGTCTTCTGTTCTACGCAAGCGAGGCTTGCATAGTTCAACACCGTAGCCTTTTAAATGGGTCAACAATGCAAGCAGCAAGTATTGGTGTGCATGTGTACAATTTCCTTCCCCCTAATGGACGCACACTTGGGTGCGCATGCAGACAAGCGGCAGTCTTAAGTAGTGCTCGGCTTTCATAAAACATGCATGACTCTAATGCGCGTCGTTCCGTGCGCTGGCCGGCCCCAGCCCGCGGCAGCCTTTTGTCTCAAAGTCTGTCGGGCACCAAAGTGGCCACGCCGGCCGCGTTCCCTCGTCGGAGTCCTTTTGGGGTGGGCTGGAGATCGCTCAGGGTTAGGAGATAATGAGCATTCTGCAATATTTAGCTACGTCTGTAATCAGCCTTTTTCTTGCACAGGATTTCTTCACCAGAGAAATCGTCTCGGGGAGCTCCTTCAATAACTCCGGAAAGGAAATTAAAAAGGAGGGAGAAATAAAAGAATCCTCAAACACCCCCCCCCCCAAAAAAAAAAAAGACATTTAATGCTGTGGGCACATCATCCCCCTATCTGTGTAGCCCCCTTTAAACAAGGGTGCATGGCAGTATACAGTCTTCCCTCGCATAATTTGCTATATTGCCAGCTTTTAAGTGTCTGCTGTAATTTTTAGCTGGTAAAATTAACTATTCCTAGCTTTAAAAAATTGTTAAAACACATAGAAATCAAAAACACTATCGTATCCTTCAGCTAACTGTGCATTTGTGTGTATTTGAGTATAAAAGATGTTAGTGTTTATAAGAGCATAGTAGAGTCGGGTGAAGATTAACAAGTTTTTCGAGGTTGATACGGCTTTAAAATATGCATAAATAATTGAAATAAAATGTGGTTGCTACTTTGCAGATTTTACGTATTGCGTGGGTGCTCCGAAACCTTACCCCAGGGATAAACGAGCGATGACTGTACTGCTAAATAGGAACAGGAAAAACTCCTGGTGTGGCCAGGATTATCCCCTGACATCAACTCTATAGAGAATCTGTGGACTCAAGCTGAAAAAGACCTTTGACGGTGAGCAGTGGCACAGAAAATGCTCTGGAGTGGTTGCTGGAAAATTCTAGATTAATAACATGAAAGCGTAATCAATTCATGGCTAGAATTGGGGGGGGGGGATCGGACACCGGTTTCTCGGCCAGTGAGCGCAGCGAGCGGTTTTCTCAACCCAAAACTTCTCATTTATTCCAACACGTATCTCAAATGTCAGAGGTTAAGCAGCTGGTGGGCCCGGGCGGCGCGCATGCAGAATACAAACAGAGGACGAGGAGGGGAACATGCGCAAACATTGGCGCGAGGGAGTGGGGAAAAAAATGTGTACACATTTTGGGGATTCATATCTCAAAAGGTCAAAACGAGAAGGTGCGAGTCAGCACAATCGCTGAACTGGATCACCAATTGGGGTGCTACTTGCCACAGTCCGCCTCGGCCACTGGGGGAAGAAAAATGCTAATCATGATCATGTCATGCAGCCATAAACGAGTTTCACAAACGTACTGAGAGACTCAGTCAGATGCTGTAAAAGTTTTTTTTTTTTTTTATGTAGAGGATAAAGAATGTATGCCTGTGAGTACTCTTGTACTGTCTACATGTTGTTCCACCATTTTTGTTGAAAATCAGGGATTTTCAAAGTGCGGTACGAGTGCCATGATTGGTCCGCAAATTCCCTCTGGTTGTACTTGAAAGACCCGCTAGAGAGAGAGAGTGTCTGGTTAGAAAATCAATGTGCAGTATTGGCATTTCCTCTTTAAGAATGATTTTTTTTTTCTGATGTTGCATGCTTTTTAATTGGTTTTTTCTTTTCAATTGTTCCCCCATTTTCAAGCGCATTGGCCAATAATCCTGTGAATATTTTTTTTAGGACAAAAACTACTGTGCTACTTTGATTTTTGGTCACGATGGTGGGACTTAAAATGCTCTTTTTGATCTGCTAGGTAATAGTAGTATGTCGATGCTTTTTTTTTTTTTTTTTGTGGCGGTAAGCTAGCAGGGCTTTTCTTTAGGCAGTTGTTTTAAATACGTTTTGAAAAATATTGAAGTCTTTTGTTGAGTCGGTCAATCATCCAAACTGCAGTTGACTGAAGGGGCCGGATCTTGAAAAATCATCACAAAGGAAGGACCACTGTACAATAAATAGCGTAGTAAAAATATACAAACAGGTGCCTTTTTCCCTGAATTGTTTCAATGGTGTTCCGCGGAGAAATTTGCAAATCGGTGGTTTTACTGTGTTGTATAAACCTGTTTACACGGAAGATATTTCAGTCCAAATTCTTTGGCAGTGATTCCAAAAAGCGAGGGATTCATGTTTGCTGCGGGCACCCGACATCTGCTTCGAGCGGCAAACGCGTTCCCCAATCAGACAAACGTGGCGTTTCACCATCACAACAGCAGACACAAATTAAATCGCGAAGGCCTCGTTGTTGTGGCGACGCGTGGAACGAATGCGTCGCCGGAGAAACGGTTCCCGGGAGTTATTATGCACTTCCCTCCGCTGTGAGATATGTTTGTCGGGTACATGAATGAATGTATGAGGCCCCACGGTCGGGGTGTCAAACCTACAGAATGTGTGTTTGTTTGTTTGTTTTTTTGTTTTTTTTTTTGTATTCCACCTCATCCCCGCCCGTAGTGAGAAAAGAAAGACGAATGACCCCACACCCCCCCTTTTTTTTTTGTTTTTTTGTTTTTTTAAGGCTCTGAAGTCAGCAACATACGCACAGCCAGGACACAATTAGGTATTCAAAGGAATGCCAACAACCACGTTCCCGGTTTTCCGGGTTATTCACATTCCCCCTCCCAACAGAAAAAGATGTCGGACGGGAGGGGGAACGCGCCCAAACGTTACACCTGTTATGTGTAGCGTAGCCGCGGCGATGCTAGTAACGGAAAAAGCGGACGGCGGTTGTTTTGAATGCGAGCCAGACTTCCGCTCCACTGCACATAAACATAACTGCAGGCCCTCATTAAAAACGCAATCGTGTCTCAGCACCGCCATGACAGTTTTTTGTGTGTGTCGTCACAAGTCAAAAATCACAATTGAACATATTTTTTTCGAACGTCTTCATATTCAAAACCGAGAGGTCCTCACCAAATGGGCATAAAGTTTCGATTTTTCTCTCCTTTTGTTCCGACTTCTTGGCTCATTGGTTTTCTTTCAATTCATAAATTGAAATTCACACAAATTTCCTGTATGTGTGGAGGAAATAATGGGTGGAATAAAAAGTTTAGTTATTGATGCATGAAAATGTAATGCGGATAATGTATAATCATATATAACGTATAGTTCAATTTTAGTTATAAATGTTGAGCATTTGTGTATGTTAAACATATTCAATGTTTTGAAGTGAAATGGCACTAGTGGCAATTTAATAAGTATATATCAATTGAATCGTGAGAATAATAATTCAAAATTATATTGACGGCTGGGCTAAACTATAACGCAGTCAATAAAAATGAATAAAAGGAAAATTATTTGCATTACATTGCATATGATATGCTGTACATATATTACATCTTGCGCTCGTATGATTACACAAAAACTCTTACAAATATTTTTCAGTATTGAGTAGCTACGTATTCTTTTTATTAATGATTATCATTATTATTAATGGGGGGGGGGGGGGGGACTGCATGTTGTCGTCTGCAGTGTCAGTCTGCTTTCCCAAATCCTGGCTAACTTCCCGTGCGTGGCGGCTTTTCCTTCAGATTGAACTCGGGCAAAGGCAATTCGGGGGCTTTACGGCTCACGTGCGCTTACGTCGCGGAGGCGACGAGGAAGATGTCGGACCTTTGGACGCGACACCGGGGGATGATTGGAATACCCGCCTGCTCCCGCCGAGCTTCGATCAATCACTTCTCTGTCAGCCGTCACTCCCCGCTGCCGTCTTATCGTATGATTTCACTCCTTTACCCCATTTACGCTTTTTTTTTTTTTTTTAAACATTCATGAATTAATTTCTTCCTTCTATAGCGCCCGGGCCTCTCCCGCCTCCCCGCTGTTCCATCTGCTTTCCGAGCTTCTGTTCTGCCGCGTTAGTCATTCGCTCAGCAGCAGTCTCGTCGCCGTCGGGTCCCTCGCTCGGCGTTATCTCACCGGGTCCTCTTGTTGTGCCTATCTCGCTTGCTGTCGCCTCGCCTGAGGGGGATATCACGGAAAGAAATAGGGGCGGCGAGGAGCAGGTGATGGATGGGAGCCATGCGTGATATAAGAATCTACAGATGCGAAAAAAAAAAAAAAAATGTTCTGAGAATAGAGTCTCCCTGATTTATTGTGTATTTAACAAGACCGCATAAAGTTTTAGGAAAGTCTGCAGGGTCAATGCTAACTCATAATGCTTACCAAGACTAGCCTTAATATAAATCTTTCATTTTTTTTTTTTAATCAATCCTTCAATTTAAATTGTGCTTCATCAAATGTGTGTATAATACGCAAGGCATGACTATTATACTGCCCCGTTGGTTGAGATGCACAATAAGGAGCACCATTATGTCCTTTCATTTAAAACAAGTTTTTGCTATTTTCGGCGGTTGGGCAAGAATGGACTAAAGGACATTGAGTGAATGATGAAATGAATGAAACTTGTAGGTGAAGGTACCAAGCTTTTCCAAATTGGAATTAACTGGGCATTGAGGGTTATGTAATAATTCACCTGTAAATATTATTATTATTTTTTTTTTTTAAAGACACGCAGTCCAAATGGCTAGCGCTCCTCGCCCACATACAAAAGCGTTACACTTATAGCATTATTTTTTTTTGTTTTTCTCCTCCATTATTTATCCCAAGCGCTCTCAAAATACAAAGAAAAAAATGGACAAATTCCCAGATCTGGGAATAATTCATATGACTGGCGCTATTTGTCCCGTTTCTGTCCCGATTGCAGATTTTGCATTCTGGCGTTTTAATTTGTGCACACACAGACGGGCCGTGACCTTTGGGATGGGGCGGGGGGGGGGTGGATAATGCAAATGTCTTCAGCCTTCAAGGCAACCGCCACCCCCACCCCACACGTACGTAACTGTCCCTCCACCACATTTGGGGAAATCAACCCGAAGACTAGAGCTGTTGCCGCTTCCGCTCTTGAAATATGAATGGTTTTAATTAAATGCACTTACGTTGCCATCTGGCCCCAAGATCAGGCCTGCCTCCTCAACACACACACACACACATACTCAAGAAATTGTGAGACATGACGATAACGATGTCGAGAGATAAGCTCACACTGCAAAAAAACCGAGAATTCCAACCAAGGTTAAATATCACAAACCGAGGTAACGTATGTTTGTTCTCCCCCCCCCCCCCCACCACCACCAAAAAAAAAAAAAAATCTCCTGACATTTTTGTTTTTAAGAGCCTTTCAAACGCTTGATGTTGTTGTTGTTAAAAAATCCTAATAGGGAATTCCTCCTTCCTGATCTGAACACATTTTATCTTTAAAAAGCTGTTCGGCGAAGACAACATTTTCGGATATCATTCTCACTGTTGACCTGTTTAAAAAAAAAAAAAAAGTCCAACTTTCTTGCTCCGTCGGCAGACAATGATGCTCAAATGTTGCACACCTCATCCCCTAACCTTTGTTGTTTTGTTTTTAAACCTTGTTTTTGCAGCGGCACCAACCTCACCGCACCCCACCCACGGCACTGCCATGAAAAAGGAAATTTTAGCCCTTTCTTTTCACGTTAAAAAACTCCTGCGAAACGCTACGCATTCCCCACGTCTGTTGTATCCATTGTCTTCTTAACAACTGCAAAGTTTGTAGTCTCCCACTTCAGGGTAACGTTTGCTCCCTTGTCTGGCAGCTCGAGTAAAAGAGTGTGGGAGGTGTGCTCGGATGAGCCGTATTACTCTTTTTAGAGGCTGCCACATATTTGCACTCTTCATCAGTCTCGGCAGTCGAATGAACTCTGTGACGTCCGGGCCGGTAAAAGGTTGTTCTATCTGCAAGTGATCATCCTTAAGGTTCCGTCTCAGCTTGCCGGAATGTTTTAAAGATTTTCTGGCTCCCAGCAAGTCTCTTTGCCTGCAAAGTTATCATACAGCATAAATAGCCTTCCCTGAGTGGTAAATTTAGTCAAAACGCGCGAAGCCAAAGCGTACTGTGAATTGCGTTGACACATCTCTGCGAGTCTTGCTGTTGTTTAAACGGCACGACCACAGAGCTTCAGTGAAGAGGCCTCGGAGTGCACGGTTGCGTCGCTCGGAGAAAGTCTCGTGTCTAGAATATTCCGTAAGCGTTTACCCACGATCAACTAAGTCCCAAGATACTTTTGCAAGAATCAGGCCCGACAGGTGCAATCCCCGTTATGTTTCCGATCAGCTATGACTTAAGTAGGTGATCTGTCGAGTCCCAATCTTTTGCAAGTCGGAAAATTCAAAAATATTCATACATTACGCTAGTAAGCTGTTTCACATTTGCATTAATTCTTAAATGGTTCAAAATCTAGTCTCTTATTTTCTCTCACTTTGTCCTTTTAAACGTAGAAACAGCATTAAAGTCGACCACCCATCAGTTAGCCAAACTGTTAAGTTGGTCTCTTTCCTCTCTTTTGTGGATTTCTTTCTAACAGATGAGGATAGTTATTCTCCTAACCTTGAGTTGCAAACATGGCTTGTTGGCGTTCCCTTGTCCCCGAATTTGATCAAAAACCTACTCCTTGAATCCAAATGTCATATTCTTAACAGCTGTCACGAAAATATGCATTTCAGGAAATGGCCTCTGGCAGATTGGTGAGCAGTACACAAGGAAATCGCTTTTATTTCAGATACCAAAATGGCACGCTGTCTTCAAATCGTTTCTCATTAATCCCAAGACAAGGTCAACAGAGTCAAGTTGAGTCTTTAATAGGTTTTCGCCAAGCATGTCCCAGGTTCTAAACTTAATTCTGACCTGAGTCGAGTCCACCTGATTTGAGTCAGTCCCCTTTGACATGTAGCGCCGGGGGCTGTTCTGATTTCGAGATCTGACGTTGCATTTGGGTTGGGATGATGCGAGAGCACCGTTTATTCGGAGATGAAGTCCAAGAGGTTGCGAAAAGCCTCCACCGATCCTTTCAAAGAAATGCAGTCATCAAAAAAAAAACCAAAAAAAAAAAGGGCACAGGGCACGGGGCACGTTGCCTGAAGTGTCGAATTGGCTGTTTGACTGAATTCTTACAGTTTATGAATATCTGATAGAGGGTGTGCTCATTAATAAGTGAAGGGGTCCAGCCGTCCAGATGCCGTACTCTCAACGCACCCCGTTTTGTGCTGTCAACTGCGGAATCTTTCGACACACCCGAGTCTGTGTGTGTGGTCTGAAGCAAAACTTTGGTGGGAGGCAGAACGGACGCGCCGAGAGAGTCGAGTTCATCTCTGGACAAACGACCAAGTTCAAGCTGAAAGATGAATGGCGCTTATCTTTCGCATAGAAACAATGATCAAGGAACTAATAAGTGGAGTTAACCCTCCCCTCCAACAGAGGCTTGAGCAGTTAGCCAATATTTGCCCTAACCTTTGATAATTGCAGTCATTTCGCACTAGTGTGTTTAAGCGATGCCCTCTTAATAAGTGAGCGAGTAAAGGCCTCGGTCAAGGACGCATTAGTGACGTTTTTAGGGCTTGGATCGCAGCACCAGGAACAAATTTTATATCCCACCTAATTTGTGGAGGCAGGCAGAATGCAAAATATTATTATTATTTTTTTTTAAAAGCATCCACGAAATACCCCTATGTCAGACTTGTGTCTGCGTTGACCGAGTCTCTGTGCGGCAAGGCTGACGGCCGTTGATCCAGTTATCTTGATTACTCCTATTTGTCTGTAATGCATCTTTTGATAAATTGATTGCTGACACCAACTTCATGAAGTTATCAACTCGGTTGTGAGGTAATTCCCCTAAAACCTTAACTTGGTCTGAAGCTCGATTCCGGGGTTGATCAAGGATGTGTACCTTGTCGGAATGCCAGTAGTTGTAAAGAAGCACGTTTGATTCATGCCAACTCACTCACTCAGTCAGTCTTACGCATGGGCTGTAGTTTTTACACAGCAGGTCTATCCCACGTTTAGAGAAATATTAGCTCTTTCATGTGGGCCTCGAGGCAAGCACACAGCAACTGCCAACACAGCTTCTTACCAATTCAAGTAGGGTATTAGCCCCCCGTGGTTGCTCCCCCTTCACTTTATATTGAGATAGAGTGCAGAGATGCAGTTCTTTGGGAGTCGTCCAAAGCAGCCTCCAATAAAAACTCGGGAGCATTGGTCTGAATTTCATTTTATGATATTTTGATGTCATAGATTTCTGCGGCGGTGGTCTGCAAACATGCCTCATAGTTCCGAGGTTCAGGTCTCAAATCTTGACTTCTGTGTGAGTTTGCACATTCTCCCCGTGCCTGTCTCCGGGTACTGCGACTTGCGCCCGCGCTCCACAACCGTCTTAGGCTAAATGACGACTGAGTTGTTGGGAGGTGTGTGACCACTCCAGGGTGTTCCCTGCCTATCGCCCCAAAGTCGCAGTAACTCCGAGGAGCAATGCTATCGAAGGTGAATGAATGGATGATGGATAAATGGATCGTTCAACTCGAAGTTGAAGGTCTGTGTTGTATGCACGTCAACACACTGCGACAAATCTCCTATCCTGTTGCAGGAAGTGGTGTTTAGTTTGCTTTGAAAGACTCTTAAACGTTTGTGACTCTCTCCCTGCCGTCTCGCTTGAACGTTCTGGGTGGTATGTGCATGTATGTGTTCCCTCTAGCTTATCTCACTCTCCTTTCAGTGTTTGCCCCTACCATTTTCCATGTGCTCTGCCTCACCGACACTGCCATCCGGCGTGGTCCTCTCGTAGCTGTCCTCGGGGAGGGGCAGTGCACCCAGTCGGGGCCCCGATGAACTCTTGCTGCTCGGCGTCTCGGATTCATCTAGGCCGCTGTCGTAGCAGCTCTGCAGCGATCCCTGTTGGTGAGGGTCCTGGGGCTGGCTCACCACCGAGAAGGTCACTCGGCGAAACGGCTACAAGAGAAACCAAATGGCCGGGGGTCACTATAAAAGGGAGGCTTAGAGGGAGTTCTGTCCTCAGATTTTTCGAGAAGGGTGTTCAAGGAAGTAACAAAGCAGACAGGTGTAAGGGAGGCCTTTTGGGATGATTCTGAAGAAATTCAAAGGGGGTGTACCGGGCATAGAGCGACTCCACAAGTATGATAAATATATTTCAGAACCTATCTTGTGAAGTAAAAGCATAACTTTGCTGCCAAATCAGTAGTTGTGCAGCGGTTAGGTTTAATTCACTCATGTGGTTTGAGAAGCATTTTTTTTTTTCCCTTGGGACTAGTCAGTGAAAATACAAAATGTTCACTTGCGTTGTGGCGACTAAGAACCACTTTCACGAAAGGCCTGTATCACATCACTTTGTCCTAGCTTGTTTTTTTAAGACTGTACGCAAGCTAATACTATTGATGAGCTTCATGTGAATGTGTTGTTTGGATTATGTAACTACTGAATGCAGTCAATTATTTAACATGGTATCATGATTGTGTACATGGTAGATGGATGTCTTGACTATTACTGTCCATACTGTTGTAGATGATTGTAAGTCAAAAAAAATCAAATCATATTTTTGGGCAAATACGAACCCCTTTAGGCAGAAGATGGGCTTTTACTAACTCCCGGATTCCCCTACCCCTCGTAAATAGAAGTTCACTGCAACGGCAACCGAGGACCAAGACTAAATGTTCTACAGTAGTTTCCAACAACTTTCATTACTTTAAACACCCACAAATGAATCAATAGGACTCTGCAGACCAGACCTGTAAGCATGGCTGCCCCTCAGCCTTCGCTCTAGCCCGCAGGGGAAACGAATGTTTTTGGCTTCTTTATTGGAGGACTGCAAGTGAACGAGGGCCGCACGAGTCTTAGCAGCAGTCTTCAGCTTGTGCAGAGGTAAAGATAAGAGCATTCCCATCCGACGGAGTCTCTGCCAGAGGAGCCGCTGTCGATACGTGTTGCTTGATCGAAGGTGTTATTGAGCAGTGTCAGTGAGTTAAGCAGTGAGAGCATTTCATTAAAGTCAAAGCCTCTTTCTTTCACTCCACCGTCTCGGTGACTCTCGTTCCCATCCGGCCTGCCGCAAAGCGGTAACGGCAGAAAGATACCGATTCAGCGCGAGCTTCGCTCCGACCATAAATAAAAAGCTACAAAGAGGCCAATGCGGTTCGTTAATGAGATTTCGGTTGGATTTAGTCATTTGTTTCCTGAGAGGGCAAAAGTGCACACGCTCCGTACTTAAGCAGAAATACAGGTGTATGCAAATATCTTGGGTAAAAACAGAATTACTGATTCAACGCCTTTAGTCAAACTGCAAAAGTATGAATTCTACAATGAAGATGAATAAATAAAAGCTCTCCGCACACGTTTTCCCTCCTCTTAGCTTTTATAGTGGTTGTACTGAAGAGAAAATAAAGACAGCGTGAGCGCAGGCTTTTATGCCGTCATAACAACGCATGCTCCAGCTTTGCTAATGTTTTCAAGAAAACGCTTAATTGGCTAATAACGACACGGGGGTGGGGGGGGGGGTTGACCAGATTAAAAAAAAAAAAAAACGGTAGAAGCTAGTAAGTCTAACATTTGTTTGTAGTCAAAGGTCAGTTTCACAATCAAATCCATAGAGTATGTTCAGCTGCTGTTGCATATTTGTCTGCGCTTTTGCTGTAGTTTAGCGTTTTGTCGTTTGAGCAGACGCAAGTGTATATTTGCCATCTCGATGACGCTTCCCAGTTGGCCGAAGATAAATCGGAATGATCATTTAAAGGACCCTGTTTTAAAAGCAAGCCGGAATTTGGCCACCGAGCGATGCTGTTTGAACGGGGAAGGTTCATTTATTTAGCGACTTGCACCTAGTTCGCTTTGTCTGGCTGACTGGCTCACGCGGCAATGCTGGCAATAAATCATGTTTCCGTGGAATTACAATCAACACTCAACAAATGAGTCGCTATAAATATTCATGCGGCTCTCACTCGGATAGCCAAACATTTGTTGTGTAATTAAAACTGTGGACCCAGAAGGAAAACTGCTCCGTGAGTATAACCACACTTGAGTCGATGTTAAGATGTTAAATGTTGGTTTTGTTGGTTTGTTTATGCACCAAAACACTTTTTTTTTGTGTGCGCGTGTGTGCATGAGGTGTTGCTTGTGGATTTTTTGAGCGGAGTGCTGCAGTCTGGGAAAACAGTTTTCTCAGTGACACAAATGCAATGAATGTCGCTTAATGAATTGGAAACACTCGGGCAAGGAAAGGGGAAAATTAGTTTGCGGGAAATGAAACTACGGGAAATACTTTATTCACCTGAACTTTTTCTTTTATTCGCTGCGCAGTGAGATGGTTGGAGGGAGCTAATTTGTTTGCAGAGCGGCTCCGCAATTCACGCCAGGATTGCCACGGGCTCTGGATCAGAATCTGCTGTCAGCACCATCTGCACCCGTGACCTTTATTGCTTTTCATTTTTCAATCAAAAGTCAAGTTAGTGGGGTTATATGTGTGTGTGTGTGTGTGTGTGTATATATATATATAAAATGGCACATTGGCAATATACCGTGACCTCCATTTTAACCATTTTCCTCAATGAAAAGAAAAGCCTTCATATATTAAAATAGTTATTGAATGGAATCCGTGTCAAGGGAGTACGTTGGAAGTAGTACATTATATCCCGAATGCAAGACTTTTTTTTTTTTTTTAAATAGTACCTAGACCTACAAATGCAAATTCTTCCATGACCATGTTCGTAACTCACTTATTTTTTCCCTATTGAAATGAATGGAAATAATCTATAATAGTTTTCTTTGAGCCACTGCTTTAAAAAAAAAAAATAATAATAATGGTGGTCGGGTGTTGTAAAGTTATCTACCGATATCTTGTGCCACAGTATCTACAGTCATCTTGTAAAATGTCATTATATTCAAATCTCAAAGTAGAGATCAAGGTGCCACTTTAGAAATGAAGGTAATTTTAATCATTTTTTAGGTAGGAGGTGGTCAAAATTTGCTTATGGTATTTCCCTGGTCTTCTTCTTCTTCTTTTCCTTTCGGCTTGTCCCGTTAGGGGTCGCCACAGCGTGTCATCTTTTGCCATCTTAGCCTATCTCCTGCATCTTCCTCTCTAACCCCAACTGCCCTCATGTCTTCCCTCACCACATCCATAAACCTTCTCTTTGGTCTTCCTCTCGCCCTTTTGCCTGGGAGCTCCATCCTCAGCATCCTTCTACCAATATACTCACTCTCTCGCCTCTGAACATGTCCAAACCATCGAAGTCTGCTCTCTCGAATCTTGTCTCCAAAACATCCAGCTTTGGCTGTCCCTCTAATGAGCTCATTTCTAATCCTATCCAACCTGGTCACTCCGAGCGAGAACCTCAACATCTTCATTTCTGCCACCTCCAGTTCAGATTCCTGTTGTTTCTTCAGTGCCACCGTCTCTAATCCGTACATCATGGCCGGCCTCACCACTGTTTTGTAAACTTTGCCCTTCATCCTAGCAGACACTCTTCTGTCACATAACACACCAGACACCTTTCGCCAGCTGTTCCAACCTGCTTGGACCCGTTTCTTCACTTCCTGACCACACTCTCCATTGCTCTGTATTGTTGACCCCAAGTATTTGAAGTCGTCGACCCTCGCTATCTCTTCTCCCTGTAGCCTCACTCTTCCCCCTCCACTTTTCTCATTCACGCACATATATTCTGTTTTACTTCGGCTAATCTTCATTCCTCTCCTTTCCAGTGCATGTCTCCATCTTTCCAATTGTTCCTCTGCATGCTCCCTGCTTTCACTGCATATGACAATATCATCTGCGAACATCATGGTCCAAGGGGATTCCAGTCTAACCTCATCTGTCAGCCTATCCATTACCACTGCAAACAGGAAGGGGCTCAGAGCTGATCCCTGATGCAGTCCCACCACCACCTTAAATTCCTCTGTCACACCTAAGGCGCACCTCACCATTGTTCTGCTGCCATCATACATGTCCTGTACTATTTTAACATACTTCTCTGCCACACCAGACTTACGCATGCAGTACCACAGTTCCTCTCTTGGTACTCTGTCATAGGCTTTCTCTAGATCCACAAAGACGCAATGTAGCTCCTTCTGACCTTCTCTGTACTTTTCCACGAGCATCCTCAAGGCAAATAATGCATCTGTGGTACTCTTTCTAGGCATGAAACCATACTGTTGCTCGCAGATACTTACTTCTGTCCTGAGTCTAGCCTCCACTACTCTTTCCCATAACTTCATTGTGTGGCTCATCAATTTTATTCCTCTATAGTTCCCACAGCTCTGAACATCCCCTTTGTTCTTAAAAATGGGAACTAGAACACTTTTCCTCCATTCTTCAGGCATCTTTTCGCCCGCTAGTATTCTGTTGAATAAGTTGGTCAAAAACTCCACAGCCATCTCTCCAAATTGCTTCCATACCTCTACCGGTATGTCATCAGGACCAACTGCCTTTCCAGTTTTCATCCTTTGTAGTGCCTTTCTGACTTCCCCCTTAGTAATCATTTCCACTTCCTGGTCCTTCACTCTTGCCTCTTCAACTCTTCCTTCTCTCTCATTTTCTTCATTCATCAACTTCTCAAAGTATTCTTTCCATCTATTTAGTACACTACCGGCACCAGTCAACACATTTCCATCTCTATCCTTAATCACCCTGACCTGCTGCACATCCTTCCCATCTCTATCCCTCTGTCTGGCCAACCTGTAGAGATCCTTTTCTCCTTCTTTCGTGTCCAACCTGGTGTACATGTCTTCATATGCCTCGTGTTTAGCCTTTGCCACCTCTACCTTTGCCCTACGTCGCATCTCGATGTACTCCTTTCGCCTCTCCTCTGTCCTCTCAGTATCCCACTTCTTCTTCGCTAATCTCTTTCCTTGTATGACTCCCTGTATTTTGGGGTTCCACCACCAAGTCTCCTTCTCCCCTTTCCTACCAGATGACACACCAAGTACTCTCCTGCCTGTCTCTCTGATCACCTTGGCTGTCGTCGTCCAGTCTTCCGGGAGCTTCGGTTGTCCATCGAGAGCCTGTCTCACCTCTTTCCGGAAGGCTGCACAACATTCTTCCTTTTTCAGCTTCCACCACATGGTTCTCTGCTCTACCTTTGTCTTCCTAATCTTCCTACCCACCACCAGAATCATCCTACAAACTACCATCCTATGCTGTCGAGCTACACTCTCCCCTACCACTACTTTACAGTCAGTAACCTCCTTCAGATTACATCGTCTGCACAAAATATAATCTACCTGCGTGGTTCTACCTCCGCTCTTGTAGGTCACTATATGTTCCTCCCTCTTCTGGAAATAAGTGTTCACTACAGCCATCTCCATCCTTTTTGCAAAGTCCACCACCATCTGCCCTTCAAAGTTCCTTTCCTGGATCCCGTACTTACCCATCACTTCTTCATCGCCCCTGTTTCCTTTACCAATATGTCCATTACAATCTGCACCAATCACAACTCTCTCGCTGTCTGGGATGCTCAGAACTACTTCATCTAGTTCCTTCCAGAATTTCTCTTTCAACTCTCGGTCACATCCTACCTGTGGTGCATAGCCGCTAACCACATTATACACAACACCCTCAATTTCAAATTTTAGTCTCATCACTCGATCTGATACTCTTTTCACCTCCAAGACATTCTTAGCCAGCTTCCTTTAAAATAACCCCTACTCCATTTCTCTTCCCATCTACTCCGTGGTGGAATAATTTAAACCCTGCTCCCAAACTTCTAGCCTTACTACCTTTCCACCTGCTCTCTTGGATGCACAGAATATCAACCTTTCTCCTAATCATCATGTCAACCAACTCCTGTGCTTTTCCTGTCATAGTCCCAACATTCAAAGTCCCTACACTCAGTTGTAGGCTCTGTGCATTCCTCTTTTTCTTCTGACGCTGGATCCGGTTTCCTCCTCTTCTTTGTCTTCGACCCACAGTAGCTGAATTTCCACCGACGCCCTGCAGGTTAGCAGTGCCGGGGGCGGGCGTTGTTAATCCGGGCCACGACCGATCCGGTATGGGATTCTTTTCTTTTCTTTCTTCTTATGGTATTTCCCTGGTAGCGGGCATATATCCCTAGTAACCCCCCAAATGTCATGGAATTCCTCTCCAAGATCAAGTTTCATGGCAAAACATGGTCTTCCTCTGCCTTTTTTTGCAGTAAAGTAGCTAAAAACAATCTGTCTGTCAGTGTGACGGTGGGAATGGCGGGGGCGACACGGACTTGACCCCTTGTGAGCAGACCCCGAGCATTTGTTAAGGCTGACCAACTACATGGCCTCCTTCCACCTCTCGGGCTTAAAGTGCACCCGTCTGCCAATCAAGTCCGGCGAGGGAAGCACTTGCACACAAATGCGCAAACACATGACCCGTCCAGCTTGTAAAAGGAAAACCTTTTATTTCCGACCATTACTTTAGATGGGGGGGTTTTACCAGGCTGACCTCGAGGAAAGCTAATAAAAGTCCTTGTGACGAATCACTTTGAGAGACAAGTTTGTTTATGCTAATGGTCATTCTGGAAGTGGCGCACTGTGGTTTTGTGGATATTGCCTGCCCCTAACTGGGATCCGGTGTGGCGGCGGGGGGGGGGGGGTTGACTTGTCGTCATTGAATGCAGAGATGAGAAAAGGATCCAAACCTCATCGAGTTCCCTCGCTTGTATGCTGAAACGCGCACGGCTTAACCCCTCACCGTGCCCGGCCCGAGAGCGGCGCGGCTTTTAATATATTGCTTTCATTACAAGTTAACACTCGTTTCCTTTATGGTTACCAGATGCCGGGAGCTCTCTCCGGGGGGGGGGCTTTCGGCGTCCGCAGTCTCTGGGGGCAAAGAGCTAAGCAGGGGGATGGGGCGCGTTCTTGTGATTGAAAGCCGGCTGCGACAACCACGGGCGGCTGAGCAAAGCTGCCGTCTTTTCAGATAAACAATGCAAACAAAGTCACAGGTAGATTTGAAGGCTCAACCCTGTCTTATTTCCTGTCTGGGAGGGGAAAGAAAACATGCGGCTTTTCTGACTCAAGTGCGGGGTCGAGCCAATGAAAACACAACCGATAATGTGCGAGCTCTCGGATTTGGATTTTTCATTTCCTTCACCCCTGAACTAAACACTGTCAGCAAAACCTTTCGCAAACGGCACATTGTTTGGAATTAGCGGTACACTTACAGCCTATTTTGTGTCCGGCGATGGAATGCGGTGTGTAACTCCAGCTACGGCAACGGAAACGATTTGAAAATTTGAGTTGCGGAAGTACGCGAGAAATCTGTAATCAAGTCCAAAATGAAGACACCGCGTTTCACTTTTAATGGGTTGAGCAGACAGATGCCTGAGACATGCAGAGAGTGCCAAAGTAAATCCGCGTGACATTCAACATGAATCCCAGTAGTGAAACGTAAACCCTGCTGCATATCTACAGGTTCGAATTCCAACAATTGTCAGATAAAGCCGGCGTTCGGGTTCTGTCAGGGTAGGGCTCTGTGTCTATTACAATTTGGCTTAAAAAGACAATTGAGCTTATTGTTAAAAAAAAAAAAAACAACAAAAAAAAACCCCAAGACATGGTCCATAGTGTGGACGGTCTCTTCGGTGAGTGACCGGGGGAATTTGAATAAGGGTGAGTCTCAGGAATGTTGGCAATAAATGCTGCAGCTTCCTCAGAACAAGCTCCCGTGGAGTCAAAGGTTTCATGTTGTAGGCTGACTGATCGCTTCACCTGACCCCACCGCCCTCCGTCAAACTCTCTTGACTCTTCTTCGCTTCCTTCCCAGCCTCCTCAATGCGCCGACGCCTCCGCATGCGCAGTCCTCCCATCAGGAAAGGCAGGATGAGGAGGTGAAACCGAGGAAGCGAATTCCCCCCAAAAAAACCCACCCAAGATTCCCGGAAAGAGCAACCATTGGGTTCGGCCTTTAAATTGAAGAATACTGGAAAATGTGCCTTGCTCTAACGTAGTCACAAAAAAAAAAATACATCATTGGGTGCGCTTTTACTCAGCTGGGCAGACAAGGACAGCACACGGCGTTTCTGTTCTTTTGCACACACCAAAACAAAGTAGCAAAAAAAAAAAATAGATTCGATTGATGTAGCAGCTGTGCAAAGCCTATCGCCAAGAAATTTGCAGTGCTTGCTCAAGTGCGGTGCAGAAAGTATCTTTTTTTTTTTTTTTTTTTTTTTTTCCCATGTCTCTGTGTTCTCAAGTAGCAATTGTTGCAAGTTGAACACTTGGCTCTATTTGATCTTTACACGACCGTGAGTTTGACAGAGCGCTAAGCGTGACCCAATCTTGTATGCTTTCTATGGTCAAGGCTACCACGTCCACTGGGGTCTCGGAACAATCCCTTTTGGAATTGAATTAAATGAAAATTTCGATTAGAATCTGTTTTTCCAGTTCCCAGGAACCTTTTTGGATGGCACAGGCGGGGAGCGGGTATTGAACCAGAGACGAATTCCAAAAGTTTAGAATAAAAGGGAAGTTCCCCCCCCCCCCCCCATCCATCCGTGTCCCCCTTCAAGCAAGTCTTTTCTTTTCCCACTGTGTTTGGAATGTCTTTGGAAGAGTGCCATGGTTACGCATTCATATTAGCATTCACAGGGCGCACACCGCCGAGGAGGGACAGAAAAAGAAAAGATCACACGGTTACTTTCTTCAAGTCTGCGCTAAACTTTTAATTGCTCTTCAAGAGGCGGATTAGGTCACTGGTGTAACAGCGATACGATTCTTAAGGGATGCATTTGAACAACACCACGAGCTTAGCCCAGGGTGTTTATTCATTTGCTTTGCATCGGCTGTGGGGGTTGGTTGGATTGGTTCAGGGATTCGGTGCTGTTGGAGTCCTCAAACTGACCCTTGGGGAGGGGGGGGGGGGGGGGGGCGTCCTGTTGTTTTTACATAGACTGCAGTCACCAAACCAAAAAAAAAAAAAATCCTCTGATGTGTTTTCTACTCATTGGCTGGTGGTCTGTCTTTGCACAGCACAGGCAGCTTGCGCATCCACAGCGTGTATTCCAGAGGTGGGGGACTCGATACTCGCCACTTGACTCGAGTCTGACTTCAATCGTCTTTTACATCTTGGGACTTATTTTGCGAAACATTTAAAACTCGAGACTTGCGACGAGCGCTCGCTGAACGCAGACAGGCGCAGAAGTGGACCTCGTACGTCTTACACCTCAGTCATCAGCTCAGGCCAGACGCAGAAACTCTGGCGCGAGGGGAGAGGTGAAGGTGTCATTTTCGGTGATCCGTCACCGCGTCTGACCAGCGGCCCGCTATCGTCGGGTCGCGACGAGCCTGCGGCCGCCGCTACCTTGTTGTGACGCGGTTGTCAGCAGGGAGCACGACGATCGGCCTGGATTTGACGCAAAGCTGGGTTTTCCGTATTTGATGTCACAAATGTGTGAAGGAGACGCTAACTCCTTTTGCCACATTGAACATTTTGATGCTGAATGAACACGAGTACAGAAATGTGAATCGGCGGAGACAAAAGAGGGCAGCCGTCTACATCACGGGTGGGCAAACTTTGATGCTAAAGAACCGATTTTTGTTTTCCGACCACCACAAAAACATTGAAATACCTTTAAAGACTTGGAATAATGATTTTCATGTGTAGAAAAAAAAAATTACCGTGTTATGTACAGTGGAACGCAAACTGTTAAATTGATTCTTCAAATCTTGAAATTAATACAAAATTGGGAAACATAAAACAATTTATTCAGAGATTTTGCAGCTTTTCATTTTATATTCTACCAATTATGAAATGAGAAGACGTAAAACTGGCCCAAAAGTGTCATTTACTTTTTCAAAAAGTAAATAATTGGTAAAAGTACACTACATGAGAATAGTTTATTTCCATTAATTGTAGTATTAACAAATTAACCATTAACTGTAATAACTGCGTTATAGATCAAATTAAAGGAATTATCTGCATTTATCTGTGGATGAACAACTTTATTCAACATCGTCAGTCATCACAGATTCGGGGCTGCCGTCCAATAGGAAACGAAGATGGATTGACGTAGGGTGGAACGCAGATTCAACTCATTTTAAAGCGGCCATTATTCCCTGCCACTGTCTGTTCCCTTGCCAAGTGTCCTTCTCATAGCATGCGCGCACACTTGCGTAACATCTTCCATCCGCCACGCTTCTAATGATGCGTACAATGATGAAAACAAAAATGATTGAAATCCGCAGTTGCGCCAACCTTTATGAAGCCCGGGGCACATATTTTGAATCGGAAAAATCTCACGGCGTACCACCAAACGGAAAATGTTGCAGACAGTCAATCCAATCAATTTACTCGGTAATAGATTATTATTTATTATTCTGTGGTTGAAATGATATTTATATGGCAAAAGACGGGCAAACAAATTCATTGTACATTCTACCATATAGTGAGAGCTTGATTATTATTATTATTTTTTTATCTATCACTATATGATGTTATCATAGATAGATTATTTTTGGATAAAGGTGCCACATTTCTCCATGTCGTGTCCCCCCGCCTTCATCATCACAACTCGTGGCCGCTTATCTCTCAACTTGTCATCCCTGTCACTCTTGCGCCAGCCTCCCTCGCTATCTTCGGCGGGACCAAGCAAGGTCAAAGCTCCCCCACCGCTTGATGGATGAAAACGGAATTAAGATGAAAGCGCACTTTTCGATGATGAAGATACGAGTCGGGAGATTAAGAAGCACCGTTGGGGGGGGGGGGGGCTGCCGACGTGCCCGCTAAATGAATACGCAAATGTTTTTGTTGGCTCGTAAAACGTTCGGCATGTCAACGTTATCAATCACAAGGTGTGTCACACAAGTGGCAGCAAGCATAATGCAGATAAGATTGATTTTCTTTTTTTGGGGGGCGTGTTCCAGAAGACTGGCGAAAATGGGGGGAAAAAAGGCCCCCCTCGCCTTGCGGGTATCAAGTCGTCAGATCAGCGTGTGATGATGGCGATATGCGCGCTAATCCGCATGTAAAACTGTCTTCCCCTCAGAGGCGCTCGGCAAACGGTTCCACTCGACTCACGCCGGCGACTTGTGGGGAAAAATGAAAAGTGCGTTTTTGAGATTTCACTTTTTGGGTTACCGCCTTATTAGACCTCATTACTCACTTGTTGACCGGCCGGACATTTCGGGGACCGATTCATGGGAAATCAGAGGTGGTTTGCGTTGAGTTGTTTTGGTCCCTCGGCTCGCGTGGCAACTCTCGCCGCTTCGCAGGGGCCACGGAACGCAATTAGTGCTGACGCTTGTTTATTCCCGCCTGTCATTCCACGCAATAATGCAGAATAACACTGTGGGATTGCAAACACAAACTCAACGCAGTTGTGTTGCAAGTTGTCGTGGAACAGCACCCGAGGGGCAACTCTCGCTCCCCCAAAGTCCGCCGAGAGAGATGGGATAACTCATGTCCGTCCATTTTCTGTAGCCGTTTGTCTACATGCTCACGGCAGAATAAAGAATAGATTCACCTAATCTGAGGTTATCAGAAGTCAACCCCTCATAATGAGAGTACACCTGTGTCTGCGCGTCGGGAGCACTTTTTCCTCATGTGTATGCGCGACCATCACCTCACCAACAGCTGCTATCCGAGGAATGCTCGATTCATCAGCGAAGGTGAGCGGGCCGCCAGATGGAACAGCTCCGGTTCCGCAAAGCACCCCCTTCCCCGAGCCGACCCCCGCCGGCTCTGTCGAACAGGCCCCCTCCCGTGAGCCGGCGCAGGTGGCCGCACCTCACTGTCGGCGGGCCGCTCCCTTAACCGCTACAGCGAACCCTGGCCTATTCACGGTTCACACTTCACAAAATCGCCGACGGTATTTGCGTCTCACCCCCCCCAGCGGAACCTAACCTGCTGGGTTTGAGAGCGAGGCGACGGGGTAGCGCAGAGTCTTGTTTCAACGGTAGAGCTAGATATAACCGAACAAGTTCCTTCATTGCGTTTGCAACCTTGAATCTATTCCATCCCCATGAACTGAGGATCCCCTGTCATTTTTTTTAACCAGCTGACCCACCGGTTGAGTGACTATTTTAGAGATATCCGACAACCAAGGAGTGATGATCGATTTGTTTGTGCCAGACCTTATTCGCCAACCAGAGAACGTCGTGGCTCCTCGATAATAAGCGGCGGCGATATTGGTTTCAGTGGGTGTGACTGCGAGATGGTTATTGATTTGAGGCGACATCGGGCTGACACATAATAGTGACGAGCACAGAGGAGTGAAGCGTCTGTGATGCGGAATCAATATGGAGGCACGGAGTCAGCTTTGCCCACATCGCTTCCTTCAGTCAAATCCTCACTGACAGCGGACTATTTCTCTTCCCGGGTTGTGCGTTGACGGCAAACAAAAAAGGACAATCGAAGACACGGGGCAGTTCATCCGTTGAGGTTGAACTTTTGCATACTTTGCTGTTCTGTAGATTTTTTTTTTTTCAGGTGTATGTACTTAATTTGACGCCTTTCTACCTCCTCAGATGATGACACCAAGTGTGTACTTAAGCCCCTTTTAGGAAGCGCGTGATGCTTTTCTTTGTTCCGTCCAAGCGAAGCCAGACGGCGCTGTCTGCAGCGCGTCCTTGCTGCTGCCGGCGAGGTCTTTCTTTGCCGCTCTTGACTGGATGAAACTAAGCGACGCGGCGCAGCATGCCTCCACACTAATGGCCGCTCCCCATCGGGCCGGCTAAATGAACCCTCGGTATAAATTGAGGGGTTGCCGGGGTCATGCCGGGGAGGCCTGCCGTAGCTGATATGACGCTGATGCAGCTGTAGCTTAAAGCACCAATTAGCTTTTCAATGCTTAAAGGAACGACCACATTATTAAGAATTTGTGGCATTAAGCGCATGCTGCAATTTCTGGTGCATTTGCAATCGATAAATGCTGTTTGTTTTCAAACATTTAGTACTCTTTTTAACTTAAGCGAAGTACATTTAATTGAATCGTAAAGCACAGATTTGTATTCTCTAAGCGCAGTCTTAATATTCAAGGTGCATCGTGTCACAGTGGCTTCAATTAATAGTGATTGTACTACTGGTATATTAAGCCGTCCTTCCAAATGTCTCCAGATATCGACCTCCTCATTAATGACTCTTTTTATTTTATTTTTGGGGGGTTTTTCCATTTCATGTCCGTCTGTCAGGAATATTAGCCCACGAGTCATCCGTCACACTCACTTCCACTCCCTAATTCTCCCGTCTCCCGCTCTGCTTATCGCAATACTTTGGAGCTGAGGCGTAATACTAACAAGGTAGCGAAAGAGATGAATGGCTCGTTGAGTCGTAAATCCACGCGATAAGGTTAGCGGTACGTTTCACATTACGCTTTTATGCCACATAAGACCTTGGAGGAGCCGGTATCTGCCCTGCACACTTGTGAGTAAATGCCCCTGTCGCTCTTTCCTCGCGCTGCTAACGAGGTCTGTTTAATTCCCGCTTTCCTTTACACGACCCTTCAACCCGAAGGCGTGTTCGGTTGCAGCCGTTGGTCCGTTCCGTTCCGTTCCGTTCCGTTCCGGTCGATCTCAACCGGTCTTGCAATCTTGTTCAAATTTGATCAGGTTGGGGGGATTTTCACATCTGTAGGTCACATGCTGGGCTGCTCCCCACCCACCCCCCCTCCCTCAAAGAGAATTAACAAGTTGAAAATTAATTTGCGCGCTCGCTGCAGAGAGCAGCAGGCGGAGGAGGTCCAATAAGAAGGGTGGGGAAGGGGAGCGATGGAGATAGCGAGAGACCGCCGGAATCCACATGAATAAAATAGGATTTCCGTTTGAACGCATTGCACTGCAAAATGGAGATATGCTGGCTCGAGGTTCTCTTTGGTCTTGGACAAATTCCTCATTTAGGAAAGTGACACTGCTGCCGAGTTGAAAAAGAAAAAGAAAAGAGCGTGAACTCCACCAAATGTGTATTTGCACCCAGTCTCTTTGCCCACTTTTGTTTGCACTGTTGAAGGGACATCTGGGCAAGACTCATCATGTGTGTTGCGTTGGTCTCAAGTGCAAGCGTGGATTCTGAGGGTTTACCCTAGATACGGAATCTGAACTGGATTAACCGTGCAGGATCTTTGCAAGTGACCCTGACTGTTCGTTGTGGCTTAGCGGTGGCTTTATTGTGAGCTGCAAAGTAAAAACGACAACAACAACAAAAAAAAAAACAATGGGGAAAATTTGTCTTGTCATAATGATATCCTCCAAAAAAAAAAAAAAAAACAATCCATGAACAATACAATGTAAAATATTCCCACAGAGACTAACAATTAGCCAAAAACAAACGTACACACACAAATGGAAAATAACACCAGCCATGATTTTGTTGAAATTTTAAACTTTGGTTTTACTTAGTAGTTATGTTTGCGTCTTTGAGGGGTGCAAAAAAAAAAAAAAAAAAAAAAAAAAATCTTCCCTGCACAGAGACCATTTGGGAATACTTGTACATCCGGACAGGTTTCATTATTTCTGAAATTGATGGTACAATCGGGTTAGTTCATGCCTACGGACCATCCGGTAAAATGTCACCACATCGGCTTTGTTTTTGGTCAACCTGGGTTCGAAATCCCCGGCCGATTTATTGCCGAATGTGCTCACGGCAGCTTTGGGATTGCCTTGGAACAGTTTCAAAGGATCTCTGTCCCTTTATCGGCTTAGGGGAGCTAATACACAAACGGAAATTTGGCCAGTCGTACTTCGCATCCGAGGCACGTTAAATGCTTTCAACTGGTACCGTCGTAGGTCGTAAGTCAGAATTCCTGGTTTGGGACCAGTGATCATTAGCAATAACCATCCACAACAGAGACTACCGATCCACCCCCAGACAGAGCATGGTTTTAGCCAATACGTATTGATCCGTTGGTTGTAAGACTAATGAGAATGTGTGGAGTGGCTAGAAATAATGTTCGAAAGTGTCTATGAAAAACAATTGTCTTTGGCACCAGCATGTCCCTGCTGGGCTAATTTAAGCAAGCAACCGACGCGGGTAGCCCAGCAATCTGGCAAAATCAACTCAAAACGTAACGTTGCCCGATGCTGCCACCCACCCTGCCGCATCTCGGCCAGAATCATCTCTCAGGATTGGAACCTCAAGCTCATCGAGGTGCGCCCCCTTTTTTGTCAAATATTCCAAACTATGTACACCTGATGATACGATCTGTACATTGGGAGCGCTTTAAATTGAGCCCATTCAATCCCGAGGCCCCCGCCCTGGAAAAAAAATGAAAGAAAAAAAAAAAAAAAAAATAGCCGCGGCTTGTCAGTCACGCATTAGCTGGCGAAGCGAAGGAGGAGGAGACCAGTGCTGAATGCTCATTAGCGGCTGTGAAATCAGATCCCCCAAAGCTCCTCTCACGGGCTTTCAGTCAGAGATGCTTTTCATTTTGCAGCCTTTCTCTTTTCCACAAAAAAAAAAAAAGAATATTTCCTCTTGCAGGGAAGAAGTCACTGTGGTAAAATAGTTCAACTCCTTCCAAAATATGCAAATTCTTGCATTTTTGTTTTTGTTTTTTGGTAATGTTACAGACTCGCATTCATTTTGGCACACAATTACATGCGCCCACGCAGCGTGGACACACACACACACACACACACACAAAAAAAAAAAAAAAAACACGACGCAAGCTTACATTGGTACATTCGGCAGCAGATTGACGTGGCGTTTAAACGGATGTGACACGGAAAAGCGGGCAGCGGCGCGTTTGGATTGCAGCCGGTTTCCGGATCCGTCCGCGTCAGCGTTGAAACGAGCCCGTCGCTACGCATTTGTCAAGTGGATCCGGAAGATTGGAAAAGTTGTTTTTTTCTTTTTTCTTTGCATGCTTGAAATCATTACGTTTATTTTCTTTTTGAAATCGCCTTTTTCGCCTCACCGTGCTCAAGAACTAAAACTTATATCCTGCTCGCAAACAGAACTGAGAAGTTCCGAAAAGTTCATTGAACAGCAGGAAATTCCGTTGATGTGTAATGAGGGGACGCGGGGAAAAAGTCTGAAGGACCCTTGCCAGAGATTGGACAAGAAATGTGTCATTTTGGTCTGAAGTAGCTATTTGGGGTTCCTAATTCCATGCAAAAGAGCTCTGGAAAGTCGTAAGGACAGATTGGATATGCGTGAAGAAAATCCCGTGGACCGACGATAGAGATTGAACAAGAAGCAGGCGTCCTGGAGTGATGGGCAACACGAAATTCCACTAAATTCCATTTGGACTCCACCGTACGACGTGGACGGAACGTGGCAGCTGATGATTATTTTGGGGACTCGCCGTGAAAAGGGGGCGCGAGGGGACCGTTGATCACTGCTCGCCTCTTTAAATGTTTTTTCTTGATTTCCCCTCCTTTGTATTCTGCTAAGGCGACGCAGCTGTCAGTCAGAGCTTGACCGCGTTTTCAACATGTCCTCCCACTCGTGGCTTCGCTTGATGGCTTCCGTGAGTCACCGGCTCCGAGCAATTCCTGGAGTGATCCAACGGGAAGAAATTGGACGACAAATGCCAACTCTTATGAATCATAGTTTTTGTTGCAGTATGACAGACAATGGTACTTGACTTGAGGGTTGAATTTTTTCCGTGACCGCACTCGTAATACAAATCAACTTTCATCTTTTAAATGAATGGAAATGCCATAGTATAATAATAATAATAAGGGTACATCATTTCACTTTTTTAATTCAAGCTGATGTTTTGTTTGGATTAGATTCCTTTAGTAGCCCTGAACACAGCATTTGTCCTTCCTCTCTCGCGCTTCCTGTTTTGTATCAACTTGAGGTTTGACCGCGGATGGCGCCTCAATCTGCTCGCTGTTTGATCTCAGCACGGCGGCGCCAAAAGAACAAACAACGAAATCGCGCAAGGATTTTGCATACAAGAGCGACGGCAAAGAGATACAAAGCAAACAAATGCGCGTGCCAGCCCGTGTGAAGCATTCGGGGCTGTGTAATTAGGCAACATTCATAATACATGACCGGAGGGAAGCGGGTGAGGAGAAGCGATGGGGGAGGTGGGGCGGGGTAGGGGTGCTAAAACGCTTGATGCGCCGTCATTGATCACGAGTGCGACCGAGCGTGTTTTCCTCACGTGGACCAGTGATAGTTCGAAGTTTGCGCGCGATGGAAGGCTGAGAGTCTGCGGCAGGTAGAAAATGGCCCGGGCCTATTCATTTGACACCACTGCGCCTTCAAACAAACTACCCCGGGCCACCATAATCCATTCAAGGTAGCGAGCAAATTTTCATTATTGACTGGTGAGAAACACAAGCGGGGGGGGGGGGGGAGAGAGAGAGAGAGAGAGAGAGAGAGAGAGAGAGAGAGCGAGAGAGAGAGTGAGTGCAGGATGGGAAAACAAAAAGGGGGAGTAGCATGGCTGAGTGAAGAGAGATTGGCGAGGGCAGAAGTGGAGGAGATAGCGGCGGGAACTATTGGCTTGAAGGGAAGGTTGAGTAGAGGAGAGAAAATAGATTGCAAATAAAGAGAGGAGGAGGAGGCTGGATCCAGAACAACACTGGTGATGGGGTGGGGGGGGGGCGTCTGGAGTAGGAAGGCAACGAAGATGCAAGAGGATTTGGACATTCAATCACAGGATGTGCTCATGTACAGCTACAGGCTTGATATTGGTCACTAAAGACGGTGCACTGGATGGATGATGGACAGAAACAGTCACAAAGTGCAAAGCGATGGGACCTCACAGCTGCTTGTCATTCGACTGTGCCTCAGTTTGGAGATTTGTCAGGGATGCTGACAGTTGCCCGTTTGAATGACGGACATATGAAAGTGGAAGGACGTGTCTCAAGGGCCCACGCTGGAAAAATGAACAGCAAGGTGGCCCTTTTGGTTGGAGCTCGTTTTGCATCTGAACTCCGTGCAAAAGATGCCGACGACCGTCGGACGATGAACAAAAAGTCTGTCGCACCCGTGCCAGCCGTTTTTGTGCAAAATCCCAATGAAGAAGAGATGTTGACGGAAAAGAAATAGCTGCCCCATAACCACTTTTGGACATGTCTGTCATGGGAGAGAAGGAATCTCCTCCCATCAACAGTTTCACAGATCAACCTGAAATTCTGTGGCTGCGGCCGCCGGAAGCAAACGTGGACCGAGACTGGAAATTCAACACGAAAGCAACTTTTTCATTTTCTTATTTGTAATCCTCTTTGGCGACCCCAATATGCCAGAGTACACAGAGGTGACGGGGGGGGTCGCATATGAAGTGAGAAGAGGAGATGATGCCCGGGTGACGAAAGATGGCGGCGTGGTGGATAATGAATAAAAACGCGCACAAAGAGTAAAGCAATAGGACTTTTCTGCCGTCCTACACCATCATATTTTTGAGATTTATCAGGAATATTGAGTGCATTTTGGGACAGGCTCATTGAAATGCAGCTCAGCAAAGCACGGAGGAAACAGACGGCGGGGGGGCAGCCAAAGTTAAGACTCCAAAAAAGTCCTTCCGCCCACTTCCAGAAAAATCACACCAATTTGCGGCGTTTAACCCCCTACCGACTGTGCGTGACTTTTTTTGGTTAAAATGTTTTTTTGATTCGCCCTCACCCCAAACCTCGCCGGGCGAAATCGTCAGTTCGGGGGCAGCGGATACAAGTTCAAAAAGCAAAAGGAAGTAACGAGGGGTAAATCCAAGTCGAGCGCTGTGTTTCAATACCCGGACAGGGAATTTTGGCCGTATTGCAGTCGCTACATCGACTTGCGCTGCTGTGAATGTTTCACGCACGAATCCGTCGAGTTCCCGACGTTCGCTGTCTTTGCTCTGTGCGGATGTTGTTTCCAGGTGGGATTTTTCCAAATCTATTTGGAAGTGTAGCGTTGCGAAATGAGGTTTCAAATGGTATTGTGTATTCAGATTCTTATTGGTGCGTTTTGCTCTTCACAGCAGGACTTGGTCCTGACTGGATTCTGCTACTTGTGCGTGGGCATTACATTCACATTTGCTATTTTTCATTCGCACAGGGACGTAATTATATTTTTAATTCTTATGGATGAGCAGAGATAATTCTGTTCTTATTCAATATTGTATCCAAAAAAAAAAAAATGCACATTTAGTGTTATGACATGCATTTTTAACAAGTAAATTGGTGGTTTTGCTTCATTTTGTCGCTGTTTTCAAAAGGAAGCCACTTTTCACAAACACGGTTTTTTTTGTGGTCCCCCACCCCAAAAAAATTAGAATAATTTTGCACTTTCATATAGTGGCTAAAACATTGTGCTTTGCAAAAGAGAAGAGAAACAGTTGACCTTCCACCTTTGTAAGCAGATAATTGATTGTTGTACTTTCCTACAAAGAAGTCACACTACTACTGAAGTTCTGCTTCTTGAACAAGAAAACTGTAAACCTCTCCTTCTTTTCTCCATCCCTCCATCCATTTTCCACCACTTTTCCGGGTCGGGTCGACCCCTGCCACCTCTTCCAACTCTTCCGGGGGGATCCCGAGACGTTCCCGGGCCAGACGAGAGACACAGTCTCTCCAGTGTGTGTCCCGGGTCGTCCCCGGGGTCTCTTTCCGGTGGGAATGCCCGGAACACCTCCGGATCGGATGCCCCAGCCACCTCATCTGGCTCCTCTCGATGCGGAGGAGCAGCGGCCCGCCGCTGAACCCCTCCCGGATGACCGAGCTTCTCACCCTATGGCTAAGGGAGAGCCCGGACACCCTGCGGAGGAAACTCAATTGTATCCGGGATATTGTTCTTTTGGTCACGAGCTGTCGGTCCTTGTTTTTTACTTTTTCTGCTGCGTTCCCTCCTGCCCATTGATTGGCTGACTTCGACCAAAATAGCTTTGCATGCGTAACAAATCATTGTTCAGTGTTCTTCCGTCACGTCTCTTTGCGTGCAAATCGCTTCTGCACCTCACGTCGTCTTCTCGCATGGGGCACGCTTGCGCGCACGCACCTTTTCCAGGGAGTGTCTTAATGGCCAGGACCAGCATCTGAAGCTGCCTGTGTCAGCACAATAAGGCCCCTATAATGGATGGTGATCATTCAGTGCGCATGGCGGCTACAGCCAGCTCCGAGAAAGGAGAACTAGAGCGAGCGAGAAGCCGGGCTCTTCCTCTGCTAATCTTGCCTAATGGCTTCTGCAGAGGCAGGAGAGCGCAATGTGCGCTAATAATGCAGCCTGGGAAGAAAGTGAGTGGTGGGCAAGATGAGGGAGGGCAGGCGTAGTGCGAAAGATGGAAGACCGTGAATGGGGAGGGGGGCTAAGTCAGCTTAAGTGAAGGATTTAATAGCGTCATTATTACAAGGGTCGCACGCGCACACACACACACACACACACACACACAATATGCAAAAGTTAATTTAAAGACTGGATGATCAGTCTTGGCTAATCATGTACTTTCCCCCTCTGGAAGTATTCCCGATAAGTGTTCGCTAAATAGGATTTCATTGCAAAGACGGTCTTTGTATTGAATTTCAGACATACCGTTTGCTTGTAGCTCAGCACATGACCACCTGTCAGCATTCCTTTGGTTCATTTTCCAAATTCATATCGAGTTGTGCTTTGATCCGTTCAAGGCCAGATTAGCAACAAACAGAGACAGCTGAGCTTTCGCTTTGGCGGTCGGGAGGCCGAGAGCCAAATCACGGCGCGCCTTTGGCTCGCGAGGCTTTTGACGTTTGGAGGAGTTGGGGGAACGCAAAATAGTTGGTGTTGCACTTTCTTGAAAGAAAACAAACTACGGATGTTGAGCTGTCACATAGTGAAACGATTGTTGCACTTTTCCCAAAAAGAGGGCAATTGATTTTGGACTTTCTTAAAAATAAAATGTTGAAAGAGAAAAGATTTAAACTTGCTTTCGGTTTATTTCCATGTCACTGAATGAACGGTAAATGTAAAACCAAGGTATGAACGGTGATTTTTGCTGTTGCATGACATCAGCAGCAGCAATTATGCATTTGTGGCGCCACACACATAACAACATGGCCTCAACTTTGACACCCCTGGTCTACAATCACAACCAGTTTCATTTGTAGGTCATCTGACTTCCCTCCAACTTGGTTGAAGATGAGGAAGGAGAATTTTCCCGTGTTTTCATTGCTTGACTGATTTGGTAAAATAGGGGCGGGCGGGATGCCTCTCAGTCTTTCAGCCAAAATAGGTCAGATTTTTAGCATCCGGCACACGGACAAAGCAGGCGTCTTCTTTTTCTCTGAATAATAATAAAAAAATGAAAAAAAAAAAATCCATCTGTAGAACGAGATGGCAGAGTGAGGAGACGCTGGGGATGGATGGAGGAAGGGGGGGGGGGCGGAGTGGGTTGGCTTAAAAATGGTACGGCAAAGTAGATGAAAGTCGATGAAAAGAATGAGATGGAAAAGATGTGGGGGAAGATGAAGAAAAAGACATGGAAGGGGATCACAAAAGGAGCTTATGGAGCGTGCGAGCGACTGTGTGTGTCCAGTGTGAGTGATCTCACATTCCACATTTTAGCCACGTGGTCCGCTCGGGCTTTTGGAGCCACTTTGATCCGGTGAATAAACGACCGCAGCTTTTATTTGCCCCTCGATCGCAATCTTTTAATTAATCTACGATAAGACAAGAATTGCAGTCAATCCAAATCAGCATTGCGTTGGCCTGGGCTACGTTGCGGAGGGCCGTGCGTTACAAATTGACAAAGGACATCCTGCATGATGAAAAACTGACTTTTTTTTAATTGCTTGAGGTCACAATGTTGGGTCTGCCAGAAGTAAGCAAGTAAGCCTGCGGTTAGCTGCCTCCTGTATCTTATCAAAAAATAAGTGCGTGAGCGAGCAGTGCAACAAATACTGAAGCGTTGAACAGCCGGGCAAGTATGTCAGTGAACATTATTTAACTGGAAAGGTTGTAGTGAATTTTACGTTCACCCTGAAGTTCCGCCCTGTGGCCCAATATTTCTAACTTGGTCTGAGTTGTGTACGTTAAACGTCTTTGGAGGACAAAACTGCCACATCAGTCACTCCTCTCCCCCAGAACACGCCTCTTCACAAGGTGGAAAAAGAGCATCCGCCAACAAAAAGCCAAGTCACTTGCGCGCATAAATGCGATTAATACAATGAGATGCTTTCCGCGTCGCCTTGAACCTCGCCGCGACTGACTGCAGGCAGCGTGTCGAGAAGCTCGTTCCCTGTTTCTTGTTGTTGACATTGGAACATTTTTTTTTTTTTTTTTTTTTAAATGCGCGTCGAGCGCCAGAGGTGGAATCTTACCTGGTGTCGCAAACTTGACAGAAGGAAATGTTTCGAAAACACGGTGTGTATAAAGCACTCGGCACAAAAAGGAATGTAATGTTTTGTTGTCAATTCTGCAGAAAGTGACTGAACACCATTTTATGTACCCTTGACCTGCCGAGGTGGGTATAGCTAGCGTGACGGAATGAAAATGAAACTAGCAGTAGGAGATATTCTGCAAAAAGTAACGACGGTAAACCCTTCACCTATTCGCAGTAATTTTCCATTTGCATGTTGGTGAGTTTTCTTTAGATCATAGACCTTTTTTTTTTGTTGTCTTTAAAGTGCAAATCAGTCTTATTTTCGTAGGTAATGTAAAAAGAATGAAACGGTATCATCTTTTAAGATCATACTTGAAGGTGTATTTAACATTTAAAGTAATATAATAAATTCATTCACTAATCTTTGGGTGTTGTTCCCTTTGGTCGATCTTTTCAATTTTCAGGAACAAACTGCATGAAGTGTTACAACTCTGTTCATTCGTTTGAGTGATGCTAAGCTTCTCCTAAGATACTAGCGTACGGGATCTTTTCACCTGTTTTGAAGCTTTTACTCACAGTGTGACGTAAAACCCGAAAAGGGAAATGTCCACGTCGCTTTCTCCTCCAGCCCGTCGTAACGTTATCAGGTGTTCTAATGGGATTCAGGCATGCAGTTTGATCTGACTGGTGACATCGCTTTGCTGGTAACGAGGCCCCCCGCTCTTGACGGGGAACCCAAGGTCAAAG
Source organism: Syngnathoides biaculeatus (assembly GCF_019802595.1). Taxonomy (NCBI): domain Eukaryota; kingdom Metazoa; phylum Chordata; class Actinopteri; order Syngnathiformes; family Syngnathidae; genus Syngnathoides; species Syngnathoides biaculeatus. The sequence continues at coordinate 4,576,982 of NC_084660.1, forward strand.
AGACAACAGTTCTGCCTGTAAATCTTTTTATCTAATACGCTGCGCGAAAGGCCTGCCTTTGTTTGAGGGGTGAGATTAAAGGCCATCAAAAACAGGGGGTGCAATGTCAAAAAAAAAAAAGAAATGCTAGCTGTCAAAACACGTCATTGTGACTCGAAAGGGAATTGCTAATTGGTCAGGAGAAGGGAAGAGGGAGGCGCGATTCCTTTTTCCAACTGCAACAACCGACAGACCCGAAGTGCTAAACCATCACCGTCGACTAGTAGCCAACTGCTGGGGATTCAGTCACAGCGTCATTCCGGAGACTGATGGGAGAGGTTCCCAACGCCAGCTGTGGTTTCTCCCAATTTCCAGGTCAACAATTTGGTGGGATTCAAGACAACCCCCCGACACGCAAGACTGTCCGACGAAGAAGAAAAATCCCACCGAAAACTTGTACTCTCGAGCCATGGTGGATTTCACTGCGCTTTGATAGTTTGTGGCCGAAAGGCAGTGAAAACCGTGGACCCGAGTCTTCCCTTCAGTCAGTTACTGGATTGCCAGTTGGACTCTCCACCTCTGAGGCTGAGACAGTAGTAGTCTAGTAGTCCCCCTTGATAGTAATGCATTTGTTTCTCCTAATTTACCGTCATTAAAGATCTGACAAATATTCTAGAATAGACGACAGCAATTCCATTTTGCGCACGTGAGCAGTTAGCATCTTAGCAATTCTCAGCATCTAATAACTGAGAGGCAAACATGCTAACTACTTATCTGTCTTGCCTGTAGGTATTATGCAAACCAGTTATTAATACATTCACAATTTGTTTGTTTCATATCACACTTGAAATGTGGGCAGGCACTCCAGAGATATGTACGGTATACAAGGAATATTAACAAAATGTTTTTCCCCAGACTCGGCAGGAATCGGAGGTTCCAAGAGAGGTCCCGGCGCGACAGAATAGCGTCAACTTTGAAGTCCGGCACAGATGGCGGCGGGGTGTGGCGGACAAGTCTACGGCCGGCAGCGCATTCGAGGTAAGGTAACGGCAGCGCCCGATCCCTTCCGCTCAATCTCGTTCTCCGGTAATGCCCAACAAAAGCGAAGCCTGTCTCTGCAACAAGCCCTCTGATTAACTATTGAAACAGTTGACATAAAACACGCTGTCATCTCGCCAAGGCTTTAGCTCTCACTCAACCAAAACAAAACAGCCTGTCATATAAAGCATTTTATGATGAATATTTTAGGGGCCAGCGCCAGCAGGTTTAAAAACGGCGTTTTGCTGTGTGTCTTCGGAGCGGCAGATTGTTTGGCTTAAGCCCGCCGCTCGTCTGACCTTCCACCTAATACTTGGGTGGCAGATTTACTTTCTTTTTGCCATTTTGGATGTATGACTAAATCCTGCAGGCTTTATCCAGATGGTCACTCTTTGCCGGAAAAAGAAAAAGAAATGCAATAAAAGGCAAGGCGAGGACTCATCAGGCTATCTGTGCAGCCTTAAATATTCCGAGGTTTTCAGGGGTAATACTTGGGTCCCGAAGTCTGCTTCTAAAGATGTCGGGTGGAGCGTTTTAAAATGTCATCAAGCGTTCGCAGGCTCTGGCCCCAAATTGAACAGCAAAATAACGCTGGCATTTACATGACTAAGACGATGTTTATTGCATGAATGTAGCAGGTTTGTTTTTTTGTTTCTTTTCTCTCTGAAAAATGCATTTGTCCTGAGTTCATTTATTTACGGCACATATGAACAAAACAAATATGCAAGTCATGCTGAATGCCGAGGAGCTCAACGGAAATGCTGCGGACATGATTGAGTTGTTGAAATGTAGACGTGAAGCTTGACTTTTTTTGGACAGGTCAAGGAATGTGAAAGGAGGGGTAAACCTGTAAAATAGCTCCATTTCGGGATTTTATTGTAAAATGGAAGGAATTTGGGTGCTGAATGAGTTGAACAATATGAATTTCTGTGATTTGATATTTTACAAACACATTTGCACTTGAAAATATATAGACATATCCACACTGAGCAAATGTCAAATCATCTTTCCTAATTGAAATGAATGGAAGTGGCATTAATCCATTCCAGCAGGTTGTACTACTTGTGGTTTGTGCTCGCTGGCCACCGGGGGTCACTATAATACGGTTCTCAACTGACCTGGTAAGCTTCAGTAACGCCTTTTACCGTGGGGACATGGGCAGTGTGCTGGATCTGTTGTCTCATGTAACGCCACCGTTTGTGTCCAAACATCCATTGCTCAAGTGCAACGTCCGGCAGTTTGCAGAACCTTTCTATGGCATTTTGCATTGTGTGTCAGCATTAAAATAGCAGGCGTTTTTCAACGGATGGACAATTCTCCTTCCGTTTTTATCAGTCAACTTCAACTGTGAGGGCCAATAAATAGCTCCAAGATAGCAACTCTTCACCGCTTTGTGTTGTAAAGTGAGTTTCTGATTTCAAAATCAAATTGCCCGCCCCTGACGCCCGTGTTCCCTCATCTCGCCGGATGGTGAATCCGCAGCTTGCTCCTCCTGTGCCTCCGACATGTCGGTACGCTCCGGCTTCTTCTTTCTCCTCGCCGCGATGCCGTGATCAATTTGCCACTCTGCACGTGACGGCTCCTCGGAGGATTTGAAAAGACTTTGCGCGCAATCCCAGCCAGCCTGCCCGCCTGCCTTTCTCTCTCTCCAACGTGCCAAAAAAAAAAAAAAAAAAAAAAAGCTATTTGTATGCTCATCCGGCTCGGGGAGCCTCGCACGACAACCCTCCGTTTCGGCTTTTTGAGTCCAGATTATTGTTGAGGAGCAAACACCAACTGGCGACTTTTCTTTTGGCCAACTTTGTGAGCTCAGGGTCAATTGGGTAGTCTTTGCTGTCGTGCCCCCCGCCCCCGCCCCCGCCATTTTCAGTTCTGAACATGTATCACAACAATATGGTTTGGACCTTTCGACTGTGTCCGGGAACACGTCTGTAAAGGCATCGCTCGGTCGTTGTCGGTGCTACTTAAACAGCGGTCGCCTTTGCCCTTTTGCGAGCGAGCCTTTGTGACGCCGGGAAACGAAGCAAATGCAAAATAGCCGCTCTAATAATCCACTGAAGCAAGAGCTTGCCGTTGAGGACATTTGCAATTCAACAACTGTCATCAGCGCTAATGCGTGCGGTGCCAGTCCAGCAGAAATGCTATATTATCATTCTGCTTTCATATGCAGGTGCCGTGCGTAGGCGGCACCGAATTATTCAGCCGCCCGCTGCTGAATGTACACGTTCCGCTACATTGCCCTTATTTCGATAATAGCCCCTTCCCCCCACCCCCCTTTCATCATCCTCACCGTGTGTCAATCCAGGTTGCTCGTCTTGGACGGCTTTTCCATCTTCTTGTTTTCAGCAGCCACTGCGGGGGGAAAAACTCGACTTTTTTTTTTTTTTTACTCCAGCACGTAATTGAATAATGCGGCGTAGTTTTAAACCCCCCTCATTAAAAAGGCCCAGTATGGATGAAAATGCTGATGCGGGCACATTTTCCACATGCAGGCGTGACTTAATGCATCTGTCTACCTCCTCAGTAATGAAGTTGAAAGTGTGACTTCACCGCTGGGCTCGGATTCGTGTATTTGCCAGCTCTTGTCATGGGTACATGAGCAGTTTTTTTTTTTTTTTTTTTTTTTTAGGAGCAATTAGTGCCGTACATGTGCTACTACACTGACTCTCTAACGCTGTTTAGTGTCCAAGGACCCGACAGAAGTTTTTTTTCCTGAATGTATTACAATCCTACCTACCATGTGTACCTCAAAATTCTGTCTGAATTAAACACCTCCCTAATTTCAAGATTTGACAGAACAAAGTCCATATTTTTTTTTTTGAAAAACCTTTCCAGGACAAATGCGTAGTATGTTGGGGTAAAAAAAAAAAAAATACTGTATGAGTACAACTTTTTCTTTTAAAAGATATAAATGTTTTTAATTTGATCGGCTTTGGTTGCAAAACAAGACCTGACTGAATGGGAAAAATTTGAAGAAAAAAAATTTGAATCCAATTCCGAGCAAAGTAGATCCATCCACAGATACGTTTATAAATCTCCTATATTTAATAAACCTTAAATAAAGAACCCTAATTGCCGTTTTCCATAAGCACTATAAATGGCATACAGATGATTGGATTTTGGGAAAAAAAAAATGCACGGTATACGTGAATCACCTGCGAAAATATAAATTACTACTTTTCAATTGGCCATTAATTATTGACAGAGTAAAATTTTTAAATATATCAAATGGTAAAATTTGCCACCCTGCTGTCTTAAAGGAGCCTCGCCTGCCTTTTGGACTACTTCTGCGATCGTCCGTTATGCTGCTGGTTCGCCGTCAAGCTGTTCACTGCAGTCCAATTCTTTGAAAGTAAAACAGAAGCCATGAAGATAAAAAAGAAAAGAAAAAAAAAAGTAACCATTCTTCAATCTCAGTTAAAATTGCTAGTTTTTCTTTTTGTTGTTGTTGGATTCAAAATAAGCGCATGACATGAAAAGAACCAAGGAAAACAATGTGGCCGGCTCAAAAAAAAAAAAAAAAAAAGTGATTAAATACCTAAACTTTGTCAAATCGGGGCAAACAGGCTCATGTGGTCTTTCAAGCCTGCGGTGTGCTTTCAAATGAGCACGCCTCGTTCTGCTGCGGACGCGAGTTTCCTCATTATCCCGGCCTAATGAAAGCGCCACAAAAACCCTACGAGATAGATTCAATTTATGAATCCAAAATGAATTTTCTCCCCCTCTCAGAGCTTTGTTTGCCGTTATTTTCAAGCTCGTACTTTCTTTTTATTATTATTTTTTATTATCAACAACGACAGGAAACAAGGCTGAGCCGAAGAGCTTGGAGGAGCGCGACCTCGTTTGGACTTTTCTGAGCCGATGCAACATTGCGTCGCCGAAAGGATGTGTTTGGGCTATGTCTACGACTAGAGATGGCATACGTGAGCTTTGCCAGAAGCATTTTAATGTCAGGATTTAAAAACAAAAAGATGCGCTATCGTACTCCTGTGTTGGAAGCAAGCTGGGATACCTTCTTCCTCTGTACCGTTGAATGAAACTCGGAGCAAAGTTAGATTTTTGTCTGGTTTGGAGTAGCCACAAAACGAACATACTGCAACAGGAACAGACCAGCCGCCATCATTGAGTGCGTTTTGGAACGGTAACGTTTGGAACTGACTTCACGTAGTTATGCCAGAATTGGAGCTGGCTCGTTGGGCTTTACCTGAGAAGTCACAAATGAATCAAGAATGACATTCAGCCAAGTCGATGGAATTTTTAAAATGTCACGTTGGTCAAAGAGCTTCGCCATCTGGCAATATTATCAGAGGGGAGCAGGTTACTCCCTGGATTGGTCGCCAGCCAATCACGGGGCACATATAAACAACCGTCAACACTCTGACATAATTGCCCGAGTCTTCGTTACCAAATCATTACAAAAATTCCATTTTTTTTTTTCTACCTGAAAAACTGGGAAAAGTCCAAATGATGCGTTGATTAGACAATAAGAGCAGTCTTACTCATGCACCAAAGTGTGTTGTATATTTAATCCTCTTTCTGTGCTCACCCATCAACCTATTGCTTAACGTGGAAATGGTGTGTGGCGTTTAAAAAAAAAAAAAACGAACGTGTGGAGTACTTCCTTTGATCGGCGTCTTTGCTGTACTCGACCGAATGTTTTGATATCATAAAAGTTCTGAAATGAGCAACCTCCTTGTGCATTCCATCTCTTCGCCATTCAACTTCCAGCGTAGCTTCACTGAGTGCTTCGACCTCGCACCAAACGGCTCGCTCAAGCGTCAACCTGAGACTCATCGAAAGGTTGGCCGGCGTCTCTGCGTCGATCCGAGTCAAAAGCGTGTCGACGGCAGACGCCGGCGCAAACGGCAAGTGCAGACTCAAAAGGACGGACACGCCCTCCCAGGCGCATGTTGTCATCGCGTCGCGTGTAAAACTTGACACCAAGCACGTCTTACCACAAACGGCAGCTGATGTCACGTTCATAATTCAAATTGCACCACAGCGGTTTTGAAGGTTTTGTGGCTCAGAGGGGAACACTTAATTCTGCTCTTAAGGTTTGGATGCCTGCTGTCTTACTGCAATTGTGGTATCTGGCTTGGGCGTCACCCTGACCACGATTTCTTGTGGTTTAGTGAAGACCTACGGGCACGAGCTGTGGGTCGTGACCGAAAGAACAAGATCCCGGATACAAGCGGCCGAAATGAGTTTCCTCAGCCGGGTGTCCGGGGCTCTCCCTTAGAGATAGGTTGAGAAGCTCGGTCATACGGGAGGGGCTCAGTCTCGAGCCGCTGCTCCTCCGCATTGAGAGGAGCCAGATGAGGTAGGTGGGGCATCTGATTCTGAGGTGTTCCGGGCATTCCCACTGGAAAGAGACCCCAGGCACGAACCGGGACACGCTGGAGAGACTATGTCTTTCGGCTGGCTTGGGAACGCCTCGGGATCCCTCCGGAAGAGCTGGAAGAAGTGGCGGGGGAAAGGGGAGTCTGGGAATTACTGATGAAGCTACTTCCCACGTGTCCTGACCCAGAAAAGTGGTAGAAAATGGATGGATGGATGGATGGATGGATGGTAATAGACTACAAGTCAAATTTAGTCGTTTCAATTTGAGTGAGCTGGCGATCTTGAACAACAGGACCTTACGGCCACGACATGATTTTGATTGATACGGATACGTGTGTTCCCAACCGTTTCCTTGGAGACTCTGGTCCGATCGGCCGTCGGGGCATTACCGAGTTCAGTTCTGGAGTATCGGTTACTGGGCCACATGGGAACCAGCTAATCTGTGGGAGCTTCAAATTGCTTTTCGTCAATGCATTGCAAATCTTTTGGATCACATTCTGTTGAGTGGAATGTGTGCATGTGTGTGTGTCACTTCCATCTTATCACAAAAGATATGTATTGCGACTAGGCCCTCCCACCACCACATTTGGTCCCTTTTGTGCTTATTTTTAACAGCAAGCTTTTTTAGCGCGTAATTAGTGATCAGTGGGAGGAATCAAAAGCCTTTTGTCGAGCCGCCTCACGTCCACACCGCCCTCCGGGACGTCACCTTCCTTCCACTTGCAATTTGTTTCAAGGTGTGGAATTCGTTCGGACCTGCGCATAACTCGCAGGATTCACTGCTAATAAAAGTGTCTGTGACTGCGGGAGGGACAAGAGGAGTCTCTGGCGGGCGTTGTTGTTGTTCAAGTACCACCGCTTTAATTTTAAACAGACCTGGGTGGCTTCAAAAAGTGCTCCGAGGTCGTAGTCGGTGACTTTTTGCACACTTTCTACCATTAGACACGCCCTCCCCCCCTCCCCCCCGCCTTGCTATCTTCCTTGTCACGTAAAACTGAGGAGGGAAAAAAAAAAAAAAAAAAAAGCTAGATTGCTCTGGCTCAGACAGATGGTGCTCCCCGAGGTGCTTCTCCTGCAAGTTATTGTCAATCCTCTTGTAAACGTAAAGAAAACATCACAACAGAACGAGTTCTCGTGGATTCAAAGGCCGATAAAGTGTCTTACAACGCCGCTTACATCCACAGGCGAATGCGCGCCCGCTTTGTGAGAATTAAGTCGCATGCTCTTGAGCTCAAAGGCTGTATATTGAATGCAGTTTTGTGACTGTATCCAGGAGGTTGCTTGTATGTCAGTGATGGCGATGCTGTCTAGACAGGCTGGGGGAACGAGGCTGCGCCGGGGAGCCAGGTGCTCTCTATAAACGCTCCCGTCATAGATTGCACCCGGCGCTTGTTTGAATAACATTCAAACGGGAAGGTCTGGTGTTTATCCAACATCGATTCCTTGCCCCCACATCCATTACGACTTGATGGGAGCGCCGAGCGTTGTCAGTAACTGCCATTACTGGAAATCCATACCTGATACCGTCTATGTATGAATGCTCATTTTGAAAATTTCGATAAAGAAGCGGCACAGTTGGCCATTATGGGGGAAAGCAAAGTAGATGTACGCACACTTGTATATATACATTTTCTTTTTAAGTATCTGTTTCTCCGGATTATATCGTATTTTTTTTCTGACTTTAGTCGCTTCTTATTTTTTTTTTTTTGGAGCAATTATTTGGTACTTCTGCTCGAACCTCCCTCTGGCAAGTATCTCACGATAATCATATTGCTTTCACACACAAAAAAAACAAAAAAAAAAAATATCCACATTCAAACGATAGAGCCGCTCGACGTTCAAAAGTCCAGATGCCGTTCTGGGCCATGATGAAATAATGACCCAGGAGCTGCCCTAAATTAGCAACAAGCGACGTCTCTCGGGACGCATCTCCATTTGGGCCGGAATGGCAAGTGTGACCCTCATCTCGACGCTCCTCACCTCTGACTAATTAAATCAGGATGCTGCATGGGGAAAATTCCGCGTTGAAGCGTATGAGAGAAAACGTGCAAATGTGTGATCACACCACTGTCGTAAGACCTACAAGAAGGTTTTGTTTTTATTATTGTTCGCTAGACAAAGCTGAACACTTTTGACTTTTTTTTTTTTTTTTTGTCCTAGTGTAATTTGCTTAAAAATTGTCATAAAAAAAATTGAATGTGAAAAAACATCTCTACTTTCCATTTAGAAAAAAAATATTCAAACTAAATGTTGACTGATCTGATGTCACGGGTAAAACCTGGAAAAAGTGGCAGGGGCCATCCTTGAATTAAGCTTAGCAAATAAATGTTTACCGCATGCCACCGAGTAAACATGTTTGGTCTTTTTTTCTTTTTTTTTTGCGTTTTTACACCTTCCATTCTGGAAGCGACCAGATTTTTGCACAGCGCAAACAATGTTTTGGAGCTGTTAATTAAAGCCGTTCCAGTGTGATCGACCAGTACGCGCAATCAACAAGGCCAGACGTGGCTGCGGCGAAGGGGTAGGGGGACGCTCCGGGGGGAATGACTCGGGTTCCGCTCTTCTGTCTGGCCTCAGCGTTATGTCAACAGAGTTGGGAGAGTTCAAACATGCCTCGGTGGCGCCCGTGCCTAGTAATTAGTCGAGAGTCTGCTTTAAGTGTGTTGCGGTAAACAGAGTTTAATTAGGAAGGACTGGACTGCGTGTGACGGGCTGCGTGGTAAAGATCAGCCGGCGACTGCGGCGGGAGGCAGGACAAACGCGGCCAGTCGGTAGAATGCAACATCGCGGATGCCTTTCCAATTGGGAATAATGCATCAAGGACTTAAAAAGTAAAGAAATTCAAAAAAGACCGCTGTAAGAACAAACGCACAAGCAATTCAAGCGGGTTTGTCCCCGAGCCAGTTGTGAGGTGAATCCCCCCTGGAAGGACTGTCGGACTTGTCCCGCCCACATCTGATTGTGTTTGCAAGAAAAAAGCAATTCGCCAAACCGTCTTCCAAAATTGACAAAAAATTGGGAAAAAAATGATGGCGCTTTGTCCACGTACAACGCAAATGGTCGACTTCTTTAGTTTTAGGCATGAAATTAATCTTATAACAGACGTGCACCAAATTTTGGGGCAATCAGTGAAACTGATGCTGATAGCAAATGGGGGGGGGGGGGGAATTTCAATTTCATGAAATGCATTTTTGAGTGTGCGCTTGCTGTTGTGGATGACAGGCTCACCACATTTTGTGGGCAAATATTTTGTACATTTCCTTCAGCCTCGACCGGTGGCGGTTTTGCTCTCGTCGTCCTGGAAATGAAAAAGGAGGGTGTTTGCCAAGGTGTCATTTTGCTGCAAAGGCTGTGAAAGTATTTGTGTAAGTCTTCATTGTTGCGCTTCCAGTAGTTAATTCAAACCCCCTGCAAGGGTGTGTCCTTGACAGTTTTCATCGAGGGGAAGGCATCCGGGGAATATTTGCTACCTTCCGGAGCTAATTGGCAGCCACACGGCTTCAAACCTGCCGATTGTGGGCTCTGAGCTCGACGTGCGCGTCGCTGCTGTTTGGCGAAATGAACACAAAAGCAAACGCGTCCAAAGCCAGTTTTGACCACCCCAAATCTCAAACCTCGCTTCTTTTGTTGAACCACTGTAGATCACGCAAATGTAAATGTCTGATTCTGTCATTTCTAAAAGTTATCCTTGCATCTGGACGGGTTGAACGCAGCGGCCTTCCGCTCTTTTCAGCGTAGGTGCGGCAGTTATTATTATTATTATTTTTTTTCAGTACCAAGAAGGTACAGGGGATGTTGAGAACTGAGAGCGGCAGAGGAAAATGTGATTACCAGGCAAGGCAGCGACACTTTATCCCGAATCTGATGAACTGTCGACTCTCCTCGTCCTTGGATTTTGTAAGCCGTCGCCGCTTATTCACACAAGTCATATTTCCAGGCATTCGTGCGATCCTTCAAATATGCTGTCGAAAACGCGGGCCCCCGGCGGAAACAATACGCGTCATCTCTGACTCGGTGTGTCTGCTACATAAAGGTCTAAGTGATGCATTGTGGCAACAGAAAGGGTAGGGGGCGGGCGACACGGTGTTTACCTTGCATCAGCACAATGACAACAACAATGGCGACAGCAGTGGGAGAAGGGCCTTTGTGCAAGCGACACACGGCAACGCACAGAAAGGGAATGACAACTTTGAAAAATTGGCAGGCGGGCGCCGGCTGCGAGGCTTCCTTGGGGCTCGGCAACCTTTGGAATCATGCAGGAAAGCAAATGAAAAATTGCTGCGGAATTCTATCAGGTCGCTCGTGTCAAACGTGTGTGTTCTTCATGCACACGATCCCGTCATCTTGGTCTCCCCTCGCTATCCCTCTTTCCGTACTTGAATGGGTGTTGATGGTATTCAAGATATGACAAAAGGACTGCAGCTCAAGTGACTTGCCAGAGGCAGCTTCAGACCTGGACCCAACCCAATGTTCAGATTTTTACAGGAAGGTCCCACCTGCAAATGCTGGATATTTATCCAAGCTAATTGCCCAAGATGTACATCGTCGTGTGGGAAAGGCGTCTGGCGCTCCCAATCTTTGACCTGGTTCTTTAGATCTAGCTGATTATACCCCGCTCAAATTTTGTGGCGTTGACACCTTTTCAGGGGGGTACGAAGACTGTATTGGTAGCCTTGAATTAGAGTTGCTTGTTTTTGTTTTTTTTTTTTTTTTTGTGGAATATGCCCCCAAAATGGCAGTTTGAAACCAAAAGTTCAGTCTCGAGCATAGGGTCCGTCCTTGAAACCTTTGCTTGCACCCAGTTTTTATAGCCCCATCCCCCAAATTGTATGTCGACGGGTGAAACAGGTGCTCGGGGCAAATTCTTGTTGCTCTTTGAATGCAATTTGGCCTTCCTCTTCAGGTTCCAGCTCGGGTCCCTTGAGACCTTTTCTTGAATCCCTTTACGCTTGACTTGTCTACTGAATTATGTGTATGTGTAGCACTGAGGTACAATTTCACTACAATACTCACGCTGGTGAGTTTTTATGGCTGTTTGAAGCCACATGGAAGAATAATTACAATAAAAACAGACTCCAAGAGGCCCAAATGAAAACATGAGCTCGTTGGTGCAGGTAACAAGCTGCCTCGATCTGTCGTGACAAAATTCTAATCTGCAGAAATTAACCCTGAAAGGCATTGGCCACTGAGCTCGACTGGATTCCATGGCCTCGTGGTAGAGAGTTGAAGCGTTATGTCGACGCTGATGTTAGCTCATTATTTAATTTGATCCGGGGCAGCCATAACTCCAAAAGAGGGGAGGCCAGTGAATTATGGCTCCCAACGGGGCTTTGACACAGCGGCGAGATGAGCGCGTTGTGGCGAAGCAACCGCTGCCAATTCAGTGTTCAGGGGCCTTTGCGTTTGAAATGTTCTCTGCTTCCCCAGGTGACTTTATCACAAGATTTTAGTGGAACATGGCGTTCTTGTGCCTGATCCAACCGAAGGCCAACTTGTTAGAGTGTGTTGACATTTTGGAGGGGGGTGCTGTCTCTGAGTGAGGCTTTCTGCATTGATTGGAGAGCTGTGAAATTGCTTCATCCCCCCTCCAAGCCCACCAAAATCCAGGCATACTGCCATGGGAGAAGTTAACGGTGGGTGGGGCTGGGGGGGGGGGTTATATTGCCATAGTAACAATGGATTGCCCACCAGTGATTGCTGGGCAAACACAGGCATACGCTTTTAAAAGGCAACCGAGGCCCCTTGCCAGAATCCCCCAGCTCGTTCAAACAAAACCACGGTGGCACAAATAATGCTAAGGTTTTAAATATAAATTACAAGGTCTTTGACTGTCGTCATGTACGCGATTCTCGTCGAGAGGAGGCTTGCCTGGCTAAAGAAAAGCTTAGACAAAGAAATTCTAAAGAGTCTGTGCACACGCCCCGACATAAATTCAAAACAAAAAAAAAAACCAAAGCAAAAAAAGAAGCGGAGGGAGGCGGCGAGGTTTTTGCGCGCTGAGCACATTTGCACTGACATCAAACAATCACCCCCAATTGGCTTCGCAGGGGCAAAGTAATCGGCGCTACTCAAACATTTGCTGTAGCGGCCGCTGAATAACGATGGCAGCTAAACGGCAAACGTCCAGCTGGGGAGCTCCCACGACACACATTTAAATGTCACCCGTCCGGGCGCTTAGCTGCTTGTCAAGCTGCCTCAAAGCAGACCCGCTAAACTTGCGTTATTCACTTCTCGGCTCAAAATCATCTTAGTTTGCCTTATATGTCAAAAGCACGCGAGGAATTTGTCTCCAGTAGCCTGAGCCGCTCTCGTACGACGAGTCGATGCACAGAATAATTTTGAAATGACAACAACAACAACAAAAAAAAAAGTCACATGTCTTGTATTTAAACAAACGCTTGCTGTTTGAACTCTGCATGATGTAACAGTGGCTTATAGTCACGTGAAAATTACTTTTTAAGCAATATATTCTAGCATTGGTCTCTGGTACGTGTTGTAAAAAGCTCGAGAATCACTGAACTGAAAGGAAAGCGCGCTTGAGAAGCTCGCTTTGTTGTTCTTATTCGAGCACCCCAGTTCACGACATTTCCTTGCCCCTCGTCAACAAATGTAACAACGGTCTTGATTTCCACAAGCAGACCCGTACCTCCCCCAAGGCAGTTCCCAGCACTCGGTCCAGACTATCGAGTTCCAAAGCGACGCACAGGACCGACTGCAGCTAAATGAGGCTTGTCAAAGACCAGTATTTGAGTCTTGATTGCAGCCGGCCGCCTGCCCACCAACGATTGTCCTTTCTCTCCCTTCACGATTACAGCAAACAGAGCAAAGTGGTTTTATTCCAGTGCCAAGGTTTACCCACTCATTTTCAATCCAAAATGGCTGTCGTGCTCTACCCCGGTGGCCAGGTTGATTTACTGCTTGTTGCTAAGGACTTTGTTGCTGGGGAGAGAGCGAGCAAAGAGAACTCCCTCTCTTGAGGTGGCGCAAAGAGTAAAAGGCGATATCGAAGCTAAATCCCCAAACTAGTGGGCAAGATGCAGCAAATCCATCGCCCGGAGCTAAATTAAATGTCTACAGTTCTTCAATCCATTTGTCTGACAAGAAGCAGAATTAGAGAATTTCAGTTTTGCGGTGCACTTTCCAACAGAGAATAGCGTATCGGTCTGACCTTACAGTCTTCCGACAGCTATTTCTCCTCTTTAGTACTTTAAGGCAGGATTTCCACTGCAAGTGTCTCATCCGTCAAAAAAAAAAAAAGTCTGCATCTCGGTTCTGGTCACAAACGAGTCTTAAGTTTTGTGCTTCTGCTACAACATAGTTTTTAAAGTCACGTCATTGGTCCCAATTGAAAAGAATGGAAATGTCATGTTTCTTGAGAAAAGTAGCACTCTATGAAAGTCACACTTCTAACTACATACCATGACATAACTAAATCAAACCAAAAGAAATATGTCAGGTTTTGGTCACATTTCCTTCATTGTATATTGTGCAACTCCTTCTGTTGTGCGTACCATGGCCACCTGGGAGCAGAAGAAGACAAACACAGAGAAATATAGCACTCTGGCGAAGACTCCTCTCTCTCAGCGCTGCAGTCATATTAACGACACGGTTCTTTTTAGCCGCCCCCCAAAACTTGCCTCTCCTCGTAGGTGAGTTATTGGTCATGCCTCTTGCCAATGCGCATGCCTGCAGCGTATTCGCAATGACCGGACACACATTCAAATATGACAAACGGTGTTTCTTGTTTAAATAGCTCTCTCTCACACACACACACACACACGCTTATATTCATGCAGGATATTGAAACCCTCTCGGGCATGTCGCTGCCTGGTGTGCAGGATGATGGAGAGTGCGTGCAGCGGCGCTCCCTCGCAGGATACACTCCGAATACTGTGCAGCGCGCACCCACCGAGCGCACGGGTACTGGTTTTTCTGCAACGGTACCCCGACAGGCTTTGACGGATGGCCGCCAAACACTGCGCCTCCCGTTTCATACGGACATAATCTCATCGGGGGGGGTCAAACAACCAAAAGGGATGCTATTACAAGCAGTGACGCGTTCCTCTCGTCATATCCATTTGACTGCTGCTAGGCTTACATATATATATATATATATATATATGTGTCTGCCTGCAGACTGTTAATGAAAGGCTGCGCAAGAAATGTAAGGCTTTCAAATACATTATTTATCCACAGACAGACTTTAATGTGTCCCATAAAAATCTGTAGATTTCCATACTTGTTAATATTTCAGCTCTGTTGCATTACAAACGCGGAAGCTTGGTGTCAGAAGGCGGGAGGGGGGCCTTGGGGGTGTTGCGCAGGAACAGGTGTTCTCACAGCCATAATAAAATCAGCGTGAACTTCAACCCTGGGTGAGGGTTGGAGTTTGTTTGTTGTTTTTTTTATTTATCGTTTTTTCAATACTACCGTTTTCTCCTGTTCAAAGTCACTTTCCTCAACATACAGCGGTACCTTGACGTACGTTGAATTTGTTCCTGCAGCCCAAAAGCTAAGCTTTTGGAGAAACACTAAGATCTGCCAATGAAGTAGTACGAGTGGGTTGACGCATCATCAAATCTTTGGTCTCATCTCTCTCCAAAAATTGGGCCAAGATCTCTTTATAACCCTTGGCAGAGTGAATAAGAACATCATCTTCACCTGTCCACTCCTCTTCATAAACAAGTCCACTTTGCGCTGACAGGCTCGACAGTTGGCTGCCAGAGTAAAGGCTGGCACTTAGGCTAAATTATGGATCAGCGTGTCCAGCTTTCACCGCTTTTATTTTCACGTTTTGCGGAGGTTGAGTTGGGCAACGCAACTAGGCTGGCTCCGCTTTCAATCAATGTCCATTCAAAGATTATGTTTTTGATAGAACTACAGAAGCAAAACCTTAATGACTTAATCTGTGACTATACATTAACTCCACAGTTTAGCCTCGAGAACTGGTCAGTCAACTAACATGTTGGTTCTGCTTCTGATTAACCCCAAGTTAACTTCAGATGTTCAGAGGCTTTTCTCTGTGCTTCCAAGCGGAAGCCTGGAGGTTGTATTCCAACACTTATATCTGGATCTCATTTTTTTTTACGTCGCATAAGCCCGACATTTGACCAGGGCTGTGCTGACTTTATGTATCTGTTGTGTGTCTTGACTTAGCAATATTGTATGATTTGCGCTCGTCCCGAGTAATGACTTGAAATGTAGTTATTATTGGACTGAATTCGATAATTGCCACAGTAGCTCGGGACTTGAAGGTTAAGACTTGACACGCAATGATGACTTGCACATATGTGACTTACTCGCCCCCCCCCCCCCCCGCGGTAAACAGAATCCAACAAAAACCACCGAGACCCAACCCGTTTGAGTTGAGACAGCAGACTGCCCGGGGCCGTTTAGCGCAAAACAACAAACTAGCCGCACTACAATAAAGCCTGACTCTGCCAGACATTTTTTGCAATTTTGATGAGGTACAGCATCGCAGCAAAACACAACATGTCCGCCGTGCCCATGATTCACACAAACAAGCCTCACGTCTGATGTGTGTTGCAGTGCGGCGGGTCGACAGGCAACTATTCCCCTGTGTCTGACTGCGCCGCAGCTTAAGTGATGTTCCCATCCAGCCGGCCTGAACTCTTGGAGTCGATACGGGACGACAGTGCGAGGAAACAACCGTGCTAGCATCGCACATCATAGACCCTGGGAGCCTTGTAAAAGTCAATTTGCTGTACAAACGGCCGCTAACAATCTCCACCGATAAACAAGCATTGCAATATGGCGCCCCGCAAAAAAACTGAAAGCGGCAAAGGCGGATATGAATCTGCTGCGTGAAATCAAATTCCGCGTTTTGATGACGGCAAATTGAAAGAAGTGGCGGCGGAGAGGTGGCATCCTCGATGCTGACACTCGCAATCAGCGGCGTGCCAGGCAATCAAGGTTGGTGCGGGGCTCCAAAATCGTTCTCCGTTTCCAGCCTCTCCCCTCGTCGGGCTTCTCTCGGCATCTTTCTTATCGTGACAGATGTCGAGAGCCGGAGTGGCTCCTTCAATCACGAGTGTTTTTGTTTTTTTGATTGATTTATTTATTTTTTTTTTTTTTTTTTTGCTCCGAGAGGGATCTCGAGCTCACTGGCATATTTATCACGGGCAGAGTGTGGAAGGCTGAAAGGAAAGACAAAGCTTTGTTTTTCATCACCCAAGAAAATGCCCCATTATGCCACAGGTGTCGCTCCCTTTAAGCCACTTAACATTTCTGCTAATTTATTAGGCGAGTCTCACCTCCTGGTTTAGTAATTCCCTTACAGCCAATCCAATCAAATCGCCAAACGAAATTGTCAAATGGCTTTGCGCCGCAATTTCACGAGCTCCACTCGCCTGATGCTGCTTCCGTTTCCCCGTCAGTGCATAAACAAAAGGCTGAGAAAGCATTGATTGAATTTGTCTTTAATAGATCCACACGCAGTTTTATCAATTTAGCCTCACCTGGCGGTACGCTGCACCACCAGGGATGCCGATAATGGGCATGTCGAAAAACTTGTCTCCAATTTTTTTTTTTTTTTTTTTGTCGTCGGTGGCATACGCGTTTTCCAGCTCCCAATGGAGCACAAATGGTTGCCGGGGCAATGACGGGCCTCGCCGAGATGACCTCAACGCAGGTGGGGGTGAAACCGGAGAGCTCCTGTGGGACCTCTTGTTTATTAAGTTTATTTGACTTGACGAGTGACTGACTGCCTCGGCGGAGAGAAATTCAGGGATCGGCGTGCAGACCGCAGCCTGGCTTGCTTGCCCTCAGGTGACTTGTCTCTCAGAGCAGAGACTGAAAACCGCTAAGGATCACCGTACATTAAAAGTGATAGAATGATAAAGATGATAATGATAATGGTAAAGAAAAAAAAAAAAAAAAAAAAAAAAAGCAGATGACCTTTGCAAATTTGATGGCTAAGTGATTTTAATCCTCACCACAGAATGGAAACCAGGGCCGAGAGTAATAAAGGTAAGTGTCTGGCAGACGAAGATGAGGAGGCAGGTATGTGTGAAGACTGTGTGGGGCTATTTTATCAACTGGACTTTCGGGAAATGTCCCCATCAGTTGATTTTTTTTTTTTTTTTTTTTTCTTTTTTCTGCTAAAATAGAAATGCCGATTAAACCTACTTGGCAGGTCTCCTCTGCATATATCGTAAGACCAGGAAAACGAGGGGACAGAAAAAGGCAAATGGATACCGTGAGGTTACAGTGGATGGTCAGTTATCCCCCCGCCCCCTCCCCGAGGGCTCTTGTCGGAACAGTGGGGGCCTTTTTCGGCACCAACAGGGCCGCCTTTCTTCTGCCTGTCTCTATCTCTTCCCACGGAGGGCGTCTCAAAGGCTTTTCAAATGTGACATGTACCTGTACCCGGTAGATGGCAATACTCCAAATAGCGATGACGTAGCATCTGGGAAAAAAAAGATCCCGTCAAATGCCATCGGCGAGATAACCGGAAAAGACTTTTGCGAATGATAATAACAATAAGACAGCCAGTGGCGATCAGGCCCGGTGTCGCAACAAAAGCGGCGAGCGCAGCTGAACACGCGGCGGGAAATAATTATATAAGTGCAGCACGGTGACACACGATACAATGCGGAGGATACTGTGGCTCTTTTAATTATGCAGGAGACATCCAAAAGCAACAGCGGTCCACAACCTCTGGGGTGTAGCTGGGCAAATAGACCGTTTTAGAAGCTGTGTTTGTTGGGGAGGGGAGGTTTGAGATCTGGTTTGTGTGTCTGTGCCTGCATGTATATACAGTGTGTGCGTGTCTGTGGGTGTGTAAAATCACCCCGACAAAGCACCTCAATAAATGACCTTTTTTTTTTTGTCCCCCACCCCCCGCCTCCATGTTACCCTCATGTCTTCATGCTGGGCCAAAGGGTTTTCTTCTCTTTTGAGGGAGCAAACATAGAAGGTGGCTGAGGCTTGCTGGAGGAAGAGTCCAAAAAAAAAAAAAAAAAAAATTGGAAAAGTGGTTGGTGGAAGAGATAAAGTAAGGACGCAACATGGAAGGTGATGGAAAAAGAATACGTCCAAATCGGATCTCCGCCAATCGAAACACTGACTGGAGCGTGAACCTGAGCCCGTGACAAGATGTTGCCTCTTACTTGATGGGAAAGAGACACGTTTGCGATGCGAACTCTTAATCTACCTTGCCTCCTCTCTTCTACCAGATGAAAAGGCTGCCTTGTCAGAGGCGGAGAGCAGACCAAACGCGCCTCGAAGAGCTAAATTAGCCACAAACCAAACCCTTATGTGAGCTGTCTGCAAACCTCCAGACACATTAGCAGCGACTGGGGGGGGGGGGGTTTGGCCTTGGCCTGAGTGGTCGCACTACCCGATGAGCTAATCGAAACCATTACGGTCCCTTTTCAATATTGCATGTGAATGGCACTCCAAACCAAAACAGATCAATACTGCTAACTTGACACACATTAGCACCATAAAGGCAAACATGACTACTGAGACTAGCCCTGTCAGAACGCATTACGCCAGACAAAACACTGAGAAGGAACCAGAATACTTTTAAGAGGAAAACGAAAAAGAACACGGTGAAGCCTCTTCTTACCTGTTTGTTGTACTTGTTGATGGTCTGACTGCTGTAATCGGAGCAGTGGTCCGATCCCAGTGAAATGTTATCTCCGGTGCCAACGAACGTATTGGCCGGGGGCAGGTCCTGAACCGCCTGGTGCTTTTTGCCGGCCGTGGGCGACTGCGGGTGAAGCTGGACCGTGGGGAGCGGTGAGCTGGACTTGTAGTGTCGGGCCAGATCGGGACTGCCGGGACCGCCGTTGACGGAACGGTAGCGGCCCATTCCGGGGCTGTCTGACAGCTTCTCGTTGACTCCATCGTAGCGCTGACCGTTCGGCTTGGAGGCCTCCACCGTCACGATACTGCTGTAGAGTGGCTGCTTGGATTTCTGCTTGCGCTTGTCTTTTTTGGGCTTCTTAGACTTGTCGTGTTGCTGCGGCGTGAAGAAGTCTTCGTGGTCCTTCTTGCCGCCTCGTAGCCATTTTTATTCTTTGGGCGGCAGTAGCGGGCCATGACGACCACCAGGATGATGAGGATGACTGTCATGATTCCCGAAACAACACCAATGACTATGCTCAGACGTTGTTTGCTCAGGTCATAATTCGGGTCACCGGCGATGTTAGTATTGAGAGACGTGCTCAGGCTCTTTGCCACCTGTGCCTCCACAACAGTGGAATTGGAAAGAGTCTCGTTAACATAGACGTGGACGAGCGTAGTGGTGCTCTGGGACGGCTGCCCGCTATCGTTCACCTGGACCACAAGCCGGTGCAGTCCATAGTGCTTCTGCTCCAGTTTTCCAACCAGTGAAATCACCCCGGTAGCGCCGTCGATCTCAAACAGCCTGAAGGGATTCCCGCTGACAATGCTGTAGCTGAGGTCTGCGTTGATGCCTGTGTCGGTGTCCGTGGCAATGACCGTTCTCACTACGGTTCTGATGTTGCTGGAAGGTGGAAGGAGGGTGTAGGAGTTGTTTATAGGGAACGTGACGGTCGGTGCGTTGTCGTTGTCATCCATGACAAACAACGAGACCGTGGCAGTGGCCGACCGGGGCGGTTCGCCCCTGTCCATGGCTTTCACGCGGAACGTGTACGTGGTTTTCTGCTCACGGTCGAAGGACAGGGTGGAGAAAATGGTCCCGGTATCATTCTCAATTGAAAATATTTCTTCCTCCTCCTCAATAAAAAGACTCATTTCTGCATTTTGACCTTTGTCTGCATCGATGACTGTGACCATGCCAACGGGGCTGTTTGGCTCAAGGTTCTCTTTGACATAAAAGGTAAACACGTCTTGCATGAACTTTGGCTCGTTGTCATTTTTGTCTGCCACAAGGACAACTACCGTTGCAGAGCCCTGTAAGGTGTTTATGCCCTTATCTTTCCCGATCACTTTAAATTCATAGCGCTCAGTTTGCTCTCGGTCCAGGATGGTGTTCACACGGATGTCGCCGCTGTCCGCGTCAACTGAGAAGATTCCATTTACTGACGAGTCGAGGGAATAGATGATTTCCGCGTTCTTCCCGCTATCCGCGTCATTGGCGGCCACCGTTGTCACCCTCTCGCCTGGAGCGTTGTTCTCCGGGAATGACACCTCCACGACGTTCAGGTTGAAGACGGGAGCGTTGTCATTGGTGTCGCCCACTTTGACAATGAGAGAGTTATTGCTTGCCAGGCTGGGGCTTCCGGAGTCCACCGCCACTATGACGACGTTGTATTCCTGCACGGCCTCGTAGTCCAGTGGTGCCGACGTATGGAGGAAGTATTTCTTTTTGTTCTGCTCACCCTCCATCTCGCTGGCCGGTTTGAGTTGGAAGGGCACGTCACCGACCACCGTGCAGGTCACGATGCCGTTCTCGCCCTGGTCGCGATCTGACACCTGCACGAGGGCAATGGGCGTGTCGACCACGACGTCCTCGGCCACGTTGGCGACGCCGTCCTTGAGGAAAATACGTCCAATCTTTCGTATTTCTATGGCAGGGACGTTGTCGTTCTCATCCTTGATGTTCAAGACCACGGTGGCCTTGTCCATTTTGGGGGGCTGGCCTCGATCACGGGCCATCACCGTAAACCTCAGCTGGCTCACTTCTTCGCGGTCGATGCGGTGCAGCACACTTAGCCACCCCGTGCTCTCGTCCAACCTCAGCAGCCGCCGCACGGACTCTGTGGCTGCCCCGAACACGTACTCGATTTGACCGTTCACCCCCACGTCTGCGTCTGCCGCTTTGAGCTGCAGTATGGGGGCCCCAGGGGAGCTGTTCTCCTGCAGGTCGGCCTCATACACGCTCTTCTCAAAACGAGGGCTGTTGTCATTCACGTCGGTGATCATGACCCTGAGGATGGCCTGGGAGGAACGGGGAGGATTGCCGCCGTCCCTCACGCGGAGCGTGAGCTCGTAGGAGTCTCTCTGCTCCCTATCGAGTACCCCTTTAATGATGAGCTGGGGCTGCTTCTCGCCGTCAGTGGTGTCGGCGACTTGCAGCTCGAAAACGCTGCTTCTGCTCGCCCCGTCGTCAAATCTTCTCTTCCCCGAGTACGAGTCTCCCGAGGAGCGCCTGGAGTTCTCCACGCTGTCCTGAATGAGCTCGTACCTCTCGATCCCGTTCCTGCCAAAATCTCTGTCTGTGGCCGTGGGCAGCAGATAAAGGGTTCCGATCGGTCTGTTTTCCTCCACGGACAGTGTCAGCACAGGTGATGGGAAGGAAGGAGTGTTATCGTTAATATCTAATATGATGACCTTTCCCTCAAAGAGGTCAACCCAGCTCTGGGCCGGTCCAATGACTGACACCTCGAAATCAATGAAGCACTCGTTCTCGTCGAATATCATTTGGCACTGTTGTAATTTCTCACGGTCGATGCGTCTCTCGTTGGTGGTGAGCTCGCCCGTGATATTGTCGATTTTGAAAAAATCGGAGCCGGACTCGAGCGTGAATGTCACCTCGCTGGAGCCCGTGGCGATGCCCAGGTCGGCGGCCACATTGCCCACCCGCACGTCTGGCGGTCCCTCCTCGGCCAGGCGGTACCGGAGCACCTTCTTGGCGGCGGGCTGATGCACAAACTGCAGGATGAGCATGCAGTAGTATAAAGAGTCCACTGCGCCAGTAGTCCTCATTGCTCTCTT
Source organism: Syngnathoides biaculeatus (assembly GCF_019802595.1). Classification (NCBI taxonomy): domain Eukaryota; kingdom Metazoa; phylum Chordata; class Actinopteri; order Syngnathiformes; family Syngnathidae; genus Syngnathoides; species Syngnathoides biaculeatus. The sequence continues at coordinate 4,599,008 of NC_084660.1, forward strand.
GTCAGTGTCCAACCGAAATGACCCCCTCCAAAAAAAAAAAAAAAAAAAAAAAAAAAAGCAGTTGCTCGTCAGGATGTTGGAATAAAACGCTGCTTTTCTGTGTGACACTTCTACATCACTCCTGCTGCAGTGGAAGGTATCAAGTTTCCCCTCTCTCCTCCTTTGTGAAATTAAATGACGCCTCACTGGTATTAATAACAAACACACACAAAAAAAAGACACTAAGGGGGGGGGGAAATGATCGGCGCTCCACTGAATATTCACGTGCGTAATTGGCGCCGGTCGGGGCAGCAGTAAGTGCAAGCAGTTCGCGTTGTTACTCACATTTTTCTGCGCGGGATGGCTCCTCTCTTTTTTTTTTTTTTCTCCGTGTGCGCAGTATTCCTCTGCGCTGCGATATGTCCACGCGAGTCGGGGAAAAGTGAGCGGGAGGTGGGGGGTTGGGGATCGAACCGCCTTGCTCAGGCTGCTCTCATCCTGCAAGTCACTTAGTTGTCGTCCCCGGCGCGGCGCAGCGAGGCTCCACACACTCGCGCGCACAGACGCACAAATCGGCGAGATTGGTGGGAAATGCAGCAAAAAAAAAAAAAAAGTAGTACATCCGTTGTGATTTTTCTTTTTTTGGGGGGGTTGGAGGGGGGGGGGGAGGTGATTGGATTCCTTAGTGGATGCGGCAACCTGTCCACTCGGCTGCAGAAGTGCGTCTGCAGCCTCTTTCTGCAGCAGCCGGGGAGGGAGGCGCAAATGATATTTCACTCTCTCTCTTTCTCTCGCTCTCTCTCTTTCTCTCTTGCTCTCTCTCTCTCGCTCTCTCTCTCTCTCTTTCATGGTCTTTCTCTCTCACACCTCTCCAGTTCCTAACCCGTATAGTGGCTTGGCTTGTGAGCGGGGGTTGCTGTCAGACCGGAAAGTGATATACAGTATATTTAAATGTTTGTTTTTTGGGATGGTGCGGGGGGGGGGGGGGAGTCATTCGTTATGACGGTGACAGGCTGCATGCGGCGCGTCAGACTCTGTTCTCGCCACACAAAAGGAACGCCGTCGCGATTGCATGCGGCGGCGCGTAAGGCGCCACTGTACCGACTTCAAGTGAGTTGGATTTCACGTTGTGCATGAGACTGATGGGGAAGGAGGGAGAGGACAGGGAGGTGTAGAGAAAAGGCATTGTTTGGATTCCAGCAGTGCTTGTTCCTTGCTTACTAGCGCCCTCTATTGTCGGATTCCAGATGGACACGGGGGGGGGGGGTGCTCGAAGGAAGAACGGCATTTTCAAGAGTCTGAGGCAGAGGGTTGTTATTTTTACATTTCCAATATCTGCATCTGCCTGACTCCGTTGTCGTTTCGGGGTACTATTTACGTTGTCACTTTGTGCCAGTTCCATGAATAGATCCAAAATTAAAATCATGGTGCGCTTAAAGGATGACAGAGGTAAAAAAAAAAAAAAAAAAAAAAAATTGACTTATCGGACCTATTGAGTCTTAACGTGTCGTATATCACAAACAAGTATTTTTTTTCCTGAAGAAAATGATCCCGGCAGTCCTTTCCAATCATATCAATCCATTAGCAAATAGCAAATGTTCGACATGAACACATCTCTAGTACCCCCAAATTCTATTCAATCACTCATTTATGAAGGCGTCATTGATTAAAACGCTTAATACGGTGTCGGCACTGTCGCATGTCAGTACCATTATGATATGACGGGTTTGAGTAGTTTGCATCAGTTATGCACTTGTAGGCACGTAGTTTGAAGGGTGACGTAAATTGTGCAGCTCACATTTATGGTGCCGTCTTTTTATTGTTAAGCACTTTTATGCAGGCGCTAATTTTTTTTATTTGCCTTAGCATAAATGATCAAATTAGACCATGGGAATGGAAAACAATTTTCTGTGCAGAGTTCTTTTTCCTTGACAGTTTTTTGAAGCGTTTGAGTTCTAGTGTTTCAGGGCTTTTGCAAGCAACCTGTACTACCAAGTACTATGTGAGTACTTTTGCCACACCTGATTTGAACCATTTCGAGGCGTCTCGGTAACATGTTTGCGCCACACATTTGTCAACAAATGATCAGGATTTTACAGGGACGGAGAACACAAGTGAGTCTCCACAAAGACACAATGGGTTGTATTTTCCCCTCATGGGAGCAGCACTTCATCAGCCAACCGAACTTAACGCAGCTCTGCTTACCCTTTTGATTCGGAAACTGCATCTTTGCAAAGGCAGACTCGCGGGCTTTCCTTTTTCGACGATGCAGGTGTACCTCATGAAGCGTCCACCGAGCATTGGGCAACGATCAATGCGATCGCGTTTGGTTCGGTAACATCCAGGATGATTTACGAGCGGTAGTCTGCCGTCAAAAAAAATTAAATAAATGAAACGTCGCCGCGCCGCCAGTCGAATCCTGCAGGAAATCAATTGGTCTAATCAATCCTCCCCCCCCCCCCCCAAAAAAAAAAGACAAAAAAAAGAAAAAGATTCCAGTCATGTTGCCTTCTAGACATTCTTGCCAAGCAATACAATAACCAGTGGCTGGATCAAGCAAGAAAACAACCGCAGCGTCCCCATGGCCTTTGAATAAGCAGATAGCGAGCGCGTAGGCCGATTTCGAGACTGTTTACACAACCTGGACCGCCGCAATCAAGTCCGATCGCTGTGGAAAGTCATTATTAGCGTTCCCCTCTGGTGGATGACTGGGGAAGGAATCCGTGTTCGGACTAGCAAACGTCTCGCCGCTGCTGTCCCTAAAGCAAGATGAGTCATTCTCCATCCGATGACTGAAAGTCTTTCCAAAAATAATAATAAAACCATTTTTTTTAATGACTTATTTGCATTTTCCAAGTAGAATGTAACCGGCTAAGAAAACAAGAATTATTATTGAAGTATCATTTTTCAAAGCTTGGAAAGTACATTTTAAGACTATTATGAGACTCAACAATAGTGCCTTATCTTTTTGGAAGTTCAATCTCAGTCATGTCTTCTTTTTATGAATGCAAATCAATATCAATAATGAATGCATATCAATAATTTGCCATTGCAACGTTCTTTTTCTTGACTTCGCCAGTTTCTTCTTTTTAGGAAATGAAGGTTGTGAAATTCAATAGTTTGAGCTGCATGATTTATTTTGCCATCAAAATACCAATAATGGCATTCATTATTGCTCGAGCACAAGAAAATAAAAGATGTGGAGTGGAATCTTTTTCATGGCCTTGAGTTTGAAATCTTTACCATTCCGAACGGTGATCCCATTAGTCCACTCATGATTCAAATACCTAGTTACATTTTTTTTTTCCTGTAGATAAAAAAAAAAAAAAAAAAAGCGGTACCTTTTAAAGGGTAAACCCTCATGACAATTTTTTCCTTAGCTGTCCGTTTTGTTTTTCGTTTTTTTTTTTTTTTTTTTTTTTGGGGGGGGGTTGGTCCCCTGAGCTTCACTCGGCGCCATTATATCCCACGGGAGGAATTACCGGACTTACCGGACTTTTGGTCCCATTCGCAGGACCAAGTGCCGTTTGACCGAGTTGATGATGACTACTCCCCCCCCCCCTCCCCCTCCCAATACATAAATATGTTCAACCGGTCATTAATTTCAGTTGTATTGTATGCATGGTAGCTAATGGAAGATGACCTCAAAATGTGCAAAAGTTCATGCTGTTACAACGGTTCCTGCCAACGGACTTCTCTGTATGTGTTTCCCATTCGGAGCGCATCGCGCGGATGTTAGTCACCCTCCCCGCACGGAGCTCAAAAAAGCCACGGGAGACGCGTAAACTGCCCGTCCACAAAGTGTAAAAAGTTGCCCGACGGCATCGCGGGATAGACGGGCAGCCGGCCAGGCTACGCTTAGGCGAGTCTTTGTTGCGCTGCCCGGGAGGTAATGTGTCACGGCATCTCCTGCTTTTGTGAGGAATCGTCACAACACGGTGTGACTCAACAGCCCCAGAGAAGCGGCGTTGAGCGCGAGCTGCTTCCACTCCAACTCCCCCCGGCGATTTTTTTTTTTTTTTTTTTTTGCGGTTTTGATTCTTTGGATGGCTCTGCCCCGTCTCCTTCTTGACCAGGCAGGAGCTGTTTGGAGGGGGAGGCAGGGTGACAACCAGCCAGAGAAATGGTTCAGGATCTTTCAGTGTTGCATGGAGAAAGGTAGTTGGAAAAAGGAAAAAAAAAAAACATCTAGTGCATCAACAACTTCGCCAAGCAATCAAGAACAGTATTGCATGTGTTCTCGGATCATGGTTTTTGCCATATCTTACTTAATGTTTTCAATGATTTCTCGCTCATCACAAGTAGCAGCGTGTTTACCGCGTGCGCCGCTTATCAGAAGCTTACGCTGGTCGCTAATGCAAATCCAACCCAGCCAACAAAATTGACTGTCGCTTTGCTTATTTTTTGGCTCTGACATGATAGCGTTCCAGAGAGCATAGTCCAAAATGGAGCGTGATAAATGCGTCGGCAGCGTTTGTTCTTCGTGATGACATTGTAGCGCCTGGCGATCCATAATCACCGCGTCTCGGATGTGCTCTGGATCTCTGAGGTGTCCCTGGCGACAAGCGTGTGAAAAGTCCCACTCGGAAGCGAAAGCGGCGATATGTTAGTGATTTCACACCAGTGTCATAAAAAAGATTTGAATAGAGCGTGATGCTTTCAGGGGAATTTTTCATCAATTCGGATCAGGTTGGACGTCTTCAACAGCAATTTTTTTTTTTGTCACAGTGTTTCGGTTGACGTATTTCTGGACACTGATCAGACTAAATTTTGTGCTGGTTTTGCAACTCCGGGTGGAGAAACGGATTCCTTTCTCAGGTTGTCGGTTGATTTATGTGGACGACAAGGGGAACAGGGCGACTTTACCACATTGAGGAGACGTTGGAACAGAGTGCCGTCAAAATGTTCGAATCAAGATCGATAGCTATTTCGTTACAAAACGTTTTTGTTTATTCTAGCAGATGTATTGACCGTTACTTTGTCACGTCAGTTTGTTCTCGCGAGTAACACAAAACCTGACATTTGAACTCTGGACCGGAACAGCTAAGGTTGGAAGAGTTCACTGTTATCAATGCGCCTTTTTTTTTTTTTTATTTCGAGGCATTCATGATTAAAAGGATGTTTTGTAGTTTTTGTTTCCCTGATACTTCACTGTAAGATTCTGTCAGACCAGTCGTAATGCACAAAGTGTATTCCAAAACATAGTGTGAGAGCACTGAAGGAGTGGCTTAAGAAATCGCGTCATATCTGATCCTTCAGATACAATCTCTTCACGTACCCCATAGGCGAATTACTGGACTCCACCGTACCCAAGATATCAGTCAAAAAGCGTTTTTGAGAGGAACAACCCAATGACAAAGCATCCTAAACCTCATCAGTGTTCGTGTTCAGTATTTTTTATCTCGTAATGTCTTAAGCAGTGGATAGCTTTGAAATTCTAACAAGCAGCTCGGTCGTAACTCCGCCATCAGGACAAGGGGCGTACACACTGTCAGCTTTCGTCGTCCCCACCCGTCCCATTTTATTCGCGCCAGTGACACGAGGGGCACCCTGGCCTTTCAAAAGCTCTTCCAACATCAAAAGGGGACAACTCAAAGAAGCCATTCAGAGGCTCCCTTTCAATGGGACCGAGCCCGCGGGGGCTCCTCTCAATGAATTGATACACGGCGAACGTGCTCAGAGGCCACTCGTATTGTGATGATTTTCAGTGTCAACACCGCACGCCCCCACCCTCAACCCATTGATCCTCGATGAGCCGGCCACTTGGCACGGAGAAAAGAGAAGCCCCGCACAATGCCTTGCTAATTCCACACCGTCCGGGCCCAAGAAGAAAAGCCAGTAGAACAGTGGACACATTATGAAGATCTTCGGAGGGACAAACGCGGCTGGATCGCCATTCTGACCAGGCCCCCAGGGGTCTTTGCCATGCATTGCGGTGAAAATAGCGCTCGTTCTGTGACGTCTTCTTTTACCGTGAGCGACGTGATGTCCGTGTAAAGTGGCGCATTTCCAATTCAAAGTTACTTTGTGCGCCGCTTCCGCTCTGGAGTGTGCGTGCGTCGGTTGTGACTTCCTCGCCGCCGTGTTTATCTGTTTATGGAGTGTTTGTGTGGCTGGTCCCACTGTTTCGGCAGAAAGAAAGAAAGAAAGAAAGAAGACACCTGCTTGGCTATTCCGAGCAGGCTGTCAAAAACGGGAAAAAAAGTGTTGGTAGGAGATGGCTGGGGTGGGGTTGGGGTGGGGGGGGGGGGGTGTAGCAGTCAGGCAGCCCGGAGATATATCTATTCTGGCTCCCCGCTTCCCTCAAGCTGCCGGTAGGAGACTTCAAAATGGCCCCGCTCCCTGCCACAGAGTGGGCTCCGGCCTGTCAAAATGTCTGTTGAGTGGAAAGTACAGACTGAAAGTTTCTTCCTCTCTCACCCTTCTCCTCTCGTTCTCTGCCAGTTTCTCACCGTCCATCCTTCACGCGCCGAAAAGGGCAGCGGACGTCTCACGGAACGCTGCTTTGACAAATACGCCCTCTGCCCCCCCACCACCTTTTCTTGGGCTCTCTGTCTTCACAGTTACCTGCCAGTCACGCGGGAATTCATTCTTTAATGAAGATCCATGGCACTTCCCCCTTGATCTTGCGTCTGAACAATCAATATTTTCTTTTTAGGAAATTGCAACACAATTTTCTACTCTATTAGAAAGTGCAACGTCAATAGTTTGCCTTTTCTCCAGGAAGCTCACATCATCGTACTTTTTCTATTTCGGAAAGTCAATCAGTAGCTTGCTTAGTAGATTTTTTTTTTTTTTTTTTTTTTTGGAATGCACGATATCATTTGGCTTTATGTGAATGTGCAAAAATAAAGGTCTCTTGGAAAGTGGAGAATCACTTTTCTTCTTGATTGCAAAGTACATCATGATCAACTGGTCTTCGTTTTTGGAATCCCATTTCCCATAATAGCATTTGTTGCAGACTAGAGCGTGAGGCAGCGACCCCTCCTCTTTATCTTATAAGTTGGTTGTGATAGCTGAAATTATTGCCCTGACATATTCATAATGTTCCAGGTCAGAAGCCATTTTGGTTGTGATGTGCCTTCTTTGCGTGCGCCCCAGGGTTCAGACAACAGCGGCTAGCAAACGATCGGAATGCTCACGTTGGGTTTAGTCTGGGCAGAACTGAGCCCAACCAATGTGATCTTGGCCCAAGCATCACGACGTCATTTCTGTGAGAGTCGGCTCACACTTCCTGGTGACATGCTGGCCCCCACAGAAAGGAGGAAGAAAAAGTTTTCTGACATCGTTGTGATGGAGCAGGTGTTTTAGGTGTCCAACGAGAATACAATATAACTATATATATATATATATGCGTATATATAACCCCCAAGGTTCCCCTGAACCATTTTACAAGTCAAAACGCCGTCAAACCCATTTTTTAAAGGTTGTCTTAAGGCCCAACAACTGCATAATGGTGGCCAAAGAGGCCAATGATCATTTTTCTTGAGAGGGGCACTTGGAAGATCTATTGAGCGAAATGTTCTCCCAAAGGTCATTTGCATTTCAGGTTAATATCACAGTCCTCCCATGACAACGTCTTCAATCCCATTGTGCCGGTGCCTTTCCCATTCTTCCTGGTGGCTTCATCACCTGTAGCCAGAGGGAGTCCTACCTAATGGCCACTTTTGTCTGATAATTGCTTATCTTGACATTTCAAATCGCCTCCCTAATTTGTTCTTTTGAATTGCAAAAGGGAAGCTGCTTAATTAGCTTTGATTTGCTGAGCTCATCATCTTTGCGTTGGATGAGGTCGGTGCAGAGTAGTACGCTTGACTGCAAAGCTGCTGTCGTCTGGGGTGGGGGGGGAAAAAAAAAACCCACAGCATTCTCCTTTTTTTTCTTTTTTTTCACCATTTCAATTAATTCCTAAATACCTTAAAGGTTTCTGGATCACAGCACACTCTGGTTCAGTGCACTGTGTTTTGATCATTTTCCTGAGCGCGAGGGCCGAATCAGTATTGGTATCAGTAATGGGACTTTTTCCCGACCACACGACCGACTTTTTCGACAACCAGCTTGGTGTTGTGATCAAAGACATCCCGAGACCCTTCAGAGAATTTGCTTTTCACCCTTCCGCGCCAAGACCGGGTCGTTTAACCAAACCCGCCCCGCAAACTTTCAGAAACGGTCAACAAACAAAAGGTTGACTTTTCTGCTTAATTTTATGCTCGGTGGGTGGCCAACTATTTGGATCCAATTAAAAAGTCAGTTTTCATGATGTAGTCGAGTGCTATTGGAAACTCGGCACACCGGGATATTCGGACAGGAAGGTGAGAAGTGACCGCCGGCAGCAGTAAGAAACGCCAGGCGTATGTTTGCCACGTTAACATGGGAGGGAGAAGTCAATGTCCTTGTGAGAGTCTAAAGATGAGTGATGCCTCAGACTAAGCTTTCAATCTCTTCACAATGCTCATCTCGGTAATAATTCATTCGGTAGCCGCAGAAATGGAAAATATTGATTTTCAATGAATAACACCCTCAAACCAGCATTCGCCTCAGCCCAAGTTTGTCACGAAAGTTAAAAAAAAAAAAAAAAAAAAACGTTTTTTTTTTTCTTTTTTTTTTCCAAGTCTATGCCCTCTCTGGAAAAGTTACATAAAATGTGTATTGTAAAACTAACAAGATTCATACTGTTAGTAGCTGCTTCAGTGTTTAAAGACAAGTTAGTTTCATCACAGTAGACAAGTCATATGCCTCCCACAGTATGCAGTCCATCCGTTATAATTAGCCATGTTTTTCATAGTTGTCCACATACTGTAGGTACATGTGGGTCAGTGTTTTGGACAGAATAACGTGATCGCGATTGGTGGACATTTGATCCGAGATTGAATTAGATCATCATTTTCATGCGAGGCTCGTAATATCCTCTGCGCCTGTTGATGTCGGGGCAAAACTGCCCACTGCGATTTTCGAGGATAAGAATCGCGCGTTTGGCAGATGGGATTAAAATATCCGGACGGCTCTTTATTCTGCGACGAAAGGATTAAAGTTAAATCATCCATTACCGAAAGCCATTTCTCATGAATACTTTAATGAGCGATATCCGTTCATTAGATTATGAAAATTCAGACAGATTAGGCACACAGTAATCAGGTGTCATGTGAGCAAAAAAAAAAAAAAAAAAAGCTTGACAAGCCTTTGGTAATAAAACTGTTCTCAAATAGTCGCAGCCTAGTTGTCCAGCATTTGATCTTCAGCCCTCTTGCGTTTAAATCACTTTACTGGTCCCCGGCCACCACACTCGGACTCTCTTATCTGTCTGCCACCCCCACGGCCGGCGGTACGCACCTCTAACCTCCGCCCACTCTCCCCCCAGGAGTGCAATCTGTTGTCCGCGAGTATTGATCAGGCACACAAGGTTTTGATTAGCACACTTGGCTGGATGAGATTGTGTTCCTCCATTCCAGTCTTTCTCCTCTATTGGCTGGGGACGAGTTCACTTCATTGGCGTCGGCGATTGGATACACCCCAGACTACCCGTCCGCCCCCTGCAGGAAAAGATCCAACAAAGCGTTCTCACTTGACTGTTTTTCCTATTGGTTTTGTCACACTGGGGAGTGGCTTAAATAAAGTGGGGAAAAATGCGTGTGTTGGGGAATAAAGCGCTAGTGAAAGGTTCATCCAAAAAGTATTCAGTGAAAAATTTCACTGGTACTTTTCGAAAAGCCATCCGAACAAAAGGACATCTGCTTGAAGCGATTGGAAGTCGATACGGCGCTTCAATCAACAGGGAAACTTTTTCTCATTTGCAGGAGAAAGGAAGCCTTGTCGGGCCTTCTGACATTGCAGCCTAAAAGCCAGTCACCCATTGGCCTATTCACCGGTCAGCCAATTAGGTCCTGCCGGTCAGGGATTAATACCTACAGTTAAGGCGACCATTGTGTGCCAACCAAAGCAATTTCAGGCTTTCACTCACTTGGAGAGCTTTTATCAAAGGCAGATGAAAGCTTTTGGTTATTCACTTGAGGACCCCGCTCTTATATTTCTTTAAGAACGCCGCTTAAATCACAGTCACCCCTAAATGGCAATGGAAAAAGATGACTTAGTGATTCTCAGTCTGGTACTGGTATGCAGCCTCCGTCCAGTGGTACACGACCGAGTCACTGGATTAAATGTTCAAACTGTATGTTTGTCATGTGACAGTATCTTACTTTTCCTTAATCCACTGCCGTACATACAGTTCAGTTGTATTTCACGTAAATTGGCATTTCATCTTTTAGAACTTCAGCCCAGTTTGATACACTTGAATTGAATCTTCCTACAAAGTTTTGAGAACTGCCGAATCAGGATTTTTTTTTTTTTTTATCTTTAAGACAGTTTCACTTTTCCCCCCTCACATGGGATGTGAGTTTTTGGGTACCATCGCAGTTCCTCCTCGTTCCGGGTGGAAAGACTGTAAACAGTGTCCCCCACTGAGCGCAAAACTCATCAGATGAAAACCGGGTGGCGTGGAATTCAAGAACGTTCCACTGCTTTTGTTCGTTAGTTGCACGCTTGCTGCGATGCACGCTGGGGGGCGGGGGGCAGACTCAGACCACCCATCCGGCAGATGTGGCGTAAGACTCTCCAAACTGGCCCGTCAGTCCGAGGGGAGGAAGGAGGCGGGGAGACAAACAGAGGGATCAGGCCGGCAAAGGAATTATTCCCCCGGGGTATCACTTTTGCCGTCTCACTCACTCCGCCGATGCTTTTTAATGTGTGACGCTCAGGAGATTGACAGGCCGTGTAAAACCCTGGCCCACGGGAGAAAACGACAACACGAAGCCAGATTCGTCAAAAAATGCTGAGATAGGTGGTGGTGGGTTAATCACGTCACGCTGTGTTCCAATATGATCATACATATTGGAGTTCGCCAGCCAATCACAAAGCGAAAGCAGCATACGCTTTTTTTTTTTTCTTTTCTGCAGTTGTCAAAGGTTGAACATGTTTGATAAATTAATTATCAGGCCCTCTTAAGGTCGTTAAGCGTGCTCGCAAACTGCCCATCAAGATTTAATGATCACGCGTGACGCTCACGTGCCGAGCCATTTGGCTTTTTTTTTTTTTTTTTCGTCGGCAGATAATGGAAGCTCCTGTCGGCGACACGCAATTTGCTTCTTCCAATTTAGGCACGGTCGTCGCGCGCTCGCTCGGATCTGTTAATCAAGGCGTCGCGGGACGCATTAATCACACGTGAGAGTCGACTCGAACCGGTTGCGGGCCTGGCGCGTGCATCATTAGCATGCAGGAGTGGCGACGCAAACGGCGCGAGGACGACTTTGTTCGAAATGCAAAGCAAACCTTGTCGGAGTTTATCGGGATTCCGTTCCCAAAGCGAAATTAAATACAGTAATGCCAATAGCACAAACAGATCGCGCACGTAGGCAACTTAGTAGCGAGTAGTTGCGCAGAAAATGCAATTTGCGAATCGTAAATTGAGCGCAAGTCTGAATGCTGAAGCTCTTTTGGCACATTAGCCGCAATTGCATTTTAGGGCCTGTTTTAATTTTTAACTGCTTGTAGGGTTTTTCTTTTTCCAAGGCCACCGTAAGTGTGAGTGTGTCTGGATCGTTTAATGCAACATTAACGGGGGCTTCATAATTGCCGGTCCATAATATACTTACAACAGAAATTATCAATGTGGCAGAACGAGGTGTCGAGTCACCTCTTTTTTTTTTTTTTTTTTTTTTAATCCACTGACTTTCTTCTCAGTCGGGCGCACCTTATTTTTCGCATACCATTTTTGGGGTACCGCATTTGAAGAAAATGCAACCTCGTCACAAGGAGTTCCAAGAGGCCAATTACATAGCCCGGATTAAACCGCAAATCCCGAGCGCGATGAGAACCAATTGCAATATCCGCGCGGTATCCTAGCAACCATCAGCTTGCGGATGCTTGTTTGGACATAGTACAGGATGATGTTGTTGTTGTGATGGGAGCCCAAGATATGGGGGGGGGATCAAAATAAAGCGGCGTGAGGCAAAGAGGGTGCCGAAGCGGAGGAAAGGAAAACAACACATAAAGCGACAGTGGAGACGTACTGATTAAGTGCGAGAGTGGCGCAACCGTGGAGGGCTCGGGAAGGAATTAGGCAGCTTAGGGGGCATTATGTCAGTGTACACAGGATTTAGTGTATAAATATGGATTGCGGCCCTTCTCTTTGATCGGAAAACGTCACCTTATAGGCAAACTGGAGCTCGGTTTTGTTCTTGAGGCGCTTATCAAAGCCTCCCCGCTGCTTTTTGAGAAGGCGGCCACTCAATCCACTCGCTGAGGAATTCAAATGGGATTTGTGACGGCCAAAACGGTTCGTTGCTGCGTGGGGGACGAGCCGGACTGTTTACGCCACATCTGCCTGTTGCAAGGAAAGTGTCTGAGTCTCCGGTTGTCCATTTTAAAATGAAATACATTGAAAAATTAAAAAAAAAAAAAAAAAAAGAGTTGTCCTGTATGTGCGAGAGCATTTCAGATGTTTGAAAAAGATTTCAGCGTGTGATTTATGCGACGTAGTTGCGTGTCACGTCATTGTGAACAGTAGCGTCCTCGCGAGGGTACGTCAAGTTTTTGTACGAGCAGTTTTCAGTGGCACGTATGAGAAATTTTCACGAGCGTGGCAGTGGCGTGGATGAAAACGTTTGTTGTGAGAGGGTGACTCACTCAAGGCAAAATTGGAATGTTCATAGTGTCCTTGTACGCCTGCTTGATATCCACGTGATGCAGCCACGGCTTTTCCCATACCTGGGATGTTTTTTTTCCCCACAATATTTGATCCAAAAAGTGCAGGGGGGGAGGGGGGGGGGTTTCCTCGTCCCCAGAATTGCTATCATCCACTTTTCCTGCTGCACTGTTATTGCCAGCAGTATGATATGAAGGATACCGTATGATTGGTCTGAAATCCCACACAGTCCTCCCACGCCCAAACGGCGCCGTTTTGCACGGCGAGCTCTTGGATTCAGGTGCCTCGGTAAATAGGGCCATTGTGTGCAGCGTGTAACCCAGAGGCTTTACTCCCATCCCTCCCCAGCGCCGCGTGGCGAGGCTTATGCTGGCCCCGCTCTTCGCCGCCGCGGTGGAAAGAATTCGAGTGTTACGGCTCAGCTTTGTGTTGAACGTTGGAGGGTGGGGGGGACAAATCAAAGTTCTAGACAAGATCCAACAGATCCTTTTGCATGTTTTGTCCATTAACCGCTAATTCTGTGCCTCGGTTGGCCTACTGCAGCTCAAACAAAATCTACACCCTCCTGGCCATTTTCCCTCTGGCAATTACATTGTCTGCTTGGTATTCATTCAAACATTGAAGGGGGATAGGGACCAAAGTCTGATGCAAAATATTTCTAATTGCCTACGTTAGTAGTTGAAAACCCGAAACTCCGCTTCCGCTTTTCCGTGATGCTTCTTGCACCGAAAGCTGTTTTAATTGAGCTTTTATTTATCTGAATGCTTTTAATCATATAAAAAGCATTGAGTTACCTTGTGTACGAAATGCGCTCTACGAATACATTTGCTGTGGTTCACTGCATTAAAATTCAAATTTGATGCGATGTTTTGGATTTGAAGAAATGTGCGAGAACATCACAGGGATCTCCGGGTTCATGTCCTTCATGTCCTGAAACGCTTGCGTTTGTGTCAAATCCGACTTTGTCGCTTTTTTTTTTTTTTTTTATCTGACTTTCTCCGCTTCTCCCAAAGGGGTCGAGGCGCCAGAAAGTCACAATTGCGACAACACAGCGAAGCAAATGAACATTTCGAGGGCGACGTGACGCGGCCCCGTCCCGGCCATGACTCATCTGAACGGAACCCCCCCTGCGGGCATCGAGGGCCTCTGACGTCTCTGCTATCCTTTGCCGTCCTTCCCCTTGTCAAATAGTCTGTGCCCACGCCGCTGGCCTGAGGGAACAGAGACAAGTCTGCCTTTCTCTGCGAGCCGCCTCTCTTTATCTTAACTTTTTTTTTTTTCTTCTCCCCCTGATCATAATTTTTTTTTTTTTTTTTTAAAGTTGAAATACTTCTTCCCACCAAGAAAAACCTGCATGCAAGGACACGATCAAAAGGCTCTTTGAGGGAAGGAGCGCTGTTTAATTAGTTGGGGTTTTTTTTGGTCTTATTCCCATGTAACGAAACAGCACAGTTCGCCTACGATGACAGCTGTTGTTCAGTGGGAAGTTAGATACATCGAGTATTTGATACAACCCTGAAGGCATTAGATGTGGTGAACAGCAGCTTGTAGCATTGCCGCGCGAGCAGTGGCTGGCATGCATGTAGGCAAACCCTCCCAGGGCTGTGCGGGGTAGCTGAAACCCCTTCGACAATAACATCCTGCACAGTAAAGGCCCCCCATTTGACACCCCGTCAATGGAAGACAGGTGCCGCCAACTTTGCCGTGGACCCTTCGGCCAAGCTGTGCCCGCACTCGCTATCCTCCGTCATTGGCGGGAAGTAACAAAAATACTTCACTGAATCAGTACTTTAGTGTCCTTTTCCAATATTTGTGCTCTTTGAGTTGAGAGCGTTAGCAGCTTTATGGTATTCATTGACGCTTCCCCTCAGACGGAACGAGAGCGGAATAGAACGCAACCCGTGAACCCGACTAATCCCGAGCCGTCTGATGAGAGTGGTTGTTTCCCACTCCCGCTTTGTGGTGATACGGTTCACGATGGAACAGATGCCAGTAAGTGCGAAGGCTAATGAAGTAGCGGCACAGGGTTCGGAGTTCGTACCCCGTCGGGCGCTGCGGAGACTTTGACTGGTTTGCTTCTGCCGTGCCCTCACCCAAATCAGAAGAGACAGAAGGTCGTGGAGGGCTCTGCGGCTTCAGGGCAAAGAATATTAATTGGAGATTGGTGGGGAAAACCATTTCTCTCAAGTGGAACATCAAAGGCACTCGATTTGATTGATACAAGTTATTTTGACCAATATGCCGTCGATTACCATAATCAACAAATAGAAAAGCAAGGTGCTTCCTTAGCTTAGCTTACTTCAAGCCTTACTTTGGACCTTCAGTCGGTTTGTCCTGAGGAAGATCTGCAGTGAGCCGGGTCACAAACTCCTCCACCTCCTCCTCACTTAATAGACGTGGCGAAGTTTCATCAAAGCAAAGTTGGAGCCGCCCATGATAGTCAATCACGTTGTAATCAGTCTTCCGCGTCTTCAGAGAATCACGTAGTGCAAACGTATCTTGATGGGATCATCCGAAATTGTGATTATAAGTAGCCTACGACGGGACAGAATTGTCCACCAAGTTTTCACCAGCCTGTTAAGGGTACGTTTAATAATCCTCAATTCATTGCACGTCTTGAGATGAATTACTCATCAATTTTGCATGGCCGATCATTAGTGCATGCTTCATTAGGGCCCGCCAGCTGTTCTGTGAATGCCCAACCCCGAATTGATGGCGCGATCAGGCGAATTCTCTGACACTCCATCCCCATTTGATCCAAATTACAAGTGCACTCAATGAATGGCACAATGCTGACACGCACCAGATGTCTCCAATGCGCGTTTGGCCACGCGGGAAAATCGTACGGTTGCTTTAAAACGAATGCCGATTTGGTGAACTGGCTTTACAGTGGAGCCAACTTGTCGCCACGTCGCGACATGCGACAGCCAGCCTGGTGTTTGCAGCACGAGCCACGAGGGATTATGGGTAGGAGGCTTTAATATCTGATTTTAATTAGCAGTTTAACACAGTGATCGCGCCTCATTAGGGAACTGGGGCTGCTTAGGATGCACATAAATATGCTGGAGAGACTGAAAAAGAGCAGAGAAGAGGTGACAGTATCCCGTGTAAATATGCGAGCTGCTTTTTCCATATTGCAAAGCTGCTGTGTGACCTGTTGCCACCTTGCTGCTCTTACTCGTCAACCTCATTTTTGCAAGGGAGTGGAAGGGAAAGCGCTGCGATGCAGATTATAATCCTTAAACTGGATGTTGCTGCATCCTCAGATGGTCCTGCCCAGGCCTGCCACTTAACGATTTTGGCTGAGTGTATCAAATCTGTGAAAAGTCCTCCTCCACAGCACAGGATGAAAAGATTAAGGCATTTTAACCCCTGGGAACCCGTTGCACTTTTGCTCCCACCGTCCAGGAATTAGCCTGCCTTTTTCCTTTTGTGTCCGTGGGCTCGTGTTGCCAATGTCACAAGATGGCGGGGGGTGCTCAGTGAGGCTTGGCCTCTGCACCAGAGCGCTTTTATTGGCGAGGTGAAAATGGGACCCTCGGTGTCGGGAGCAGCGGAGGGAGGTGACGCTTTGGGAAAAAAAAAAAAAAAAAAATCCAGTGGTCGACCCGTAACGCGCCACTGCTCTTTTTCTCTCGCCGCCCGTGCGCCTTTTCTTCTTTCTACTTGAAACCAGACCCGCTCCCCACCGATCGTGAGTACCGCCAAGCTGTCTGCATTCAAAAAAAAGATGCATTCAATCCACTTTCAATCTCCTCAATTTAGTTCAGGTGCAGCTCTCGTTTTGTCGGTCTGGAGCACCTCGTCAACCCTTCGTGTCGGTCCCCCCCCCCCCCCCCATCACACTTTCAGAAATCACAAAAACACACAAAACATTCTGCATTTTAAATATATGTTTTTCGGCCCTGCCAAAAATACTATTAAAGCTTTTGTTGCTCAGAGTTTTGAGGGGAAAAAAATGTGGTGGTCATCATCATCCCCTGACCGCAACTCCATCGAGAACTTGTGGGGTTTTCTATCAGAGTAGTATAGACTGAAGTCACGCGTAAGTCTCACGTCTCAACTTTCAGGTTGAAGATAGTGGGACCCAATGTAGTCTCTGACAAAGGTCTAGTAAGTCGAATCGAGTCCCGACTAAATTTCAAGATAAAAATTGTTGATCAACTCTATGAGGCAATCTTGGGATCCTCAAATTTCCTACATTGTGTTGTGCACGCTGGTTTGAAACTCTATTTTAAGTCATTGTGTACATTTTTTTGTTGTTGTTTGTCCGTTTTAGCTATCAAGTAATACAGTTCCTGAAAATCCTTCATAAAGCTACTTAACGAAAGACCAGACAACATATGTTCCGCACTTACAGGAGATTCATGAATTTGTGCTATTAATAAGTGATGGAAAGTTTAAAAAAAAAAAAAATACTCTAAAGAATCCATTAAGCCGGAGGATACAAGGGGAATTGGGGCTGAGATTATTGGAGCGAGTTGAGTGAGTGACAGCAAGGGGATGCGATCCGTTGGGCCAGATGTTTCCAGTCTCTCATAGCATGTTTGTGTCACAAAGGCTAAGTCTAATGCCTTCATTTGATAGCCATATATCCGTTCCCGCTTTATTAAGACCCTGGGTGTCCTCTAGATATAGATCGGCTCGTTCTCAACTATCCCCTGGATGTCGTGATGGGTATCTGTCCACTTTGGTCCCGTGCAGACATCGGAGAAGCTGAAATGCAACCGGCAACCGCCGTTGACATTTGCAGAACCCTGGAAGGCCTGCGCTGGACATTATCAACTTTGAACTCGGCCCAACATACACAACGCCAACGCCTTGACGTGCACGCGTCCTCGATGACGGTCATTGATCAAACTGTTGCGTACCAAGACATTTTAGTCCGTGGTTGTTCTAGCAGCTAACTGGAACATTTTGGATACCATTGCTCTCGTCCACATCCATTTTCTGTCGGGAAGCTCATCTGAGAGTTGCATGATGCAGAAGAGTTTGGAGTCTCGAAACTGCTGGATTACAACTACGTGGCTTGATCTGGACGGCGGGTGTATTGGTACAGGCGAGGCAAATGTATTTGTTTAGCGCCACGCACAAGGGAAAGCCACAGCGCTTTTCAGATGCAAAGAAATAAATTGCAAATAAGATGAAATGTAAAGATGAAAGTTAAGCTAAAATCCGGAAAGAAGGATGAATGAAAGAGAACATCACATCATAAAAGCAAGATGATGAACAAGACGGTGTTTTTGATTGAAATGTTCCGACTATTTGAGCAGGTCTTGGACGTTATTCGTTCAGGGACAGAAAAAACAAACACTGCTAATTAAAATGCACACATGAACCAGCTTTACTTTTGTCAAGTTTGATTCGAAGATCTTGGATTCTCAAGATGTTTCATAGCTATCTCTTAAAATGGATCTGTATGTGAGCTGTTCTGTACTTCCGCCCTGGAGTTACAAAATTGTGGGTCGAATGGAGATACAGTAATACCCTTACAGACATTGTCTCGACCAATACTTGGCAACTAGGCTGGACTAAGTTCAAGAGCAAAAGAGCCACTTTGAAGCGGCCGCAAATTAACACTAGTACTTTTTTGGAATCATTTCAAGGGGAGACTTGATATTGTGTCTGGACGTGTCACGTCCGACAACGCCACACTAACAAATGCGATTTGCGTAATCGGCGGCGATAACGCTGCATCCCGCAAGTTACAATACCGTAGAATCTTTTATGGTCGTTAATGTTCAGTGTTGGTTGTGGGGGATGTGGTTCAGTTAGGCGCAGGTGACTTTGCGCAAGGACTGCGGCAAAAATGTTACAGCTCAGATTTTCTTGTTTTTTTTTTTAAAAAAAAAAAAGATGTACGCATATGATTGCTCTAAAGATCAGTCCGCAGTGTTTGTTCGATCAAAGTGATTTTGTTTTTTGGCCTTCAACTCAAAAGGGTACCCTCCTCAGTCTTCCCTGAACCTCATTGAGCTCGCCTTTTTAACACCGCTGTAATTAGTTTTGTTTTTTGTTTTTTTTTTGTCCAGCCTCCAGCCCCAAGTGTCTGATTTTTGTGGGCCGTGTCTTCCCGGGAATCGAACCTGTCTAGCAAACGCAAACAAACTGCGTCGTGCAACTCTGCTAGTTTTTATGACCCCCTGCACCCCATCCCCCCTTGCGGTTGTTTATCAAATAACGTTGGGGTAGTCAGACGTGCAGCAGACACAACGTTTCAGGACACCTCGTTTTTTTTTTTTTTTTCCCCATCATTTAAACTGCCCCGGCTCTAATCGGGCCGCGCGTTCAATTGTAAAGAAAAGTTGGAAGAGTAATGAACGGGGGCAGGAGAACAATGCAAGCGGTAATGCATCCTGGCAGCGGGGATACATCGCATTAGTTAATCGGAAGTTGACCTCGGAGCAGAACAACTTGTGGAGCTGAAACAAGAGACCGCGACAAAGCCCCCGTCCACACTTGTTTGGAATTACGGAAATGAAGATGCCATCTGACTGATACTTCTGAATACTTGCAAGGCTCATCGAATTCTGTTAAAAAAAAAAATAAAGACATAAATAAATAGATGGATAAATGTGTCCATTTTAGGTTCAGATTTTACATCTGTGACGCGTGTAAGGTAGGAGAAACAAAGCAATTCCAGAAGTCATTTGAGCTGAGTCGGTGATGCTCTTGTGATAATGTTCGTGCACTTGTTTGCTCGTGGGAGTGTGAGGGTGACATCAACAACGTTGGGTTAATATTCCCAAGACTCGGTGGGAGCTCCAGGCAGGATCCTTGTTTTTCAGTGTTGGGACTTTGTGAAAGTGGGTGCGTGTGAAACTGAGAGGGTTCGATGTTCGAGTCGGTTTCAGAGTACAGCTTAACAGTGTGTGTGCGAGACGAATTTGACTCCGAGAGATAACGGTTGGGAGTGTGAGTCGCTAATAATGTGGAAGTCTGTTTGAGAGTCTGGGGGGGTGAAAGTGTGTTTGTGCGAGTGCGTCCGCATGGATGGCGTCGCCCACTCGTTTATTCAGGTTTCTCCCCGATGTGCCAGCCATCTGTCGGTTAGCGATTGTTTGGCCACCCGAGGAATTGATTGAAACGTGTTGCTTCAAATAAGCCATCAGAAGTCAAAAAAAAAAGTGAGGAGGACACTTTATTGGAAGCAACCACGTCAGCGTCGCCCCCTGAATGCTAACGGGAAATGCTTCCAATTAGCATCAGCATCAATTGTCTTTCATTTCATAGTTTATTTTCCCAAGTTGCCTACTGAACTAAGGAAGGTGAACTAACTAAAATTTCTCCATTGTGGATGTCTATTCATGAAAATATGTCCAAAGTGATGAAAGTTGGAGCGGCATGATTTTATGATGCTGTTACTAAATGCAATTCACCCTTTGAATGGCCCGACATCCCAGTAGTGCTCTCCTCTGCAGATAAATATTCAATCTTTATTTACCATTCTTTAATTGAGATGGTGGATGGCTGGGTTTAATTAACCCTGGTTGGCGATAAATGCTACAGTAAATGTCAAACGTCTGCCAGAGCGTTACTGCTTGAAGTCCCCCCCCCCCCCCCCAGGCCTCTTCTTTGCGAGGTGTAAAGCAACATCTTGGCTGACCCGCACTGTCTGTGGCGGTGTGATGCCGGTTTGTCTTATTGGGAGGGGAAGAAAGATGCACATTATAGTATCTTCAGCCTGTAGTGAGACAGCGGGATCAACGCGCAAGACGTGACTGAAGCAGAGGGCCAACGTTTATCGCAGCGCTGCCGAGGCTGCGGAGTCCAAATCAGCAGATTAAGCAATGTAACCCTCGCGGCACCTTTTCCAATTTTGTGAACCCGTCCGGTGTTGAGTACCCGCACTTAACCCCAACTGTAATCACAGATTATTCAGAGAAACAATTGTATTTTTTTTTTTTTTTTTTGTGTGTGTTGAACTACAACAAGGTCTGACTGCGTCCGTTAAGGCGGCCGCACAACATGGCCGAACCTGACTGAACTGTCCGGTCAGTGTCCAAAAAAAGCGGACAGATTGAAATTCAGCCCATGTCTGTCTGTGGTTCCTGGTTGTTGCGGTAAAATCTTAAAGTATTTAGACGCCACCGTCGATCCTCAAACCGTTGTTAGGTTCAGGTCATCCCTCTTGTCACTCACCTGCCGAAGATACAGGGTGAAAGGACTACGGCGGGGCGGGCAAGATGGCCGGTTCCCGCCGCGATTGTTGGGTTAGTTCTGACACATTCTGACCCACGATAAAAGTGATTGACAGATGCTCACTCAAGTTGCACAGAAACGTACGACAAACTCAGGGGACGCCATTGACTTGAGGCGATTAGACTGATCCAAGTCTGTTCTTGTCTTGCCAAATTCAGTCAGTTCAATTTCTTTTGTCATTTCCTTGAGGATGAATTGCGAAGGCCTACAAACCGCGGCTGCATGCGAGGGCATTGCCTTCACCGATCTCGCCGTTTGCTGTGTTTCCGCCACATCCTCCCTGCTGCCTTTTTAAAAGCAGCTTAGCATCTCTCAGCCATTTTCACGCCCACACTTGGTGCCGTTACCTCTAAAATCAGTTTGGGGAATTTCAGTCAACTTACCTGAGGCTATTGGAAGTTATTTTTACTCAAGTGCTTCCCGCTGTGAGACTGTTTTACCTCAGTTATCCCTTTCCCAAATGCTTCACTCCTGCCGCTGCTTGATCAAGGTCATGTTCTTCATATTTTATTGGTGCGTGCTAGCCGATGTAGAGGGACTGAATCAGAATAAGACTTGTGAAAAGGTCAACAGTCAAATGAGACCTGTGAATATCTGCTGCCTCTGTTTATACAAATTATGCTGCATGATATTTGGAGGTTTGTTTTTTTTTTTTCTTCTTCTTCATGAATTATGAGCACCAGTCAAGTGGAGTCTATGAAACCTGTTAAAAAGTTAGTCTTACAAGGCAACATTTCCCGTACCACCTCTCATAAAGAGGTACGCTAATGAGCAGTAACTGAAGGACATGCTTTACTGTTTCACACTCAGGCTAGCAGCCTTTTTAGCAGTGAGGAAATAACAATGTCTACAAAACGTAGGAGTAAAAGCACTTAAGAGTAAGAGCACTTTATTCAGTCTTTAACTCAAGGAAATTGACTGTGATGGGATCATAAATCTAAGAAGGGGCATCGTACGATTTAAACTTTACTGCCTCACTAAATGGACAAAAATTTGTCGTAGTTGCGATTTTCAAGTCACTTCAGTTTCATTTATAAAACAGCCAATTCACGACAGCGCCTATCTCAAGAACTTTACACGTTCTTTACAATGTCAAGAACTTCATCCATGAACGAGCACCTGAAACCATAAGCGTGGAAGAACTCCCCCTACCTACAAGATACAAACAAGCGACATCGCACAGCATATCATCTTCTGATCGGGACTCATTTAGACAAAATACCGAGGACCCCGAGCAGAACCTAAGCTCCATGTGGTGACCATCCGTCTTGGATGGTTGTTGAGAATGAAAGGACGAGAAAACAATCAACGGTAATAGTCCCATGTTGACGGCAAACTTCTACACGCCCGCTCAAGCGCAAAACTGGATCCTGGTTTCTGTAAATGAGAAACGAGCGTGCCACCTGACTGGCGAGTCGGCTTCCGATACGAGATCTGATCAGGCTTTAATTGAATTTGAGGTGAATGATCAAAGCCCCCTTCGCAGCTTCTGATAACCTCAGGAGAAAAGTATAAGCATGTCTGTGATGGGAACGATTATATCTCGCCGCTTTGGCCGGGGCGGAGGCCATTTAGTGTGTCTGCCTGGCATTGGATCCTTAATGGCGTCGCATGGCCAAAGCATGTCCGTCAATTCGCCGTCCTCCATTATGGCAAAAGTCACCTGAGCCGTATACTCGGCGTGGCCCCTTGCGCGTCTCCTCCCACCGAACCCGACAAGCCGACACCGTCGTCGCCTGAATGTTCTGCGGTCCACCGTGATTGCAGATCTACCAGGGCTTGGGCTCGGGAATTCAATTGAAATCGCTCTTGGTGCTGATTTTAAATTTAAGGAATACATTTTGGAGGTGCACGAATGGCGAGGTTTGCTCATTGAATAGACTTACTAATCCCCCCCCCCCATACCTCACACTCCTTAAAGTATCAGAGCCGGAATGTTTCTCCTTTGTGATTTTTTTTTTTTTTTTTTTTTTTTACAAAACACCCAGTGTCTTCATTTGCCTCCCCCTCCTGCATTAACAGAGCAAAGCATTTCGATCAATGAGCCTTCTAACGGGGCTGCCTTGCTCAAAGCCGGGCAGGGCTCCCAAAGGCTTTTCATTGCATCCAGCAGATGATTACACACGGTCAGCGAACGCACCCGGGACTTTTCCGAAGTGGGAGGTGCGGAGAATAAAAATAATTGTCGAGACACACATCTACACCTTGGAATTACCGATGATGGCTGTCAACAAAGTCAGAAAGCGGTTAAGTTAACTGGGATAAATTGGCTGTAATTTAAAGGACGCTGCTGCTGACACGTTATAAAACAATCCTTGTAAAATTTTAGGATAGTGAACCCTTGGCAATTTGCGATTTGCCAATATTTTCCGAAGGACCTAATCCACAAGTGTTCCCCGTAAAACAAAAACGTTCATGCTTTTCAAATGCCGCCCAAAGCTCTGCAGCACTTTAGCCGAGGCCTAAGCTTGCCTCGGCCGTAAGTCGGCATGGGAGAAAAGAGCAGCGCCTTGGAAGATTTCAGTAGCGGACTGACGGGCTGGCGAGGCTCCTTGATGGAAACCGTGGTGCTAAACATCTCAGGTTGTAGAGAAAGCTCCAATGCACAAAGCTTTATGACAGCGGACTAAAGGCGAAGTTATGTGCAGTAGTTTTAATGTACAGTGTGTCATTCTCTTTGATTTGTGTAATTTGACTGTGAACTTCACGAGAGGCTTGGTCCCTACCTCAGTGAATAGCGAGGGTTCACTCTCAGGTGGCGTTGGACTCATCAATTCTTAGCACCGCCACTGAACCCTATTAAGTTATGGAGTCTCAATGTAGGGAAAAAATATATATTTTCATGGACCATACAGATCTGACAGCTGCAAGTTTTTTTTTTTTTTTTTAAACATCTTGTCAAGAATAAAGCAGGTGGTGTTTAATTACAAAGAGCGAGGGTGGTGCGAAACATCTTGATAACGAAGAGCGATAACTGAGTCCCTCTGTCATCTCGCCGTCAGGCTACGTTGCTTCCTCTTACTGTTCTATTCTTGCCATCGAACAGGGGGCTGCAACTGTCTCACCTCGAGCCGTGAAAAATGACTTCCTGCGGCATAATATTCAAACTTATTTCTGACACGGTTAATGAACTGTGACGTACTGTATAATTTGCGTTCCTGTTTGTGACAAATGCAGAACTTGGTTAACTGCAAATAGCATTGAGTTGTCAACAGATTAAAAATTAATCACATCCCAAGTCCTCTTCAGTTGTATTTAGCTTTGGTTCAGCCAGCCTTTCTTTTTAAAGCTTCTATTTAGGTACCATTTTGTTTTATTTGAAGCACACATTTAAGGTTTTAATTTAATGACTTTTCTGAAAATGGACCAAAATACGCAAATTCAAATATTTAAAAAAGGTGATTCCTTTGACCTACAGCAATAAAAACGGCGTACGCTGACGCCGTTTTTAGTTCAAATCCGAACCACGTCTTCTAAATGTTTTTTTTTTAATGGTTAGCTTGGATGGTTGGCGGGCAATCACCATGTCTCAACGCGGTTTCCATGTCAGCACGGTTTGCACTGTGATGTTTTGTGCTGAAGTGTGGCGTGAGAGTAGCACTAAGCAGAAAAAAACAATCACTAAAGCGAGCTATGCTACGCCGATGAAAAAGTACATTTGAATCTCGTGCAGCTATGGGTGCACAGGGAGGGAGAAATCCCATCCCCCGACCTCAACCCCATTGAGAACCCGTGCGTCCATATCAACCAACTTTGAGGGTTGTTTTCTTGTTAGCCGTATAACAACTTGGAACGCAGTGTAATTGCTGTCACCAAGCCGTTTCACAATTGCATCCCCAATGCCCTCTCAGACACCGTAGCCATGGAACCACTTTTAATTTAATCTCCGTAATGTGATATTTTCCAATAATGGCTCTCCTACATCTGACGGTGAAAGCATCATTTCAGCAGTCCAAAAAGAACTCCCCCCCCCCCCCCCCACCCTTCTCGGCCTGTGAGGTAGAAGAGATTATGGCTCAGGGACAAAAAAAAAAAAAATCAAATATAGACTATATTTGTGTGTGTGTGTGTGTGTCTGTGAGACTGTGCAAAAGAAGTGTGTGTTTGTGTGTATGAGTGAACAGGCTTCTTGTGAAGATAACAAGCGCCTGAACATTTCGGCGCGAAGTGACTCGCCGGCGTCTCCGTGCAGCAGAAGACACCGCGTTGCATTTCTGATCCGTCACGTGCGCTTCCAGCGACCACAAAGTAGCGCTCGGAGTTCCGTACTTAGCTGCAGGGAATTAGCCGCACTGAATTCAGGAGAGATTAGCCATGGCGTTTTGGGTGTGTGTGTGTGTGTGTGTGCGCGCACAGGATGGGAGTTGGCGGCGTCGGCTCACCAGCACCCCCCACCGGAACCACCTTTTCCTGCCCCCCACCGTGCCCCCCGCACTCCCATTCAACATTACATTTCAATTCAAGCCTTTTAAGCTCCGCCTCTTGCTTTTCTTCAGATTGACTCCATTCGCACTGTCGTTGCTGACAAATACACAAATGCACGTAATTTTATGCACCGTAGTGGCGCGCTCGATATTTTCCTGAGCTGTAAGTCACGTGAGCGTGTTTGTGCGGGTGCGCTTAATGAGGGTGGGCGGGCGAGGGCTCTCTTGAAGCCCGCGAGCCGCTTGCCGGAGCGCAGACAGCAGGATGATGAATGGAATGTAAATGTTGATGGATTATTGAACACTGACATGATAAAGTTGCTCCCATTATTTTGATTTCATTTCATTTCAAAAGCGCCCGGGCACTTTGTGAGCATATATGGGTAATTGTGCACGTGTGTTTGTAAAATAGCGTGAAAAGTATTTGCAATATCACATTCTTATTTTTCGGGGCAGTTTGTCTAAATTTGTGTCCGAAGTAGTGTGTTGGGGTTTTTTTTTTTTGTTTGTTTTTGTTTGTTTTTTTTTTTTTTTTTTGGGGGGGGGGGGCAGAGTTAATAGTCTGAGGTTTAAAAGCGGCAGGCCTTTAACCTACCTTTTGAACAGCTAAACAGGGAAGCAAGAAAAACAAGCTTTTTTTTTTTTTTTTAAATAGATCATCAGTAATTTGAAGCAAAAATGAGACTGGCATTTAAACCCCAAGCGGGATAATCGCATCTAATGTTGATGTTTTCGTCTTTGCACTTTTATTCACTCGCAGATTCATAGTCCAAAAATGGAGTGAGCGGGAAAACCTCCGCTTATTGTCTCTTTCAAGGGCCGCACATTAAGTCAACGCTTGCTAATTAATTTCCATCAGAGAGCCACTCACAAACTCAATTGTCAATGAGGAAAAACGCCATATTCCGCATAGCATGTGGCCTTGTGGAACGCTAAGTGCTCCGGTTAATAACCAAAGCTACGTAAATGGAAGATGGAAATGTTGCATATTAAACAAAGCTTAATGACGGTGCGTTTTGATTTGCCGCAGCAGTTTGTCACCAGCCCGTTACAACTCCACTATTCCGGTTTTGTGGGGGACAAATTCTATTAAAATGGACTTTTCATTGTTTGCGTGCCGTTACAATGGTGCCATTTGGCTTTGGGAAATCGTGAAGTTCTTCAAAAAATATACTTCAGGGAGTTTAGTGCCATTCCTAGACGAGGTTTGCTGTCAAACTAAACATCAAATTACATGATTATTATTGTTACATTGTGCAACAAAGGCGCACGGCGTCTAGTTCACTATTGTTATACTAACACTTAATGGAAAACACACACAATTCTTTCGGCAACAGATATCGCAACATGGTAATACGTATCGATTCCAACCACTCACAGGCATATATCATATTCTTTTCCTGGGGAAAAAAAAAAAAAAACGGAGCAGGTGAGAAGTGCT
Source organism: Syngnathoides biaculeatus (assembly GCF_019802595.1). Taxonomy (NCBI): domain Eukaryota; kingdom Metazoa; phylum Chordata; class Actinopteri; order Syngnathiformes; family Syngnathidae; genus Syngnathoides; species Syngnathoides biaculeatus. The sequence goes on from NC_084660.1 coordinate 4,625,751, forward strand.
GAGACGTCGGTACTGTATAGAGAATTCAAGCATCCAAGCCACGAGATGCTCAGGATTTAGATGGAGGAAACCTGCACGCGAGGGCTGCTTTTTTTTTTTTTTTGTTTTTTTATCCCCTTCCCTTTGCAGCCCATCACGTTATGGAGAGCTTCACGTATGTAGCCCTGCAGCTTGTTGCCATTTTGACACTTGTGTGAGTTGATTATTTCCAAACAAAAGGACAGGAACAAAACGCCTTTCAGAGGGAGAAGCCGGCCGTGTTGCACACGACTGGAAATGTGTCGACAATGGCGAGGGAACCCAAGTACTAATGATGACACGCAGATGATAACCTGCTGGCCGGGCGCCGGGCCTCTCCCTGCCTGTCGGCTCCCTCGCGAGGTGACAGGTCCGAGAGCTAACGAGCGCCGGGCGCGTGGGCACCTTGAAACCATGCCGTGCCGCCAGAGAGATCATCATTTCCACGGATCAACACACTAAAAAAAAAAAAAAAAAAAAAAAGTGCATCTTATTATTCTGCAGACCGGCTCCTGGACTGGAAAATTAGCTTCCGCAAAGCCGTCGTCTTTCCGCCCACTGTTCTCGGGGACAATTAGCCACGTCAAGGACGAGTGTGTAAATGAATGTAGGGGGGGAAGCAATTGTTTTTCCCATGAGATGAGGTGCTTATATATACTATCGTGGTTCATCATTTATGTCCTGGGATTTGTAGTTTTATTGACTGACATATACTTGCCCTTCTGTAATGCGTGAGAGTACAGGCACGCAAGGAGCTGCTGTCAGCCACAGCTCACAGCCAGAAATTCACAAGCAGGCGCGTTTACGTTACACACCTCCCCAAGTAGGCCACGCCTCTTTCAAGTTCAACACGGTAGTCCAGTATTTCCCATACATTGTCTGCTTCTAATTTTTCCTGTGTTTTCAGATTCGTTTTGAAAAGTGGGTTTCAATTCTTTTTTTTTTTTTTTCACACTCGTGAGAATAGTCAAATCATGAAACCGATCGTAGATATCCCTGACACCCCGTTCCAGACTGAGCAGTTTCCATCAAATGCGTTGATACAAGGCAAAACCTCTTGAGACCGCGTGCAACTTTTGCCACGTCAATCATGTTCAATCATTTCCTAACGGGATAATAAGCGTGCAAATGTAACCTCAAGCTCACTTTTTCAGATGTCAGATGATGAGACGATTTTGGTTATGTCACTCGTTTTGTTTTTTTTTCCGGCAAATAGTTTCTTCCCATTGACTCATGGATCGTGGTGGCAGCGCGATGCGGGACTTCTGGGAACCTCCCCGCCCAAGTCAGCTACATAGCCAGAGTCTGAGAATGGCGGTGCTGTTCATGGAGACCAGGATCAGTTCAAATGAGTGCAAATAGATGGCCAGAAGTGGCTAACCGGAGCCAAAGTCCGAAAATGTAATCCATCGATTCCTTTCCCGTCTTTTATGCAGTTCCCAACAAATTTGAGTGTACATTGCAATTGCGTTCATTGATTCCTACATTCATTCCATCACTCCGGACCGGTGTGTAGTCTTGGCCACTTTATTCCCACTTCCCACACCGAGCTGGTCCGTACCACCACCGTCACCACCCCATTCGGCAAGAACCACGAGGTTACCTGCAAAGTCTGCGGGGATCGGACCAATATCAGAAATCGAAACGGCGGCGGCTGAAATCTCAGGACGAACCTCACACTAATTAACGGGACGATAGTCGTGTAGCGCTGGAGAAGGCTAGCCTCGCGGAGACGGTGTTAAAGGAAAAAAAAACAATGGCGCAAAACCCGCATGGATGAGGAAATGAGCGGTGAGCAACGACCTCATGGGGATTGTGGCTTTAAGGCATTCTCTTTTCTTGGCAACTGATCTTCGGTGCATGTAATTAGACGAGGCCGCAATGGTACAGCGGGGGCAGATTTTTCCATCTAATCCGATCAAAAATAGCCGTCCGAGATGTCTGGAGAACGGCTACATTGGAACAGAACATTAAATGAAGAGTACCGATGGTATAAAGTTGAAAGGATGCATGCGGCGGTTGCCATGGGACCCGTCCATCTATTTTCTCTTCTGCTTATCCTGGGCAGGATCGGCGGGACTGTAAAATGAAAATATCAAATGTGGATATCTAGCATTTACATTTTCCTCCTTGCTTTCTGGCCACAGTAGAAAATTTCTATAGGGGCCCAAGAATGCTCAACAAGAGTGCTGTACGCATATTTGTGAAGTCTTCCCACCAAACGTATGCTCAGCTTGATTTACTGTATGCTTTTTGATATCCATGGCAACAGCATCGCTGATTTAACCAGGGAGTGAGTTCCAAAGGTGGCACGGCGAAATTAGAGCAAATGCTTTCGAGCCTCGGGCGAAACATCGATGTCCGGTGACGTACGCCTGGCAAGGTGCGTTCCACCGTGGAAGAAAATGAGCCAGGGGAGCTCGCTATTGACGAGCAGCGGAGGGGAGAGGAAAACATATAGGGGGCTCCGCCGTCACGATGAAAGGAAGCAAGATGCGCTAGACGCCTCGGATAAGGACGCCGGCACGCGCTCCCCGTATCCGTTCCGCGCTCCAGTTGATATTCAGCCCGTCAGGCGGAACGGGGCGAGGGAGAGCCGGGCCCCCTTTTCCGTCTCACGCCCAGTCATCTCAGACGGCTGCAAATTGAACGCCGCGACAAAGCTGACCGACCAAAAATGCACCCCCGTTCTGCTGCTGACAGGCAGGATTGCTCTAATGCAGTGCTTCTCAAATGTGAGGGCGGCAAAATCATTTTGCAGTATGGTGCATTATGATTTTTTTTTTTTTTTTTTTTTTTTTGAGTGATCGCTTCCATGCGCGCTGTTGCGGGACAACGGAAAGGTAATCTCATGGTTAAAATATGAGGATCACAGTAACTAGTTGGTGCTTAGTTTGAGTTTCAGAAGAAACTGGAAAAATACACTTAGATTAAAAAAAAAAAAAAAGTGTATTGCATATAAAAGTTAATTGCACCTGATCAAATTTTGGGGGAAAAAAACTGTTCTGAATGATTCAATGCAAATATTCTCCAAAGTTCAATACAATTGTGAAAATAGTTGAAGCCACTCTAACGTTCTGCATAATTAAAGAAAAATCATTCAGTGATTCTTTTGCCTACCACCAGAGGGACCCTGCAAACCACCAGCACCCGCTTTAGCTTAGCACATGTTCGAGAGCTAATGACAGTGACCCTGTCTGTTGCCGAGTCGAGCCGCCTTGTGCTGGACTTAAAGCTCGACATCCTCACAAAAACTCTGACCGGCTCACTTCCACGTCTTCCTCCGGGTGATGTCTCCGGTTCAAAGCACACGGATGGCGGGGGGGGGGGGGGGGGTAGTGTCGGGAGGGCGGACTTCATCTGCCGAGCACGCTCCAAAGGCGACCTTGAGCGGAGGGTTTGATTGAGGTGTTCAAAACCCTGCGTGAAAAAGAGGATTGATAGAATCAAGCGCACGGGATTACTTCGCATTCCGCGCCGCGCCCGGGCCTCTGGCCCGCGGATGGTGTTGCAAATGAAGTGTCGGCGCAACTTTGCAAGAGAAGACGAATGGAAATGAATGCGCAACGGCGAGCCACTGAAAGAGGAATAGGATGGGAAGGAAAGGTGGAAAACTTTGAAAGTTGTGCTCAACGAAGCACCGTGCAGTCAATGAATACTGATGCTGGAATACGATGGCTTCCCTTTCTTTTCACACTTTTTACTGTTGGGGTTTTTGATGAGGCCAATGCGGCGTTCGAGTGGTTTGCACTTCTGGCTCACACACATCTGAGCATTGGATTTGAATCGTTGCTCGTCTTTGAGTGGGAAGTTTGCATCTTCTGTCCCTGTGCAAGTTTAGGTTTTCAGTGGGGTATATCACTCCCCTAACATTACAGGGAAATAGTGCGATCCGGTGATCTGTTGACATCATGTTACTGTCCGTAATTGAACCGTTCGTCACGCGCTCCGCCTCATCCGATACCCATTAGCAGTCGCTCACTCAGAGTTCACTCTCTCAACGGCGGTCAGCCAGTCAGCGAGTGACCGCCGGCACAATGCGCATGACCTGAAAGAGGGAAAAATTAGTCTCGGTTAAGGATGTCAAATGATTAGAAGATGAGACTATTGTTTTTCTCAGGGCCCAGTTGTGTTGAAAGTGCGTTTGTGTCCCGATTCTCGGGTCTGATGCCAACTTTCTTAAATAATGAACTTGTTCAGTATTTACGAGCAAAACTCTCCGTGTGCGAGGAACACCAACGAGAGTCGCGATGCCGTGCGTTGACTCAGAACAAAATATTGCTATTCCAGAAGCGACCTCCATAGAAATGCGGGTTCTCCACACAATATATTCCATAACAAACCTTTGAAAACACTCGGCAAACATCGGCGCATACAACATCAGGAAGTGTTTCTGCAATTTTGTGAGCTTAAATGTGATCATATAAGATTTCAAGACAATCTTTGTGTGTGTGTGGCCATTAACCCTCATTCTGATCTGACCTGACCTGACCTGACCGCACTGCACGCAATACAACCCAAAGTATTAAATGTGTATATATTTGTCTCGGGTCCATCACAGATACTGGTGGTACGTGGTGGTTGTAGGCCAACGGAAGCCACTCATTACAGGAGCCAACAACACAGTACAACTCTCCAGATATCTGGAAAAAGTACAGCCGTGAAGCATTTGTACTCCGTTGCATCTTCTTTGCCACAACAAAAAAAGAAAACAACAACCACGAAATGGAGTTGGAGAGCTGTAGGATATCTCCTTTGTGGCTCTTCAACACATGGGAATAAGTGGCTGAAATATGACACCCGGGGCAACATTGTCAGGAGGAATTTACTTGATTGAACACAATGTTGCGCAAATAAACAAGCAACTTCCCTGAGAAGGCGCCGAAAGACCCTTGAAGATGATGATTTCGAGAGATTGCGCCTGATGTGCTTCACGCTATCCGTCACACTCCAATCTCGTCGTCGCGCTCTCCGTTTCTTTTATCCGCCACTCACAAGATGAATCCCGGTTACCGTCATTGCGTGCGCACCCGCCCGACACCCTCCACGTCGGCGTTGATTCTTCTATCCACTTCTTCTGGTCGAGAGCTCTCCGCCGCCATCGACACCACCCCCCCCCCCACCCCCCCACGCCCTTCATCTACCAAGGAAATATGGGGCAATCCTGCAAACAATCGTAGCATCACTTTTTCCGGTCAACAGAAAAGGACGGGGAGAAAAGCAATGATCATTTCAAGGAATGGGCCCTCGTAACCCCTTTTTCATGGAAAATCCAAACTTTGCAATTTGTGGAATGTTTTTTTTTTTTTTTTTTTCTTTCTGGGTTTGCCAAAATCATCTAAGTTGATCATAGATAGTAAACCTGACCAGTTGAGCCTGTATACGATGCTTATCCTGTCGTTGGGCATTAACCTCAGTTTGAAGGTGGGCATATTTTATGATCGTGTCAGTTTTAGTCTTGTCTACTTGCCAACGGCGGGAGGAAGAAGACGAGATGATTCCAAAGTGACGTCTGAGTGTTTTCTTGCCACATTTTCCGACAAGCATGCCCGTAGCCTTCATTAAGAAGACGGCGCTGTGCGCGAGAGGCCTCTCGTTAGCGACCGAGATCGGAGCGCAGCCGAGACGGCGGGCGTCGACGCCGCAGCAAGACTCGACTCGACTCGACGCAGGTGACGGCCTGCTGTCGAGTAGCGCCGTAACCGCGAGATGAAGGCCCCGCAGTGGAGGAAAGCGAGCTTAGATGTTAAATTAGACATGCGTAGTTTTTGTGAAAGCAAAGGCCTTTAATCACAAGAAAGTCCATGTATTTGTTTTTGTTTTTTTGACGTCTGCATTGTCGAGGCTCAACATCCACCTTGTTCCTAATGAGCACTTCAAGATGTTGCAGCTGTCTTTTTTTTTTTTTTTTGAAAGTGAATTACCCGCACGCTGTCAACTGGGAAGGCAGGACAGAAAAATGAATTCTCAAACTAAGGATTTGTCACTTTCTGTCAATTAATCTGCATCTGACAGTGAAATGTTTTGCCGAGTTGCTAATATTTCCGACAAAATGATGTGGCAGGTATGATAGGAACCCTTTCAAGAACTTTGGAGTCAATTTCATCTTGGTAGACACCCTTACAATGTAAGAGAGTCTCTGCTTATTTTTCCTTGCTCATATGTGAGCTGAGCCACCTCTGCCTAAATTCGCTCTTAGTTTTCTCTGGCCAGGGTTGCTTTTTTTTTTTTTTTTTTAACTGCAACTGCAGCATGACAACAACATGTCAGCACTGATTCACAAGTCTATATGAAAACCATAGAAGAAGTAGCAGAGCTTTCAATTCCAAATGTTCTTTCGGAATGCATTTTATTTCCCGTTTTCAAACAAACGACCTGTTTTATTTTTTTCGTACTGGTACTCGTGCTGCCACAATTTGAGCCGGAAAAAAAATCCACAGACACAAAGAGATCTTTGCTGACTTTGGTCAGGAGCGTCGAATCAAGCATTCATAAACATCCGACAATTGGGCATTTTCTGATTTTCATCTGAGTTTGCTGATGGCGTCGAGTGTTTTTGGAGGAGAGTGCGGCACAAGACTTGGAGTTTTAAGCTGCATCAGGAAACTATAAAGATTGGACTTTATCATACGTCACCGTTTGTTGCTCTTCATTTTACTTCTTTCAATTGTCACAAAATTTCGGTAAAGTGGCCACTTTCCAACAATTGCTATTGAGTTGTCAGACACCCCAAAGTAGTGCCGACATCAAAACACGATGCAGAGCCGCTCAATCTATGGCGCCTACTCACTCGGCTGTATTTGCTTGGAAAATGTCAAAACTTGCCAGTGTGCGTGACACTGCCGCAGTGCACAGCCACCTGCATGAATTCATATCTGTCACCGCTGCCTACGCGCTCAACCCCCCCGGTCCCACCCACCCAAGGAAGTGCAGCGGCTCCCCAGGCGAACGCGCTCCCTCCTTTCCGCCCCTTCGACTTCATCTGTCACAAACGTTGCGGGTGCCCGCCGCCCGATCCACGCGGGTATGCGTTTGCCAGCCCCGCGCCGTCGTAGATGCGAAAAAAAACGGGCTAACCGTGACTATTTAATCAGTCACGCTTTTGAGCACAAGCCCGCACCTTTCTGACTATCTGACTGACAAGCGTGGCGACGTCAGAGCGGCTTTCTCACGGCTGTCATCAAGGCGGAGAAAACATGACTCCGAGCGAACTCGCCCCACGAACCCTCCAGTACAAATCGGGAGATTCGTCATCTTGAGCTCAGGACACAACGCAGCCATCACTTTGACTTGAAAACATTTCATTTGCTGTGATGGCAACATGAATGCGGGTCACTGATGTCATCGTACACACACCGGACTTTTGTGCAACCTGCGATGTGCATGTGATTTGTGAATGGTCTCCATCTGTGTCTTGCGGCGAACAATGCGTGGCGCGGTCCTCGTTTTGCGTGAAGTCGGCCGATTCTGGCTAAATGCCTGACGTCGGCAATCAGTCCTTGTAGAATACAACAGGTAGTTTTGTTTCATGTCTTGCAGTGGCCAAGGCGGGAACGGCTTAAGGAGCAGCACCATGAAGTCAATTGCACTGAAGAGGCGCCGATGTAGCTTGCCTTGTCGTGATACAATTTTGCAGCAATGCCTTCCGTCTCTTCCCTCCTAGTTCCCCAACTTGGTGACCCGTCGTTTGTCCCGCTGCCGCCTCCTTTCCATCCCGTTCCTGTGGAGGGCAAGAGCCGTGACTGAGCAGGTGCGCGGCAGGCCAGGGGCAGAGGTGTCGCTCGGGTGGCGCCCCCCTCCCCGACGGGCATTCTCTCCACCCGACTCTTTGGCAGCGTCTCCACACAGTAAGGTCTTGCTCTCTTTTTCTTTTTTTTTTCTTGCTGGTTTGTTGTTTCACTCCAAATCACACGTCGTATCCCACGGTAGCTTTTTGTATCCAATATACTTCAAATGGAGTGATATGGAGGAGTCGTGTGTGTTGGGGGAGGGGTCGATCACAGCGGCGTGTATCGTATGTTATTAATTTGTCGAGCTGTCAGTCGAACCACACTCATGGCTGCATTTATTTCGCCGCCCTCTCCGGCTCCATTAGTGGGTTGGGTTATTGCTTTTTGATTGTATTTATTCCCCTTCTGCCTTTCATTTCCGCTACAATATTACCTGGCTATACACTCCCCCCCCCCCCCCCCCCCTTCTGCCGTTGTCAAAATTTGACTGAGTGATCTTTCAATGAATCTCTATCCATTAGTTTATTGCTTTTCTGTTGAGGAATGCTGTTTCCGTCCTCGCTGGAAGAGATCAACGGCACGGTAATGTCATCGTACTGTATATTCCATTTATTGTTATGCGTCTCACTGATTTGGCTTGAGTCGTGTGATTGAAAGAATGAAATTTCAAGGCCTTCTCTGCAAGGAGCTACATTTAGAAAGCGATCCGGCCTGGGTGGAGCGGCTTTCAGTATATTTTCCTCAGTAGCTTACATAGGATCCAATGTGAATGGAACAAAATTTGACTTATGAGGCATGTTTAATAGTTATTTTACCGGAATGCGGAAACGGTGGGGATTCATTCAAACAACTGCGCCTCAATATCCTCTGCTCTTTTCCTATATTTGCTACCTTTTCATTACAAAGATGTCCTTGTTTGCAGGCAGAATCGGTTCGTCGTGAAAGGCTTCTTAGCTTTACAAATGTGGTCGGACATTCTGAATGACAACACGTTGTTCCGTCCCCCTCACTAATTGTCTCCATCCTTAATTTTTCAATCCAATGACTCCGTAACTCTTGTAGGACTCTTGGTATTTCTATTTAAATGCAATCTGTGAGCCCTCTGGTGTCTTAATTGTCGTCATTCCCCCCTAGCCAAAAAAAAAAAAAAAAAACATCTCCATCCCCAAGACGACCTGTTGCATATAAAACAATCGTGCACTTACTCTAGAGTTAAATTGACCCAAGTCCAGTCATTGAGGTCAGGCCTGTATGTCCTTAACTACCAGAGAGACACCGAGCGGATGAAATGATCGACGCTTGTCACTCTTGCCAGATATGTGGAGGCCAAATGAACTAAGGTACCAATGTCGGGTCGTGCGATGACATGATCGATTTGCAATGACTGTCGAGCATGAACACAGCCATTCCTTAGTTGTTTTTGTTTTCCAAAAATGTTATACCCCTCGGATGTCCTCAACTGCGAGCAGTAGCTGCTCAGACATTAATGCCTACCGAGCGCCGGCTTTGATTGACATTGCCGACTTAACCGCAGGCATAAATCCAAAGCCGCGGGAATGACTATAGGCTGTAAACAGCAATAAATAAACAGTGATAAACTCATCATTGTACCAGGAGTCTTGTCACACTGCAGTAGTCCTCACAAGTAGGAACATCTCTGGAGCACTTGGTAAAATGCACTTCAATTGAGTCTTGGTAGGAGACTCACAGGCTGCTTTTTACTTGCCGCGTTGTCACCTTTGGGGAGTTGTTGACTCGATTGGACCCCTCTGCAATGACATGACAGGATGGAGCATGAAACAGTTTGTAATTTCTGATATGCACTTAAGAGCACGCAGCCAAGAAGGGCACACTTTCCTGGAAGAAAAAAAAAAAACCAACAGATTATTCATGAAGAGTCCTTATATGTAAGTGCTCGTTCATTTGCAAAGTATAAAAGAGAAATTGTGAAGTGACGCAAAGAAGGAATCGTGCAGAAAATGTTCTTGGGTGGCTAGTTTCACTTTTCCAGTGCCAGAAAAACTCCCAGGTAAATTTAATTGAACTAAACAACATCGCAGGCACAAATTGTGTAAGGTCAGAGATGCCGGACCGAACTGCAGAGGTTGGGCTGATTGAATTGATGTTCCACATCTAACCGTTCTTCCAAGAATAGGCAAAGGCGAAGCTTTTTTGCCATAAATGTTGAGCTACTTTCAACGCAGCTTCACTGGCATTGTTATTACTGCTTAACATACTCTACGTCTGCTCGCTTGATGCATTGGAAACCCCATCGGCAGCTCATCTGAATTAGCTCTGCTGTTGTGGTCTTTTGAAACCATCGAATGATCCTTACTTTTTGCTGCACGGAACCATCACAAATTGCTGGTTTTTAGCTTAGGTTTAGTTTGCCGACTGTACTTCATGTTATCAATCAATTGTAGCATGTTCTACTTCAGGCGTGCGCAGCAGTACTTCTATTGTGTGACTTTTTTTTTTTCGTGGATGCACTCAATAGCTCATTAGTGCTGACAAAACTGCTTTGCTGGTTCCTTCAAGCTCATTCATCATCAATGCGGCTTTGTCCTTCTCGAAGGACCTTAGCCGTGTTGTTGAACATTTTTCAACGTGTTCTGTTAGCTACCCGTTATCTTATTTACCCTAAAGAAGAGCACAAAATCAGACAGCCTTCGTCGGTCGATGCTTCCCTCCTTTATTCTCTGATCAATAGCTCAGTGTAATACTATCAATGCTTTGGGTATTGCTCCGATGCCTGCAGTGCCAAAAATACACTCGGAGGCAAATGGGGGTCACGTAGCAATTTTAAAGCTTCCCGGAATGGCAGGACTTGATGAATCGCAGGAGCAAACATGCATTAACGATTCATTTGTCTTTGACTCATCCGGCTGTTTTCACACTTTATATATATATATATGTTTTTTTGTTTTTTTTTTTTGTTTTGTTTTTTTTTTTTGCCTTTTGAGTATTTGACTCCCCTGCTCCTCAAAGTGCTGCTGCACAAGCGATCGGTGCCAGCCGCGACTGCTTCTGCACGGCTGAGTCCATAGATCAACGTTACCTGGCGAGGGTTGGCGCTCACATCAGGACGGGGGTACCCAAGACCGGGGCGGAGACGCCAATATCCGAAACTGACTTTTAAAATATTTCCCAATGAATGCGATTTGTGATAGCTTTGTGAAATGCAATCATAGAAGGAAATCACAATAAGTAAATAGATCACTGGATTTTTTTTTATTGACCCGCTTAACTCAACTATGGGACTAATTAGACGTCGAACCCTTTGACAATAAACATGCTTGACAGAGTCTCACTTTGATTTATCTCGGCAACAGCGCAGACCCGTGTCACATGGAGTAGGTAAAAGTGAGTTTAATTGCGAATAAACGTGCCTGCTTGGCTCATTTGTTATGTACTGTTCACTACCACAAAAAAAAAAAAAAAACACTAACAGAATAGATGCGACATGATTCATATGCGTGGATGGATAATTATCACCATCGCAATTCTGAAAGGGATGCAAACAAGAGGTCTTGTAGCGGCGCAATATTTCTTGTCTGGTTCGGTGTTCAAATAATTAATGAGCACACTTTTAATCTCCCGATGGAGAACGCTCCACCAGAGGAGAGAAGATTGCTAAACCCCTGGATGGTTGGGGGAAGGAGGGGGCGGAGGGGTTATAAATAATAATAATAATAATAATAATACAGTACATCGCAGGTCAGTTCATGTTCACCCACAGAAGACACTGTTTTGATCACGTGGCCTCATGTTTCTCCTGTATACTTTCAAGTGAGCCTAAAGTGCGCTGGGAATATGCAAGCGTGTCGGGCAAATCGCTGAAAGCAGTTGTTTGCCTCGCAGGGGTAGGAAGCGGGTGCCTGGCTAACCAGCAACTCAGAATGCAGACCGCAGGCTGAGGGGATCATGTTTTTATTCTGGTCGCAAGTGTAGTAACCCCGTGTGTGTGTGTGTGTGTGTGTGTGTGTGTGTGTGGTGTGTGTGTGTGTGTGTGTGTGTGTGTGTGTGGTGTGTGTGTGTGTGTGCAGTATAGCTTGTGTCTGGTTAACAAAGTAGTGCTTTGAAGGAGCCATATTGGCCTTTTTTTTTTTTTTTTTTTTTTTTTCCCTTTTTCATCCCATTTTAAAAGTGTTCCCAGTGTCCCCAAACTTCTTCTGGCCACTATATACAAAATATTGAGAATTAATGGCCACTTAAAATCCCTCAGATCGATTTGGACACTGGGAATTTTGTTATGGTGGCAACTTGAGTCCGAAGAGAGAGCCATCCGGGCAAAACAGCGGACGGAGCTTGTCAGACATTTTCACTCGTGGAGGCATCACTTCAGTCCCGGAACGGCTAGATCGCAATGCTCATCTATGCGAAGACTGCAGCTCTGCTTACCATCTGGCTTTGACGTGGCCGTGCTTCGTGGCATCTGCTTCACAAAGGCAGATCTTTGCCAACTCACGGGTGTAGATCGTCGGTCTCAAACTCCTTTTACCTTGGGGCCGCTGGAGGCGCATTCTGGCTGAGGCACGTGCGTGCAATTTAAATGACATCTTCTCAAACGTCTTATTTTTTTTAACACAAGGTATGCAAGAAAGCTGGTTGAAACAAGTTGCGTGGAAAACTATTAAAAGTTTCCGCGGCAGCACTACTGTAACTTTCACTCAATGAAAAATGTCTCTCGGCTTGCATCGAGCCTGATCGATGTCACGGCCCCGAGAGCCGTACACCCCACCGTGATTGGTAGCTTCGTCAATTTTCCCGCACAACAATGTAAAACTTCGGGGCCGCACTAACATTAAACTTTCTTAGTTAGGTGGGGCCCACAAAATATCATCTCGGGGGCCGCAAATGGCCCGTGGGCTGCCAGTTTGGGCCACTGGCATAGATAATGCAGTTATGGCCGTTGAAAAATATTGGGGAGCTTTTATTCATATGGGCAACATGTTATGTCACGGTGCGGTGACATTTACAAGAGGTTGCCCAAAGAGAAATGTTCATAAATAAAAGGTTTATTGGGTTTTAAATTTCCTACTTGATGTGCGTGCGGGCCCTCCAGGGATCCAACAATTTGTCTACAAATAAAATAAAACGCATACATACACTAGGGACTATCAAGTTCATAGGCATTCAATCCCAAAATAAAGAAAGCTGCTGTTCCTGACAAGTGGTCAAAAATATTTCATCAATTGGATTCAAGTGTGCTGACTTAAAGAAAGAGAAAAGAATGACATCCGGGGCAGAATCAGACATCATTGCTTCGGTTTTCATTGGCCCAATCAGCAACATGGACTACTCCACTTTTGTTTGAATGGAGTTTTCTTTTCGAGAGATGGGGATCAGTCCAATTTCTGAAGAAGAAAATCAGTTGACTCTCTGGGATGGAGACCTTTCATCACTTAACCCCCGTTAAGTATCTTCCCATCAAAAGCAAAAAAAAAAGCAACATTGGAGCTGGGTGCGAATAACCAAGGGCAAGGGGGTCTTCAAGTAGATATAGTCGGGCTTTAGTTGGAATTCAGAGCACGTGCCTCAAGATCAAATGATATCAATTTTATCATAGTTGCTGGCAGAAGTTCATCTCAGCTTCAGAGTCTAATAGGTGTGATTAGATTCCATTAGCCTGGCTGAGATGGGTATGGACGGGGCGGGGGGGGGGCTTGATATCAGGTGTTAGTGGCGCTGTTTGGGTGGCGAGAGATTGGAGGTCATTTGAGCTCGGCGTCATAGAACCTTCCAGGTCGGTTGTGGGGGCAGCGAATGCAGGAGAGTTGCATAGTCGAGTCATTTCCAGATCGGGGCTGGGGTCAGCCCTCTGATTGACATTGGCAAAGGATGCTATTGCTTTGTGTGGGATGTTTCAAGAAAAACGCCATACCTTGAATCTTCAAGTAGCCATTGGCGTTTGTTGTCCAAATGCATTTTTCTGATCCGGCAAGCCAATATCTTTAGTTGTCCGTAATTTCCGATCTAAAGCTCTACGTTGATCTCTTCACGTCTTGTACCGGTGTGGCACAGTGAATCTTGGCTTCCCAGCGCATAACTTCACGTTACTTATGAATCATGAGCGCCTGATGATGTCACGCCAAACGTGGCATTTGCGCTGGTCAATGAGCTTGCAAATCGGGGCTTTACTGCCATCGCCAGGTAAGAAGGCTGCATATTTATTCATTTTTTACTTCAAAATTGTGACCATCAATCAGAGCGTTACAAAATCCCCCACTACGCCCCGTCCTCATCGATAGCCAATCGGCTAATGCGTGCTGCAGATCAATTCCTGACTAACAGGGCTTTTCATCTCTCTCTGACTCAAATACTCACGCTAAACGGCTCTAAAATATGCAAATAAGCACATACAGTACATTCCTTTTTAGGTCAGTGCACATCCCTATTGATGCATCAGAAGCAACAATACCTCCACCAGGAAATAAAAATGGCTGAAAGGGGCCACGTTCTGCCGTTATCTTTGTATGAGTAGTTGCCAGTCAGCAAAAATGCTGTCAAGATCCCTGGGAACAATAATGGAAAATGATCTGTTCCTGTGGCTGATGCAAATAATTGACCAGAAGCAACCGTCAGCATCGGCACGCTTGACTTTGCGCGATAGATTAACAAGACTTTCTGTCAGCAAAGTCCCCGAAAGCATCGTGCATGCATATTCAAATCCCCATCCTGTGTGGGTTCAACCCAATAAAACTTCTCCGGTGCCTTGGAGTACGAGCCGGATGCCGCGGTGTTTACCCTGGCGATGGAAATTCTCATTAAAATTCACAACGATTCCGAAAGGCTTACAACAGGTAACGCTGAGGGGGGCCAGTGTGAACCGGTTTAATTAATCAAGAAACACAAAAACGAAAAAAGTGATGACAGGACCCCATCGAATCCTGCCCTGATGCAGTTGTGCATGCTGACCGGACGGATTGATTATGTGACTGTACTCATGCACCACCGATCAAATGAAATCCAATGATGTGGAAACATATTGCCAGGAGGAAACACAAAAACATCCCATTAAGCTGCAATATTTTAAATCGCAATGATCCCCAAGTGTATATGCGACCCGATTCTAATGTGTCGGGTTCTACAAAGCAACTTATCACTTGTCGGGGCCGCCAGACAACTGATGGGCATCTGTAATAAGTAAAGCCTAAATGGTGTTTACGAGGAGAACACATCTCGTTCATGCCGCAGACGAGATAACATGGACCAGCCGGGCCGTCCTTGCATGCAGACACGGGGAACTTATTGACAGGCGGAGATTAAAAACACATAGCCCACCCCATTAACCGCACAGCAAACGGGTTTTGTGTGCACAGCGACTTTACTTCACAGGTCACGCTGTGGAGATGCGCCTTGGTTGCCCTTGACCGCCTCGCCGTTTCCTCTTCTGGCAATTATCACCCCGTCTTTCGTCATGCGGGGGCCCTGTTTTTTTTTTTTTTGTTTTTAAATACTGGCCGCTGCCTTGGAGCTCGATTGGAGTCAGATTAATTGTCATAACAACAGGCGCACACAGTGCCAAACACCTCCCGCCGGACATTAGCTAAAGAGATGACACTGTGTTGAGTTATTCACGCTGACAGTAGCAAAGGCCATCAACATGACACCCCTCATGGAAGTTAAAGCCCAGACGACTGCACCACAGGTAGAGATAGGGGATGTCACTCTTGACGACAAGTACGTTAATTATGCCTCCAAAACAATGTTTGTCATTGCCTTGGATTTTCTCTTTTTTTTTGGGAAGCTGGCCAAGAGCAGATGTAGCGAGGCTCCTCATGCAGGGCTTTTGAATGTCATCCCCCAGTGCTTTAATCTGTTGTACAAAGTACCAGGGTGTGCAAGTATGTGTGTTATGGGCTGTGATACCAGAACAGGTGGGCACATCAACGCTTGAGCTGTTACTATGGTCTTCAGGCTAGCTCTGGTTCAGGGAGAACAGCTCTTGTGGTGGTGGTCCAAGGACTATCGCGTGTATTTAGCAGTTTTGTATCCACGTCAAGAAACTGAACCTCGACATGAACTAGAGTCAAACATGCAGTACTGACGCATTTCAGACCATCATTGAGCATTTTTTCTTGATTGCCTCTTTGAAAGCTTATTCTCACCGAATATTCTGTGGTGTGGCACACGTTAACTGCCCCCCCCGCGTATAGCTGTTCTGAAAATGTTTGGAAACGCTCATCCTCAAAGCTGTTCAATATTTTCTAACATGTAGTTGTCATTGGAAATTTTACAGTAAGCAAGCAACCTCAATAAACTCAGGTATCCACTCCCCTCGATCTAAAGTGGAGTACCAGCGTCCTAACATATTCCAGACCAGTTTTACGTATTTTTCTCCTCTAATTATCAATCGATAAAGGCCCGATTGTGTGATGTCTGTAAAAGATGACCTGACCTGATCCGATTCTGATCTCAGATCTATTCAGGTATTTCCTCACTTAACACACCCCACGCCACAGGATAAATAGTCAGGATGATCCTCTGCGGACATCCAAGAATCAAGACTTTTACCAGCTTTGATCAGAAGGACTGGAAAATGCTTTATATTCGGTCCGTTTATCGGTATGTGTGTACCCTGCTTATTGCATCCCAGACTACGGGATAGTCAGTCAGGGTAATCTTATGCGATTTCATCGGGAGGGTGAGAAAATGCTTAAATTCCTCCCGAGTATCATCACGTACCCTGCATTCTAGTCTCGAAGAGTCTGTGCGGCTTTAAGAGGAAAAGTTCACCTCTGCTGTGTCCTTCAGCGTATCAAACAGTGCTGTTCGACATTGCATCGGAAGAGGTGTCGTTTTTACCGTCTCTCGTTTGACAGGGTGCAAACCGGCCGACCGAGGAGAGTAAGTCGAAAGGTCGAGAATTGTCGAAAGCGCCTGTTAAGTCGCACCTCCGATTCAGCTGTCATGTTTTGGGGAACACAATACAGAATGTGTCTGATTTGTGGTAACGCAGGACAAGCCTGCTGCTGTTTTGGCATCGTGCTCGTTGCAGATGAAATTCATTCTGCGGATTTCGATGTAATTGTGAATAAACGCACGAGACCCTCGAAGGCTCTTGGCCTGACATCGTGCCGCCTTAAGGGAACAACACGATTAAGGGTCATTTCTCATTAGTCCGTGTCCGAGAAGGGGCATGAAGGCACACACAGCTTGGTTATTAGTGTCTGCCTTCCACAGACTGCTCCTGTGCTTTCACTAAACACAAACAACAGAAAGGGGGGGAGGGGGGAGACGGTTCTGTTTATGTATTTCAGCATGTGGATCGCCGCATCCCGACAAAAGCTGCCTGAAATTAATCCAGCGCTCTTAATTTGAGTCTTTCGTAAGATGTTATGTGCTCGCTCTGACAGAACAATAGCTTATTAAAAGCTCTCACTTTCCGAGATGATCCATTTCCAAGTCAACGCAAAAACCAACACGGCCCGTGAAACGCAAAGTGTGGAACCTGAATTTAATACCCTACTTTGTCATAGGCGCATTGAAGTAATAACCCGGTAAAAAGCATGTTCATCAGGTTAGAAGATTGGTCCATGTGATGCATTTGTGTTTATAGCTGGAGGTGTGCGCGTCTCCACTTAGTGTTCTTTTCAAAGGGAAAAGCCACAACTGTTTTTCAGCCTTGACTCTGCACATTAGGAAGTGGTGGTTTTGAAAGTGGTTAACCTGCCGATGTACTTCATCAAACTCCATCCCAAGTCATTCATTCTCCCCGAATGTGACACAATGATTAATTCAGCACCTCACGCCACCTCCGGGCCCCCGTGCGGGTTCTCCGCTCGGTAAAGTTTCCTCGCCGCCGTCCCTGGGGCCAAATCTGCAAAAGCAGGTCATCCCAGAATTCATCTCCTCCCACTAGTGGAGGGGTCTTATTCGTCTATCATGAAGCCTCCCAGTGGATCTCCTCGGCCATGTAAATGGAGCTTCTGAAAAAGCTCGACTTTAGCGAAACGGCGTTTCCTAGCACTAGCTGCTCCTTGTCTCTCTGACGTCTTTCTGGATCTTTTTCTTTGACACCCCGCACCCCCACTGCACCCTCTTTCCCGCTCTTATCAGTTTCCTGCGTTATCTGTGTGCCAAGGTCAGGCGGGCTTGAGGCTATCTATCCAGATAAAAACGGGATGTGGAGTCCAGGTCCGACAGGTCATGTCCAGCTGATGACAGGAAATCTGAAGATGTCATATTTTGCTGCACTGAGCACCCTCAACTACAACGCTGAGATTTGGAAAGTTTGGGGTTTGTTTTATTCTGTGTAATTTTGAGTAATAGTTGAAAATCAGTTTCAAATGATACTGAAAATGTTCTGGGGTCGTGGATTGCCTTGGTCTATAATCTCCGCAAATTATTTTGGGCACAACGACCCGGAAATGTGCTGTGAACGGTTAGGGAACGGTCGAGGTTGTCGTACCCGCCGCTACGCTCCCAATCGAGGTCCAGGCAGCCGAAGTAGACTCGTCTCGATGTCTTTTCGTCTCTATAGCATCAGGAAATGGATCAGTTCGATATGCGCCGCATTAGGATTTGTGATCTCGGGTTGAGCCGTCCGCGCCGGGAATCGCACGGCGGCGTCGAAAAAAACTTTTTAGTGGTGTGATCACTCACCGTTCTTTTTAAGTCACCTGCCCCACTTAAATCTAAGAGAATATCACCCAAAAAAAACGGCATAATTGCCCCCCATACAGAACAAAGGGAATGGTAGTGCTATTAAATAATTCAAATGGCTGTCCTCGGATGCCAATCAGAAATACTACACCCATAAAAGCCGTGTCTATACTTGGCGTGGAGCGGAAGCCCGGCAGCAAATGAAGGCATTATTCTTGTTATCCTCGGGAGGATGCGGCAGTGCGAGTATTTCTTCTTCTCCGGCTTGTCATCCACTTATTTCTTTATTTATTCTGCGGGGGGGATGTTTAGCTTTTGAAGGAGGACATCTCTGCGGGGTGAAGTGACTGTCAGCCCGACTTTATCCCCATTTGAATAGCGCCTCTGTGCCTCTCTCCAAGGTGATGCACACTTGAAAACTGGGTTATGGGAAGGGGAAATGACGAAATATAGGTTTTCCACTTTAGGTTACTCAGATCCGTGCCGTGAATCACTAAAAAAGCGCACGTAATTGACGCCCCCTCCCCAAATTGTTCAGAATTCCCCGTAGTCGTGGTTCAAATTGTAAACTATTCCCAAACTTGGCGCTGCTTCTCATTCACTTTCACGTAATTTAGCTTCGAATGTGTTTGACAATGAGCATAAAATGATCTAGTCCAAGTTGTTTGATTTTTGCGATTAAATAACATTAAAGAGCTCTTTGAAAGTGTTTTGAGAACTAAAAGTAATGTCTACTTTTGCATTTGAACTTTTCAGAGTCAATAAGTAGACCAAAGCCTAAAACATCACACAACACAAAGATGACGCTCACTATTAAATGTATTAATGTTGCGCGCATCGCTGCACGCGAATTGGACGGGAAAAATGACAAAATTAAATCAGGTTGTTTGAAGAAACTGCTGTTACAGTTTAAAAGTTACCTGGGCGAACACTAATTAGATTGCCATGGCAACATAGAGGCTGAAATGTGATTGGAGGAAAAAAAAAAAAAAATCTGGAATCCAAAGGCGCTACTGGAAGCCGTGCGGCTACAAAATAGATTCATGCAATTTACATGCGTAGCGTACATTCCCAAACGCAAAATTGCACGATAAGACCCGCGTGGCGATTGGCTCATTCATCGCGATGGCTTTCAAATTCACGTCGTGTCCAAACGTTAGCCGTGCGGCGAGGACGCGTACGCCGCCACCCAACCCCCCAACCCCCCCTTCCTCCCGACGTGCCTCCTTAATCGGCGTGAAACGTCTCCGTTCTTTATTATTTCCAGACACGCGTCGAGCCAATTAGCCAGCCATTATGGCAAGGCAGGTGGTGCGCTAATACAAGATAATAACACACCTTGGGCATTGAGCACCGGCACGCAGCTCGGGGGGAGGATTTGTGGTTTCAGCAATATAGCGCATCTCTCTAATTGGGATTGCTTAGGGATGAAAGAGGGGGAAAATTACTGAACTTTTTATGTTTGCCAAGTTGAGGAGGACGCCGGCATTATTGCCAATGACAACGTTCGCGCCGTGGGCTCTGCTCGGAGGACGCAACGCATTAGATCGTCACATCAAGTGAAAATTGAAGCCAGCTATGAGTTGATGTGAGCCACGGTGCATTCTTTGCATAGTTATTAGAATTCAAATGGAAAAAGAGACGGGAGAAGAATGCTTAATGAGGGCTAACCTTATCGTAGTCGTTACATTTTTATACGGCTCGGCCAACGTAATGCTAATTTGGATCACGTCTAAATTGACAACCTTTTATTGCCTTTTGTCAGTGTAATTCACAATTTGAAACGCAAGCACTTTTTTCCCCCCCAAGAATTAAAAGAACCATCCCGCGTCTTTTAATTCAAATGGATGAGCTAACTAACTCGTTGACAATGTTGCAGGAGAAAAGCTTTCAATAACGGGCACAAATGCCAACGTATACATCAATTTTCTATTTCTGCTATTTAGCCGTGACGGTCTTCTTTGACTTTTCATCAAATCTACACGGGCCGTAGTGCACCACATTGCACCCTGGAGGCCAGGGTGTGCACTGCGGAAACCGCACAGATGCCGGGTGAGGTCAAATTTTACATTAATTTTAGATGAATCGCTTTCAGATAATGTCACTTTGTTTTGGATCCCTATTTGATTAAAATTAGACTTTCAGCACAATTGCCAGACGGAATGGCGTTGTTATTTGCCATCGGTGAGTACTCAAATGCGAGCATTGTTACTCGCTTGGAAAAAGAAGCATCGCTGCAGTCCCGGTTGCGGCTGCACGCGTTCTGTCTCACGCGCCGCAATGTAGAGAGTCCGCGAGGATCGCGTCCGGCTTCCTTAGTGCGATGGCGACATCTCACCCGGTGTTTCTCCCCGTTGCGTTTAAAAAAAAAAAAAAAAACGGAGGCGAGGTAACGTTCGGAGCTCGGCTATCAAAACGGGCGCTCGGCGCGCGTTATCGCACGCCGCCATGTTTGACAAGTGAGGGATGCGGTGTCCCTCGCGAGGAGTGTCAAAAGTAGTTTGCTTCTATAACAGCTCGTGTCACACTTGTGATATTGTTGCTAACAATACGAATAAGACGTGCGTCTTATTGCTGCGGCGTCGCCGTGGCGCGAGCACCTCCGAACGGCATGCGGCTCTTTCTGCCACCCCCCCCCCCCCGACCCGCGGTGCCATTGACTGACACGGCGTTTATGAGCAATGACGGCTGGCTGGGCTCCGAGGGCGCAACCAAACTAAGTGACACGGGCGGTGTGAAGACACATCGCGCCTGTGCCCACTGACAACATCATTATACGTCGGACTTTATGTGGCGTGATGAGGCCTGGTTGAGCCATGTGATTGACACACTGAGCTCAAAATTGCACCTACTTGGATAGTCCCTTTTTTTCTGGGGGGGGGGGGGGTGTTCACCAAAAATGCCAGTGAGGAAATCCCATCATCCAATATCACCAAGATATTTCGACCATGCAATCTGCATTGGAGAACCTGTGAAAATCATGAAAGTTAGCCGTAATTTGCCTCGTTATTCGCTTTCGGTTGTGTCCCGATTGATTTTGAATGTCATCCACAAGTCATTATTTTGAAGGCTCGCGGAAGCCAAACAGCCATTGAAAGCAACCCTGTTTGCTTTTGCGTCGTTTCCGTCTGTTAGGGATTTGTCGGGAAATAAAAAGGAAGAATGTTCCTTGAGTACAAGTCTCTGAAATGTTACATTCGGATGAAAACTGTTTGTTTTTTTAAACATAACTCTTTCATGGTCCCAGTTGCACTTTCCTGGTCTGTTTTGCAAGACTTTGCGTCAGGCAGACGGCCATTGAACCAAACCTGTTTGCTTTTTGCGCTGCTTCCGTCTGTTAAGGATTTGCATCATGAAATAATAAGGGAAAATGCTCTTTTTAGTGCTAATGTTGGGAATGACACATTCTGATTAATACTGCCATTTATTATTTTTTTTTTTTTTTTTTTTTAAACATTGAGCTTCCCCGGTCCCAGTCAAACATCTGTGCACAAACAAGCAGTGCAGCGCCACGGTTTCCCACGTTTCGCCTGCCATATGTCCTCCCCAACTGTTGCTTTGCGGAGCATCCACAGTCAGAGGTAATGAAACAGGCTGTTTGTGTAAAAAGATGGGAAAACAAAGCTGGCGATAGCTGCCGGCGTGTTATTTCTCCGGCTTTATTTGTCAATCAGCTGCTTGGCGTGTATTTTTTTTTTTTTTTTAAGTGTTAATAATGATGGAAACTTAATTAAGCAAACAGCTTCAAGTCTTTATCTTTACAGGGCCGTAACAGAAGTTAATACACGACTTAAATGGAACCCCCAATATCCCTTTACACGTAATTGTTCTGAAAATATCACTGTAAGAATACCTGAGGTGCGTTCATATTTTAGCATAGAAGGGAATAATACTCGTTTTATTGGGGGGGGGGGGGGGGTCCAGTGAAATCCCAGTTATTGGTAGAGATACATTTCATACCCACCCAAATTAGGTGAAATTCAGGATTCATATCCAGAATCCATGAAGTAACTTTCACAAGTTTTACCACCCCCACATGCTTGAAAGACATTTAAATGAAAAAATCCACTTGAAAGCATTCCTTTGCACCTGTTCTCACTCTAACATTCGCGCAAGTCACCAAATCAGAGGAAAAAGTGCACTCAGTGCGCTTCAGGCTCTTTCTTCATCAACCCCAGTCGAAGTTTACCCTGAAACTGACAAACGCGGTGGATTTGAACACGAATACGTTTAACCAAAAGATGTAGCAATAAAAGTCCACTGGCTTCATGCTAACATATGCGAAATTCCATTTTTGCGGGCCGACGTGAAGAAACGTAGATATTTCAGTAATTATAATCCTTGAAACGATTATCGCTACAACACACATGGAGGAGCAACACATCCAAACAAGCAAAAGAATCACTTGAAACTCTTCAACGACGAACCGTACTACGGCAGGATAGCACTATACTATGTATTTAAGGGTTTTTGAGGCAGGTGTGCAATTGCAGGTTGCTTGCTGCGGGAAATCATCGGCCTCAGGCTACGAGGCATCCCTAGCGAGATCTGGGATGACAGAAGAGGATGATGCTGGGTTTTCAGTGGGTGGGCAAAAAAAGCGCAAGGGGGGGCGGGGCGGGGGGGGGGGGAAGCAGCTAATCATCAAAACGAGTTCCCATTTAGTGGGAAATTTCGAGGCTGAGTAATGAGTTAACTTATTAGCTGATCACGGCCGCACTCGATGCCTGCGAGCGTGCCACGGAATCTATCAACGCAATTAGGGAACGCCACAGCCGTTCAGGTGTCAATCATCAAGGTGCACTTGAACATGCGCCGTCGCCAAGACGACGGCATTCAACTACAGTATATATGATGCGCCCCTTTCACTCATTAGTCATAAGCGATGTGAACTCGAGCGCGGTTTCTGGTGAAACCGGCTGATGCTTAACTGATATGCTGGGCCGTTGACCGAAAATGGGTAAAATGTCACTGTGACGTCGGATATATAGACCTTTTTTTTTTTTTTTGAAGGGGGGGGGGGTTGAATCTCCGGTAATGAAGAATTTGATTTATTGGGAAAAAGCGAAATATAAAAGACAGGAAGAACACAAGGCAGCACGTCGCGCTACTTGTTGAAGATTCGGACTCTGCCACATTCAGGTGGTTGTCGTGTTCCTGGAAGAAACGCTCGCGTACAGTTGGTGTATACTTTCTCTGTACTGGATTGTTTATTGTCTCTGGACCTCCATTAGTGCAAAGCGATTAGCGTGATGAAAGGCTCAGGACCCCGGCGATTTCACTTGTAGAGACCTGATACAATTCCTCCTTGGAGTCTAATTGGTGGAATATGTCTTCAGATGCTCTGCTGGGGTGTTTGAGGCTGTCTGAGAAACGCGTTTAAGTCGGCCCACCTGATGCCATTTAAACGCACAGTATACAGATCCAATAGAATCTGGGTTCAAATGAAACAATTGTCAGATGGGAGCAAACGCGTTAGAATGTAATCACCCCGAAGTTGGAAATAAACCGGAAGAGCGTGTTCCAGTCCGTCTGCCCGTGGGGCGTCGCTGAGTTGTAGGCGGCCTTGGCGTTTTTATTTTTGACACGCTCGTTCATTGTCTGCTGGTCCTGAGACCTTGGCGAAATGTTTGATGGAGCTTTCTGAGGAGCCGCCAGCCTTGGAGTGGGGGGGGGCTGACAGCTTTTCCAGGCATCTACTGAGCTATATAATACCAGATGACAAACATGCCACAGGACAGGAGAAGTGACTTGAGAGTAAACTTCAAGCCTTAAAGACTTGGAGGGGGGGTTGCAAGTTGGAGCTGTGCAATGTAAATCATGAGGGATAAAACATCAGTCATCCCCCTAAGATGATTATGTGTGGGATTGAGATATGGCAATATTCTTGTAAGTACTTAATCCAAAGATCTCCAGATGCCGTGTGAATTTAGCAGCAACCAAAATTCTCCTCACCCTTTCATGTCCTGCTTCCTTTGTGAGCGTCGATGAACACTGTTTGGGGTCCCGTAGCCAGTTGGGCAAATTCTCTCGCTCTCGTGTGGTCCAAATGGGATGTTTTTAACGTGGGGTGCGGTCCTCCAAATACTCCTTCAGGCATTCCCAGCTGTCAGATGGTGAGGGTGGGTGGACCTGATGAGAGCAACTGTAAGCGGTCCAGAAAATGGACGTATTCGTGTTGATGACATCATTAGGATAATAATGAGAGGGTATGCCCAACCGGCCCATTCATCAAACAGCGTGATTATTTAGTATAATTTGCCATCAGTTCCACTAATTGTGTCTGGCTGTCGACTCCAGCGAGTATAACAATTTCTCGGACTCGGGTGAAGAGACTCTGATGAGCAAGACTCTAACTTGGTTAATTGCCAGTCATGTTTTTCCCCACACGCCGCCATTAGACCGCGTAAATGTATGGCTTTCTCTTGAGATTTATGATAACTGTGACCATGCATTTAAGGCATCTGACTTTCGGGCCAGCTGCAGGAGGTGCGTTTTCCTTGTAGAATTTAAGACCCTGACTGCCCCTTTCCCCGTTTCTTGCCCCCCTTCTTTCATCATCCATTTTTTTTTTTGGGTATTATTATTATTTCCCTTTGCAGCTTTCAGAGCTTAATGCCCATGTTCGAGTTCTCTCTGGCTGACAGGTTGTCACAGATAATAAGTTTTAATTCCTCTTCTGGGAACCGAACTCTCTCCCTGCAATTTCCTCATAATTTTATTCCCCTTTGAATGTAGATTGGTGAGATGTCAGTTACAAGCATGGGAAAAATTGCATGCAAATGTTTTCTTTCCAACTCAGACTGGACTCTTTGTTCAATTAAAGGGTCTCAAGTGTGTTCTTTTTAATAATTTAATAGTGTTCGTGTCACAGGTGATTTATCCTTTCTCATGTTCTGATTTGATCACTCAGCCTATGGAATGATGGCAATAAAAGACTTGCTGTAAGTCCACACAGGATACATTTCATCTCTGCCCTTTATACAGCAATTCCATCAAACATTTGTCGCGATAGTGGTGCGTCTAAATGCCTTGCAGCAGTTCCAATGCACAATTTACCCCCTCCCTCCCCCTTTGGAATAATGAGCCTCTCCCAATTCAGTGTTGGGTTGAAAAGCCAAGAGTTCTTTGACTTGGATTTGTTAAGTCCTTTGTTCACGCTGGAGCTTCTGTGGCAATTCCACCTATGTCAGCCAAGTCTGGTCGCTGTTTTGGCAGGATAACTCGTCTCCCCGAACGCAAACTAAGACTGCTTTGCTCTCACCCCAGATGCCATGTGCGCCCTTTCTGCCTTTGATGGTTGCTTGCTCATTTTGTACTCCCTAAAAGTCTTTCCTGCCTTTGCTCACGGTTTCATTTCCAAACCGTGTGCTTGGAAGCTCACCTTGACTACCTGCAGAGGAGCAAACTTGAAATATCCTTCTCCCAAGAATAATAGGTCACTAACATTTGGATTCCTTCAAGTCGTCACCATTGGCATCCTTTTTTTTTTTTTTTTTTTTTTTTTTCCATGGGTGCTCCATGGTGATTCCCAATGGATCCTGAGTGATGAATGCTCTTAATGAAGGGTGTTAATTTTAAGTCACCTGCGGGCTATCGCCGCACCGTTCATACTGCCTGGCCCAATGTTCTCTTGGCTCCGGAACAGGCCCAGGGAGGGGCGAGGAGATGGAATTGGATTTGAAGCTCCGAGGCAGGTAATAAAAAGCAACATTCCCGCACACCAAGGAATGTGATTTCCCCAAGTAGCCCTGGCAGACATGTTGAATTTCTCGCTGTAACGTATAGGCATCCGAGCAAATCATAACACACGAGACCCTGGCAAGTACACCAGCCTGAGCTTGTCGTCGTCATTAAAAAGTCACAGAAATGCACTGTTTTGGAATTTGGAGTTTTACATTGAACGACTTGCGGCGCTTTGGATGATAAAGAGCTAGTACGGCCCAGTCACGGGTGTCGGGCCAACCATGTGAAAATGACCCCCGGCTGTCTAGGAAAAGGCCCTTAGCGGCGGTCCGTGCAAGTGGGCCACGAGAGCCTTTGGCCGGAACTCAGTCTCATGGCTGTCGCTGAAATCGTTTCCCATCTCTTGTCTCGGTAAAAGACATACGATGAGTCGGGGGAGATGTGTTTTTGTTTTTTTTTTTTTTCTCGCTAGCGTTTCGCATTTAACATATTGCTGGTGTAGTTATGGGTGACGGAGGTATTACTACCTAGGACATTTAGTTAAAAAAAAAAAAAAAAAAAGAAAATCTTTAGTTTGTTTGAATGTGACACAATTAGAGACTGAGTGACACTAATGATGGTCCACGTAGGAAAAATGGTGTCAATCTTGGCAGCGGCACATTAGTGCTCAAAGTATTCCAGGTCTCGAGGTATGCCTTTCTCCTAAACCGGAGGCGGTTGCGCAACTGGAGCAATTCGGAAATGTCTTTCAATATTCATATGAGGGGGAGCGCGGGCAGGAAACGTCTCAGTCAGCGCTGTCAAGTCTAAAAGCTCCAGATGCATTAACTTGGATGCCGAATTGGCTGTCTTGAGTTAGCGGAATATAGGAGCGTTTTGATTAAGATCGTGACCGTAGCTCGCTCCGGTTATGCATGTGCACACAACACCGCAAGCATGTTTTTGAAGACTCAAATGCCAAAAGTTACAGAGGAGAAGAACGTGGATCGAATAGACGATTGAACAGTCAGCTGTGAAGCAGTGCAGGGACGCATTTGAAATCGTGAGTAGACTCACCCAAAAAATCAAAAACTGTGGAAAGAGACGAGAAGTATAACGTTTTGGTTTGAGGCTATAAACTTTCTCACTTTCCAGCAAGTACAAAATTGTCCAACATTTTGTCAGAGTACTTGAAATTTTAACCTTGTGGGCGCTGCTAAATGGGAGATTTGGGGTTTTCATCTGTGCGTGGATAGAACGTAGTGACAAGTCTGCCTCACCAAAAACTCTTGTCAACCTCAAACGCCGACGACGAGCATTGGAATCGCTATTTTATCGCCGTTTCGGCGCCCTCGCCTTTTTGTTTCAATCTCGTGTGTCTTGGTGAAAATGTTTGTGTCAAAACACAAGCCACAAAATCGTCACTCAGTTACATTTTCTGAAAGATTTTTGGGGGGGCGAATAGCCCTCTGAAAACCACTCTCAGTAATTGTCTTAAAATTGGGTCTCTTGTTGCAGGATGGCTGAAATAAATAAGGAAGTCTGACATTTTGGTTTGAAGTAGCCGTTATCGTCAAATTCCAGGGCTCACTGCTTATACACAACCTCCTATTTTGGGAATGTACTCAAATTGGATGTAGTTATCCAACCGAGACAGATGCGATCACGACCGAACCCGTGTGGTGTCCATTTTTTTGGTCAAGGATTCTCCATGTAAAACGGGGGTCCGGCCCCGTTCGTGCCTGCTTCCAGCTTGAGTTGTATTGTGTTTCCGTGGCGTTATCTTAGCAGCAATCTCGGTCCTATTTCTCTGTCAAGAAAGGGGGGGGGGGGGGGCGGAAAGTCATTATTTCCAGATGGTAACTTTCCCTTTTCAGTCACGCTGTTTGGTGGTAACGGTTAGTGGTTCTGCATTCAACGAGTTAAAGTTGACTCTGCACATAATTTGATAAAAGTGACAAGCCGTACAAACCCGAGGCGGAGAGCGAATTAATAATTCACACCCGCAGAATTGTGAGCGCCGCAGACAGACGGGAAGAAAACATAAGAATGAGAAATATGATCCCCGGTGTCAGCTGAATTCCCTTCTCTTTACAGGCTCGGTGAAATATGGGGCGCGTGAGTTAGGGGAGTATATGTTTAGACTTTCTGCATTCGCCAAGACGAATAAAGCTCAAACACAGGAATTCATCTTCACAACTCTGATAGGAAATATACTCGGCGTGGTGGAAAATGGCTACCTCAGTCGGGGTCAAGCGAAAATTGCACTGCAAATTGTATTCAAGCAAACACAAATTGCTGCTTGTATTTGCATCGCTTTTGTCGTCGCAGCGATGTTATTTGTGTCCGTGTGGCCACTGGGGTTAATAACCCATTCTCCTGCAACAGGCCCCTCCTAAGTGATTCAGCAAAGGTGGCATAACCCTCACTATCTCCTCGTGGAATAGAACACACAGCCCCTCCCCCCACGGCCCGCCATCTTCCCTCTTGTTTGCTTGTTATCTGCGCTTGTTTTTGATTTGTGTGGCCTCCGGAATGCTTTCACGCGTCCCCCCCACTGGGTTGCCTCTCCGCCCCAGGCCGGTTGGTCGTCCCTTACCTTGCTGAATCTCGCCGAGGATCGTTTTTGCATTTTTAGTCGGCCGTCGCTCTCCCTTTGGTGTCAGTTGGGCATTTGTCGTCGACGCGCCAATGGTTGCTCGAACGTGTGGTATTCTTTGATTCTCCCCCCGCCCCCTCCCTCCCCCAAGCTGTCGGGGAGACCCACGACGTTCGCTCGCAGCCGCATCAACGCGCCTGAGTGTTTTCCCGCCAAGCCGGATTTGTCTCTCGCCCCCCCCCCCCCTTCTTTGCCTCCATCTTGAATCTAGCAGCATTGGTGTGATGAGCTTCAACCTGGCACAGAAATGCCTTCCCAAATGACGTCCCATCATTCTTCATGAGCGTCATCAATTTTGTTTGTGATACCGATACCTAAACTGATCCGTCAGAATCAGCATGCCGCCGCAGCACATCAAGACTGCTGGAAAATACAAGACGACGAGAAGATGGGGAAAAAAAAAAAATGTACAAAGATAGGCTAGCTTTTTACATTTCTGGTAACACTAATGCAGTTTTTTCACATGTGGTGAAAAAAACTTGGGAAATTCTTTCTATTCTTTTCTTCATTGGGCAACAACGACAAAACTTCAGCAGTCCTAATCGGTTCACTTTGTAATCATCGACATTTATAATTGTTGGGCCAGAACTTTTTCTAAGATCAAAGGATAAATGCTCAGCGACAGTGTGTGCGATTGGAAGAGTGGAGAAAGTTCAAATGAAGACAGTTTGTCCAGAGAATCATACTTAATTTTATCGTTGACTCCTCATTGTACATCCTGGCACCATCGCCAGGTCAATGATTCCCGTTTCGTGCTCGATCGGAAAAAGCACCAATTAGTTTGAGTTTAGTACTTCCAGGTCCAAACAGACGCGGAGCTCTCTCCGAAGAGCTGCCCCGGGTTAAACTCCTTACCCAAGACCCTCGGCGCGCACGGCTAATTCCTGCCCTGTACCCTCTGAAGTGGGAAACGAGCGCTGGCCTAAATAATCATAATGAGCTGAGACAGTCACGTGATCAGACACGTGGGCCACACCACTCGAGAAAGGATTGTAATTTTAAAGCATGTGTGTGTGTGTCGCAAAGATATTGATGGGCCTTTTGCTAATCTCATTTGAGGGATCTGGCAACAAAAGATCGCAATGGGATTCCGCAGCACTGGAGGACTTCCAAGGGCAGCCGGTAGCGAGGCTCTTTGCGTTCCCCATAATTGCCATACCAAGTAACCGCAATGCTGGACCCAAGCTAATGCAGATTGAATCCACTCTAAAATTGAGTTTTTGAGAACGCATTCAATTGGAAATCAGACGTCGTGCCATTAAAAAGTGACATTCAATTACAATTTATGTCAAATGGGGGGCGGGGGGGGGGGGGGCAATTTTGCCACCCATTTTCTATAAAATGAAAGGAACAAACCTATCTGGCAAGAATCATCACATAGACGCACTTTATTTGCTTGAGTGGCTCACAATAAAAAATGATGTCACCCAGAGGCCTTGAATGCGACACGTGTAACGATATTAGAACGTCACTCCTGTCTCATTCATGTTCCCCCAAACGCCAGCCTCTTATTTTCGATTCATAAAGTACAAACATAAATAAAGCCTCACGTTATCCCCGAGACTCCCCCACCGCTTTGGGATCTAGATCACGGACAACGCCATACATAAAAAGCCCTTCTTATCTTATTTGTGCGGTTCCTTGAGGTATTTCTGTACGCACGTGCGGCACAAATTATAAATTGCCGGAAAACGAGATTGTAATCTGCAAGTATTGTTGCAA
This sequence comes from Syngnathoides biaculeatus, assembly GCF_019802595.1. Taxonomy (NCBI): domain Eukaryota; kingdom Metazoa; phylum Chordata; class Actinopteri; order Syngnathiformes; family Syngnathidae; genus Syngnathoides; species Syngnathoides biaculeatus. Next base: position 4,656,153 of record NC_084660.1, read on the forward strand.
AAGAAGACCAACGAAAGGCGCCTGCGCCTGCAAATGACCTGGAGATCTTGTGCGATATTGACTCCCCACCGTCACCAAGGTGTGATACGGGGGATCCGTCGTGAACGCGGTCCCCCCCCCACGATGCCATTTGGGCCGGGCGAGGCCAGATAAGGCCAAAACAAATGCGCCTCCTTGTTTGTTCCATTACCGCCGACGCCAGATTTCCTCCGATTGAGCTGGTTTGTGCGCAGCCGAGGACTTTATAATTTCATCTGCGAGAGGAATACAAATGCACGTTGCTCGGGTTTTCCCGGCGGTAATTCACATTTAATTGTAAATATGTGCTACAACCTTTTTCTTTGGAATAAATTAGCATGTTTGCGATTGTTGCTCAGCGCTTCCAAGGCCCTCGCAATGATCAAAGCAACGAGTTTGTTTGAAGAATGAAGCATTCAGCATATTTTAAGTTAACAAGGCCTGAGTTTTTCTTTCTCGTCCTCCCTCTCCTCATCAAATACGGAACGTCATCTCTCTTTTTTTTTTTTTTGGAATGAGAATGCTATAATCACAATTATTCGCCGTGTGGAAAAAAAAGCTTTTTATTATTCTCCCCACTTACCAATTTCTCAATCCCAAAATTCCCAGTTTTCCCACAATTCCACCCCCGCCCAAAAAAAAAAATCAAAAATCATAAAATATTTGTATCTTTAGGACACAAATGGAACGAGCACATTTAGTCCCACATTTACACCCCCCCCCCAAAAAGAAAAAAACAATTATATGGCATATGCACCTCTTTCATGTTTGATGATATATTCAAACGAGGAATAAATTCCATAAAAATGTCCGTTTAGCATCAGCTCATCAGCATTTGTACGCGTCTCCAAAAATAGCTTCGTGTAGTTATTTTTATCCTTTTTATCGCTGCAAACACATCTCACCACGCACGTCATCACGGTCGTCATGTGCAATATTAAGTCGCCTCATCTGTATTTTGTCTACGTCGATGCCAGAAACTAAGGCATAAATTCCGACGGTGACAAGAGTTATGGTTCTATAAATGCTAATATCACACTTGTGGCATCACCGGGGAATTTGCTCGCCGCTCCTCCGCAGCATATGGCTTGGTCGCCTTCCACGTGCGGTGTCGCACGGTCACTGGCGTGATTCCAATGTGTTGTTTAGCACTAATGTCGCAAGATCCCGCACGTGCAGTTTCTTGGCCTACGCTTTCAACACGACAATGCAGTCCCGGTCAAGTTCCGAGCCCCACCCCCTCCCCCAAAAAAATAAGCCCTCAAATGAAAAAAAAAAAAAAAAAAAAGGCACGAGTTCTATATCACCGCAGTGTGAACGTTAGATGTTGTAAATTACATTTTCAACACCAATTTCTTCAAAGAATTGCTGAGTGCGAACGTTTGTCCGTCTGTCAGCTGGGCTCGGCTCCAGCTCGGCAACATCTGTGCGAGACTTGCTGTCAAATGTCAGACTTTCAGAATAACAGCATGCGGTATCAGAACACCGCTTTGTTGGGCCACATGTTGGCACCCAAAGCAAGCACAAAATTGGTTGCTGGATAAGTCGCTATCAGGCCTCCCAAAACTTTAATTATACTGGTGTGCTTTTATTCAAAGGACCTTTTTTTTTTTTTTTTTTTTTCTGGTCTGTTAAGCCGATAGTTGCCGAGCAGACCGGGAGGCTTATTGCCCCTGGAATTTAAAATATTATGTCTGGGGGGGTGCAAAGTTCAACAAAGAACTCAGAAAATAATTTAGCTGATGTTCATTTCTGTACTTCATTCGTCATTTATTTTATTTTTTTACGTGCTTACTCTGTAAAATGTATTTTTAATATTGTGGGTTGTTTTGGGAATGGTTAACGTGAAATATTGCTTTAGATTTGGTATGATTTGGTTGTTAGTCTGACTTTCTGAAAAGCAAGTTTGCAATGTATATACTTGGAAAAGATGACGTCTGAGCTACGTTGGCCCTCGTCGTGAGCCAATAGGAGAGGGCGGAGATACTGGTGGTAGACAGTGATGGAGTGCAAGAGGGAGGGCAAACAGACCTGGCGCCCCACGCTCAGCACTTTCACAGACTGAGTACAAGAGTGAGGATGTCACTGGGTCTTAAATCACTCACTCCAGCCCCATTTGCATTTCGGGGAAATTTCCAAACACACACACGAGCCAGAAAGGTTGTTTTACTGAACTGTCTCAGGATACAAATATCAATTACGATAATGCAGTTCCTCTATGAGGATGTGAGGCTGCTGAGTAATGAAGCTCGCATCGCTTTCACTATTCATGTTCATCTCCCAATCCGCTGAAGTTCACTGAAATGACGGATTCAACGATCCCAATCACCTGAAATCTCTCCTGCACGCATGATCCAGTAGAAAAGGACCCCCCCCCCCCCCGGCCGCATACTCGGTACTTCGCTGTTCACAAATTGATATTGGCTATTTGCTGAAAAACTCACCTATTCTCTAAACACGCAATGCCACAAGAATGGCAGAACCACAGAAATATAGCTTCACTTTTATAACGTTGTTGCCGAGGTAATCGACGCACGTGGTATTCCGACAGTTTGCCTACTAAGCGCAACCTTGACTGGAACTCGGCACAGTCGGTAATGTACGATTGACGGCCTCCGCCCGTTACGCAACCCTTAAAGAGGATTCGATTGCTCATTGGGGGATGATTGGTTGAGGACGGACCCTGGTTTGATTCCAGATGAGGCGTTTAATAGGGTGGTTTAACCACAGTTGTACCTCACGGTTGACCAGACGTCTGAGTACCGTTAAGAACGCTCTTGGAGCGTAATGAACTAGCTTCCGCAGAGGGGTAAGAATGTCGTCACGCAGCTAAAGAAGCGACGTATTGGTCCGGAACACAAACTGGTAGGGATTTTGTAGCTTGTACTTTTTGTCACTGTTGCCAACTCCTCAGAAATATTGAGATGTGGCATTAGTCACCTTTTGGGTTTGGGGGGGAAGTTGGTAAAACAGAGCTAACCTAACCAGAGCGCCATCCCAGTTCAAATATGATCTTGAGCAACACCCTGTTGTATTCTTTAACAACCTCATTCCAACAAAAAAAAGAAAGCACCCACGCCCAATAGTTTTGCACGTCTAAATTATCAAACATAATAAGATAACTGAGACGTGTTGGTTTATGACTACGCGGTTTAAGGAAGCAAAGGCAATCTCATCAGGGCAAAAAAAAAAAAAAAAAGCACTGCAGAAAACTGTTTTATATGAGACCCCTCTGGAAAAAGAATTATTTCATGTTTGGTTTTGTTTGGTTTTTTTTTTTTTTTTTTTGAAATGCTTAACCCATCCGTCTGTAAAGCGCATTTGTGCCTCGTATCTGCTTTGGCGCGTCCTTGGTGTCTCATTGAGACGTGAGCGTAACGCGCCGGGAAGGTTCGAGCGCCGGCGTTCTTGTTTTGGGTTTTGAAAATGCGCTCCTGAACTCCCGATAACCTTCCATAATGTAGAACGGGGGAATTCGACAAAAGGCGCGAATTTCACCCCGGCTTCACCTCCGCCTTTCATCCCTTCAATTTCAGCCTGTTTTGAATAGCTTGTTCTTAAAGATGAGAGTGAGTGTTTTATTTAATAGGCGGAAAAATGTAGAGCCATTGTTCTGGGCATACGTCAGACTACTTGCTATAAGAGGCGTTCCAATGAAGCCGTGCTTGGTGTTATTCTCGCAAAATGAACTCAAAATATGATAAAAACATAGATTGATCTCGTCAATATGTATCAGCCCATCTTCGGCAACTTTATTTGTCAGTTTTATTGGAGTGAAACTCCTCCTTTGACTGAAAGATTTTGGCAAATAGATGAAATATAGCCACCTGGCATCTATGGTAGTAGCATGACAGCATGACGCAGATTGCACCGATTTAAGAAGAAAATGTATTTTGAAAATCCACATCATCAAATATAATAAAAATAATTGGGGAACTGGCGCATGGCCTGCAGAGGATCTGAATGATGCAACTTCTCGTGGCTTTTGGAACTTTGAGTACACAGTATTAGTAAAGCTATTTTTCCAGTGTTCTTGGTAGTTTAAATTATTCCTTTAAATTGCATTTATTTAATGTTTCTGCCGCCACCGACGCAAACGCGCCCTGAATACTTCCGTGGACCACCTACATAATTCTATGCATTCAATAAGTATAATAGCGCACGTAAGGAACAATGCAAGTATCTGAGCGCTAAATAACTCCTAACCAATCCCAATCTGTCCGTCCCGGCGCTCATTGTTCTCACTGCGGCTCTAATGAAATCACTTCCCTTAAAATCCACGGCGAATGGACAGCGACTCAATCAATAATCTAACAACTCCTGTCGCTTGATGTGAAATTAATCTTAAAATGAAGACGTGAAATCCTTTTTTCATGGTCCCTCCTGCGTGTATTTTGCTGGAAAAGGGGACACGTGGTCCTCGCTTGACCCTCCGAAGACGGTTGTTGGATGCGTGCCTCCGTTTGTCTGGTTAGTTTGGTGGTGGTGGTGGTGGTGGTGGTGGTGGTGGGTGAGAGGGAGGGAAGGGGGGAGAGGAGGAGGAGGACACCCCTTCAACATCAAATTGAGATTAACAAACGTGCATTGCGCAGTTGCATTCCTCACACTCATGTCAGACATTATTGCTGCGGGTTTGGGTTTAGCAAACGGTCACCTGTCACCACTTGAAGATTTTTTCTTTTTTTTTTACAGAGAGCGCGCCTTGACTAATCCGTGTCGTAGACAATCATCCGTCAGTAAATGTGAAAAGAGAAAAAGAGCGGTATGGCTGAATGATGGCCGTGCCTTTGCCTGGGGGGGGGCCCACAGTGTTCATCTGCAAAAAGGCCTGACTAATGAAGAGCGAGCTTAAACCCACACACTGCCAGGCGCTTCGTCACCCGCAAATGTAAATGCTTGCGCGAGTCGTCCAGCATTCGGCTCAATTGTTGTTTGTCAGCGTGTGCGGCAGAGAACATTTGTTCACGGTAGGACTGCTTATCTTAACATCCTTTTCCACGTTCTCTTTGAGTTGATCTGATTTCTCTCCTTTTCACAATGCGGTGCGTTGCTGGCGTTGCGGCGCCAAAGTTTGCCGTTTGAGCAGGAGTGTGGAAACTTTTCTTTCGTAGCCACCGTACGTGCATTGGAGTCACCATCTCGAGCTTGTCGTGATTGCCGTTGCCGAGTTGCGATGTCTGCCTGCACGGCATTTCCGTTATTCTTTTCCTCTCCCCGCGTGGCCATTTTTGATTGCCAATTCAAATATAGAGTGAAAGGAGAATTAGCCACCCCTTTTCTATGAAGCTTTAGTACGTCAAAAAGTCGCACAGGGGAAAAACTAATCTCCTGCAACATTTGCGGCGCGAAAGCACGACTTATTGTCGCATTTGCCGAGCTTTTAGGACGCATCCAAACACGGGATCTCGCCTGAATGATATTAATTAAAGCTCCCGAACTAATTGTGTGTTACATTTTGCTGTCAACCAATTATATTTTACACTCTCTCTGGGGGGGGGGGGTGAAAAGTGTGTGTGCGTGCGTGTGTGTGTGTGTGTGTGTGGGGGGGGGGGGTCTCACCGTGAAACTCCATCTGTCATTGAATTTCAATAAGCACCTATTTAATTAACATAGCAGGCCGCTGGAGCATATCAATGTTTATTTCGCTCCCAGACAAGACGGCAGCTTCGGTTCACTCCGTTGAGCTGACACGGGGAAACGTTTGATCGGAGAGCCGTGATCATGTTTACCAAACGACAGGCAGCTGCTTTTTTTCTTTAGTGTGTATACATTGCTTCTGTAGCATCAGATAAACAAACGGCACTACCGTAATTTCCATAAAATAGAGGATTTCATCAAGTTTCGGCCTCCAAAGTTTCCAGTACGTTTCGCTAGGAAGCTAAGATTGGGAATTTTTGGATATTTTTCCAATGGGAAGCTTTTTTTTTTTTTTTCCACCTTCCCAATTAAGAGCCAACCTGGAGTATTTTGTATATTTCTGGTTTGTTCCCTTGGAATGTTTTGAGCTGAAAAAAAATTCCTATTCGTGGTTTGGCAGCTGAGGTCTGACTTCCGCCCGCCCGCCAACCTTTGCGCTGTTTTATTATTGGCTTGTCGACACAACGGAGATCATCCATCTGGATTTAGCCCTAATATCTTTCACGGAGTCCAGTGGCACAACTCCACAAACGCACTGCAGAGGGAAGTGGATGCCGTGTGCATGCACGGGGGATGGAGGACTCGAGCTGCCGCGCCAAAGGCAACGACCCCCAAGATGTTGTTGTTGGGTTGTTTTTTTTTTTGACTCTCTGGGTCAGCGGGAATCAATTGATTCATCCACGATATCAGGAAAAGAAGGCCTGTCTCTGTCGAGCCGCTCCGCTTTTCTGCCTCCCTTTTATTCCATCGTGTGCACCTGCCTCCTCGGAGCACTGTCACACATAATGAGGCCCGAGTTGGCGGAGGAGCGGGTCGAGACAACCCCAAACAACAGCCCACGGAGGGGCCCGGTGGGCCGCTACGGAAATAGTCCATATTTTAGCATAATGCTCCCCTCCTTCCCCGCTGTTTGGATCGCATGCGGTAAAGGAGCAGAGAATATGCCTGCCGAACGCACCGTCCCATTGGACTCGGTCGCAGATGCAAATGTTCCTCTGGATGTGGAAATCACTTTTCGGATACTGCGATGGCAAAGATCGCGTTGAAACAGGAACATCAGTATGTGGTTATTTTACAATCAGGCCAAACTGAAGCTTTTTCCCCTCTCTTGCTCTCCTGCCTGATCTAAAAAGAAACTGATTTATTTTATTTATTTATTTATTTTTTTAAGGGGGCGGGGGGGGGGGGAGGCTATCAGGGCCTCCTCAATCTTATCGTAATCGAAAGACCGGAAAACCGATCGAGTCTCCCAAAGACTTTAGCATACTTGCCAATGTTAAAACTCGGAGTACTCCGCACAGCTCTGAATTTTATGCACTGGAGACGATAAATCCCCCACCCCCGGCCCCCCTCCCTTCTTCCCTCTCCCCTCAAATGAGTACGCCTCAGGGCTTGGAAGTAAAGGATCGAGGCTGTTTCTCCCCCTCCATTTTTACATGTCTCCTTGTCAGCCCAGCAAGCCCTGAATGCACTCAGGTTCATTTTGGTGACGAGTGTCATCATCGTGTCACCCCTAAGATGTGCGGGAAGATCATATAAGTGAAGTAATTACCAGAACGCATGATTAGAATGTCATTGGGCTGACAAGGGCTAATTAGAGACGTCCGCTCTCGTCATCAGTCCTCCCGCTGTCAGGCCGTAATGGCAAAAGACCAAAATGCGTGAATTGTGAACTTTGCCTCCGTGGCAACGCACGGGTGAGGCGGCCCTCCTAATAATTTGTACCACTTCGGAGCACTCCATCTGGATTATTTACATTTTTGACAGAAACTTCAAACACAATCCACTTGCGTCGCATTGATCATGCAGTGACCGCAGAAAAACATTCACAGCGCGTCAAAAAGATACTTTACGGTGAAAGGATGAGTCTGTCATTTAGCATCAACTCCCCTCAAAACACTCCCATCAGAGGGAATTAAGGAAAAGTAGATTCCAGATGGCAACACGTATCATGGAACAGTACGACGACTGCGGTGGCACAAAGGAGTCACTGAACTATTGTGCAGCAAACAGCGGAACAATTAATTACTGTGTTGGGTGAGGTGTAAATGAAATACATTTGACTGCAAATTATCTCGGGAGCTAGCGAGCGACTGAGCATCAGTGGCGAAGAAATAATTGCGCATGCTCTTATGATTCGCGTTGTTTTGGGAACTGCCTTTTAAACGTAGCACCTTGAGATGCAATTGAAATTCAAGGCGCAAGCTGCGATGGAAGGCCCCTCGCAACGTTTAATAATTACAATGAAATTTAATATATTGCTTTAACTCAATGAACATTGAACTTTGAGCATCGGCCACTGGGGCAACTCTAATACACAAATGTGCGTGGATTGGATAATCAAGCACAAAGACCATTGTCACAAAATTGCAGAAATAGTTTTTCGTGCAGCAGAACAAATAGTTTTATACTCTTCAAATAGCCGTTGTTGGCAGGTTCAGGTTTATAACTACCGCAGTTTTGTTAGCCTGTCTGTGGCATTTTTGCTTTTTGTGAGTGTTAACCTGACTTTCATAAGACCGTTATGTCTCGACATCGTGGTTACAAAATGGCTTGATATGACATCAAAATTGGTGTCAAAAAACAGAGCAAGTGGGCAGAAAGCAGAATGACAGTGAAGGGTTATAACTTGAAATATTTACAAGTTAAGGTACCATTGTACATTTTGAACAAGAAGCAAAAATTAGTCATGTAAAATTAGCAAGTAGCAAAAATTGTTTCAGGCATTCTAAGACCCCCCAAAAGGCAAGTCGTTCATTGAATAATCATCATCATAATAATAATCAACACCACACTTACAAGAGAACGATATCACGAACTGCAGCTTCTGTTTTTGGTTTCAGGATTAAGACTCGTGACGTTTGGCTTAAACTCGAAAATGCCGCTTTGCCTGAGTCAAAACAAAACTTCTGAAATGCAACTGAGTGGGGGGGCAGAGAGAGAGAGAGAGAGAGAGAGAGAGAGAGAGAGAGAGAGAGAGAGACAAGCGGTGGTTTCCTCCAGCATGAAGGGGACCCTCCGAGGCTCGTCTCCCACTGGGCCTGTCCCAGTAGCGTTTGAGGCGAGACGGGTTTGGATTCGTCCCGAGGGGGAAAGGCAGCTGGCGGCCCGCGCGTCGACCGAAGCCGCATTTTCCCGAGGGGCCCTCGAGCGAACGGCACACGGCATGTAAATTGATTAACTCGCAACATACATGCTGACAAACGCAAAGATAGGGCGTCTTGTAGATCGTTCAATTTACGTTCTTGGCGGGCTTTTTGTATCTTGTAAAACAGCCACACAAAAACGGAAGTGATTCATTGAGTAGAAAAGATATATATCTAAAAATATGGATTGATTCAGCCCAAGAAATTTTGGTAAACGCATAATTTGAGTATGCAGACATTCAAAAGTCATTCAGACTCATTTGTTTTTGTACTTTAACAACGAGCTGAGGCAGTTTACACGTCAAAGCTTGGGGGGTAAACACTAATTGAAACATGTCAATTAGCATAATAAAGGCCAGAAATGACTTTCAAGTGGAACCGTTTTTTTTTTTTTTGTTTTTTTTTTTTTTTTTCCCTGCCATCTTTTTGACCTCATCAACCGCAACAATAAAGTCAAAGCCGGATGACAAGTTTCTTTTCATCCTGTGAACAACCTTTTTACGGCGCGATCAAGGCCGCTAATATTGCAAGCTAAGCCGAGCTGGAGCTTTCCCCCACTGTACCCTTGACCTCCACTTTCCCCCCTTTGTGAGTTTGCTTCTCTCCGACAACGGCGTGTCACTCAAAGTTTCTATGTCTGCTTATGGTTTAAGTATTTGCATAAACTAGTAGCCGCGAACCAGTGGTGTGAAGGAGCAAATTGCTAATACTTACCGACTGTGCTAAAGTTGATTTGTGGTTTGTGTACTTTTTGATGAAAACTGCATTTGAAAACTGATCGGTAGTTCATCCAACTATCGAAATAGTTGACCTTTTTTTTTTTTAAACACCAACCCACGTCCTCCGGGAATGGTACAACCCTAGTTATCCTTTGGATGCTACTGTATCACGGATACAAGGTCTTACCGATCTCTAACAATAGCTTCATTGATCTCCATTATCAATTGTATCTTTCTGTGTTTGTATTTGCAAAATCAAAATTGCCATATTTTACATTATTTTCCATCATCTTGCAAATATTTTTCCTTTACTTTTGAAGACAGTTACGCCAGATAAAGTAGCATCCAGAGTCACCGGTGGACTCCAAGGTAGTGACGAGAGACCCCACCCCCCACCCCACCCCGACCCCCCTCCCGCCCGAGTGACAGAGCGCCCGGGCAATTTGAACATGCAAACAAATAATTGACACAGTCGCTCTGCGAGGTGCCAAGAGGGTTTCATGCTTGGCAAGTGGAGTTGCAAGGCCCTCCCATCAAGTCTTGGGCCCGTCGGAGGGCAACGGCGTAGAATTTACAAACACGGGCTCAAGAGCAGAACAAATAATGTTGGAGAGCTTTTTTTTTTGTTTGTTTTGTTTATATGAAGGGAAGAGGAACATAATACCAGATGACGCTTGTCTGACATGCTGTTGTCTGTCTGTCATTGATAAAAGTTGGTTATTCAAATGCGCACCTATCAGGATAACTGTCTGAGCAGGATTTGCTGTTTGGAATCACATGAAAACAAATCTGATGGATGCTTGTGCAGCCGCTGTATTTTTCTTTCTTTTTTTTTTTTTTTTTTTAAACGTTGCTTTGCCTGTTCTGTGAGACGTTTCCTGTAATCCCCCCATGCTGTCTATGCAAATCACATCGCCGGGTTGATATACATTCTCCTGCCCGGCGTGGACACGAAGCACTCCTGTTTATATCCACCCTGACTCAAGCGACTATCGGATTCATGCAGCAGCGTCGCGTGGGCGACGCGCTAACAAAGCCGCGGCGGCCAAACTGTGAGCGAATCAAATTTACTCAATCTGGGATCTTGGTGGCTCAGCAAGCAAATTTCTATCGCCCCATCGCAATAACATGGAGCCTATTGAACCAAAGATGTCATCAAAAAAAAAAATTGCGAGGAAATGTATACAGTACGCCTGGCGTCTGTCATCAAGACAGCCGGCAATGGAATTCTCAAATTCACTCGTAGGCAGCCCCTGTTGCGATAAAGCATGAGAAATGTTAACGGGGTTAATCGTTTTCTGCCACCGCGCCACAATTTCCTGGACGCGTCATTATTTTTGCGTAATTCTGCTAACCGCCACGCAAACTTTGACTCTGAACGGTCTTATCTATGTTTTGCAATCAACTCCAATGAGCTGGAAAGGCAGAGACGAACACATCAACAAATCGCATTGAGCACGTTTTGATCCTCCTCCAGAAGGGGGGGGGGTGAAAAGGGTCCCTTTAAAAAGGAAATTAGTCTGATTTTAAAAAAAAAAAAAAGAAAAAAAAAACATTTTGATAAAATACAGCTGTTCGCCTCCTCCTAGCAGCAGCTGCCAAACGGAAATGTTCCCTTTTAAGTCAAAAGCAATATGCAAGCACTTTGATAGCGTCTATTTCCGCTGTGTTTGCTGTGATTGAATTTGTCAAACGGATCCATCAGTTACTTGAGGACATTTGATGTAATAAACATCCACAACTTACATGCACGGCGTGCGGAAATACTGAAGGTTGGGACAAAACTTAGCATTTTACCTTTCTTGCTGTCAAAGTCAGCAAAGAGCAATTATCCAATGGTGTGGGGTGTGCAAAGGCTCAGTTGTTGTTGTTTTCTTTTGTTTTTGCGCTTGTGAAAAAAGGTCCTTAATATTCAGCATTTGCGATCGCAGATCAGCCGAGCCAAAGACTTCTTCTGCGAAGAGTACACTCCCAGAACGCAAGTCCCCACTTTACAAAGTGTCTGGGTGCTTGGCAAGAGTGCACGGTTTGAAGCAATGTAGAAATTAGTTGGTCAGCCCAGTTGGGTTGGTCTAGTCCTGAAGCCTCAACACACCTCTGCAGTGTTGTTAGCGTCTGGATGACATGTGGCACCGGGAGATGCAGGTAACCTTTGCTCACTTGGGGTTCGGCATTCATAAATTTGCGTATTGGTCAAAGTCTGATGTAAAAATATTGATCTTTGCCCCGTCTGGTGTCATTTTGGTGCCAAGCAGCTATGTTGCAGTGAATGAAGGAGATTCATTTAGTCAGCCCATAGCCTTGTCTAATTGATAATAGTGCGTTGGCACCCTCTCGTGGCCGCCACCGGTAATACAAATCTTTTTGGGTGAGCATGAATTAATAGATTTTTGCCCTGTTTGTGGTCTGATTTTCCTTATCCTGTGGGGTCATTCACATTTGAAAACAAATGTTCATCAGTATTTCCTTCAATGTAGACAGTACTATTGAAGCTATTACTAATGCCAGTAATATTTCCTAAAAGAATTTCAGATCGTTACGAGCGTTTGACTGGCACCCGTGAGGTCAGCAGATGGGGCGACCCCCCCCCCACCCCCACCCCCTCCTCCTTACCTGCATTGCATAATCCTCTCAGACGGCGTCGTGTCAAGACTCTAGCCAAGCAGAACGAAAACTGTTGTTGCGTGAGAGAGGTTTACCGCGGGTCACATGGTTGGTTTCTGATACCTAGCTGATGCCGAGCTGCCTCCGGCTCTCATCTTGCTGCAAGACGAAAGCCACCACCGGAGCGAAAAAATGGTGACTCTACGGGGGAGAATTGTTTTTCGAGGAATCATGAAATTCTTGGAAAATGATTACGACCAATCGAGACTAATTAATTGGCAATACAGGCTGGTTTGGAATACCAACTACTATCAACACGCACAGATACTGAGTGCAAAGTGGCTAAGTGCATATGTGTTGACTAAGATTTAATAAATTGACCTATGACTTGCTGAGCCAAAGTAATTACTTGGGCCGCTTACTTGAAATCAATTTTTTTTTGTGTTCCCCCACAGCAAGTGGGGTCTAAAAGATTACAAGTGACTTATGACTTCCACACGCGGTACGCGACTCGCTCCCACCTCTGCTTACGACCGAATCATTGGAATCGCTTCTATTTGGATTGAGAGACGACGCCTTGAGGAAAGTAGCAGCACAGGATTGCCTTGGACAGTCCCAAGAATTGCCAAGCGCAGGAAGGATGAAAATGTTTTCTTTCACGCCATGACTCTTGATTTGCTGTAAATGATGTTGATTTCTTGGCACGTCGTCAAATCCAAACTCTCCTCAGCAGCATTTCTGGACAGCTCAGCGATCAATCAAAGGCAGCTTCCCTTTCGTTCTCCAGTCGGGCATTTTATTTATTTTATTTTATGTTTTCACCATTATTCCTTTCCAAACCTTGAGAAAAGTAGTCAAGCAGTCTCGGGCGAGTATAAAGAAATGCGCATGTTGGCAGCTTGAAAAGGTGGCGAAAGGTTCATTTCGATGCGAATTCTTTGAGGATGACATGGGGAGGTCGGAGCAGCAATGATGTAAGCGTTTAGACAAATTTTCTTGAGCGTCCAAAATGCCGAGGGGGGGTGGGGGGGGTCGGGGGGTATTGGCTTCGATGCCAGCGTGGCGTGCATCTTGGCTCGATCTAATAAAGAGGAGCATGATCGTTTTGTTGGAAAGTGCAGAATAGGACTGCAAAACATGTAAGACCGTGTTGTCCTCCCCCACTTCCTGCAGAAACGATCAGCATTTCCCTTCAAGCGTGTCAAATCTGAATGAGGACATTATTCCTTTTCCTCAGCCCGACTTTGATCCCGCCGGCACAGCTTAAATGCCTCGTTAGGCATCGGGAAATGTTCTCAAAAGGATAAGCATCATGTTCGCCCAGTTGGGATTGGCAGCCGGCAACATTGAGATTCACGGCTACCTGCGCTTGTCCGAGCGCTCGTAATGATGTCGGCGACGGCCCTGAAGTGATATCGGGATGCCTTGTGGCTAAAGATTAAAGCATTCCAGCGACATACACGATAAACTGCCCTATAATGGTTTGCTGTGAAGGTCCAAATATCATCAAAGCAAACATGGCCCGATTCAATTAAGGGACTGTCAACGACAGTATGAATATGAAGGCTGTGTGAAGGAGTCGCTGGTTTTTGGAAGTTTTTTTTTTTTTTTTTTTTTTTGAAGAGATCCTGAGTGAACATCTGCCAACGTGCATTGGGAAGGGCATGACAAGGACGGAGAGGCGGGCGCCGGCGGCGAGGGCTAGCCTCAAACAAATGCTTTCCGCCAGCAAGGGGATTAAGCCCCCGGCTCTGAGAGTGGCATTGAGCTGTGCAGACCACGCTAAAAATACAAAGCTTTTCATTTTTTTCTCCAGGGTTCTTCAGCTCCCGATGTTGGAGGAAATACATTTTTACTTCCCCCGAAGTGACGTCTAAAGATAGTTGTCAAGTGATACTTGATAGTTTGATGGCTGATATTTCACCAATTGTTCTCACGCCGAGCTACACTCATAGGAGACACCCCAATAATCGGGCCGACGTTGAGCATGATCTGATAATTGGGCCGTTAATCTGTTTTCTCGAAACGATTTTCCTGACAATCTATGGCATGTGGCGTATTAATGAAAATGAATGACATCAAAAGATATGCAGGTGACATTGCTTGTCCTCGACTCCAAGAATTCCGTGGTGTTACTCGGCTCTCAGGCGCCCGACGCTCTTCTCGACCGTTGCTCTTCTGATGAGTCCGAACAGAAGGCCTGACGTGAGAACGTGGCATGTTGTTCTGTACCAGGACGGCAGTCCCCTTGTATCTGAGTTATGCGTGGTAGAAAGAAGTCCAGGTCCGCTGGATCCTTTAGTGTATGGCGGCTGAACAGCAGCCCCCTCCCCAGTACAAAAGAGATGAGTGATACCGAGAAACCTCACATCATAAGAAAACTGCCTTTGGAATTCTAAACATGAGAACTCAAGTTGAGCCAATTACTGCAAACGTCTGATGAATGTTTTATCCCAAAACTTGCTGGCAGCAAAATTGCAACATTAACTACATTTTACTTACTTCATTTAAAGACAGAAAAATCTGTAAATAGGCGAATCTCCGTGAGCTGAACATTAAGGATTAACCATAAGTTTTCACGGTCAAATAGGCTATTAATACCTTTGTACACGTGTACTGTTCATAACTGGAGATATCCTTGGACATACTATATGTGAATTTAGATGATGTAAGTGTTAACGCTTCTGAAGTGTTCCCTTTTGTATAGATCACACGCAACGTCAAGATTCTATGTTCATACTTTGGTAGCTATTAAACTCATCAAGCTGGAATCCATCCAGTGCTGGAAGTTTCCCCCCCCCCCCTCATTAATCTATCACAGAGACATTTTAGGATGAACAAGAAACTCAAAAGTGTGTGCAAATCTCCCAACTTGCAAATTGGGCGACATGGGAGAACCCTTGGCAATACATGAGAAGAATGTTGAAAGCTAAAGTGTTCCATTGATTTGACCCGTGTAGGCCACACAAGCGTGAGCCATTAGCTGCTCCTCAGATGCTGCTTCACATTTGTTTGCGTAAACGAGCTCCCAGGATAATCGCGTGGTAAATAGAAACCCTTTTTTTTTTTTTTTTTTTTTTTACAGCTTTTGCTTGGGCAGATAGCAGGGTCACGAGAACCCGTTCTTTGGCTTTCCTATGCATTTTTTGTTGGATGCTGCTTTTATCGCCCGGAGGTATTCTGTTAACTGTGCATGTATTCTGCATCGCGGGAGACGTACACGGAGAAGCGGAATTTCAAGGTTGCCCACGTGCACACGACTCTGCGGGAAGATAACGGCGTCAGATGTTTGTCTTTGCCTTATCCTCGACAATTTCCAAAGCATTCTGGCGCTGAAAAGAACTTTTGCAACTATTCCAAAATAGTGAAAACCAAAATCTTTTTTCCAGTTCTCAGATGAGGCACGTTCATTCATTGGCTTTATCCCGTCTGCGTTTGGACTTGTGAACCAATCCGTTTCCTCCATTTCATGCTCTACGACAGTGGTTCTCGAACCGGGCTCGCTGTGTTGACGTCACATCAGCGTGACGTTCCTCGCAGCGTTTGTCGCTCTGTCTCGCTCTCGTACTTGTGAGGGGAGGTGACCTTTGCGGAACATTTGCACCTCGGAAGCCAAACTTCACAGTATGTCGCTGAGTCACTTCTTTTCTTCCATTTCCCATTGTCAAAGACAAAATGATGTGAAAATCATTCTGCTCGTCTGTTTCTAAGTCACTACTCGCTATATTAGGGGCGAGTCGGTAAACATAGTGACATAAGTTGGCAACGAGAGTGCTTTTGTAAAATAGATGATAACCCCGCTCTATTCACAGCCATCTTGTTAGTGGCAGCCATGCGTGCCAGCTCGCCATGATGGATGAATATTTCATTTAATCACATTTTGTTTTGGGTTTTTTTTTTTTTTTTTTTTAATTCCTCCAAACTGAACATTTCTATGACTCAGTCCCATCCGCAGAAGGGAAGTACTCAGTCCATTGGATGAGGCGTTGTGGCGCCGGGTTGGCAGAACAGTTCTGTAGCCATCCACATCCTGCCCCAAGAGCAGGCTTATACATCGAGATACTGCAGACACCTGGCTAACACTCAGCAACCCCCCACCCCCCCAGCGTGCGGCGAAATGTTGCCTTTTCTACATCCACAAACTTGATGGATTAAGACAAACGGGCTATTTATGAAGCCGGCGAAAAAGCTCGGCCGGCTTGCCCACACATCGTTTGCCGAAAGGGAAAAAGGCTCGACAGCGGAGACCTCTGGTTCTAGCCAGTGAGAGCCTGGCATGAAACGAATCGAAATCAAATGCCAAAGCGGGACTCATATAAGGCACGTTGATGTGAAACAATTGCTTTTTGTTTTTCGTGAGTGTGCGTGTGGGAAGGAAAGAAATCTCAACTTGAAAAGCTAAAGGCGAGATAGCATTCCGTGACTTTGGCTTTAGATAAAAATAGATAGAAATACCCCAAATATTTAAATCCTGCGAAGATCACCCACAATTGCAAGTCTACTATCTAAAACCAGATGTCTGTCCGGTACTAAGAGTGACCTGCACTACAAAGTCTTGCAAAAACTTGCGGTGAAGGAACTCTCAACACAGGCGCTTGCTCTTGTGTTTTTGCTGTTGCTTCAATGAGCTTCCAGTTTTGCTTGACACCACAATCGGGGCGTCCGGGGGGGCTTTGGCCAAACGCGGTGAGGAGCAGGCTTTAGAAATGGCTAAATTTGGCCTGTCGTGACGCGTACCCCGCTGCAAAGATGATTAGAGAGTCAAATTATTTGACATTTGCCAGGTTAATCCTCAAATTTTCAGGATTTTGATCTTCTAATCTTTTTGATCTCGGCTCTGTTGTATTATATTTGGATGGTGGTAATCTGGAAATTGGGACACCCGAAACACCTTACCTTGATAGTCAGTTTTTTTTTTTTTTTTTTTTTTTCTTTTGCCTAATTAGCCGAGCCTTTTCAGGTATGCGCGGCCCCAAAAAAAGCTTTGCTAATTAGTAGCGCACATTTGAACGGCATTACGTTTGAAGTGAGGAGGAAAATCTCCAATTTAGTTTTAAATCTCCTCGCTTTTGTTTCCACGCGCCACGGAAGGCAAAACGGTGATCCCTTAAGCTGCTTAATTCAGCTACTGTGACTTCATTACATCCCGTGCAGTTTGCAGACTACTGTATGCTGCTGAAAACAGCACAAGTCGCTCTGCCTGGTCGAAGATCAGCCTTTGTTTTCCAGACTAAGCCAGGTGCTTGGAACGCTGTACCCCAGAGGCTGGCACTATATTAAAAGTTTGACCGAGTCCTGTAATAAAATAAAAAAGCCTGCCTCCCACTGTCCAATTAAGTTCGGGCTGAAACTATTGATTTGATCTTTTGTTTGGTCCCTCCACCCGCCTGCCACATTGCACACCAGGGAATCATCTGCAACCCTGATGGAGTGAACAAAGACACGCTGCAACAAATGCCCTCATGTTCACACGTTGAATATTATCTGATATCAGATGCATGTTTAAACTTGAATATCATTGAGTGGAAAATCGCTACACTAAAAGATGTTACTGCCATCGATGGATTGCCTTGTTTTTTTTTTGTTTTTTTTTTCAAACGGGGATAAACCCTTTCATTCACCGCATCAATTCAGGATGTCCTCCTTCAGGCTTTTAAAAAAAAAAAAAGACAAACGCGCGTTGCCTTTGTAATTTAATGAATGGCCATTGATTGTTTTTTTTTTTTTTTTTTCCCAGTCTGGGCTTCCCTTTTCATCTTCTGAAGTGCTCACTGCAAGGGGAAGAAAACATTGCATCCAGCACTGTTCTCTCAATGACGTACTGTATATTTCTGGCTGCCCGTGGGTTGTCATAGCAATTATGTATCAGCTAGTGGTTAGCCAGTGATCACCCGTACAAACTATATCTTTCCAAGCATAACGAGACTAGCAATTGAAGACTTGGGTGACGCGTGAAGGAAAGTCTTGAAATAACCCAACTCGTTCGAAACTTTTGTCTTCATCAATATTTCATGGCGATCGAGCCGCCCAGTAGTCGTGTTTGTGTTTGGCCGATGCATGAGACTCCGACGAATTCAATCATTATATTGTCGTTCATGGGAAAAGATGTGATTACATTTTTTTTTTTTTTTTTAGATAACGGGAGGACGGAATCAGCAGGATGTTGTTTATAAGCACGCCCGACAGAAAAACTAACGATTCCTTGTCTTTAAAAGTGATATTTTCTTTCTCAAAACTTAACCGTGCCTCCGGGAGACTTTTTACCCCAATAATATTTCAGGGATGATGGTAACAAATAAAAATACAGCTCAAAAAGGTGCACACTTTGAGCGGTTTGCAAAAGCAAGGACCCACAGAGAAGGCAGACTCCGAATCTCATTCTTTGTTTTGATATTATCGCTCTTGTCGGGGACACCTCCCCAGTCATGCACTTTAACTCGGAATATGAAGGGAGTTCTGCCGAACCGGTGCCAGAACCAACAGCAACGCCTTCACCAAAGGGGAAAATGGACAGTACTCGCCAATCACTCTGCTTCAATTTGTTGCCATGGCGAAAGGTCACCCCTCGGACAAATATCACTCGAGGCCTCCTACGCAGCATTGGCAGGATGCGTCCCGGACGTGATCTGAGGAGGGTCAAAAGATGCATAATTGAACAATTTGCACCCAGCTTGAGAGCTTGGAATCGAGTTCATTAAACAATTCTCGTGGATTTTCTTGATGGCGCAGGGAGGAGACGTTTACCTTGGCAAACATGATGGGACACTGGCGATCCCGCATCCGTGGCAGCAGCTGCTGTATTAAGCATCTCAACTGTGTTTTCAGATGTGTCTTCGATTTCTGCAAGTTGGATTCCAGCGAGGACCATTGTGCGCCGCAGGGTCTTACTACACCTCTTGCGATGTCACACATTGGCTGGATCGAATGGGAGAGCCGCTAATAAAACCAACGTACACTGGGCTCCAAAATGTTTGGCATAGTTAGCCCGGTTGCAATGGTGGTGGCCATCCACCAACCATCCAGAACTCCATCCTTCTGGACCAGCTAAAGTAGGATGACGTTCATCTATTAGAAACGTCGAAAGTACCTAATTCGCCTTCATTGGGAGGGCTGTGTTGGCGGTCTGAGTCAGACCAATGATTGGATTTTCTCGAAATGTCACAGTCTTGTTGAGACGTGTCGGCAATCCAAACCTTGATCCATCTGGACCAACAAACGCCGTGGCATTTATCAATGAATGAACCGTTTTGAAAAGGAGTCTTCATCACAAAGGAATTAACAATGTGCTGATTTTTTTTTTTTTTTTTTTCTTGAAATGTCTGAGCCTTGTTGGAACACGGCAGCCGTTACCGAACCACATCCGTGCTTGGCAAAATAAAGGCGGCTCTGAGGAATGAGCCCGTTTTCTCTTGTTTAACAGGATGATGATTTTCTTGACATGTTCAGGATTTTTTTTTTTTTCCCCCCCAAGGGATTGGACTAGTCTGCAGTTTTGAATTGATCTTAAAAGTTTGGATTTTGTGTCTTGATTTTGAATGATTGCCAAGGTAGCTGGAGGTCTGCGGAAGCTTCCTCCCTCCCTACAGCGTCAGATAAGTCATTGTCATCAGAGTCATGGTTGGAAGTATGACAAAAAAAAAAAAAACACAAAAGGCCTTGGTGTATTTTTAGTCAAGTCAGCCACATGCGGCTCCTTCTTCTTCACATGAAAGCTGTCCCCTCTGGGAATTGTCTTTCACTCTCCTGTTGGGATTTATAATTTGGATTAGGAGACTGGAGATGTTGAAAAGGAGAGCGAGTCTTCGATGAAAGACTGTGGGTGTTTAAAGACAGGTAATCCATTTCAAGGTGTCCCCGTCGGGAGCCGAGGCCGCCTTGTGCTTCCTATTTGTTTTTGTGGAAGATCTTGCCTCCCACAGGGGTCGAGCAATGACACGAAGGGCTTTTGATTCGCGCAACGATGGACGGTGTCAATTCTGCGCCGGGACCGATGGTGTTTCTACGTAATGGTTCCCCGTCTCGGAATGGCCTCGGCGGCCCCGTGGAGAAAGCTATCGATCATCCCGGCCGCTCTCTTTGACAGCCGTTCTTTTTGCCTCCCATTAAGGCGAGGAGAAGCGTTCGGCACCCACGTGACGGCCTTGGCATTGTCACGCCGTGCATTCAATGTATGGATAGGTTTTCGAATGACTCCATTTCTTCAGTCTGTGCTCGAGGATTGATTTCTTTCTGCAGACATTTTAATCACACTCCCATTGTTCCAAGATTTGGAATCCATTTTCCCCATCTGCATAGCACTGTTATTCATCAATAAACTATAATCTCACAGCCAGCACGTCCGGACCACGAGAGACAAGGATGGATTCCCTCGCAAATTATATGAAAGATGATAAAAATATCAACTCGGATTCACTTTCTCGTTTGTTTATCCAATTTCATTTTCCATGTTAAACCAATGGTTTATTTTCAAGGTGAGTATTAGTAAGTGTGTAAAACCAGTTTCTTTGGAGGTTCGCATGATCTGTTTCCTATACCTTACAGTGGCCCCTTGACAGTCCAATTACAGGTAATCTATAAACATCAAAAATGCGCCAATGTGGCGGGCGGCCTCTGCAAGTCCATAAATCGAGCATTTGTCATTTTTGTGTGCCACCGCAGCCCTCGGAACGGCGGCAAACGAGGCAAGAAGGCAATGACTGGAGGGCTGTCACTTGATTTGAATTTGTAAATTTGTCTCACTGACGCCCTCCATTTCCGCTTCACCTGCTCCCCAAGGAGCAATCGCCGCATTCGCTGTACCATCAAGCTAGATTGGACGCCATGCTAAAGTCCGCCAATACTTGCAAATGATTTGTGATCAGTGCCCGCACCATGCCAGGCGGCATTGAGGTCTGGTGGAAAAGTTTGACTGGCGAGAAGAGGAGGATGCCACCACAGTTGAACACGTTTCCATAGAGCAGAGAAAATATACAATTGTGAGTATTGTTTTATGCTCTGTGTATACTGTATGTCCCTGCTCTGTGTGGCGAAGTAGCAGTTGTTTGAGGTTCAGAATTACCCGAACATTGACATTAATTTCCAGTGGCCCATCTCTGGCATTTGGCATTACATGACGGCATTCAGCTTCCAGAGAAAAAGTTTGGTTGGACATCATTTAGATATACATTTGTCATTTTTACAGTAAAGTTAAACGAGGAGTGACAAAAAGCTTGACGCGAGCACGCATGAATTGTTTCTTTGGACATTTGTGTGAACAAGCGTAGAAATAGTGGCGCACTTTGGGGAAAAAAAAAAAAAAGTTGAAACGGTTTCAAGCATCTTGGAAGGCTAACACTTTGTGTTTTTTGATGTTTCCTGTATTACACTTTTTTACGTTACCTTTTGTCACAAATATCAGTATTTCTACTTACCAGTGGGCCCATCGTCTGAGTACTTTTGCCACTTGTTGCGGCATGCTTCTCGCGAAGGCAAAACATTTCACCCATCCCTCATCCGTTGAGTCTGGATGGCCGCGATGTTGAGGACGCCTGTCCAGGCCCTGAGGACCGGCGCGCGCTGGCGTCTAATGAAAATGAAACGTGTTCGCCGGCGAGCCGCCGTTGAGTTTGCACTAAAAATGGCACACACTTTGATAGATTGGCGGCGAGGGGGAGGATGGGGCTCGGAAGGGAGAGCTAACTTTAGCCCTTAATGGTTTGAATTATGCTTGCGCTAGAGGGTTTTTCTTTTTTTTTTTTTTTTTTTTGGTGGGCTGTAAGGCCAAATGATATCCCATTCAGGGCCTTCTTCCCAGGGATGAATCGCCTGCTGCCTCCCGCGCTGACCTTGATCGATAATTGCCTCATTTTTCTAAATGAGTCTGGAGTGCTTGGTTGTATTTGAATATGGAAAACTATTTTTTTATACCATTTAATACATTGAGACACCTTAACTCGAGTGAGCGCTTGGGCCTATGTTCTTGGATGTGTGGAAAATCAAAAATATTGTCCAAGATATGTAGTTTGCACCATGTAGTGGGCGGAAGAGGACGTATTGAATTCTGAGTGCGCGAGCCGGTCTCGGAGTGATCCCTTCCACATGGTACGCCGATGTAAAACAAGTTCATCGGTCTTTGGAACGCAAATCGGGCAGGGTTTTGAGAAATTTTCTTGATGGATGGAGAACGAAAGTGAAACGGGTTCATTCTCTTGGCAAAGTCTGACTGTGGTGTCTTTCAATTTAGAACACATTAAAATTTCATTTCATGCTTTCACTCTTTCTGTTCCAGTGAGCTACGTTGTCGACACTTATTTGTGATTTTTGTCCCAGCCATATTCTTATTCGAAATTGGCAATTTTATTTTGACAGCTATTTGTATGTAAAGCATAAAAGGGGGTGGGGGGGTGGGGGGGGGGCTCGCTTTGTGTTTTTATTTGCTAAAACGTCCCACCCGTACAACAGCACAAGACATCTCGGTGTACTGTATTGGCTATTCTTCAGTATATCCTTAATGAGGGAAAGCTGAGGATTTCAAGGTTGGCATTGGTTCTCAAGAAAACTGGTTTTGTTTCAAATGTTTCTCTCTGAGTACCATCTTGCTGTCACCTCATTTTTGTCCCACTTTACCTTATCTGGTAAAACACTTGGATCAAATTCAACTGCAATTTCTTTTGCGACGTTCGCTTAAGGTCGAGGTCGCCTTTTCAGAAAGGCCTTTGAAGGTGCCTCGTCGAGACGTCTCCGACCAGTTCTCGATCGCTGCTTTTGAGTATTGTCAGATGCACAGATTGGAGTCAGCTTCCGACAAGCGGTGCACACTTGATTGCTTCATGAACAGTCATCCTGAGAAGTGTCTTGACCGCTCAGCCGAATGACCTGCCAGCTATTTTACTGTTGATTTTTGTGCCCTTGCTCTTCCACCTCCAGTTCATCACGATCACACGTTGGGAGTCTTGAACAAATCCCCGCACAAGGCCTTAATCCCCTCCCTCTCATTCACGGCACTCTGAGCCAAGAAGACATCCTTACAACAGCCTTCCATGCGGACGCAGCTTAATAATACCTATCCATGAAATTTGTTTAGGGCTTTTCCGGGCCCCCGGTTCGCTTATTTCCTTGTTTATTTTTGTTGCAGTAAAGGGAGGTCCTCAGACAGAACCACGTTGATGTATAGTTATTTTTGTCCTCTTCTGCATTCACTGTGCAGTTTTAATTATGCATGGGCTTCTCTTCTGTGACTATTTTTTTTTTTGGGGGGGGGGGTGTTAAAAAAAAAAAAAAGTCACATGGGCACTTTTGGAGTTGATGCACTTGGGAATAGTCACGCTTAGGACTGTCGCTTTGAAATGTGTTATTCATTAATGACAATAGGCAGAGGGAGCAAATATGTATAGGGATGAAGAGCAGCTATTGGAAAAGAATACGCTGAAAATAATGCTGAGGCTTCTTCTTTTTTTTTTTTTTTTTTAATGCTGCAAATTGTTTCCTGTTACATGGGAACTGGTATTCAGAGGCGAGGCGAGCTATAAAACACAGAAGGGAAAAGCGTAGGTGTTGCGACACCGCGGGTGCGGATGATCTTTTATTCACAAACCAGTTCAGTATAATTGGAATCAAGTGCGTTGCAAAAACCAATCATATGCACTTGAAGAAATTCAA
Source organism: Syngnathoides biaculeatus (assembly GCF_019802595.1). NCBI lineage: Eukaryota > Metazoa > Chordata > Actinopteri > Syngnathiformes > Syngnathidae > Syngnathoides > Syngnathoides biaculeatus. The sequence continues at coordinate 4,679,914 of NC_084660.1, forward strand.
TTTCTTTAGGCTTAGTTGGGTCTAATCACTGATTGGAATTATTAACCCGATCATTCCGTTTATTAACTCCGTCGCTGATAGCCACTAAAACAGATAACCCAACGTGTGCGGTTGAAAGAAGTAATTTCCTTTATAATTAAAAGCAATTAGCAAATCAATTACAGCACCATCAGACCTGATGGAAAATAAAATAAAATGGCATTAACCGACGCACACTGTATGTGCACGGAGACGCTATTACGGTCCAATCAAACCAAAAACGGGATCATCGAACCCGAGGTGAAAGGGGGATAAAAATCAATTTGTAATCATACATTGTCATACACCCAACGTCCACGCGAGCCGAGTCATATTTTTTTACGTCGTCTCCCCACCCATGGAGTGCACGATAGAGCCATAAATAAAACTTGTAAATATTTGTCCCTCTCGGGCCTTCAAATGTCACATGCAGACAGGAGATGTATATTAGACAAGAGGTGAAAATCCATCACAAATGGACCCAATCACAGTGGGGGGCGGGGGGTGGGGTGGGGGGGTGCAGTTTATAAATGACCTTTGCTTCAAATGCATTTTTGAAGTCAAGCAGCCTCTCATTTTCCACAACGCAGTCTCGAGTTTTCATAGGCCCTTTCATAGCCGTCCTAAATATAGGTCTCTGAGATCTAACAGACTTGACGAGTGGAAGTCGGCAGAGGCGTAAAAAAAAATAAAATAAAATAAAAAATAAAAAAAAAAACCCACCGCCATGAAGTCGGATGTGGCGTCGGTCGCAAATCGAAGGAAATCTCTAGCTTGGGACGATGGAGACGTGAAAAAGCCAGACCTCGACGTTAGCAGGCACTTTTGGAGTCTTCCATCTCCACCAGACGGCCTCATGCCAAGCGACAAGCTGCTTAAAGTATGGCGGGTGGGCGGATAATGGCTGTTTGCTTTTCCGGCAGCTTTCTGCTGACATACCGAAAAAGGCTCTCGAGTCAAAAGAGAAAGCAACACCAACCCCGTTGGACGCAACTCTTCACACCGGGGGCACTCGTCGGCCCGACTCGTAGAACACGCCCCCCGGTAGCCGTCGATCTGCCGTGGAGGCAAAGGACATCATCCCAGGCATCCTCATCAGGTGACCCGCCCACTGCAACAAACACCATCAGCCTCTCTTGAAGTCCCTCCCGGCTTAGCGCCTCCTTGTCACCTTCCTCTCATTAAGGCTGAACAAGTTCGCCTCTTGATGATCGTACATTCCCCCATCACACGGCTAACCTTTAAGTTTCTTTTCATTTATTTCACCCCCGGTCGAGGCTGTGGCTCATCCTTAATTGACTACAATTTCATGCATGTGGCATTTCAGCGCGGCCTTGGATCACCTCCATTTTTCCTTTCCCCACTCTCTCGCTTGTGACATTCCGAGCCTGTGATGGCAAAAGGGGGGTAATTATGACCTGTAATTTGAGCCCACTCGTGCCTTGCCTCCACACGGCGCGCCTCGGTGATGTCCTTCACTCAACTGGCTCGCTCGTTGTTTCCTTCTCCTCGAGACGCTGTCGTAATAACGTTCCCTTTAAGGGTATTGCCTTTAATTTCAGTAATTGGTTTTAAGTCGTGAATTGGATTGCGCTGAAGCCACTTGAGCCAAACTCAAGTCAGAGCTTTGGATTGCAGTTTTGTCAAGGTTGAAGTGCAGTGAATAAATAAAGGTGGAATGTAGAAAAGAAGAAATAGAAAAAGATGACTGGTCCGCATTTACTAACTTTGTGTAGGACAAATGAGCACATGAGCCATTGACCGTTCCGTCCACGACACGTCCGGGTAGAAAGTTTGCGTCCCTGTGGACGACGAGGTTTTCAGATGACCTTATCTTATGCGGTCAACGCAGGAATCGGGTGGAGGAACATTGTTTAAAAGTGGAGGCGTGCTTTTGAACCGGCTTGAATGAAGATTACCCAAATTAAGACAGAGTACGGGTTAGGCATGAGAAGAGATGGGGAAATAGCGCTGGATGACTTTAAATACGTAAACGGGTCGGAGCGAAAGTGTCAGCAGTTATCGAAGAGTCTCCGCTCGAAATGAGCTCATCGGAGGGACGGCCAAGGTTAGAGAGAGCGGACTTCGATTGTTGGGATGCGCGCAAAGGAGAAATAGCGAGTGTATTCCTTGTGGGATGATGAGGATGCAGAGCCCGAGGAAGACCCAAAGAGAGGCTTTGTAGATGGAGTGGGGGACAGGGACGTGAGGGCAGTTTGCGATTGAGAGGAGGATGGCCGTTGAGAATGCATTTATAGCGGCACGCTCGGTAAACTCTGGAGTGCGCCCGCACACAAGGAGTGTTTTACGAGGATTTGTCGATAGAAAAAGAGGTCACTTGTTTTTTTGGGTTTTTTTTTTTTTTTTTTTTTTTTGCTGCGCCTCGCAATGCGGGGCAAAACCTTGAGCTCTCTGACGTGGAAGCAAGAATAACAGGAATCTCCAAAGATTCGACTGCAAATCTAAATGCACCTAAAAGTCAGTATTTGTGGAGCCAGACCTTGGTTTGAGCTGTGATGGGTGTTTTTAATTTTTAATAGGACCCCTTTGGAGAAAAAGGGATCCGTTATTGGGGACGAAATTGTCCTTTTGCTGTTCTTTAGGCGAGATGTGCAGGTGTTCCACTATGTATGCATATAAAGTCGGTGCATAAGTGTTTCTGAGTCACCGGCTCTGCCTTGCATTGTCGAGGGACGCGTGGGAGGGATTCGACATCGTGCCTCCGTATCGCCGTCGCCGGCTCGGCCGTCCCCTCACTGCTGATCTGGAAGATTTAGAATTGCTCCCAGAGTGCTTGTCTAATCTGTCTCTCCTCTTCCCCGAGTGGAAATAAGTCAGAAACAAACTGTTTGCCTATCATGTCCTCGAGTACGTGAACTTTTAGGATCTTTAGTAGCTAATTGAGGACAAGGCGTACCGTCACATCATCGCAAATCTGCCACGACGTCTTGTAAAAAATACATTTCGTGACAATTTGCTAATGGTTCCTTCTCACGTTCGCCTCCCCAAACCAACGTCCAATTAGCGCCGAGAAAAACTGCCCTCCCCACCACCGCCCGCCCCTACTGGACCACCAACGGCGCCTCCAAGATATCAGGACATGACTTAATGAATGCAATCAGCCATAATTAGGGGAACTGATGGGGCTCTCACTTTGAGCCATCATTTGGTGGAAAGGCTGACGCCGCATCGCCGTTGAACTCGGGCGGCCTCCCCCCCCCGTTTCTCAACATATTTTTTTTTTTCCTTGTTAAATTGGAAATGATCCCAAACTTCTTGGTTCCGTAACCGGCCTGTGCTGTCTTGGCAACACGCACGTTGAGACTGTTACCGCGATTAGAAAGGCGGTGGGTGCATTCTCATGAGCAGTGCGTCAAAAAGATGCCGCGAGTGGCGGCGGGTAAAATGACGACTTGCTTGTCGGAACCCATTTGTGGTGAAAGTCGTTATAGCGCGTTATAATTCTGTCCGTGCAATTGACGCTCGCCCGGAATTGGCGGCCACCTCCAAGTGGTCTTGCGTCAACGGTGGCTGTGTTTCTCCAGTTCCAAACACCACTCGGGTACGAAATAAGACAACCTGGTGGATTACTGCATGCAGAGCACAGGTGGAGGTGAGAAGGTGTAAAAACTGAATGGCTGATTGAACGCATTTAAAATGAAAAATTAAGAACGTTATACATATGGACTGAGATTTGCTTTATATATATATATATATGTTATTTTTTGCACATATGTTTGGGTGTGAAGAAGAAATTATTATTATTTACTGTGGAAAATATTGCTTTATATTTTGTACATTTGGTTTGAGTCAGATTTCTTTGGGAATGGATTTATCCCCCCCCAAAAAAACGAGATTCCACTGAACCTGCCTGGTACCAAGGTATTAGTTCTTAGTTACGGCCAGGAGCCCCTTCCCATAAAGCGGCTGCAGCCGTCCTGCGCCATGGCTGTTTGTCTTCCGTTAGAACCGGCCGTTATTTAATGTGAGCAGTCGCTCTCTTGTCTGAATGTACCGACATCACTTTGTTGGCAACTGATGGCGGGTTCGACACTTGACTTGTCTCTGATGGTACTTGTGTGATTAGTCTTGTTTAGAGGCTGGTTGCCAACCTAGTTGTGCACGTGTGTGTTTATCCGACTTTTAGTGAGTTTGCTTGGTATTGTATTCTCTGTTTCTTTGTGCTTAGTTTGCAGACTGTTCAGGTACACCGTGTACGCACTGTATTGTTTTCCTTTGTTTGTTTTTCGATATTGCGTGGAGCGTATTGCCTTGGGCTCAAAGGCAGTCTTCAGTTCTTTTGTTTTAGAGCTCGGGTTGGAGCTCATTGCATTTAGGTCGTGTTTCTTTATCTTTTGTGATTCTACCCTAATGTCTCCCGACCTTTATTCAGTCCACATCAAACAAATATGTGAGGCTAAAATATATTGAGGGAACCTGCACCTTTTCGCAGTTCAGCGTTACTTTGGTGCCGTCTGGCATGTTGTTGTTTTGTCGAAGAGAAATCCATTAGTTTGTTGTATGAATGGCAACAGAGTGATGCATACCCAGGTGAACTGTAGCCTGTGCCATCCAGTAGAAGAACATTTAATTGTTGTGCCTGTCACGGTACGCCGCGAGCATCAATAGAAGAACAAACCTACAGTGTTAGCAATAAGTTGTAATTTCCAGACCAATACATTGAAATTGGATAATTTCCCAAAGCACAGTGGTTTGAAATCTCTTCTTAACCCTCAGATTGACTTATGTTCCCAATGAACTGGGTTAGGCACTTATATTCACGCTCGACTGTTGGTTTAATATGTTGTCCCTTTCTCCTTTGCAATTTGCCAAAAGGTTAGTCATTTCATGAATAATGCAACAAATTATAATTCTTGACACACGCAACGTCCCCAGTGATTAAAATTGGAATGTTTTTCAAATCAGCTGAATTATTTAAAAAAAAAAAATTGCTTTTGTTGCACAGCACGCATTGTGTTCGCACAGCTGTCTCACTTTTCAGGGTCTCGAATCTCAGGTCTGGCCTCCCTTTATGGAGTTTGCACGTTCCCGGTGTGCTTGCAGGGCTTTTCTGAGGTTACTAAAGCTTCCTCGCACGTTTCCAAAACATGCGCGTTAGGTTCACTCGACTCTTACTTGTCCGTATGTATAAACGTGAGTGGGAACGCTTCTGTGTTTCCAGGTCCTTCAATTCCAAGTGCTGGACGATCAGTCTCTGTGTACATGGGCAGAAAAGTTCTGTACATTGTGAAATGTTTATTTAAAGTCCAAATAGCTGACCCCTTGTATGTTGGATTTGGAGAATCCATTCAGCATCCAGTTTCTCAACCTGCCGTCTGCTTGCAAAAGTTAAAGAGCAAATCTGCATTTTATTGAACACTGAAGGCATCAAATAAGGAGATGAAGGGGATTAATCACAAAAACTTCAAGATGATTAATTTGGTGGTGCAATGCCGTTGATTGGTCTATAAAAAAAAAATTGGAATGGTATTTAAGGGAATGTGCAGCCTCTCGAGCAATCAAAGCGTGCTCTGCCATTTATGTGCTAAACTTTGTGGGATAATCAAAGAGCGGCCAGTGCCAGGGAGCGCCGCGCCGCGCGTGCCAGCAGCTCATTCCGATGGCTTCATAGATTTCTGCGTGGATCGGGGCCCGATCAGTGAGCGGTTTTGTCTTTTTGAACAGCAATTTGCTCGCAGATCACGGTCACGCTGATGACATCACTTTGCCAAGTTTGACAGCTGTCACTGTCCCAATGCAACAGCGAGGCCGTAGAGGTCATTTTGGGTTTTAAAATGAAATCTGACACACGGGTCACTGGTGGAGACAGTTTCTGAGGTCTTTTTTTGCAGCTTTTGTCCAAATGCACGTCTGCGAGAGCCCTAACCCTCACCTACATTTCATCCATTTGAATGATATCAGATAGCAAAGATAAATGCCCTCTATGGTGGTTACATATACAGTTTCCAATCCACAACACTCCCAACCCGTTGAACTTTTCTGGGATAAGCCGAAGACTGATACAATGACTTCAGTTCAGTATTCGCTTAAGATCAAGTGCACCAGGAAAATAGCAGTGTTGTGTGCCGGTTCCAATTTGCGTATTTTGCTCCCGCTGGGCCTTCTGGATCGCTTGAAGGTGCTCAGGTTCCCTATTTCATTGAGGAGGAGCGATATCGACCCCGTTTTAGTCCCACCCCCAAAAAATTAAGAAAACTGAGATGGTGAAAACCAGCACAACCCAATAACCCAATAAATCTAATACTTGATCGATCTCGGCTGTAGCACATTTCCAGCATTTATCAACAAATCTGAGTTCACTTCAAATTTGGCCGCATCGTACCTTGTGCAAGGCCCATCTAACCCAAGCCAAGTGTTTTTTGAGCTTTTAGTTGAATGAGCTCGCTGTTCCTACATAAATCAATAACAGCCCCCAGTGCCAATCAATCGTGAGGAACCAATCATCCCAGTCGCTGAGGGATTAGCGGAGTTGTATGAGGTAAGCGCACTGTCTTAGCATTTGCGTTACAGTAAACCTTGACAGAACTGTTCGTGAGCTCCGTTCCACTTCCTGGAACGAGGGAGGGAAGGCTGGGCTTGTGAACATTTGTGGTCTCCATGAAGAAAGCTGCGCCGGAATTGAACAACGGCGAGGTGGCTACATCAGGAAGACTCCTTTTTTTTTTTGCCAGTCCACTTGGATCATGAATGATTCACGCTGAGGGGTTACAGAAAGTATACCGCGCTGTATGACCAACGGAAAGGGGCCTGCACAGCCAGCCAAGATTAAAAAGTACACGGAGTAAATCAAAGTCTATCTTACTACGCTCTGAATCATCCGGAAAAGCATTCATAAAAAAAAAAAAAATGATTTCTCTCCAAAATCAGTTGGGTGCAGCTGTGCTATTCCACTAAAAAGGCAATATAGCCTCAAGTGCAATTTCAGCCAAAATGGGGACAACTTTAATGAAAATCTATAGCAGCTCCTGTAATTGGTGGCCGGTGCCTTTTATTTTATTTTATTTTTTTTTTTGACAAAGTATCATGACGAGGGAATTAATGACAGCGTGCCCCGGCGTGTCCAAGGAATTATGTTTTCGGTTCACTGACTGATGGGACCCATTACACTTGAAATTAAGTTGAATGTTCCCCTCGGAAGGAGGTGATTTTTGACCGTCAGGGTTTGTGCCTCACTGGCTCAAGATCAGGACAGGTAGTAAAAATTTACTGAGGATCCCGAGACGGCACTCTCATATGGTGTTTGGCCTCTAGCTTGCGATATGCTTTTGGCGCGACGTCCAACTGGAGTACGTGTCATTATCGAAAAAGAAAAACTATTCCTGGCGCACTTTCATAAAAAGAAGAGACGCTATTGATGTTGCAGTTTTCTGGGAGGATGAAAAACTGTTGATGTTGCGCTTTCCTAATGAGAGGAACCTACTGTGCTTTCGTACAAAGATTGACGTCCATTGCCCGGATAAAAGTGACATTTTGTGGCTGTATTTTGTGCCATTGCCGTATTCAATTCATTTTGTACTCTCAGGTTCATTAGTGTTGGTTGTTGTTGTATTTTTACATTGCAGTATATCATAACTCAACCATGCCAGTCCAGGGAGTCAACCGAGACCAAGACATTACACGGAAACGTGTTCCAAGTGTTTTTCGAGCCTCTTTCCAGCAGCCGGGGCTGCTTTGTTCAAACACAAGCTCACGTGAAAGACTTGAGAAAAGGATCAATCGTGATTAAAAAAAAAAAAACGTTTGCCCTTTGCACAAATAAGCATATAAACGCTACAACCAGAACATGTCATAGCTGAAAGTCAAAATAATGACATAGTCAGACATGATCAAGCAAATCTTATCCTATGTGAAGGCTTCTACAACTGTTGGAACAAGCTGCAAATAGTTCCAGAAGAATGAAATGTTCTTTCTTGGGCGATTTTTCTCGGCCCCTTTCCTCTGAATTCTATTTTCGGTTTTATGACGACGATTAAGTGAAATGGCTCTTTTTCGCCACGTGCTTCTGTCTTCCCTCAAATGAGTCCACAATTTAACGCTTTTTGACAGGGGGGGGGGGGGGGGGGGTGTCCTCCAATTCTGAAATGACCCATGGACGCTTATGCGCATTTATGTTTGGAGCGGTAAAATCTGCGGCTCGGCTCATTTAAAGGCTGGGAAATGCTGATTGACTTTGAATTGTATCGAGTCGCTTGTGGGGAAAGCCATGCGAGCAAAATTATTCCATTTTTAAAAAGCGGTTTTCAATTGGTAAATGTAGTTTTTTTACCAAATGTTTGGAGAAATCCAAACGCCCCACATCCCATCACACCCACAGAAATTCCACAAGCTTCTGCTGCAATTATCCCATATTATTCCCCTATTATTATCCTCGCGACGGTCTGTCAGAATGTAAATAGAATTCCCCGGCGCCGTGATTGCCTCATGTTGGCGCCTTTGCGTTATCTCGTGATTGCTTTGCTAACATTTTTGGGTTTCAAACAAATTAGAATATTCTAGCCCCGCGAAGGAGATAGCGCTCTTCTTCCAGTGTTCTCGCTCCACGCGGCACGTTGAAACGACGCTGATTAAAACGCCTTGAAACTGAAACGAGCTCGTTGGAGTCGCGTCACGTCGGGGAAAAGGGGTTGGGGGGGGGGGGACCTTCTGCACGTAATTCAGACAACTTTAATCTGTAATGAAAAAACTTTAAATGTTTCTCGCCCAAGTTGGCGTTAATGGATGCAAAGACTGTGAAGCCTCACCATACATATATGGGTTAGGGACCGAGCCCAGTCAAAAATCACAAAACTCCACGAATAATGGTTGCCCCTACCCCCCCCCTCCCGAAATAAAAGAATATTAATCAGGGAAATCATTGCCAATTTACTCAGTGATACGTGAATTAAAAACATGAATCTTGTACATCGAGTGGCAAGTCGTGACCAGTTGATCGGCAGTGCCAGCTGCGATGCGGGCCTTTCGCAAATCCAGTTGGTAGCTATGAACAAAATTCCGCCACGATGAGCATTGCATGTCTTTTTGGATGCCATCAAACGTTACCTTAACCTGACTGCATCTTTGAGCGAGACAGCCAACCTTTAATCAGCCCCAGCAAGAGTCAGAATCCTTGAAACTCTCGGAAACTTTTTGTCATTGTCACTTTGGCGCGCCTTGACATTGGCGTCCTCGACACGGCTTTGATCAGAGAACTTCCATCAACTCTCAGCTGGAACGCGGCGCCGGTTGTCACCGTTGCCGCCGTGCGTCGCATTCCCCCTAATCAACCACACCTGGCGATACACCTGGCAGTCTTGTCATTAGTGGAATTTTGTGATTGCGCCAAGCTGCCAGCCTCCCGTTGTCTGAGGCTTTCACAAAAAGTAGGATTTCTTCCGCCTTGCACAAATGCAACTTGGACCGAGCCGGGCTGACATTGTCACGCCGCGAAGACGGCGCATGACGTGCCGCTGAAGGGAGGCACTTCCCACGTGTTTACGACAAGCCCGCGACATAGGGCAATTTAGTCAAAATACCTCAAGGATCCACAATTACGACATTCTTCACAAAATTCGAAGATCCCTTTTACCCTGACGCGCGCGCTTAAGGGACGCAATTTAATTCGGTTGCAAGATTTCTTAACGACAACTCTGTGACATAAATTAGTCAGAATACCCCGAGGATCAAGACTGACAGCACGTTTTGCCAGACAAGTTGTACTGGCGTACTTCGGGGTCTAAACACGAATTTTCATATTTTAGTCAAAGCACCACACTTCCACACCGTTTGTCTAATTAGTTTTTTTTTTTTTTTTTGAGGAGGGTCGGGGGTGGACTTTTTCTTCTTATTTTTTCTTTTTTTTTTTAATATGAGGGTGGTAGTTGTATAAGTTCGTGGAAATTGTGACACCACAATTCGCAAAAATTGTCTCGCTCGCAGACGCAATTTCAAACTAGGCAGCGATAAACGTTCACACGGTCGTTCAATTTGACACTTGATGTGTGGCCGCCCACTCCAGAGAGCCAATTACTGTACATTTGTACACAAGCAATTAATTTTGCATCTGGCCTTTAATGGGTGGCCTCTTCCTTGTTTTCGTCCTCCACTTCTCAGTAGTCGAGAAGTTTATAGTTTACCTTCACAATTTTGCAAAATTGCGTGCCTCCTAATGATGATTTACTTTGACGTAAACTCCCATGGAAAGCAGGTAACTTATGAAAAGTCATTTTCCTTTGTCTGTTATCTCAGAGGACCAGAAATTGAAGATGCTTTGTGGCCTGTTGAGCATTGTTCTTCCAAGAAGGGGAAAAAAAACGTAAGCGCTGATTGTTAGCTTCCGATATCTTTTGCAACTTGCATTTTTGTTTTGTATCAGCGCACCTGTGGGAGGCATTACATTTTTTTTTTTTTTTTTGCATAATTGTATACAATTACCAGGTATCTTAAGGAATGTGTTGGCTAATTTAGGCAAAGATATACTAAGGATCAAGAATTAGAGCACACTTTGCAAGACAACTAAACTTGCAATTACAGGTTGCGCTCGTGCACGTCCCCCGGTTGTCTCGAAAACATGACGCGTCATTTCGTCGAGATACCCAAATTGTTTGTGCTGCGGAGTTACCGGGCTTTTCATTTGCATGTGAGGGGCAAACGTTAAACAAGTTTGGACTTCTGGGACTTATCTGCGACAGTTCTTTTGCTGACGTGCGGGAAAAGGAAGGATAGAAGTTGTCCGCTAAGGAGGCCTCTGGGAGGTGGAGGGAGAGAATAATAGTGACATGCCGCTGAGTCTAAAGAGGGCTTCCCGCTGAGAGAGTGGCAAAAGAAAGAGCTACTCCCACTTCTTCACACCTCTCGACATCCAGGAGTAGAGCGAGTCGGGCTGAAGATGGAAGCAGAAAGAAAAAGGAAGCCAGGGGTTGCGTGGGAGGAGATTCATGCACTCCGCGCCCTCATCAACACTTATCCTTTTCGGCCGGGGTCCGGCGGCTCTGCTGATACAATGAATAATTCCCAATGTCCTCTGGCCCTGTTGGTGACCTGGCAAAGAGATTCTAATTAATGCATGAGCCCAGTCTGCTCCCACATGAGGGAGCAGTCGCAGATTGGGGCGATTAGATAATATTGTACAGGGCAGGCAGACCCAAATATCCCAGTGTGCTGCAAGCAAAAAAAAAAAAAAAACCATTGTTAGGCGTCTGTAATTGCTTGCGTTCGCAGGCCACGCCGTTTTAAAGTGCCCAATGTCATCCAGATAGCGAGCAATGTCAAGGTTTCTATTTGAACCCGTTTCCAATTTCTCGAGACACTGATGCGTGACGGCACTGACAAAAACTCCTGCCCGGGGAATCACAAATTCTCAGAACATGTGCTAACACTGTTCCTGAATTTCTCTTAGGCCCCCGCCTGTAACCTGCGGGGGGGGTCTTCAAATTGTCTTTGGCCAAGGAGTAAAACAAAAAAAGAGAGAAACCCGTCGGAAACTGGTGAGTGAACTTTTTAAATGAAGTACCACCAACATGACGAAATACGGTAGCATAGTGCTCATCAAAAATGAGGCAGAGGTTTGACTTCTGCGATGGCAAACAGTTGAGTGTACCCCGCCCCAGCACCCCCGCGACCCTTGCGAGGATAAGTGATGTATGTTTAAGATTGCAACATTTTGCACGCAAGTACAGAAACTTTTGACAAAAGTGCTCGAGTGAGTCAATTCCATTGTACCGCCTACGAAAGTTGGGTAAACGTCGTACCTAAATATTGTAAAACAAATGGTTAATTTTTGAAGACAGCCGCCTCCGGGTTTTTGAGAGCCGCTGTTGTACAGGAAAGTCAGCAGGAAAACCCTCACGTCCGACAAAAAGGAAGCGATCAGGCGGCAAGTGAGAACAATGGCCTCTCACTCTTTGTGGTTCCTTATTATGTATATTGGGGCCGCTCCCTCAGTAAAAGCCACCTTTGAATTAGGAAATAGCTGCAGGTGATGAGCTTCGTTCTCAGCTCTGAGACGAATAAAGCGGCAGGCTGCAGACGGGCGGCACAAGCAATACGCCGGCTTTGCGACTACCTTCGCATTTGATGTGCAGTATTAAAATCCGAGAAATGTACCTCGGCTAATGCGGGGAAAAAAGGTTGCGTTGGCTGTGTGGCATCTGCCAAAATGAGTCCAAAAATGACTAACATGTTTCAATACGTGATTTAATGGATTCAACCATACAAACTGGGTAAAATGGGGTTCATTTTAGACCGAGTACTTGAAATTTTCACCGGATAACCTCTAATCCATTTTGAAACAATGGCGCCATTTCATCTTCCAGAGGGCCTAAAGTTTTTCCAGTGCTGACTGACAATTTAGTTTGCTGTTCTAATGTTCACATCGGGATCTTAAGGATTGCTTGACCTCTGTTAGCTGAGTTTGAATGAAAATGTATGATAAAGATGTGAATTTCAAGACGGGCAGGCGTACCGACCGCATTCGTGCTCTGCCGCTTGCAAGTTGTCAAAAGCGGCCCGGTGCCGGGTTTGGGATTAATTCAAGTTGCGAGCCCCTGAAGTGGGTACAGTTCGAGAAGGCCAAGACCGAAGAGGACTTGCGCCCGAGGTCAGCAGGACCTTGTTAGGTGAAGTGTCAGCCTGACACGACCGCAGCAGTAAATGGCTTCTGAGGTTCAGAGAAGGGGCGGCGGGGGGGGGGGGGGGGGCCGCTGCTGCTGCTGCAGCGTGCGAAGGTGAGAAGTTAAAACTGCTTTAGCGTAGCATCATGTGGCAGATGATTGCCAGCGGACCCCCACCACCGGCGCTGTCCTCCGTTCAAGTTGAACATTAGCGAGGAAAAGGCATGTCGGATGAGCAGCTGTACCAGGAGCTTTCCACTTGCTGCCAGCTCTTTCGGCAAGGTGACCTCCGACTGTCTTGGCGCTGGTCCCACGGCCCCGTCTGCGAAGCTCAGCGGAGGTTTTAGCTGTAAATGAAATCATTCAGCCAACGGTGATGAGGGCCGTTTCTGTACACTCGCCGCACTTGGATTTGAAATTCCTGCTTGGCCGATGGAGGATACCGCCGATATCGACGTTGAACAAGAGCTCCTGGATTGCGCTTGCTTTGAGACAGAACCACGGATTCAAATCGAACAAGGCCTCACCAAAAGATGGAGGCCTCCCTTCCGCCCAGGTTATCACGAGTCGGATGTGACACGCTTTACTTTACAGCTGTTCGTAGACGCTAGCAGGTGTTTCCAAGCAGGGCTCTCGAGGCACAGGTTCTCTAGAACAAGGCACTCTTCTGTCAAATATGCGCTATTTTTCCAAATGACCCACTGACGCATGTTTCTTTTCGGTCCACAAAGAGAGTACAGTGGGAAACCTCAATTGGCGGACATACTTGGTTCTTGAACAGGGTTAGTAAATAGAAAATGTTCCCTTATGTACAGATGACTGATTGGTACCACGTGGACTGATATCCAGTATATGTATATGAAGTGCTGCCTCCACGAGTGAAAATGCTTTTATTGCCTCTGAGCCCTCGCTTTCTGGTTCCGCAAGCAGAAGCCGCCCGGCTGGCTTTCATAACTCCTGGACGTGATTCAATAATCCGGCGTAATATCAGCTGTTTTTCACAGGGTGTAAAGAAAAGGCAGTGCAAATTACAAAGTCCCTCCTCGTGTATCGATGCTTACTTTTCGGCTCTGACGCGTCTAAAAGCGCTTCCTTTCTCTCTGAAACTTCGTCTCGCCTCGCTCGTCGCGTCATTGGCTGAGCAACTTGGTGTGTGGACGGCAATTATGTTAATTATCAGCGCTGTTTCATAACAGCAGTCCAGAATTGCACAACAGCTCGCCTCGCAAACGCATTTTGAGAAATGGGCCGACGAAAGAATTGCTTAATTTCACACTCGATTGGTGGGCGTGCACGAACTACTTGCGTCCAAACCTTTTCTTAAAAGTAAATTAGCCGCAAAATGTCCCATTTAATACCTGATCTCATATTCCAGTCACAACAGGAGAGATCTGTCGAAAAGCCGTGTTGCGCCATGAGAGAACTTTGGCATGGATTTATGCATCAAGCGTGGAAGTTTGAATTCCTGGAGAGGGATTTTACTCTTCTCTTCTGTTTGGCTTGCCATCTTAACGTGACCTTTTGCTGAATTCCCCGTGCGGCGGTTGGAAACACAAAGCGCACCAAGCGCTGCGTCTGTGGGGGAGCTGAGGTGCGACAAAAATGTCACCATTGTGGGGACTTAATTGGCGCACTTCCTGACTTGGATTTGATTTTGTTTACCTCTTTACCTTTTTGATTTGGTTTCTGTCCAAACAGTCGAGCGCTGACGAATTACGATTTGCAAGTGTTGAGGTTTTTGGAGATAACGTCCCTCATTTTAGTCATCTTTGTTTGCCTTTTAAATTAAAAAAATAAATAAAAAGGCAGTTTTCAAAGCAACTGTTAATTCCTCCCGTCTTTGTATAAAGTTTTGATGAATTCCCAATATTTAGACTTGATCTAAGTTTGGGAAAAAAAATCAAACTGGGAATTGGGAAAACCCGCAAATTGAGGCAATCATAAGTCGAGGTCTTCTTCAGTTTGGATCTATGAAGGATTTTTGATGTATTAATTTCACTGTACTGTATGTCTAAAGTCGGATTCTCCAATGTGGCCACGTGTGCGGACTGCAGCCAAATGTTATGTTCAGTAGCGTACAAACTCGCGCTATCTTCTGCTATCGCAAAGTCTGTGCCGTTAAAAGACACACCGAGATATTCGCGCCTCCTTGTTGATTATTTTAATCGAATCCTGCCCTCTGGGATTTCGCCGAGTCTTATCAGGTGGCAGGCTGGCTGCTCAGAAATCCGTCTTGCTCGCTAAGGTTTAAGTCTCGGGGACACTGCACCTTCCGAAGCCAAACCACCCACCCCCGCTAACCACCCAGCCCACAGCCCCCCGAGCTGTGCTGAGAGCAGAAGATATCTTCACTCCCCTTCTCATGCACCCCCCCCCACCCCCCACCCCCAAACCCCCCAAAATGTACACTGAAGGAATACAAGGTACCCCCAATGCTGACGTGAAACAATCGTAGATCGTAGTAAGACCAGTGCTACTCAAACTACGAGTCTTAAATTGTGGGTCCACAGAATAATTGACAGTAAATTGTAGCCCCCCCCCCCCCCCCACCCCCCACCTCTGCCCCAACCTGTTAATAAATCACTGCTTTTGCACCCTTGGGCCGTTGGCAATGTTCAGTGCAATTGACTCCGCGATTGGCTTCAAATTGGATCCCTTGATGTCGCAGGGAACACAAAGGTCAAATTGTTTGCTTTCTTAGGGTATTGGACAGCACTAAGTTGAGAATAGTGCTTTTTTTGGACACGTGGTTTTGGTTATCAGGTAGCAAAGATGGAATTGAATAACCCAAGCAATTGACTTGACGGTTATGACTTGAAACGTACGTTTACAAGTGTGATGGGATTTTTGATCCTTTGAATCTGTATTTTGACAAAAGCACGTCACAGATACAGTAATTATTATTCGTGTTAGTTTTAAATTGAGCAACAACAACAAAAAATGATTGTGTCCTTTCATTTTGCCTCATAAATGGAGACTAGTATTGGTAGAGCGTTTGGCCTGTGCCAGAAACCAGCTCCGCTCAAATCCGAGGAAGCGAAGTTATAACAGAAGCCTTGCACGCTGCAGGCCAAATCAATTGATTTTTATGGTACCACCGGAATAGATGAGGGCATGGACAGACCTTACTGATGAATTGCGGGGCCAAGTGGATTTTCACAACACCCGACAAGCTCACGACTCCAGATTCATCACTCCCCAACCCTCCGCCATGGAAGGAAATTGGTGAAGCACAAAAAGAAAGGAAAAAAGAATCCAATGGTCAGAATGAAGAGATAAATCAGACCTGAAACAGTTTGGGTAATAACAGAGGCTTGTTAAAGTCTGTCAGCTGGGAGCGGCGGCCGTTAAACGTTTGATATCGTCGTATGACGGATGAATTAGCGGCAAACACGGGCGTCGCAACCTTGCTCGCACGTTCGATCACGGCCAGGTGTGTTGCAAACAAGCGCTCGGAGAGGCCGTTGACCCCTGTAAACTTCTCGAGATGTTTTCATCCCGCTCGGCGCTTGGTAAAAGATCGCAGTTTTGCGCTTGCTCGGTAAAAGGTCAAGGAGAGCTGCGCGAGCCAATCATTGGCGTCATGAAAAAAAAAAAAAAAAACTGACAATTTACCAACTGTGTTAACTTATTTCACGGTGCTGTTTTCCGTCGCCGATAACGCTGCTGGTAAGCAACCGTAAAAGGCGCCGCCCTAATGAGGCGTAGCGTCGCGAGCCTCCCAAATTAGTCATTCACCGCTTACGCAAAAAGGTCAGGCTTGGTCAGGGAGGGGGAGGCCCGGCACTTTGCATGATTCATGGCAACCATTTGTCTACGGAAAAGACTTGGGTGGACCCTGATAAATCATCAGCCAAATGTGCTGAATGTCCTTTGAATTCACATACTAAAAGCAAGTCAACAACAACAAAAAAAGAAGGCCAAATGCTTGCAATTTTTCCAAGATTATCTTGACTATCTTGTGGCGCGCGGTAATCGCCGCAGAAAACGGTTGGAGTCGATTGTCAAAAAAAACCCGCCCCCAAGTCTCGGCTCATATTGGGAGCCTGATTCTGCCCTTCAAATCAAAGATGTACGTAAAAGACTGATTATCCTGTTGTGTGGGATGTTGAGGGTGCTTTTCTTTTTCCCTCCACAATCTCCGCAAAAATGGTGAGCCGGTGTGTCAGTTGTTTCTATAAATTAACTGGACGCTGTTTTGTTTTGTTTGTTGCATCCAACTCAGCATTCGCTCATCGTGTCCCAAGAATCACAACTATTTCAAGCCTGATTTGTCCTTCCAGGAGAGGCTCGATGATCAATATCTCAAAGATTACCTTGACGGATCGCTCCGCGGTTTAAGGTGTTCATAGTTTATTTTCCCTCCCTCCCCTTTCTGCTCGGGAAACAGTTAGTGCCAATTATCTGATCCATCTCAAAGATTATCTTGATTGAATATCCTCCGGCATGGGGGCTTGTTCCGAGTGACCATTTTCCGACGCAAACTCTTCACGAAATGCCGATCGTTGTTTGTCAGATCAACTCAGACGTCGGATAAACACTCGGTCCACACGTTGTGGTCATCAATTATTTTGAGCCCGGTTCCCTTCGCATTAAGCATATACTCGGAAACCAGATGTATGTCAAAGGTTAACTCGCGGTGTGGGTGGGGTGCATTGAGAATAAGCATTTCCTACCCAATCTGTCGGGAACAAGGTCATCGCCGACGATCGCGAATGCCGAACCCGTTCAATATATCCGACCGCAAATCCTTTTGTGTGCTGTCAATACCGAAGGGCCTCCCGTTTCTAGCTGGAGATTTTGTCGTGTATGGTGTGCTGTTGATTAGTTCCTGTACACTACATGCTAATCATTAAGAATATATATATATATATATTTTTTTTTTTAAATGATTGGCCCATCATGTACGTTTTGAAAATCGGTAACGTTTCAAATTTGTGCGCGCGCGCCATGCTTAACTGGCATCATCACAAACCAAATGCCAAGTTTTCCCAGTACGTTCCGCACAAATAGCATCCGGATGCAAATTCTCGCCATCAGCGTAGTAACATGCATGCTCATATCTCCTGCGGGGGGGGGGAAGAAGAAGAAGAAGAAGAAGAAGCAAGCAAGCAAGCAAGACAGACGGACAGTGTGCGCGTGCGTGTGCGTGTGTGTGTGTGTGTGTGTGTGTGTGTGTGTGTGTGTCTTCACAGCAGATTAAACTTAGCAGCTCCGTCTCTGAATGCAATCTTCTCAATGCCAAAAGTCGTTATGGTTAGAAATATCGAAACAGCTCGAGGATTGCACAGGCTATCTTCCTCAGCACTCGCACAGTTGGGAACATCGCTGGCCAGATAAGATTCAGCACCCATGTGTTTTCTTCAACTATTTAAATGAACAAAAATTGTTTTTGTTTTGTGTGTGGGGTTAGGGGGGGCATCAGCGCCCGAGGGTATAGCTTTATCATTATGCATTTTAATTTCAAAAGATGTCATTGCGCTATGCACCCAGTGAGGTGTTTTTGGGGGGTGTTGCGTAACTTTTAAAAACGCTTGCGTGCTGCTCAAGGGTGATTCCAAATGTTTTAAAATAGCGTCTGGCTTGCAAGGTCGTTCTTCTGCTGTTTTAACTTTTCCCCGTTTGGAGATTTCTCATTGGGTCGCTTTAAAATTTCAAAGTGAAGGGATATCATTTTAAAAATATTTTCCTGCCAAAAGTATGTAAGGGTTAACACCAGAATTATATCTATTTTTTTTTTTTTTTTTTTTTGAATTAGCAACGAAAAAGAACGTTCGCTCCCCTCCGAGCGGCACCTGGCTAATAAGCGGCTGCCTCCACTTGTCGTATGAAAATATTCGTATTTATCTTGGTCTCTCTGTCTGTCTCTCTCGTTCTATAATGGGAATATCGGTGATGAACAGTGCAGCTGGAGACAATAAACCTGGTGGAAGAACCAATTACCAGCAGGTGACAAGCTGGCGGTTCAGAGCTTTCAACGCGTCATTATGTGCTCATCGACATTTGCGGGAAGCCCTGACAGGCCATTTCTGCGACCAAAAAAACGCCGTGATGGACCGGGGAAGGGAGGGGCGAGGGGGTCGTTTTCACACGTGAACAATAAAGCCAAGAGATGCATGGAAACATTTATTAGAAACGCAGAATTTATTTGAGAAGTGCTTGTGAGCTTCCAAATAAGAAAAATGCAATGGCTGAACATGTTTTTTTTTTTTTCATGCGTACAAAGAAATATTAGGCCAGCACTGAAAAGAAGGGGGGGGGGGGGGAATCAACACTTTGCGAGAATAGCTGTTGAGGAAAGTATAAATTACTCTCGTAAAACGACTTTCATCTTGACAAAAATGTTCAGACTCAATCTCAAATACTTCTAACTCTTCATGGAAGGAAAATGAGCCAATTTAGTTTCTAACCGTGTTTCTCAGATGCCTCAAAAGTACAAAACTTTATTTTGAAAACGTGCAAAGCTCATCTCGAGTTTTTCTGTGAATTTTGCCACTTTTTTTTTTTATTTAAAATCAAAATGACAACAAAAACTACCATTTTAATCCCAAAAATTTACACTTTTATTCTCAAAAATATAACCTTTTAATTTTTTTAACCATACGCATTTAATCAAGTAATCTCGGAAGTACACGACTTTGTTCAGGACTTGAAAAAAAATATCCAACATTTTTTTTCTCCCAAATAATTCCAATCTCAGCTATATTGTCACCAGCAACAATGCATCTCACCAACGGAGCGGCCGTCGCCAGCGAGTGTGCGCATCCCAGCAGGCCAGATCTCGTTTGCGAATGCGCACGTAACAGCGGACCGGATCTCGCCGGCAAGTGCGCGCTGAGCAGATTCTAACTTCCACTGACTAGTCAGTTCATGGGTGAGTTTACGCGACTGGACTGCATGTCACCAGCGAGTGTATGCAAAAACGCATGCTGGATCTCGTGGGTGTTGAAAACGGTAGTCCAATACTAAGCCGACACACCTTGCGGGTGCGTTGTGTGTACACGATTGCTGTGCATTGCGACAGCTCTCAGTTAGCACGCGCTTATCCTCGACCCTTCCGTCGGACTCTGCAGGTGGCGGCCCGCAGACGTACTTCCGAGTTTCCTCAGGGTTCTTGTTATAAAATCAAGTTAGCAGTTCTACGGTTTCCAGACTACTGAGATTAGAGAGGAAGGGGGTCGGGGCGTGGGGGGTGAATCGAAGCCAGCGGGACGCCTCCACTTGAGCGGAGAAGCTGTCACTACTCATGAAAGTCGGGCAAAGTGAAAGTGAGGAGGGTGGGAGAAAACGGCAAGCTACGCACATTCCAATGACGTCGTCCGTGGACTCATTTTCTTCTCGTTAGGCCGTGGGGGAGGTATCGCCTCTTCCGTGTGCTCTGCCAAGCGACTACGTTGCTGCGGATGAGCTTGGATGGACAACATGCCTTCTTGTGAATTCATCTAACTTCTTTTTTGTTTGTTTGTTTGTTTGTCTTAACACGACACATTTTCAAGTCCCGGTAGGATATTTTGATTGACGTGGCAATAAATAAATAAAAATGTGCGATATATATTTTTTTAAATTGTTTTAAAGTTGAGATCAGTCTTACGAGAAGAACAGTTGCACGGTTCCATATTTTTCGAGGAAGTTGTAACTTTTCAAATGATAACATAAGCCAAGTCTTGTACTTTTTCCCCCGATGAATATATTCGATTCAAGTAAATGTGAATTTAATTTCCTAACTTGAAGAAAATCCCCCCCACCCCCTGCAGTTTCAAAGCTAAGCGTGAGCTGTTTTTGCCTTTCCTTGACCGGCGGTCATGGCGAGCATAAACGAGGGAACCCGCCGTCTTTCTATTTGGGCCGGATTTCAATTAGATGGAATCATCTCATCCATCTCCCTCGTGTCGTTGATCGCATCTGTGCACCACCGCTGCTTTCCTCGCCGCATTAGCCCGCGAGATGTGGGAAAAGTTGGGGAAGAGGCGATCGCATGAGGGTTGTTTTTTTTTCTTTTTCTGTTTTTTTTTTTTGCTTTGCTTTTCCTCTGCTAGTCGAAGAAAGTGACAGGTGAGAGAAGACAGCAGGCACACGCGCATCACTTTCACCACTTTCAATGCACATTGTGCTGCTCATTCTGGTGTGCGCAGTATGAGACAATTATACCGTACAAGTGATTATAGCGCATAGGTACTGGTCATTAAGATTATGCAGAGTTTGGACATTTGAGCAATTGTTTTACATTCCACTAGAGGGAGCCCATGTACCACTAATATTGCACTTTGAGACTGGACAACACTAAATGTAGTGTTTTCCCACCCGTTTCATTTTCCACTGCACGATTCTTCAGTTATGGTGGAGTGGTTCCAGTTCTTCAAGTCTGTGTCCCTCCCCTTCCTCCAGACTTCCCAGATATGGCAAAGCTTATCATATTTGGCTCCTGTTTCCCTGGTACACTCAGTCACGTTTGACCGCAGTGACTTTTGCGTTTGGCACTCAGATGAGAATCCCGTCTAATCGCCGGGCGACGGATGATTTGCCTCGGCGTCCCCTCGATGATTTTGGACTCCATCGGGCTCTTCCGCGGCCTGCCGGCTAAATAGCAGCACATGCTGCTATCAATGGCGTCAAATGCCAATTGCATGCCAATTGCATGCCTCTCCTGGCAATGACTTGTCGTTTGTAACCTTGTGGATGTCTGTTGCAAGCTTAAACCACCGTCTTCTTCTTCTTTGCCTTCACATCATTTGCACATCCATTCGAAATGTTTTTATAGTAGGAGTTTGGGGCGATATTGATTTGCAATGCGTCCACGGTGGCGTATGAACTTCTCATTCCGCAAGTGAAAATGCATTCATCGTAGCGCAACTTGTAGCTGATGATGATTCCAAAAGCACACTGGAAGTGCGAGGACTCTGGGCGTGCGTGTTGACGAATTTCAACCCATAGAAATATCCATTGCTACTTTGATTTTTTTTTTTTTTTTTTGCTTACTGATTCATAGAATGTGTTCCCCAAAATGTGTGATAAAACTATCCTCTATTGCGCGCCGTTTTTGCGCTCAGCTCAAAGCTGCACTGCATTTTAGTGCCAAGGAACTATGTCGAAGTGAGTTGTGTGAGGGATTTTTGACATCGTGACAAAGACGAAAGCTAAAAATTGATCAGCACGACTGTGCCGTTGCGAGGCTTCAAACGGGCCATTTTTCAGGGGAGACGACGGGTTACAACAGAGACTGGGAAAAGTCACAGACATTAAAATCATGTCGCAGGAAGTTCATTAACTTGGCCGATCGGGTCCCAACGAGAGAAGAGTAAGTTGTGCAAAATGTACTGAACAGACGAACATTCGAATTTTCGAGTGTCAAATGTAGTTCACGCGTAAAGGTTACACTATTGCAATATCGGTACATCCTGAAATTCCACCTAAAAGCCAAGTCTCCTTGAGATTATAGAGCAGAATGTTAACACGTCAACCTGGAGGGCGGGGGGGACAAAAGATGACCAGCAGTTATCTCACAAAGTGATTGATCGAAAACTGAAATAACTCCTGGCTCCGCGATTGCATGACAGCTTTCAATAGATGGATAGATAGATAGATGGATGGATGGATGGATGGATGGATGATGGATGGATGGATAGATAGATAGATAGATAGATAGATAGATAGATAGATAGATAGATAGATAGATATAGATAGATAGATAGATAGATAGATAGATAGATAGATAGATAGATAGATAGATAGATAGATAGATAGATAGATAGATATGCTTCATCACTTTTACTGGTGAATGACATTGGTTCGGACAAACAACCGTCGTCCCCAGAAAACACAGCCAGCAGTGGAATCAGCTGATTGGCTGGCACGCCATAATGGCGCTGCGGATGGTTCCGTTGCGTCGTATCAGCTGGTCGAATACAGCTGACGTAGCCAGGAGTGTGACAAAAATAATAACATGCCTCGTTGGATAAATGTGCGACAACACCCTGGCGCAGGAGGTTGCGCTGAAACGGAGCGCAGAAGTCGTACTGGCGTTTTCATACGACTTTCCCTCGCGCCATTCTTCCATCGCAACAGCGCGACAGTGAAACGGGCCAAAGATGCAATCTGTCATTCAGTCAGCGCCGGCTTGTTCCACATGTCGCCGAACACGCCGCGCTACACAGAGAGAGCGGCGATAAGCGATGGAACAAATGCTGCGAGCCGATGCACGCGCTCTCCGGTCGGGGGCCCGGCGGCGTTCACGCCGATTTCTCATTCGGAATGCGTTCGGGGGCGAGAGTGGCGCGTTAAAAAGTTGCTGCCGGGGCTGCATGTCATTGGCGCTTTCCAGCAAATGCGGGCGAATATGTCAAATCGTCTTGCGCTCGGCAGTTTTGAACGGCGAGGTTTATTTGCTTTTGACTGTAAGGTGGACTCGAGCGAGCCCTTTTCCTTCTTTTTCGTCTCCTGGCACAGCACAATCCAGTGGTGCGTTTGGGAAAATGGTCATCCGTGTTGGCGAGAAAATCACGCGCTCGTCAGAACGCACTTTCTGAATGGACCCAAAACAAACCGCTCCGCAATTGTAAATACTTGGACCAAGGTTGCAAAAGTACTCACGCTTTGTACTTAAGAACCTAATAGAGATACTTGCGAGAAAATAAACTGTGCTAAAAGCACCTCTGATTCAACTGCTGTAAAAGTAGAAAAGTACAAGTTCGGGTCCGTAAGAAAACAGTTCGGATCGCAAAAGTTTGGCAGATGGTAAACAGTTTATCAAAAAAGAGGCTTCAGCTAGCCTCACTTGAGGTTTCCTGTCACACTGATCATAAACGTTTAAAAACGTATTTAAAGGAACCACATCGATATGCTTTGGATGAACGTCTATCTTAAAGCTAACGATGGAAAAGGCCATAGACGAGCGAACAAATAGCATCAGTCTATACCCTTAGCAACACATCTATTGGATAAAAGCATAAAAATCACGTAAAACTTTTGAGTTTTGGGGGAGGCTGGATGGATTAATTGCCTTTCCATTCATTTCATTTAGGAAAGGTGGTTTGAGATGAATTAAACAAAGCCCCACTATATGTACAAATGTTATTTTGGAAGTTTACTTACCTGCTGCTGCATTGTGCAAAAAAAAAAATAATAATAATAATTTTAAGGATTGTAAAATAAATACGGTATTCATAAATGACAAACTGTTGAAGCCTTCACGCAGTAAAAATTAGAGGAAAAAAAATCCACAAATGTTTCAAATTTTCGACGGAAAAATGACTTCAACTTCAGTTTAGCATTTCAAATATTGTGTTTGTTGTCGGCAGCAAAGACGAGCAGAAGCAGACTTGAATGCGAGCGCTTCAAAATAAGTCTGCGGCAGCGGGGGCGGCGCGACGCATCTCTCGGTCAGATCTAGATACGTTTAATCGCCAAATGGCATTTGACAGGTGGCGGCATCAAACCGGCTCGGGGTGGCAGCTGTGTACGCTTTGTCAGATGACCGCCATCCCCTGCCGCTGCGCACCTCAGCACGGCGCCGCGTCTTATCCCTCAAAACACCGATGTCCTTCCCGCTGATAAGATTTCCCTCGCTCACCCTCCCCCGGGCCTCCCCCCCATACTCCCCCCCCCTCCCCTCTCTTCCTTCGCCCCTCTGATCTCCTCTTCATCCTCCTCCGAGCACCGCACCCGTCGCCTCTCGGCTCCCTCTTCCAAGATCCAGATCGGTGTCCTTAAGGCTCCGTTCCCTCCTGCGGCTCTGAAGTGGCAAACGTTGTCCACTTGGGGCTGCCGGGATGAATGTTTAAAACCTGGCAGCTCAAGCCAAAAGTGTAAAACGGGTTAGCAATCTCTTCTGTTTCATAATGACGCGCGGGATCAATTCCCATACATTTGCGGGTTGTGAAATCACTTTTGCGATTCCCCCCACACCTCATGAATTGCTGATGCGTTGGCAGATAAACACATCCGCCGCGCTTCTCCCGGTTAAAATGCTGATTCTCTCCGGGATCGCGCAGGCAAAGCTGAGAAGGCCTCGGGATGCTGCATAAAACACGACCGAGTGAACCGTCGCTCGATTGGAAAAGCGATTTTCTCCACTCGACCGTTCTCGCCCCCTCCTCGGCACCCACAAATTAAGCGTCCGACGGCTCTCGCCGCAGATCCCGACAACCCGAAAGGCTGCTTCTTGCTCTTGAGGTCGCGACGGCGATTGTTTCCGATTTGATTTTATCGTGGAAATCTTTTTTTTTTTTCTTTTGACTTTTTTGAGTTGTAAGTTGTACCTTGGTCTAACTGTTCTGCGTTGAGTTAAGAGGTGAGCTTCACACTCCACCACAAGATGGCGGAAGCAAACGTCACAACATCTGGTCGCGATCGGTACTCTGAGTGAAAGAACAGGGGTGGCGTGTTTTGAGCTTACAATTTTTCCTGTAAGGTTTTTTTTTTGCATCTGTGGATGATTCCCGTTGAGTTAAAGCCTGAATCTGAAGAAAAACATCAGCGAGCTGTGCACGAAGTCAACTTGGCAAATCAGTCCAAACGTAATACTTCTATGGGGCGTACTATCGCCATACGGGGTTCGGGTTAAACTCTAAAGGAGGTATAAGCAAAGGTGAGGTGAAGGCTACGTGGCAGTCCAGACCCCAAAACAACTTCAACGCCGACGGCGCGTTCCGGGTTCTTGTTTTTTCACCTCCTGAGAGGCCCGATTCTAAACAGGTTATCATCAATCGAGAGCAGCGAGGCAATCGCGCCTCCCGAAGACGGATTGCTCCGTTAAGGTGCTCCATAATTGAATATACATCTCATTCTTCATCTTTCTTTTTTTTCGCTGCCCTCCCTCCATTATCCCCAGCTTGGCAAAGTCACGGCGAGTTCCTAAAAACGCATTAAATTATGACGAGCCATGGAACCGCTTCCCTCCCAAGAGTATCAATCACATGATGGATCCCCCCGCCCCCACCCACCCACGGGCCTTACCTTTGACACTGTATGCACACGCAACGTGATGGATTGAAATTAGCCCACAGGTCCCTTAAATTATTGACCCCCCCCAAACCCCAAAGCCCCCCGGCCGTCCTTTTGGCTATCGGTGCACAGAATGAGGACGAGCTGGTTCACCTCGACCCATTAGTCTCTCTGACGATAATTCTCCAGAACAAGTATGACGCCAGCGGACTTGGGGAAGCGTTAAAACATGACAACAATGAAATGGCTCGTTGGTGTACTTATAATAATGTCTCTTTAAACATTCATGGAATGGGTAGAATCTGAATTAATTCCATTTTTAATAGAGCGTATTTATTATTCACCATTTTTCCGATGAATGTTTCACATTCTAATCGTATTAGCGGCATAGACTCATTTGCCACACAACAGATTTAATTGAACTTGTGTTTGCGCGGGATAAAGCCCAGCCTCTGGAGTTGAACCTGAAACATCAGACAAAGAAAGTGACTAAAGCGACATCAGTTGCGAGAAGTCAACATTAGAATAGAAAAGAAAGACGGGACGCATACGTTTGATAATTGAGCTCATGTTTACTTTTTCACAAAATGTGAAGCGATCTCACTTTTGGGATGACCTGTGTAGTAATTCAACAAAAATTACCTGCTGGATTTACTGTACCACTGAAGGCGGCCTGCGTACTACTCGGGGGAGAATGCACATTACTGACACCGTTTGGATTGGAGTGGAATAAAACGTGTTTAGTAGGAAATTCTTGCTTTGGTTTTGTAATGAAAAATTCTGTGTTGTCTTGGGCT
Source organism: Syngnathoides biaculeatus (assembly GCF_019802595.1). Taxonomy (NCBI): domain Eukaryota; kingdom Metazoa; phylum Chordata; class Actinopteri; order Syngnathiformes; family Syngnathidae; genus Syngnathoides; species Syngnathoides biaculeatus. The sequence continues at coordinate 4,706,276 of NC_084660.1, forward strand.
TCCCCGCGGCCGTTGTCATGGATGTCACGTAGCATTTCCTGGCCCTCGCCCTCCTTGCAGCGCCTCCACCAAGACGAGCAGGACAGGGCGACATCCTCCCGCGGGGTCGCATCACCTGCATTTGATTACGCGGGTCAGCTCCTCGAGGAGTTGTCAGACGGGTTGATGGCTGGGAGTCGGGAACTGTTATGCGCATATTATGACTGATTGGAGTCGCATTAATAAAGTGAGGTACCGGCACAGTGGCACAGATCTGTTTTATTGTTTTGGCACATTTATCACCCCCCCCCCCCCCCCCCCAATCGTTGTTCAGTTGTTTTAGTCCTGCCCCCTACTGAGTCTTCATTGGACGCTCCAATTTCTCTCAGAAGCTGTGGATTTGCAAGAAATCCTCCGTTTGCTGCAGCGTCAGATCTTTGTCGGCCCCGCGGGGTATGCGGATGCGAGGTTTCCTTCATCGCAGCTTGCAGCTTTAATATCTGTTCGGTACTTGCATGTATGAATTTAGGGAACAGTAGACTGCTGACGTAGAAAGGTTAGCGCTCATATTCTTCATTGCCCGCGGGAGTCGGCGGCAATAAAAACAGGAAACGGCCTGCATCTCCGAGCTGCGAGTGTTTACTTTTATTTTTTTTCCCCCCCTAATGGGGATCACGCGATGCGCCGGTGCTGCCGCTCGAGCTGTCAGTGTCACGCCTTTGAAGTCAAAGCTCCGCGTCCTGGTTCCTCTTCTTTTTGTATTCATTTATTTATCTTTACTCCATGACCATGTTTTTGCAATATGCTCGCCGTTCCCCCACGAAAGGCGGGGAATGTAGAATACTGATAAAACGTGCAATAATTCTTCACTTGGATGAAGACTCTGTTATCCTTTCAATTATTTGAAACTGGCTCCATCGCTCCAAAGAGGTGACAACACAGACAAAGCTAGCAGAGCATCTATCAGCTGGGAAATAATTTGCCGTCAGTCACTTTTTATTTGTCGCACATCGAGGAGAGTTGCGTCGGAATCGATTGGCAACGACGCGACGAAAGGAAATGAGAAAAAGTTGATGTACGACACTGGCGAGCTCTCATTTCTGTTTTCTTCCCATTTGAATTGGTCATCGCGTGTATTCCTTGCAGAGTCCACGCGCGGACATCTGGTCTCACTCCGGGATTCACAGGCGAAGATGAATTCCACATGGACAAAACATTTGACGTGGTCATTTTTAACACGAGAACTCGCAGGGCTTTCCGAGCTCCCCTCCGGTCTACCGGAGTGAAGCCAAACGGCACAAATAACTGCTTTCGGGGAGGTTTCTTCTAATGGTCGATTCATTGATAGGCAGGTGCTTGTGACATCTATCACTATATAAAACCAGACAGCTGGGAAATTTTGGAGCGTTGAGAGAGTGACCATCGAGTTCTTAGTCATCCCCTTACTATGTCCATTCTTCGCCTATCGGTGAGTTTAATAGTGCGGGCGGCCACTTGCTGATGGTTACGAACGTCTTCCATTTGTGGATGTTGGCGTGTGTGTGTGTGTGTGTGTGTGTGTGTGTGGTGTGTGTGTGTGTGTGTGTGTTGTGTGTGTGTGTGTGTGTGTGTGTGTGTGTGTGAGACTGCTCAGTGGAAGCATCAAAACAGCTGAGATTTTTCCTCTACCTTTCCCCAGATCTGTGCCTCGTTACAATCCCGTCTCAGAGGTCTACAGACATTTCCTTTGACTGTGTGCTTGGTTTGTGCTCTGACATCCCAATTGTGGGACCTCGTTTTGGACAAATATTTGACATTGTCGTTTTTTTTTTGTTTTTTTTTTTCTAAGGATTCTTTGAATTCAGAGAAGCTCGTCAGCTACATACACAACTACCGAATCCTTGTGTAAAAGCACACGACATTACGGCACCCCCCCCCCCCTCTGTTTAAAAAAAATAAGAATAAACCCTCCCACGCATTCGCTTTGCCATTCCCCGGCTGTTGTCGGAAAGCATCACCTCGGGTGTCACAAGCGTACGCAGCCTCCACGAGCTCTAAACATTTTGCCCCAGCGTAAATAGCACACTTTGTGCGAGAGGAATCGGAGCCAGAGGGCAAACATGCAAACCCTTGATGAACTTATGTCGTGCCTCCTTTTCCCGGCTGCGCCGTTTGTTGACATTGTTCCTCAGGTAACACTTGCACGTGCGATTTCAGTTTGGTTTGTTGACAGTGAGAAGGAAAAAGGGACTATTTTCTTTCTTTATCTGATAGGTACGTTCGCCGTCCAGCTCATGAAATGTGACCCGAGGAGAGTGTGAAAACCTCAAAAGGTGCTTAGAAAATAGTGCTAACCCTCCTCGCGCCCGAGGGAGGGCCTAATACCTGCCTTCATTAATTATGAGTTAATGAGATACCACATTGCCCCAGGTGCCGTTTGATTGACGGCTAACCCTCGGACGGCGGGAAGCCCCCACCCCAACCCGCCCCCTTCAATGTATATATGCCTCGCAGTATGATGTTACGCTGTAATTGGCAATTTACCAGCCGCTCAATAGTCAAAATTGCTTTCCCTGAAAGCTTTCAGCAATCCCAAATTTAGTTCAATGTACACTTCTTTAAAGAGGATGCGCTTTGAACTGAGGATCCACTTTCAATCTGATGGAACCTGAAGTGCTGCAAAGAGAAATGGGGAAAAATTGCCCTCCGATAGGTGTTGCCGAGCATCTCGCACCATCCGCAAAAGAGACTTGAGGCTCGAATTACCGCCAAAGCCGCGTCAACAGAGTCATGATTTTCTTTGAATGAAATTGTCGAGAAAAAAATCAAATAAAAATAACCTGCGTGATTCAATGGAAAGGGTAAAAGCAAACTGTTGTTAATCCGAGCTGTACTTCGGCAATGCTTGTGCTTTGGGTACCTGACTTTGAGAATCAATGAACGAAATAAAGACCAGACCAGGCTGTGTCTGCCAAATGACCCCTGTTGCCCCCCCAGTTGTGATTTGAAGTCAAGCTGAACTTCATCAGAAAGAGAGATGGAGCCATCGTTCGTTTAGCATAAACAAACGCTCTGATTGTTGGAATGCCGCGAAATTAAGCGCCGTTAATTAATTGCAGCGAGTAAATTGCAGAGAGGTGGGCAGGCGCTTGATGGGGATTGATTAGAAGTTGTTTTTATTTGTGTTTAAAAAAAAAAAAAAAAAAGAAATGCACAAACGAAAATGAAGTAAAACTTCTCAATTCGAAATAAGAAGCGTCTGGCCAGAGGTCGAAAGCGGAGCCAGCCGGCGTAATCGACGATTAATTACATCTTCGAACGTTGTTATTGTTGTGGTTAATGGCTCTAATGGTTGCGAGAGGAAATGTGTGACTAGAAAAGCGTCACGTTTGTGTATGTGGTCGGAGGCTAGAAAATGAACACTCCGTTCCACGCTTGGAGAGAATCGCTATATTAATGAATGCCGCAATCCCCGACAAAAAGGATGAAATATTCTGACACACCTCAGCAGAGTAAGAAAGTGAGAAAGTTGCAAGCGATGGGTGGCAGGGCCGGAGGGACGAGACGGGGGTTGTTGGGAGGCTGGCTGCTTTCGAAAATGGACGTGTGACAGAACGCCGCAGCTCCAAGCTAAGATTAGGATTCCATCTGTCTTGAATGAAATATTCAAAATCTACGCTGGCTCGAGGAGGCGTACAAAGGGTGTTCGTGGAAACTTTGCAGGACGCGTTTCTCATTTTGCCGGCGTTATGAAAAGCATTGACTTGCCGTACTCGGGCATTTCTTTACCTGTGAGAGCGATCAACTCTGCCCTTTTTGCCCGGCCCTCCAGCATTTCATTTGTCGTTTGGACTTGGCCTTCAAAGTGTACAAAAAAAAAAAAAGAAAAAGATCTATATGTATCGTGAGTATACGGCGACCCAAATGCACACAGATTGTGTTCCACCGCCGAGTCCTTCACGACAGAAATCTGAAATGTTGACAACTAGCCAAAAAAGGAAAAGCCTTAATAATGGAGCTCCACAAGCTCAGATCTTGGCCAAACGATCCACATTTATCACTGGAGAATAGATTCATCATGAATTTTAATCAATGAATGTCGGCAGTGAATATGGAACTTTGCAACAGAAGGCCAAAAGTGGCTGACTCCATCCTAGAAGATTCTTCTCCAAATTTGTGATAGGCGAGAAAATTCTGCCATCGCCTGATTCTCGCGATGCTAACTCTGATTCTTCTCTCGCGATATTTGAAAACAAAGGGCAATGCCGATGGCGACATTCTTGGCGTCTCGACGTGTGGGATTCTTGACTGACACGGGATTTAAGAAGGCTGCAGCGGGAACTTGAGGCTTTGAGGAAGAGTTATGTTCGGAGTGGGACTTTGTCCTTGGACAAAAAGGCAATGCTCAATATGAGGAATGAATTAAAAGGGACTAAAAGTATCACCGCAGACCCAGTGGAGCTCTGTTTGCAGCCCATGATAATAAATCCAGATATGAGTTTTGCTCTGTACGTGTGCCGCTACCTCCCGTATGATACGTCACTGTCTCTATCCAATTTTTTTTTTTTTTTTTTAACCTCCACTCTACCTGTTGGATGGAATATATCAGCCGGCGAGAGGAGGCCAAGTCACGAGCAACTTAAAGGATGTTGATCACTTGTGTCTCTTATCTCCGATAGTGCCGCACTCCTCCTCCCTCCACTGCAGTCCACTCGTGAATTAAAGGCGAAATAGTATCTTGCGCCTTCATTTTTCACCATGCAGAGATGCTCACTTGGTTCTGTGCCAGAGAGATAATCCAGGCCTATTTCGGGCAGACCAATTCATCTTAGTTGGGGCGGGGGGGCGTTTTTAGACCACGAGTCCTTGGTTCGCCCGGAGGTCGTTTGAGTTCCCAACCGAAGCGCTCCCGAACAAACTCCTCCCTTGTTTTGGGCAGGATTACCTTCATATTCAAGAGTCCAAACGCAACCGGTTTTCTCAATCAGACGAACTGATCCAGATTCTGGATCTGGAATGTCAAATCGCAAGTGAATGACGGCGCAACAGTGCACATATTGCCAGCGATTGAATATCATTGCCGTCCGCCGCTGACAATATCCGCGGTCTGACATTTCTTCTCGCCACTTTCAGTGCTTTGTACTTTGGGCCGATCGAGAAATACGCGGTACATTTCCCGCATCGTCGCGGTCCACCCGTCAGTAATTAATCACTAGTTGCTGAACACATGCCCATTTGCGTTTTTCTTTTCCTGAAATGCCCTCCGGTGCCGCAAAATGTCTCCAAAGTTCTCATTTGAGTAATGTGACTTCATAAAGAACCAAAGCTCTTCGTTTCGTAACCCGAGCTTGAGCTCGGGCTTTGCCGTCGACCTGTTGCCCACCATTATTACATGTCAGGCGCGTGCAAAGGTTTGTTTGTGAACGACACACAGTCAACTGCGGGGTTGTCTGGCTCAGGTAAGCCTCATCTTTGCCTCCTGGACGGAGGGCAAACAGAACTAAAATAAAAGAGTCATCCTCCTCAGCATCACGGCTCTCGGTGCTTACAAAGCAGATGGCCAGGGACTGTGTGGGGGCGAGGATGCGAGAAGCAAATAAGTGCGAGAGAGAAATATTTTCTTCAGCGGTACGGAGCGTGTCAGCGCGATGACACGCTTTGCAGGGGCGTCCGTTTAGGCAGACGAAAGATGCGCTTAATATATTCACAAAAGGGGAAAAACATTGGATCCAAAGGGCTTCTGCTTGTGAGCCCTTGAAGCACTGTAAACCTGTTAAGTTGGCACACAACTCCCCCTTTGCAATTGGTCCTTTTATATGTAATACAGACGTAGCGTTGTTCGTATGTGCGTTGCGGTGACTGCGGACACATTACTGAGATGCTTCTCAGTTTAGTTCAAACATTGGGAATTGTTTTGGCGGGGGTCTGACCCAAGTGCATTTGTTTTTGTTTTGAAGGGTGGGGGTGGTCTTTTTTTTTGGTAATCCTTTCTTTGCTATACTTAGCTGCGGAGTTTACGACTGCAGACATGCCGGTCCAGCACGAAGCAGAGGCTGAGTCCGTATGTTTGCTCGGCTTCATAAGACTCTCTAGGTTACTAATTGGACAGCAGACCTTGCATGCTGAACGGCATATGTTCCTGCCTCTAATGACCCCCTTGCCCCCGCCCCCGTCCCCGCACCCTTCCATATTTGCTCCTTGGCGTGACAGGAGGATGCGCCATCTGACCCGTAGATAAGCCAGAACCCGTCCTCTTTGCATTGCCTTTTGATCCATCATTTTGTCCTGCCACTACACGCGCATAATTGATTGAGCGGACGGAACGTCTCGAGTCTTCTTCGTTGAAACTTCTCGCCACGCTGGTTCAGGGCGTAATCAATGGTACTCGAAAAGGGGACGGGTGGGCGGAATGAGTCGAGATCTCTGGAATTCAGCCGTAATTAAGATACACCGCTGTGATTTCAATGCGAAGCGGGGCGACATTAGCCAAGGTCAAGAGAGCGCACGCCGCAAATGGTTTGGACGAGTGAGTCGTACAAAGGGAACAAAGATCTTCAAGTGGGGGGGGGGGGGGTTGAGGGGGGGCTTCTTGTTTCTGAAGATTTTCTGCAAGAGAGTGATTGAAGGAACTTGACAATGAGTGTGGAGTTAAGGCGCGATTTTCAAGGTTTTAGTCTAGAGAGTTGTCTGTGACAATTTCATCGAAATTTACCCCGAGGATTACGAAAATATAGCACGTTTTACAAAGTCTATTTGTTTTGTTCCTGAAAATATCCAAATTTGACAGTGGTGTATGGCGTTTAGATGAACGCTCATTTTTGTTTGGAAATGGTTTGAGCCGGATGCCCTTCCTGACGCGGCCTTCTCCATTTATCCAGGCTTGGAACCTACAGTTTGCACTGGCTTGTACGCAACCCACCCCCCCCCCCCCCCATAGTGCTGCATTATCTTCAAACAAGCGTTAACATATTTAAAGAAAAATCATTGACTTCACTTGACATTAAAAGACACAAAAATGATTTTGGTCACAGACGAGCTGAAAGGGTTGTAGAATCAAGCAAGGCCTGAATGTTAATTTCACACTTGTCGGGCTGGGGAATCAACTCCAGAGACCCAACCGTTTGTATACAAGCGATTAAAATGTCAATTTTGCATAATACCTCATGTTCCTCTTAAAGGTACCTGCATTAGACAATTCTCTACTAGGAATTAAAACAGCTCTTGCTTGACAAAGATAAAGAACCATGAAAGAGGTGTAATAAATTTCCCTCGTGCCATTAATAAAGGTACATTACATGAAACCGAAGCCAAATATTGATCCATCTCAATCCCTTGTTCAAATAAATCTCTTTGAGTACACCACGCTGATTGGACACTTTATAGATTGGTTGAAACAATGGCCGCTCAAAGCGTGTAGCTGTCACGTCCCGGAAGATTGACAGGCACGTACGTACAAAAAAAAGGCCTGGTCTCCACCATATCATCCGGTCGTACCTGCCACAGGCGATGACGGAATCCTTTTCACACATCTTTTAATCCGCCGTGTTCCTTCGCTCTTTTGCTTTAACTTATTTATAAGTGTGACTTTTTAATTAATTTTTTCTAAGCCGCCTTGCGACGCGTCAAAAAATAGCCCCCGCGCATTCATCATCTTTCAATTCCGAGCCGCGAGGTTGGCGCTCCGAGACGCACACGCTCACCGATTGGGAGGCCGAGATTTGCATTTTGATTAGCGTGCACTAACGCGCCGATTCCCTTCCGACTCCGCCCCGGCGACGTTGGAAGGCCGGTTGCGCCGATTGAAACGATACAATTAAATAATGAAAGAAAAGGGGAGGGCTGGGCAGGATCTCCAGAATAGCTCGGAGTTATATTGGCACGGCGTCGAGAGAAGCATCCCGAATGTTTGAATGTGGGGGGGGGTTCGCAGTTGTTTCAGCTGTCACTCACGCGAGCGCTCCGCATCGGGCTAAATTCGAACCTTGTGGGAGTCGTCCAACGGCTTGTCTCGGTAAGAGCTCGTCTTTGATGTGCAATCTCCGACACGGGTTTCGGATGAGTCGAACTGAAAGCCATGAAACAAAAACTTTCCATCTCCCCCTCGACGCTTTGTCAGAATTCGGCATGCCGGGGGGATCGCTGCGCAAAACTGTTTGTTTGTGTTGCATTAATTTCACAGGGAGTCACAAAGAAAACAACAAAAAAAAAAACATCTGCAGTACAAAGTGGTTTGGTTTTGTGTGCGCATTTGGCAGGCTTCAACTCGTCGAGCGACTGACTACAAATATTTTTTGGTTGTCTACTTAAGCAGATTCTTCACGTACCTGTACTTTACTTAAGTGAAGTTTTTCTTAGATCTGTACTTTCTATTCCTTCCTTTCTCAAGTTTTTTGTTTTTTTTTTTTTTGGACATCTGCGGATGACAAGCCAATGTTGAAAAACAAAAGGGGTGGGGGTTCCAAACGTCACCCTATGAATACCCCCTGAAATTCTTTTACTTTGACGGCAAACCTGAATGGACAATGGCATCAACCAGTCGAAATCACGGCGATAATTGAGCAACGGTTTCTCCCCATTGCAACAGACAGGCATGGATGCGCGACTCGCTGGAATTAAGAAATTTAAAAAACAAAACCTGCGAACATTAACACTCAAACGTTTTGAGACGGGACGGAAATTGGGTTCACCTGGAAAGGTTAAAGCGTGTCCCGAATGTTGTGTGTGTAGCGCGGCCTCGAAAAGGGACTTATTCCTCCACAGTTATCCGTGCGTGAAGATTTTTAATTTTATGCAAGAGGAGTGTAACTAAATACTCTGCTTTGGTGTATTCTTGCGCTCCTGAGCTCACTTTCCAGCCCAAGCATTTAGAACTTGTGCTTTTAATTAAAACCAAAAGAGTTTGGGGATGAACTTGCTTCTATCATTCTACAACCCCCCCGCCCCCCTCCCAAAGGCCTTTCCGGTTCCAGTTGCTGTTTGTCTCGGGGCATTGTTTTATTACCTACAAAACTCTACTGGGAAAATCTTAAAGAGAGCAGTTGCCTAGCAACAAAGACCTGGCGGTTCCGCCACAGGAGTGCAGCGGGGAGAAAAAAAATGAAAAAATAGGGGGGGGCAGGCGCTGGGGGACGAGCTAACACCGAGAATGGAACAGTAGGAACCCCGTCACAGCCGGAGCCACAGGTTAGCCAAGCGGTAGCGACACGCTGGCACATACAACCGCGGGAGAGGTGTCGGGAGGCGATAAGAAAAATTGGGAATCGGTTTTATCAACTCCGTTGACAAGAAATGAAAAGTTCTTGCCAGCTGCACCAAGTGTACAGCAAGACTCACACGTGTACGGGATCTCTCGTGGTCGACTGCAGTGCTGCCCAGCATGTTGCGGGACAAAGCGCGCCGAGACAAATGAATTTTGGACTTGCAGAAGTATTAGGGAAAATGTTTTGATTGCAGAACACACAAGCGATCATTTGTCCGGAACGTTCGGAATGTCCCTGTTCACCGGCAGTGTTTAAAAAAAAAAATATCTGCAATATACCTTAATATAGCTCGCAAAGGATGAACTGCATTGTCGCGGCGCGACAAAATACTGACAAATTGATGATCTCATCTGTTTACTCCTGAATTTACTCAGATTTTACGGATTTACCCTCGGTAACCGGCGAATATATATCATTCGATGTGTTGCCGATTTTTATGTGATGTACATAAAGTATCGAATTTTGTGTATCACTGATTTTTTTTTTTTTTCATATCTTACAAGATTTGGCAATGAGAGTTTTTCTACGCGGACTCTTACTGTAGACTCAAGTAGAAATAAACGTGAAAAAAAAACAGCATATAAAAGACAATGTACACAGTTTAGGGTCAAAGACCTTCTTGAGGTTTGAGTGAATTTCCAAACAGGCGATTAATTTGTGGTCATGGATGAGAGTGGGAAAATATAAACGTATGCAATTTGTCAAACCGCCAGTGAAGATGATCAACCAAGTGATTTCCTGGCACCCGACCAGCTACTTAATCCCAATTAGCCAAACGGTTTCCAGGCTAATTGTTATCGGCGCAAGATCGGAGCACCGGGTGCGGTTTGTCGAGCGTTTTTACTGGATGGGGGTTATCTCAGCGCGCGTCGTGCCGCTCATGCGCTTGTTTATTTATGATGGCACTTTGAAGGGAGAAGGGTGGGGGTGCAAAAGGCCAGTTAAAGGCCAGCGTGAATGGCGAAGCCTTTTGACTGTCAGCATTGTGGTTTATGAAAACAGGCTAGGTTGATAAGCGGAGACGTTTCCATCGAGGTCGTGAAGGAAGGGAAGCGAGTTCTGGTTGAATGCCAGGCAGGAAGAGATCGATGTCATCTAGTGACTTACATTGAGAACTTGTGATCATTTTGGACCGTGTCCCAAATGATTAGGGATAGGCCTCTACGTTTTTAGTTGATGTTAATCAATAGTCGTCATTCTTCCGAACATAAATAATGAGTGAGTTTTTAAATATACAAAGCAATCTGTCAATATTTGCAATAATGAAAGGATTAATCGACGACTAATTGTCAAATTAATCGACTATTTTGATAATCGCTTGTTTCGAAACTTTTAACAAATGTCCAAACTGTCTACTGTATGTTTGTGGCGATCTCGCAAGAGGCTCGAGGTCAGGGACTGATGGTGGCCACACTGAGTTTTTCTTACTTTTAATCTGCATTAGCAGCCTCGGCTTCGTTCTCAGATGATCATTGCTCAAAAAAGACCGGCATGCGAAAAAAAAAAACCCCAAAATTCAAGTCTCTACTCAACTTCAGTCCAACATGCAGAATGCACAGTCATGAACGTCATCATTTTCAGGCCGCAGTTTTGCTTTTCGTCTTAAGTGGGTTTCCATTGTTCTGGAAACAGCCGTCGTCTGTCTAAATTCTGTTGATCCCCTTCAGTACTTTGAGGCTCTCTATTTTTTTTTTCTTTTTTTTTTTGCTTCCATCAGTTTTTGATGGTGTATGCTCCTCCTTAAATGCAGCCCTATGGGGGCACAAACCAGTGCAATCTGTAGGCCGGTCCCAAGCCCGGATAAATGCAGAGGGTTGCGTCAGGAAGGGCATCCGGCGTAAAAACTGTGCCAAACAAATATGAGCGTTCATCTAAAGAATCCCATACCGGATCGGTCGTGGCCCGGGTTAACAACGCCCGCCCCCGGCACTGCTAACCTGCAGGGCGTCGGTGGAAATTCAGCTACTGTGGGTCGAAGACAAAGAAGAGGAGGAAACCGGATCCAGCGTCAGAAGAAAAAGAGGAATGCACAGAGCCTACAACTGAGTGTAGGGACTTTGAATGTTGGGACTATGACAGGAAAAGCACAGGAGTTGGTTGACATGATGATTAGGAGAAAGGTTGATATTCTGTGCATCCAAGAGAGCAGGTGGAAAGGTAGTAAGGCTAGAAGTTTGGGAGCAGGGTTTAAATTATTCTACCACGGAGTAGATGGGAAGAGAAATGGAGTAGGGGTTATTTTAAAGGAAGAGCTGGCTAAGAATGTCTTGGAGGTGAAAAGAGTATCAGATCGAGTGATGATACTAAAATTTGAATTGAGGGTGTTATGTATAATGTGGTTAGCGGCTATGCACCACAGGTAGGATGTGACCTAGAGTTGAAAGAGAAATTCTGGAAGGAACTAGATGAAGTAGTTCTGAGCATCCCAGACAGCGAGAGAGTTGTGATTGGTGCAGATTGTAATGGACATATTGGTAAAGGAAACAGGGGCGATGAAGAAGTGATGGGTAAGTACGGCATCCATGAAAGGAACTTTGAAGGGCAGATGGTGGTGGACTTTGCAAAAAGGATGGAGATGGCTGTAGTGAACACTTATTTCCAGAAGAGGGAGGAACATATAGTGACCTACAAGAGCGGAGGTAGAACCACGCAGGTAGATTATATTTTGTGCAGACGATGTAATCTGAAGGAGGTTACTGACTGTAAAGTAGTGGTAGGGGAGAGTGTAGCTCGACAGCATAGGATGGTAGTATGTAGGATGATTCTGGTGGTGGGTAGGAAGATTAAGAAGACAAAGGTAGAGCAGAGAACCATGTGGTGGAAGCTGAGAAAGGAAGAATGTTGTGCGGCCTTCCGGAAAGAGGTGAGACAGGCTCTCGATGGACAACCGAAGCTCCCGGAAGACTGGACGACGACAGCCAAGGTGATCAGAGAGACAGGCAGGAGAGTACTTGGTGTGTCATCTGGTAGGAAAGGGGAGAAGGAGACTTGGTGGTGGAACCCCAAAATACAGGCAGTCATACAAGGAAAGAGATTAGCGAAGAAGAAGTGGGATACTGAGAGGACTGAGGAGAGGCGAAAGGAGTACATCGAGATGCGACGTAGGGCAAAGGTAGAGGTGGCAAAGGCTAAACAAGAGGCATATGAAGACATGTACACCAGGTTGGACACGAAAGAAGGAGAAAAGGATCTCTACAGGTTGGCCAGACAGAGGGATAGAGATGGGAAGGATGTGCAGCAGGTAAGGGTGATTAAGGATAGAGATGGAAATGTGTTGACTGGTGCCGGTAGTGTACTAAATAGATGGAAAGAATACTTTGAGAAGTTGATGAATGAAGAAAATGAGAGAGAAGGAAGAGTTGAAGAGGCAAGAGTGAAGGACCAGGAAGTGGAAATGATTACTAAGGGGGAAGTCAGAAAGGCACTACAAAGGATGAAAAATGGAAAGGCAGTTGGTCCTGATGACATACCGGTAGAGGTATGGAAGCAATTTGGAGAGATGGCTGTGGAGTTTTTGACCAACTTATTCAACAGAATACTAGCGGGCGAAAAGATGCCTGAAGAATGGAGGAAAAGTGTTCTAGTTCCCATTTTTAAGAACAAAGGGGATGTTCAGAGCTGTGGGAACTATAGAGGAATAAAGTTGATGAGCCACACAATGAAGTTATGGGAAAGAGTAGTGGAGGCTAGACTCAGGACAGAAGTAAGTATCTGCGAGCAACAGTATGGTTTCATGCCTAGAAAGAGTACCACAGATGCATTATTTGCCTTGAGGATGCTCGTGGAAAAGTACAGAGAAGGTCAGAAGGAGCTACATTGTGTCTTTGTGGATCTAGAGAAAGCCTATGACAGAGTACCAAGAGAGGAACTGTGGTACTGCATGCGTAAGTCTGGTGTGGCAGAGAAGTATGTTAAAATAGTACAGGACATGTATGATGGTAGCAGAACAATGGTGAGGTGTGCCTTAGGTGTGACAGAGGAATTTAAGGTGGAGGTGGGACTGCATCAGGGATCAGCTCTGAGCCCCTTCCTATTTGCAGTGGTAATGGATAGGCTGACAGATGAGGTTAGACTGGAATCCCCTTGGACCATGATGTTCGCAGATGATATTGTCATATGCAGTGAAAGCAGGGAGCATGCAGAGGAACAATTGGAAAGATGGAGACATGCACTGGAAAGGAGAGGAATGAAGATTAGCCGAAGTAAAACAGAATATATGTGCGTGAATGAGAAAAGTGGAGGGGGAAGAGTGAGGCTACGGGGAGAAGAGATAGCGAGGGTGGACGACTTCAAATACTTGGGGTCAACAATACAGAGCAATGGAGAGTGTGGTCAGGAAGTGAAGAAACGGGTCCAAGCAGGTTGGAACAGCTGGCGAAAGGTGTCTGGTGTGTTATGTGACAGAAGAGTGTCTGCTAGGATGAAGGGCAAAGTTTACAAAACAGTGGTGAGGCCGGCCATGATGTACGGATTAGAGACGGTGGCACTGAAGAAACAACAGGAAGCTGAACTGGAGGTGGCAGAAATGAAGATGTTGAGGTTCTCGCTCGGAGTGACCAGGTTGGATAGGATTAGAAATGAGCTCATTCGAGGGACGGCCAAAGCTGGATGTTTTGGAGACAAGATTCGAGAGAGCAGACTTCGATGGTTTGGACATGTTCAGAGGCGAGAGAGTGAGTATATTGGTAGAAGGATGCTGAGGATGGCGCTCCCAGGCAAAAGAGCGAGAGGAAGACCAAAGAGAAGGTTTATGGATGTGGTGAGGGAAGACATGAGGGCAGTTGGGGTTAGAGAGGAAGATGCAGGAGATAGGCTAAGATGGCAAAAGATGACACGCTGTGGCGACCCCTAACGGGACAAGCCGAAAGGAAAAGAAGAAGAAGAAGAAGATGCTCCTCCTTAAGATGCCAGTCACATCCGGCAAAGAGTGATGCAAGCAGGGAACAAAATGAGCAGATGAAGGCCGATTCGATCATGATTATGAGTTAATAAGCCTGATGCTTGTGGAAATTAGCCTGCCCGTGGATGACCCTCTCTGAATTTGTTAGCGGCGCAATGTGGCGTCAAATCTACAGCAGATCTTTCTCGAGGGCTGAGATGGTGAACGCGGTCAACTCGGCCACCGCTAAGAGACGCCGGAAAAAATGCATGCGGACTGTTTGGTAGTGTTTTAGAAGTAAAAAAATATTTAGTTACTGTATTGTGTGTGTATATATACATATACATATACATATATATATATATATATATGTAGGCTTACAGATATCTTTACTTGATTTGTTTCTTTTGTCAACCAGTTTTCTGTCAGTAGTGATACTCTTTGTCAAAATTGGCTCGTTATGTTTTTCGCAACTTTTTCAGAGAACTCGATTTGTGGCCTGAAAAAATAGTGAACTTATCATAAAGTTCACTTTGGCAAAGAAAACCGTTTTCATCGCACAATAGCCCGAGCTAAAGTTAGCGACCAATTCATTGTGCAATGATATCAAGTTAAAAAAAAACAGTTAAAAAAAAACAAATTAAAATAGGTTTCGCCTTGTATTTATGTGCATGAGTCAATTTCAGTTTTTACATCATATCAGTTCCTCCTACGTATGTACTGTCGAAAGTAAGAGTACTTTTAATTTACAATTGCTTTGTTTTGGGTACTTTGAGAAAGAGTTTTATGAGCATGCTGTTCTCACGCTGACCCAATTCGAGCAAATCAGTCCTTTAAACCAAGGTAACGGCAGCCATTTTGCAAAGGGATTGTGCTGGATTTGGCTGTGGCATGAGACAAAATCACGAATTCCAATACTCTAGTCTATTCTTCCCAAAGTACTGTACTCTGAGTGAGTACTATTGCCCCTCCAGTGTTTGGTTTGATGGTTGTATTCCACGCTGTGTGCGATACTATCCCTTTATTTGCGAGCATAAATTCCCTCAATCCCGGGGGAAACCACCTGGTCTACGGATCCCTTGATGGCCGACACGGTTACTTGGGGAAAAACCTCACGTGGTGGGGTGGTAACGAGCAGACGGCAACACTAAATCAGACCTCGCGGCCCTAATGCGTACCTCCGGGGGGAAATATCTGCTTTGGAATATATTCAATGACTTATTGATCCAGGGGATTAAATTACGTGAGGCCTTTTGTTTACGGGGGGCCGGGGGCTGGCCAACTCGATCCGTTTGTTTTCTGCGAAAAGCTCGTTTTGTCCAGCAACAGTCGGGCCACCAATGCGCCTCTCGTTGTTTGGGAAAATGCCCCTCCCCACCCCCCAGTAACTTTGGAGGAAAAGCACTCTTTAGAAAACGAGCCAAGCTTCTTAGCAAGGATGCTAGTAACAGTACACGGAGATTAAGTGGGGATGGAAAGGATGACATGCAACATCCCGCGCCGGAACTAAATCTCACTCGGGCCTGCCTCCCTCGCGTGAATACAAAATTACTCCACTTCTTCAACAATATAATCTGTTAGTCCAAAGAAAAATTTTCATTCGTTTTCAGGATAGCAACTAAGTAAGGATTTACTCGCTCTCGTGCCTTTGACCTTAATTACGGTCAGCAGGTCGGTCAATTTTTGTTCAAGTCAAAGCGACTGTCGTGGAAAAATAGTGTTTAGTTTGCGCAAAGCTAGTCTGAGACTGCAGGGGGGCGGGGGTGGGAGGGGGGGCTCCTTCAGGTGGTCTGGCGGAATGCAAGTATTAAAAAAAAAAAAAATCCTCCCCTCATCATTCTCAGTCTTTACCAGTGGCAGTCATGGTCTTTCAAATTCCCCCGTCCAAAAAAAATGTGATATCAAAAAAAAAACAAACATTGGCTGCGTGGTGAGCTGGCGGTTGACCCCGTCTGACCTATCAGGTCTTTGCGTCTCTGCCGCCGCCATTCGGTTTTCTCCATTTCTTTCACATCGGGATGCCTCTGAAACCTCAAAAATTGTCCGTCGGCGTGAATGTGAGGGTTATGGCCGGTCGTTGCACCCGTTCGGGTTATACCCGGTCTCTCGCCGAAAATCAGCCGGGGTGGGCTTCGGCGCACCCGAGACCCGAATCGGGACGGGTGCCGCAGAAAAAAAAAACCGGGATGGATATGTATGTCGAAAGCCCTCGTTAGTGTGATCTGACCTTGGTGTCGTAATTCGAATGTAGCTCAAGCAACGCTGTGACTCATTACCCAATCCGGCGTGGCGTTTTTGGGCTATTCTGCTGACGCGGGCGGAAACTGTCTTTCCTCGGGGGCGAGCGAGAGTCTGTCAAGGATGAAAGGGAGTGTCAGTCCGCCAGGATCAATAGGTGAATATGAAGCGGTGGTAATATTTCACTCCTCTCTGCCACTCTTTTATGTATTCCCCATCTCCTTTTTCTCTTCTTCTTCTTCTTCTTCTTCATCTGAGGGTGCCAGTGAGATTGAAAAGTGCTGACATGGGCGATTTCCACCGTCTCTATTTGCACTCGATTTAAGAAAAGGCCAAAAAAAAAAAAAAAAAAAAAAAAGTGCGGACTCTCGGAGCCCTTTATACTTTCCGATGATGGGTAATGATCATGTAGCCTCTTGGCTCTGGCTTGAATACGTCTACTTTCACCATGTGTGGATATGATATTTGTCTTAAAAGGCGGGTACCGGTCACGACAAACGGATCATGGCTTGTTGAAAAAGCCCTCCTACTGCTCCGAAGACTATTGTGTAGGCCTTACCGCTATAGTTGCAAAGAAATTAATAGCCTAAGCACAAGATGTATAGGAAATACAAACAATGCTTGATCTGTTTTTGCATGCGGGGAAAACGACCATGGAGGGAAATGAAATAAAAACAAACAAAGCGCTTCCCAAAGGGCTCCGTGTTCGTACGAATTCTTCAATCTGGAGTTTGTTTGTTTGTGAATGACTGGCCAGGCCAAATTCACGGATGCCGTGAAGAATCGAGGAATAATATCGATACACGGACATGCGGCGCTGACTCTCCGCGTGGCTTGAGTTGAACGTCAGTGGATTTTTGTTCCCCCACCCCACATGGCGCTCGTCCTTCACTCCTCGCCATGGACACTTTCTGCTATATTCCACTATATAAATGTTTGCGTCTCATAACGGATGTGGCGAGCAGAGATTCACCGCCTCCCTCATCTTTACCTTCTACTGGAAAGCTGTCCTCATCTCATCCTCCTTCCTCTCATTCCCACGTGTCAGACGTGCTTTTCCTTCTCCTCCTTCCTTGCTTCCTCCATCCTTCTTTTCACAGCTTTACTTCCAGCCGTACTCCCCCTCCTTCCTTTAATTTGTATCTTCCATGCTTCCTTTCCCAGATAAGTTCATTTTTGTATCCCTCCTTGTCCATACGTCTGTGAATGGTGTCGGTCACTCCTTTCTCCCTTTGAATGGGCGTTTATAACGTGTATTGCGTCTCTGGAAATGGAACACTTGTCGTCGTTGCACACACAGTCCAGTGATAAAACATCTGCTCCTACATGAAATTAAAAGCCATGCGTTTCCACGGCGACATTCCTTAAGCAATTTCATGCTTCTTTATTAGTCTTTTGCGTCGCATCAGCAGTTAGAGGCAGCTTTCTCTCTTGCTTTTTGGGGCGGCAAATAATGGAGAAAAAAAAACCCAGAATGACCTTGCGGGGGAACTCTTTTCGTTTTTTCGGGGGGGGGTTCTATTAACGTTTTTGTTACATGTACTATCGAATGATTTTAGATTTAATTTTCCTGTAGGAAAAAGAAAAAAGTTTAAAGAAATGCACACATTCATCCACTTGAGATTAGGGTCAAAGTTCAAAGAATTTAGCCCACTCCCGCCCTTTCATTCAGCCCGCCAAACATTTGCATTTTCAAGAATCCGGTCATATTAGTTGCATTAATTTAAGCATTTCTCCATCTATAAATTGGTCATTTGAATGCATACTTTTTTCTTTGTTTGATTTACTGGAAAGTTTTTTTTTGGTCCCGTTATGGGAATTTAAGAAAGTAAATGATTTAGTTTCTTGGGAATTTTCAAAAACTGTACACTATGATGGATATATTGCATTTTTTGACACTTTTTTTTATGACCACGGTCCTCTGCCCGTTTGTCAAAGCCTACCCTGGTCTGAGGTCTTCATCCGTACTGTAACTGTAATTATAGTTGATAATTTGGCCAAACCTGCTCCAGTCAGCTTCCAATTTTCCATACTTTTGTGTCGAGGCTGCATTGCAGTCCAGGAAGTGATTTAGGCAACATCACCTGTAGAGTGAAAAAGGATGAAAAAATAGTGACAAAGTTCTCAAGTCAAATACCCACGTAGGCAAATGTTTCCGCCTCCTTGCTGCTGCCGATTCCCATTCTTCATCCAGGGACTGTGGAGCACTTAACTCGGCGCTGTCATGATTTCTCCAATTATGGGTGACAGCTTCCAATCCACGTGGGAGGCAGATCAACTCAGGAAGTGCCAGGAAGAATGCGAAGCGGAGCCCCCGGCATTAATAATTCAACCGGAGTTACATTCATATGCAGCCTAAGCGCTGCAGTTTGGGCCCCATTAGTGCTAAAGGCGAGCAGACACTCCCTTATAGGACTGACTCCCTTTTAGCTTGATGTTGAGTCGCAGGTGGAAAGCCGGCGTGTTTGGTTTCTACAAGGTGAAATGTTTTCATTTCAAGACTTTGCACCGGGGAAACTGTGGAAACAAACTTTAGGAATGACGAGTGTTTCTTTGAAAAGAGACATGACTCTTCCCCCCCCCCCCCCCCCCACACACACACACACACACACAATTCCAAACAGGTCCCTGGCTGCCACCACTCACAACCGAGCTCAAATCATCTTTCCCCATTTAAGTAAATAGAAATGCTGTTAATCAATTCCAGCAGTCCCACACACACACAAAAAAAAAAACAAAAAAAATGCGGTACTCGAGAACACATTATGACATCATTAAGTAGACTTCGGAAGAGTTAAGCAGTTGGCACACTTGTGCTGTTACACTCCCTGCCCACTTGGGGACAGCAGAAGGGTTAGGATGTCAATCATAACAGGCCGCACAAAAATAAAAATTGGAGAATGTCCGCTATTTTCGTTTAAAATAATGTGAGCGGTAATTCGGTGAAAAAGGGACCTGAAGTTTTTAAAAAAAAAAAAAAAAAAAACTATACCCCTGTCATCAGTTTCCTCAATTGACACGGAATTGGCTGAAAATGTCTGTCAGGACAGGACGGACGAAAAGGTTTCAGGGACTCGTGCTCGAAATTGAACAAAGTCGGCCATTTCGGTCTGGAGCAGCCCGTACGGGTGAAATCGAGGTCGACCGCGATTGGAATGGTACCGATACAGTGGCCGAGCTTAAATGTACGGACTCGCTAAGCGCAGGAGCAAACGACTTTCAAATGTCAGAAATTCGGTATGGGTAAACTGGAGCTGATTTTCGATTACAAGAATTGCACGTAATGGTGAAGGAATACAATATTTCTGGCAAAAACATGAGCTAACTTTTATTTCACACAGATTACTCGGGTTGGGGGAGTCAAGTTTCAAGCAAAGTCACATTTGCCAGTCAGCAGCGGGGTGTGCGCTCCCATGCAAACCTGACGACCCACACGCAAAGCCTGCTCTGCACTTAGGTCGGAGTGAAAAGGGTAAAGAAATTTCATGAGGAAGCAATATATTTCATTGAAGATTATGAGCTGTGGATCAATGGTGGCGGCGAGACACCTGATTCTTAATAACGGGATTTCTTTAAATAGGTATTCAGGAAATCACGAGACATTAGCATTTCAAAGGGAGGGGGTGGTAATTGCTTCCATTGCACTCAGTCAGTATTTTTCTGCCGTAAAAAGGTGACTTTCGTTTCGAGTGTGTTTTTAGGTCTGCAAGCGGACGATATTTTTGAACTTGGAAGTCAGACAGGAGGGAAAAAAAAATGTCAAAGTAGATTCAAAAAAAAAAAAAAAAAGAAAAATCTATTATGGCTGGAAAAACATCTTTCCAACGTAAACGTTTCCATAAATTTGTCAGTCCGGTCATCGTTTCTTGCTTTGTTTGTAATTGCTTCCAAGAGTTTGCTGTTTTTGAAGTAAGTTGACAATGTTCTCGGTAGGGTTGAGGTCAGGGAAGAATGTTTTTCTCTCTTTATAACCGTCGCAGTTGAAGTGTCAAAGGCAGATTTTAACTTTTTTGTTTTTCCTGAATGTCTACAATGATGAGATTGGTGATGTCCTTGGGAATCTGAGCAAAGTAAAGCTACAACACAAATTGGCTTACTTTTCCATTTGTATTTAAATAGAACGTTTTAGTGGCTGGATGATTACACGTTGCCTTTTTTATTTTATTTTATTATTATTTTTTTTTTTTTTGTTAAGGTGCAAAGTTGGTTTGATCATTCCAAGCCTTATTGACTGTTCTTATTGAAGCCGGCGCCACTGGGTAGGAATTCTTTGAGCATGTGCTGCTGCCACACTTGAGATCACAACACACCTTGGAACAAGTCGCGAGCGGCGTCCCGCGACCGCTCCGGGCTGACGGAGGTGCGAAGAAATGTGTATATTTTAAAAAAAAAATAGATATAAAAAGAAGTAGTTATTCAGTGTAATCATACGGACGCAATCCTTCACTTTGCCTCCAACGCGCTGTTCATTAAAGGCAGCCATGTAGGTAATAACCTCCCCGGCGCTTTCACACCACTTCCCCAAATTTGCATTTAGATCGCGAGATGATCCCGAGAAAACTCTCTCATAATGTCCATCCATCCCCGCTCTAATGCGACAGATAGAAATACATAAATGTCCATCCGGGCAATCCACCTGACGGAGGGAAAAGAAGGCCGGCACTGAATCTTTCATGTGCGGCATAAAAGTGGGCATGTATGTGCTTTATTATTCCTCATACATAAACATGATACATTTGGTCACAGGAAGAGCTAAGCTGAGAAATACGAGTGAGTGTGCAAGGAGAAATTGGGGGATATCAAATAAATCAGGACGAATGAAACCTTAGTTAAAATGATTTTTTTTTTTTTTTTTTTTTCCCCTCCGATTCGCACTTTTTGGCCATTTCAGCTCGAACAACAAAAGTCCTCTTTGCCACCTTGAAGTCAAGACCGGGGCAGTTTTGCGCACATCGCGACTGAGATGCAAGCTTCGTATATGCCGGTTTAGCCCGAGTTGTTCACGAGAGTTATGAAGATGCTGTCGCACTCGGGTTTACGATGCATTTTTTTTCCCCCCCCAAATCATTTGCAGGCCAGTTTATTTTCAAGGGTTATGTTGTACGCTAGGTTTGAAATGGTATTGTTTTGAGTTGATACTTCGGGCCATGTCTAGGCTTTCAACTAGTAATAGAATTCTAAACATTTTTTATTTTTTTATTTTATTTTTTTTTTTTTTTTTTTGTTAAGGTGCAAAGTTGGTTTGATCATTCCAAGCCTTATTGACTGTTCTTATTGAAGCCGGCGCCACTGGGTAGGAATTCTTTGAGCATGTGCTGCTGCCACACTTGAGATCACAACACACCTTGGAACAAGTCGCGAGCGGCGTCCCGCGACCGCTCCGGGCTGACGGAGGTGCGAAGAAATGTGTATATTTAAAAAAAAAAAAATAGATATAAAAAGGAGTAGTTATTCAGTGTAATCATACGGACGCAATCCTTCACTTTGCCTCCAACGCGCTGTTCATTAAAGGCAGCCATGTAGGTAATAACCTCCCCGGTGCTTTCACACCACTTCCCCAAATTTGCATTTAGATCGCGAGATGATCCCGAGAAAACTCTCTCATAATGTCCATCCATCCCCGCTCTAATGCGACAGATAGAAATACATAAATGTCCATCCGGGCAATCCACCTGACGGAGGGAAAAGAAGGCCGGCACTGAATCTTTCATGTGCGGCATAAAAGTGGGCATGTATGTGCTTTATTATTCCTCATACACAAACATGATACATTTGGTCACAGGAAGAGCTAAGCTGAGAAATACGAGTGAGTGTGCAAGGAGAAATTGGGGGATATCAAATAAATCAGGACGAATGAAACCTTAGTTAAAATGATTTTTTTTTTTTTTTTTTTTTCCCCTCCGATTCGCACTTTTTGGCCATTTCAGCTCGAACAACAAAAGTCCTCTTTGCCACCTTGAAGTCAAGACCGGGGCAGTTTTGCGCACATCGCGACTGAGATGCAAGCTTCGTATATGCCGGTTTAGCCCGAGTTGTTCACGAGAGTTATGAAGATGCTGTCGCACTCGGGTTTACGATGCATTTTTTTTCCCCCCCCAAATCATTTGCAGGCCAGTTTATTTTCAAGGGTTATGTTGTACGCTAGGTTTGAAATGGTATTGTTTTGAGTTGATACTTCGGGCCATGTCTAGGCTTTCAACTAGTAATAGAATTCTAAACATTTTTGATTTTTTTATTTTATTTTTTTTTTTTTTTTCAGCGAGGTGGACACGTGGCCAGCAGCGAGCTCAGGGAATTAAAAGTATTTAACTGGAAAGGAAAAGCTTTTTGTTGTTGTTGTTTGTCCATGCAAACAAAGTAGCACACAGTAGCGGATGCGGGAAAAAAATGATAAAACTCACCCTCGGAGCAAAGTGCCACCCACTCCCTCCTGCACACCTTTATTCAAGCGCCGCACAGCCTTTCACCTCCTCAGTTTAACCGGAACCTTCCATCTGCTCAGGTTTCGTCGAGTTGAGGGAGCTGCCCCCTTGCTCAGAAAACATTTCCTCTCTGGCTTTTGAATAGAAATCCAAACTCGTAGATATCAGATATTGATCTTTCCAGGAGTACCTCCTTAGCGACGTCGCCGCGACGGAACCGATTCCGTTTGGGCAGCGGTGATTGAAATCGCTCGTTTGCATAGGTTAATTTCAAACGGCACCTCAAATTCGTCTCGAAAGGAATAAATGGCTCATTTGCTTCTCTGCCCGACCGCCGCCCTCATCACTTTTGCGCCCTAACACCGAACGCAGGGCAGGTTACGTGAACGTATCTTCCGATATCTCATTTCTCAAGCCTCCGTTTTCACGCCCGGGCCGAGGCAATCTCTCCCTCCTGCGCGAGATCGCTCGGACGTTTCTTTAATTCACTCCCACTCGTGTACTCGACGGCAAATTGCCTACACAAGCCAGATAATTTGCCTCAAATATACCTGCAGCCATCAGCGGCGGTTTGACGACACGGAGGGCAAGCTCATTTCCATTCAGGCGTGAACATGATGGATACACCCGTCACAGTGATTATCTCTCTTTGAGGGACACGGCGGCGGCATTTCGGCACAATTTCATTTGCGGAATTTTAAACAGAACCCGCGCCGCGCCTGACACGAACGTGTCAGATACGAGCGCATTACATCACACTCGTGGGGCTTTTGATCTCGGCGCCGATGCCAAACGCGCACCCGCTGCCCGCGAGTTTGACGGCTGGGTCGCGGACTCCGGAGAAACCTTTCTTCTCCTTTGTCAGGATTCACCACTTTTGGCTTCGTCTGGGCCATAAAAGATGCAAAGGTTGCAAGAAATGCACGGGTACAAGTCAAAACCTTGCAAATCTATGGAGATGAGGACTTTACGCAGTATATGCAGTGCTGCTTTCCATAAGTTACCTCCCGCACGAGGCGTTGCGAACAGGTATCCCACGGCTGGCGTTTTAGGTCAATTAAACAAATGGCCTTGCTTTTTCAAGTGTTGTAGGTGTGGAGTGTGAGATGCCGGCGGAGAAATACGCTCGCCTTCCCACTGCGGTTTGCAACCGAGCCGCTTTTACACTCACGGGGTAGAGTTCGGCTCCGACTGCAAATGTTTTGACAGTTTAAACGTTGCTCCGGGCATCCACGGCAATCACAGCTTGTCACTTTTGCCCGCCGCACCCCTCCCACGTTCTCTCGGCGCAGTCCCGTTTGGCCGGGGGTGGGCCTGGGCCGCCGTGGTAAACCTGCTGTAAATGGAGCATTCAGAATGCTTTCTTGATAGGGTTGAAGTCTGGGGATGGTGGTGTTGTTTTCCTATTATAGCTATAGCAGCTCGAGCTTGAATTGCAGCATGGGTTCGTGTTTTGGATTTGAATCCCTCGTCTGCATGAGGCAGTGTTCCTTTTTTTTTCCCTTTCTTCCAGTACCAGTGCGAACAGCTTCCCTCTGTAATTTTCCCTTTATCTTACCTCTTAGTGACCCCTTGAGTCTTAATTCTTTTCCCCCCCTCAATCCTTTCTTTATCTACCAAGATATACCAAGATGTTTTGAAAAATTGTGCCGTGAAATCTTGACAGAGGAAGCAGTTCTCGCGACAGACGTCGTGTTTTCTTCAATTTCCACTTCTGTAAGTGGAACATCCCAATGCTACCAAACAGTCCGTAATGATATTCATTTGACTTTTTTTCTCTCCCCCCCCCTTCCTTCTTTTCGCTCTCTCTCAGGCTTTAGAGAAGGTGACACAGCGAGATAAATAAAAAGGAGAAAAAGCATCCTACACCTCCCACTTCCTATTAGACGACTGTGGTCTTTTTAACCCTGGGACATAAGTCAGCAGTTTAGCAGGCAAACATCGTGATGAGCCACCTGCAGCTCCCCCGGCTAATGCTATCATTACTGGCTTGATACGCGCTTTATCACCCGCAACCCAGCACCGACACCATCTGCCCAGACACACAATAACAATCATCCAAAGACAAAGCAGTCCCTGAAGCTCTGTGGCTTTGGAATGAAATCCGATTTTATTAACATGAAAAACATCCACAGTCGTTTGCTGTTTATGGCCTGGTTCTGTTTGGGTTTGTTTACCCGGCAGTGTCCTTCAACAACCCCAATCTCTCGTGCGTCGCGGCCCCTTTCCGATTAAAGTGCCACTTAACCCCATCGGGGTTGCCCGGACAGGAGCGCCGGCTACCTTGCAATCGAAAACGCAGGTGGCCCAGACGCCGGCCTTCATCAGGCGGCTTGATGGAACGGCGGTCCTAGAAATAGACGCGCTTTGGCTCAGGATGGCGCTCCGGTGCCAAGAGAATAGCGGGAGTCCGTTTCATTTTGACGGCCAGGGAAGGGTGATCTTGTCTTCTGGAACATTTGAGTCATAACGTTCTCCTTGAGTTCCACATAAACACGTCATCTGCCTTAATTTGTCCTCGCCCTCCCCTCCATCAAGCAATCAATGATCCTGCATGTATGTTTTCTGTGATGCTCATTTCACATTATCGATTGATGTCAGACAACAGTTCAGTCATTACTCACTCGGCAGTGGCCAACCTTTAGCTGGGCTTTTTTTTTTTTTTTTTTTTCCCTTCACATAAAAAAAAAAATCTCCAATTTAGCCGGTAGAGAAAATAATTGGCGATCAATACGAAGTGATTGGGTGTGTTAATTCAAATGCAAATATCAAGTGTCATGGCTCAGCGGGGGGAACAGAAAAATAACCGCGGTGAAGATGTGATGGTGTAGAAATGTGGAACTGGAAAATGAGATTACCTGGGGCTGAGGTGGCAGAAGTACTCTGTAAAAGTTTTTAATATATAAAACTATAGTTACTCTCTCTAAAATGTGTTTTTCTTAACATTTTGGGGTCTCTGGAACAGATTAATTGGATAGATTATGGGAAATATTGCTTTGGATTTTGCACAATTCAGTTTTAGTAAGACTTTCTGAAATAATTTACTGGAATCAAGAAAAATCGAGGCGCTGCTGTTTTAGTAAAGACTCGTCAGAAAAATTATTCCTGCTGAAAATTCTCCTCAAGAACTGTAACCTTGTATTCGTACTTGCTCATTTCTTCCGACTGACCGGAGGTAATTCTTCACAGAGCCACATTGTCGTCGTCCGCAGACATAAACAAGTGCAGTGAGAACAACTCGAAAGGAGTATGAAGCCAGAGGGCAGCTCTCCTGTCTGAACAGTTCCCAACAAACCTGTGGCCTTTGATTGCAGCCACTGTGACCAAATAGGGGGTTAAAAGCGCCAAAACGCTGTCTATCCATCATCAAGTCTGTTTTCCGCCCAATGAACGGATTCACTATCAATGGCCTCGGGGTTGTTAAAAAAAAAAAAAAAACACACCCAAAGAACAGAAGGTGTGTTTATGATAAGACACTTAAAGGCGCTTCATCCTTTGGTGCTTTACGATGCCGACCCGACTGTCGAGCTCGCCGCATCAAATACAATCCCACTTGAGAGATTGCATCAAGGTCACGAAGGTTGCGGAGGAAAGTTGCCTCGTGGAGGTGTGAATTTTCTCATTGGTTGAAAACGATTGAGATAGAAATCCCGCCTGGAACCGAGGACCCTGAAGGTTTAACTCCTGCGTCCCTCCTTTCCGTGTGTCTACTCTTTGGGGATCTAGCGAGAGATTTGGTGTTTTGTGGCTTGTTTGTTTGTTGTTTGAGTTGAATCATTCGGTGTGACGCTCCTCGGGTTGCAATGCAAAGAAAATTTCCAGTGAATATTTGGTGTACTTCCATTAGAATTTCACAATGTTGTCAATGTTCCACATTTTTAAAAAAAATTATGGGAACAAGGCATATTATGGTGAATAACTGTTAATTGCTCCCATTCCCCCCCCCCCACCCTCCCACTCCACTGAAGGGGAAGCGTATCTGAAGGCCAGCTCCACATCGGAACAATCTTTTTTTTTCTTTTCAATCATTTCTAGGTTCCTGTGTTTTAGAAGCCCGAATACGATCATTTGCTTGAGTAAATGTGGTTGGGTTTGGACTCGGTTCTCGTGGACCCCACGCTCTTTTAAGTTCCATATTAAGCGCGAGCCTTCAATTTATTCCAAATTGCTGCTTTATTCCGAGAAAGTCACGTTGCTTCCCATCGACAGGTCCCAACTTGGCAAAATTTCTGAATTTTGACGACGTTCCGCCCACCTTCAGTTGCCGTCGTGGTCCTTATAGCCACTTCCATGTTTGCCCTCAGCTGTAAAGCCCATGTCGGCACAGTGCGAGACCAAGCCCCGACACTTCATCTCCATAAATGAACCGCATGATTGGCTTCCTAAGCGTGCGAGTTAAAAGTGCGAATTGAGTCGCGGACGGCTAGCTGACAGTACGCGGAGGAACACAAAGGAGTAGCCGGTCATAGGACCGGCTGGTTACGCCGCTACGCCCACGTGCTTCCGTCCAGGGGATTGGGATCAGATACTTCGTTTGAGCAAAGCTACGCCGCATCAAAGACATTCAAATGAAGTAGTCTTCTGATGCAAATTAAGCTCCAGGGGTGTGTGTGTGTGTGTGTGTGTGGTGTGTGTGTGTGTGTGTGTGTGTGTGTGTGTTCACATCTGTGCCGGGGAACATGACAAAGGAGGGTTTTTTAAAAGAAAAGCGAGGTCGTTCCCAACTGGAAGTCCAAAACCAATCTGATATTGAGCCACATAATCGTTCTGTACGTTGTTATTGTAAAAACCTCAGCAGGGAACGGGCTGATTGCGTAAAGCAAGTGCCCAATTGTTGAATTCTTTTCATCTCTCACTCCTCTCATCCAGTACACAAGCAGGTTGTTTCACGTTGACCCAATTTGATCATCTGTTAATTCCAAGAGCGTTCCATATGAAACATTAAGGAAGAATCGGCGACCCGTGGGCAGGGTGGCAATTTTTTGCCTTATTGAGATAAAAGTCGCCTAACGGTCCACAGTCAAGGAAATAACACTTCTGTTTCATTTAGCGCATAAAACAAAGGGCAAAAAAGATGTACCCTCTCCCAAAACTGGAACGGGTATGTTATCAATTCTGTGACGTGCTACATACTAGAGATTGGTTTATTGATGAATTCTTATTCTGGAACGACACTTACGCATTAGCAGTACTGATGGATTAGCATTTTGAAGAGAAACTTGGTTGCATACCGACCTTTCTCCCTTTCTTCTCTTGGAAAATGTGTACTCGAGGCGGCCACGTTGGGTCGCGAAGGAAAGGGAAAGAACTCCGTGCTACCAAATTATGGCTTCAGATTTAAGTATTTGGATATACTGAAGGATATGATGCGCGAAAATCATGACGCTGCCCACGAATGGGTTAAAACGAGGTAGGCCAGCAGTTGGAATTGTAGAGGAAAAGCAAGAGAGGTTTTATTCCTGAAAAGTATTTGCAAACCTCCCACATTTGAGCTGTTTTAATGTCCATAGAGTGGCTCTCTCACATGGACTTAGCATAAAAGTGTTCATTTCATTTCATTTGTCAAGAAAAGCCCCCCCCCAAGACCGACTTCTGTCTGACACAGTTTTGACCAAGACCACGCCCTTTCCTCCGACCGGTTGCCAGTCTGTGTAGGAGACCCGCTTGCAAGTGCCACTCGAGGGAGACTGAGTGTTAAACGGCGGTACCACTCCATCTAGAATCGCCATCCACGCGTTGAGAAACAAGAGTCGAGCCGCGGCAACGGCGAGGCCTGTTGTCTTGACTTCTGCCGGGTGCCAAGTAGAGCCGAGGCGGCGGGCATCAAAGCCGCACGTAAAGCTTTAGACGTCACGGGAGCGGCGGCCGCAAAACCCTGGACATCTTTTTCTACCCAGAATGTTGCTGACGCAGGCCGTTTTGGAGGGCGACAGGAGCCCGACTTTTATTAGGATATAATAACTGTCTTATCCGAGCAAATAGGCTGTTTCATTACGGGGTCCGTTGTCCGCTGGCTCTCCGATACATTATCGCATCTGAGGGAGCCCTTCAGCACGGGCTAATCCACAGAGGTGCTTTCAGAGATCTGCTGAATGCGTGTGGACCAAATACGGCATTTTATTTTTTTTATTTTTTTTTTTTCGCCGCGTTCAAAGCGAAACCAAAATGGGCCCTTAATCGCCAGTGCGCCGCTTATATCGTTTCCCTTCAAATGTTTACTTCCCAAAAGACGGGCAGTCGATGCAGCCCCGTCGCCTTTTGATTGGCACCCGCCCGAGCTAATGGGTTCTAATCCCAGGCCGCTCCGTCACGTCTGACAAGCGTCCGACCGGACCGAAGTCGCCGGCGTGGCGGAACTACCTGGCGCGGCTTTACACCTTCAAAGCCGGGCCGCTATCTTGTTCCCGCAGAGACGATCGGAGGATTTTGAAATACGTGCCGCTAAATCCTCCTTAAATTTCCAACTGGAACTCTGGAGAGGAATTTGGGGTGTTTGAGGGACGCACCTCTGCAGTTTGGACCCGCAGTTAAAGCGGCAAAGGAAGCTAATCTTTTAGTCATTTACACAAACCCTTTTCACTGGCGGCGAGCATCTCCCGGCATGATTAGCAAACGGATTTATTCTTCGACTCACCGGGCTTGGAATTAATATTTAAGTCCCCGCGGTTTCACCGCGTTGTCATTTCCAAGCTGATAAGTGTCTGGGAGAGTTGACGTTCACGTGGCGGTGGCCTGATGGAAGTAATCTCCCCGTGTCCCTCGTTTAGACACCCTGAGACGAACTATTGTAGCCTTTTTAAAGTTCACGATGGCAAACAAGGATTGAATTGACGGTCTTCAACAGTTCCCAGGAGTTTGAGAAGTTAAATCCGTGTTTGCGCTCATGAAGACAGCATCGCTTTTGTTACCATGACGACCTTAGCTGCAGCCGGGGTGCTGCGACAAAGCGAGGGGCGATTTGACGAGTTTTCCCCACACTTTATTGCGACAAGAAACAAATCCGGCGAGTTTTTGTGGTTCCAGTGGGGAGTGACATGAATTAGTGTAGGTTTTCAATTTCATCGGCTTCAAAAAAAAAAAAACGAGTCTAAACCAGTTTGAATCCAAACGGAGGCGTCGGGCGGGCGGCTGTTGTTGAGGTGATTTAAGCGCAATCTCGTACGGTCGTCTGCAACGCCGGGGGCGACTCATAAAGTGCTTTTAAAATAATAAAGACATTTAAAGTGGCTATTAAAATCAATGTCGCCTCGTACTAAAATATGCGCTTTGGGTGCGTGTGTGTGTACGCATCCCAAGTGGAGTGAATGCCTAATTTATGAAAGACCCGAAGAAGTCGTACCGTTTGTAGAATAAACTGGAACGGCCCCGGTCAGAACTGGACATTTTGAATCGCCACGCTTTGCCTGTTCCTTCCGTTTCCGTCCCTCCGAACGCGCACGGAATGAAACGATCCCCCCCCCACCCCCACCCCCACACACACCCTCTGTTTTGTGCTTGCGACAAAACTTGTCACGCTCCCGCCGCAATCGCCGACAACCACGGCTGGAGATAAAGGCGGCGCGCACAAATAAAGGCACAGACTCCACTGGAGCTGCGATTAGCTGTGAGGCGTCTGCCAGCTTTTTTTTTTTTTTTTTTTTTGCAACGCCGGGTTCGGTTGGTCCTGGGAGGGTCCTGAAAAAAAGAAAATCCAAAAAGAATGCGGTTAGCAAATGAGGCCCGTTGTTCTTTTCCGCCTTCGGAAGCGAAACGAATGAAATGTTTGTGAAATGTCTCGGGAAAAACTCGCAGATTGGATCGCGAGTTGAATTTGGAAAAATGGGTCATGTTTGAGACGACAGGAGAACGGTGCACGACCTGAGAGAGCAAATGGAAGAAGAAAGTCAAACGGGGACGAAAACCCTCCCCTGAAGTGTAACTGGTCAGAATCGAGCGCTGGGCCCGTTTCTCTCGGCGGCCGTCGGTGAAAAGTCTTCATTCCCGCCAGCGATTTGTGTATTGAGCCTCGCGTAGGAGCTGAAATTAGAAAGAGGAGGCAGATGATGTCACTCGGCTCGACAAAACGGCACCGGAAGCTGCGGATTTTGGGTGACGCGACTTCGTTAAGTGCGCCGTGTCGGGTACCCGCTGTTGCATCCCGTCCCCACCCGCGGTTTTCGGAGAGCTCCTCTTCTCTTGCCCTTGTTTGTTTTCGCCGGCGTCCCAACCCTCTCGGCCAATCAGCGCAATAGGTTATGGAATGCTTTTTCCTGCGGCATTACTCACAGCCACCAGCCGCCACATGCCATTAGGCTCAGCCCGGGGAGGGGGCGCCGGGCCGGGCGGGGAGGGGTGGCAACGCCTGCCGTAATGCGTGACTGCCATCTAGTGCGCCGCGCACGGAACTGAGGACAAAGTGAAGGTGTTCGGAAAAGGAAGTCGAGCCCACGGGGATGGACGGCAGCTCTGGTGGGCCGCCGGGTTTTACGCCTCGGGACAGTTTCAATCGAGGGGGGGTACATTTTGCCACAAATATGTCCGGTGGTTTATTTTTCAAACAGAATTCATTTAGGATTTAGCCAATTTGATGTCAAATGAGTTTTTAATTGATCAAATAATTTATTGTATTCTTACTTAACAAATTAACATTTTTGGGGTGGGGGGGTGTTATCTGATTAAAAAAAAAAAGTAGTTTGAATGTATATTTAATTATAAATAAATGGTTATTTCAATGTAATACATCATTCTCGTGTTTTCAAGTATTTAAAATTCTGGTTAATGAGCAGACGTTTAACATTGTCCACGTATGGTTTTTTTTTTTAAATAACCAATTATTTTCTGAAATAATGAATAAATACATTTCAATTTGCTTATGTTATGGGGGGGGTCAAGGGTTAGTACAATTACGAAAGAACGTTCGTAGCCCGGACGGATTGAAGTAATGGCGTCCATCGAGTGTTGCCGCTCATTCCGTCTCCATCAAGGGCAATTTATGACTTTTTTCTTATTTCACGCTCGGGCCCGTATCTCCGCTAAACTCCGACGTTGGGCTTGACATTTTGGAAGACACAAGCCAATAAAAGGCTGTGAGGAAGGAGAAAGGTGCACTGTGTCCTATCGCGGCTCTTGTTGAGAAAGGTCTGTAAATGTCATTGTATCAATTACTTTCGTCAATGCGCCGCTTCCAAAGCTCTTCTCCCGTCTTGACATTTGCATTGAAGTCATCATCGCGCTCCATCGACCACTCAAAACAATCGGTTAGGTGAGGTAAATATTTGATTTCTTTGTACTTATTAAGTACAATCTGACCGAGGAGACCCGAAATGGCCTGTAAACGTTATTTGGATCTATCCATTGATTTTTCTCTTGAGCTCGTGGCTTTCAGGATTTGAACCCTGACCGTCTGCTCTGTGAAGCGTAGGCGCTAACCACGATTGCACAACGCGTCCTGTTTCTAAAAAAAAAAAAAAAAAAAAAAAAGTCACGAGATATGATATAATAGCGCCACCGTTGATGTTTGCGTTTTTTTTTTTGTTTTTTTTTTCTCCTCGCTGCCGTCTCGTGCGATGAATCTCCCTCCTCGCTTGTCTCCTGGCGATCGCTTCATCACCTCGGCGCCGTCTTCCCCCTTCCTCCTCCCGCTGTGGCCGATTTATCGCTTTCCTCCGCCCGCGGTGGATGAAGTCGGGCGGCGCCGATTCGTGGGCCACGTCGACATTGCGCTGATGGCGTTGGCGGCTCGCTCGCTCGCTCGCTTGTTGTTCTCCTTTCCCGACTTCTCGTGTCGTTAGCGTTAGCAGCCATTTACGCGTTTGCCGTGATTAAAAGCAGTTGCAAAACCCGCAGGCTTGTTCGGGGCACGACACAGCGGTTGACCACATTAGCTGCCCTCTTCGGGCGATGCAATTATTGGCAACATTTCCTTAATATTCCTTTTTTCAAGTATATTCAAAAATTGGGAAGGTGTATTTGATGGAACTGCAGAGGCTTCAAAAGCAGGCGACAATGAGTCATGGCGAGAATAAATCTGCTGCATTTTCTGGGCAGAAATGTTCCCTAATACGCCTTCTTTACTCGTCGTCGTCAGTCTTCCTTGTTTCGCTTGATGGCGGCCACGTGGAGATAAGGCCCATACTTCTCGGTGTTCTCTCTTCAAAGCCGCGCGATAACGAAATGTCGCCGCATTCCTGTCTACAAATGATTTTTATTTTTTTGAAGACTGCATGCCGAATGTCAGCTGCAAATTAACGCTAGATGTAGCTTGGCTTTCTTTGATATGCCCGTACCTGTTTTTTTACTTTTCTGTTCTGACAGCAAAGTGGCTCTTTTACTGGCAAGACTTAACAAGACGCAACAGGCTCAATCTAAATGTTGCACATGTTTGTCCCGTCTTGGAAGTTTTCCGCAAAGTTCATCGTTTGCTCGACCGAAACTCGCCATTTTCGATTGCTTCAAAAACTCTGAATATGCATTTGAGAGAGAGAGAGAGAGAGAGAGAGAGAAGCTTTCCTTCATCCATATTTATTTTCATTTACGGTATAATTTGAAACATGGGAAACCGGCGTTTGCTCCCTTTGCACGATCCGTTCACGTGACAGAAACTCTCCTGAACGAGCGTTTCTCCGAGCAACCCTGAAAATAACGACGAATTGCAAGCTCAAGGTGGGGCCAGTTTCCCGCATTTGACGTGATTCCGTGTCTTTATGTCAACTCCCGATGTCAACAATGAGGAGTCAATATTGGCAGATAATATCCCGAACAGGCCTTGAATTTTTACCGCAGGTCTTTAAACGGCTGATCGGACGGCTAAACGTATTTGCTCCCGTGTGATCCGCTTTCTGGGATAGCATCAGCCACGTAGGCGTTCGGATGGATTCAAAGGCGACAGCTCCGGTGACAGGCGAGGAGTTAAGCCGGGGGCTGGGGAAAAAAAAAAAAAAAAATACGCCGCCGCTGCAGCACATTCCGCCGCCTTTTGATCAGTTTGTCTCGCAGATGGCAACAGGAGGGATAGCGCTGAGCGGCGCGAGCAGGTGAGAATCTTCCCACTTTCATGTGAAACCTGCGTTTGTGCTTTCGAAAAGCGGTACGCCGGCTCCCTCTAGTGTGCGCTGGCTGGGGAAGTTCTTCGAAATCCGTGTATCTTACGAACGACGACGCGACCAGTTCATAATGTCGTAAATGCGTATGACCTCGTGATTCGCTTCGGTTGAGACGACGTTATTGTTAGTAAAACGTGAACGAGGTACATATATACTGTTTGTCCCCAAATATCCGCAACTTTTAAATCTGTAAATGACGCTAATGTTAGCATGTCAGTCTTTTTTTGTTGTTGTTTTTAGGTAGGACAGCGCATTTTAATTCTCCTTTCAAATGTATTCCGGTTCAATTTTGACTTAACATTTCTTTAAATTGACTCAATAACATCGTTTGTGAGTAATATTTGGGCGTATTATGCGACCGTATGTTGTGGTGGTCCTTGGAGAACAAAGTATTTTTTGAAGGTCATGCTCGGTGTAAAAAGTCAAACCACCACCGGGGAAGACCAATTAGAACAGTTAAAGTGGCGATGATGAGTTCGGCCCGTAAACCGGAGTCCGGTTGGAGTGTGTTAGCTTTTGTGCCGCAGCGTGAGACGGGCAGCCGCTGCTCGCGGTCGCGCGTTCACCGCCAACGCCCGGAGATAATGAAGGAAGCGCAGAAGTGTCACGCGGACGCTCCATGCTGGGCTTCTTTTCTCCTTCCCCTCGGGTCAGAGCGTTGCATTGCTGTGTACGTCGCGGCGGCGGAAGAACACTTTATATCATACGGGGGCGGGGGGGCCCTTGACGAGGAACAGAGAAATCTCGACGATGGAGCAGAAAAGGCTTCCCGCGACCTGCTGTCACTTAAAAAAAAAAAAAAGATAAACAAACATCTACTTTTCTCGTTCGCCTTGCGTAGTCTTTTCATTAGCTGGAGATTGGAACTAATCGAGCTCAGGCTGACTGCGAGTCGACTCAAATTTCCGACCCGCGTGCGAGGAAGACGACCAATCAAACAAAAGCAAATGGCAGCGTGGATCTTTTAGCGTCGAAATAAATTGCCTTGGAAAGGGAAAACAAGAGCAGCTCAGTGAACACGCTCGTGAACGTGCTCCGATGAGGTGAAACTCTCCCTCAAGGGTTCCCTCTGGTGGTACGTCAAAGAATCACTGAATTATCGTCAATGGTCAAAGTGTGTTTATGAATTACTTTAATCCACTACAGGGTTTTTTTTTTATTGTTATTTTTTGGCTCCTTTTATTTAGGAAAGCATTTAGGCATTGCACTGGTTATCACATTTGCGTCACAGTCTGAAGTTCTGGGTTGGAATCTCTGCCACGAATTGCTCATGGATGGGAGTGAAAATGGTCATTGAGTTGGCTCAGTCGCTATACAGCACCGAAACAGTGAATGGGCGAGTTTTTCCATCGCCTAATCGAGGCTGGGTTGAACAAAAAAAAACAAAAAAAATATGCAATGTCTGCTACATTAACTTTTTGCCACATTCGTCTTGCGTGCCGCTCATCAAAGGCTACGAAACAGCCAATTAGAGCATGAAGTTCCATTTCAGAGCCCAATTTAGTTGGAGACGTGATGATTCGAAACTGTGTTCGAGGCAGGGTGCTGGTGATTGATGGAAATTTAATTATGACACCTTGCAAGTTATTAAGCGGCAATCAGGGTGGGCCACTTATATTTAATACTTTTAGCGCATGAGGGATGGGATGAGTGCGAGAGCGCAGAAATCCTTTACACTTAATGGCTTCTTTCGCACCTTGGACGGCATACGGCTTTTAATTCGTCAATAAAGCAAGCGCCCGCAATGGAGGAAAAAAAAAAACGCGACACAGCCGATGTTATTGAATAAGTGCGTTTTCTGCTTTTTGTTGTTAAATGCTCATTTGTGGCGAGAGTGCGCGCTCCATTTGCTTACCCAGACGTGCAGGTTGTTCCTCGGAATGAGTTTAAATTCTCACAAGTGGCAAAGGTAGGCTGCTGCAAATCGGTGTCAAAAATACAATATAGCCACGTATCACGTCGCGTGCTTCGGCGTCTCCCGCAAAGGTGTGTTCGACTGCAGGTAACCATGGCAACAAGTCGCGGAAAAGGGCTCCTTTTGTATCATCACCATGGCACCGGTTAAACAGCGCTTTTTCTTTCCAGGTCCGTCGGCCTTTGTGTCTTCGGCGCCTGCCCGTCTTGTCCGTTTGCCGTTTGTCACGCAAACGGCGAGTGCGTCGCGTTCCCGTTTTTTTTTTTTTTTTCTTCTTTTTTTCCCTCATTGCTGCGGCGACAGGCGGGTGATGGGTAAACGGCGGCGTGTCGTCGCCCCCACCGCTCCACCTCACGCCTGTTCCGTCTTAATTATATGTATCAGTAGCCAGTCGGAGAAATAACCACCGAGCGGTCCTCGCTTGTCAGGAAGCCGACATGTCACGCCTCCTAAATAGCGGCGAGTTTTCAGAGGGCATACAACGCTAAAATCTGGCCATGACATTCTCCCCACCCCGCCCACTCCCCTTTTTTTTTTATTTCTTTTTTGAACCGTCAAACTAAAGAAATTATACGTGCATTTGGAAGCACATTGCCTCTGCTACCTGAATTTTAACATACGACGCAAAACCCAGCACCGGGTATCTGAGCACAAATGGTGCTGCAACACATCTGGACTTGCAGACACATGTAACTATTACTGTATGTAGTGAGAAGCTGAGAAAGAAACTACTCTAAGTCTCCAGTGCAGTACTGTGTATTTGTGGGCAAGGCGCACGTTGCAGTACCAGCGGCACAATATGCATTTAATCACAAACTGTGACAAAATCTCTTTTTTTAATTCCATTGGTATTTACAAACAATTAATATATGTTGGGTTTTTTTTTTTAGGTAGGGCCTGCTCCCCTCCCCAAAGACAATTTGTCTTTGTTTGGATATAGTGATGAACAGAATTTCACTGTATTTTGTCAAAATCAGACACTGGGGAAGCGTTTTCAAATGCTTCTTGTTCACTGCACGTTGTTGAATTTTTGGGAGGCAACAAGTGGCAGAGCTGCTCCCGAATCCTTAAAAGTCTGCTCCCAATTTGTCAGATTGTTCTTTTCCTCCTCCTCCTCCCCCCCCCCCAATTCTCCTTATTTCCCCTTTTCAAATCCTCTGCTTTGTGTCAGCACAATGACCCATTTTCCCCGACAGAGATCATTAAAGTTTCATCTTAAAAAACAGTTGAAGCCGTAATGGAAAGACGAGGATTACGGATGAGGAAGGGTTGGGGGGAGGGGGGGGGCGGCAGCTCCTTTGCACGCAGTCTGCAGAGAAATCCTTGAACTGAAGTCAAGCACCTCCCCTACAGGCTGCGTGTCGTGAAAGGATTTCCATCTCTCACTTGATTTTTGTTTTAATTTTTCTTTGCGTGCGTGTGTGTGTGCGTATGCGCGCCGCTGCTTGAAGGTAGCATAGTTTCAGGGGCAACTCCCGTTGCATCGTTGGAGTGAAAGAAAAGTTTGAATCAACAGCCAGAAGAAAGGTTCTTCTTTGCTCGTTATAGTTTTGATGTAAATACATTTTAAACTATGTAAGTACGTGCAGGTTGTTTTTTTTTTTTTTTTTTTTTTCCTGAGATTGAAGTGCAGGGTTAGCATTCAAACCGTGCATGACGTCACGGTGGTGGGAAAAATTTCCATTTTCGGACTGAAACCTAAATGAACACTCGGAGCCATTTCCTTTGGGTCGGAACCACTTGATGTCTTCGGTCCGTCCGAGCCGCAGAGAGGAGCTTGGGAAAGAGCGACGCTACCTGGGCGGGTGCCTTGAATTAAGCCGTACGTGCGGCGTGGGTGGGCGAGTGTGCCGTGAGGGTCGTTTGTGGTTGGAAAAAAAAATAATAATAATAATTACCTCCCCCCCCCCCCCCCCTTTCTGTCCCCCAGCCACTAGTGAAATAAAATTCCCATTTTGGTGGGCTAATCCACTCTTCGCTGCTCGTTGCCTTCCATCCTGTGTATTGTATTGCGAAATTGTCCAGCCGTCATTTACTTATTGCGATTACCCCCGCACGGATCATAAGCGGATCACGTGGAAAGTGATGACCTCCTCCTCTCGCCTCCCGCCCGGTCATCTTTCTTTTGCGGGCTTCTGAAAGGCGAAAGGGTGCGCGCGAGGGACTTCCCGCGGCGGCTTTTGTATGCATGCACGCTGGGACGCCGCACGCAAACCGCAGAAGGGCTCTTTGTACACGGAGGAGTATTCAACCCTTCGGGCGCCGTTCTATCCACCTAACAGCATTTGTGGTTCTGTCCCTTCACGGATCAATACGTGAGGGCCTGCTGCTTTGAATACCCAACGAGGCTTTGCCGGCATTGTGAACACGGTGGGCCTTTTTTTTTTTTTTTTCCCCCACGACACGCATGAACGCAACGGAGGTTGGGGGCTGGAGGGGCTTTGCGTCTTGCCGAGGTTTTCAAATCCCACAACCCCGACGAGACGGCGCTCGGCGGTGTGACAGTGGAAAAGGTGTGTGAGTTTGGCAGGAGTGTATTTTCCGAGTTGTGGTTCAACATTGTTTTAAAAGGGGTTCTTATACACGGGCGCAAGGGGCCTCGGATGACTCACCAGTTCCTCGTCTGCAGTGTACACCGCGCACCTGACGGGGCTTCGGTGTGTTTCTAGAAAAGCACAAAGTCGACGTCTCCCTTAATTCCGGATTCAAATCTCCCTTTTCGGAGCGACGGCTAGCCTTTGCGGCGACAGGGCGAACAGCTCGTCAAGAGGGCCGCGACGTGGCAGCAAATCCTTATGGCGACCAATCGGCACAAAGAGGTCGCAATCAATCAGCCCGTCGGAGACCTTTGGCATTCGATAAACGTCGGCGGGTTTTTTACGCCGGAATAGCACACGGCAAAGACGCCGCCGCAATTAGGGAGGCCTCCGCCGCATCCGAGCGAGCCCTAAATAGACGAGGAGGCCAGCGCGAGAGGAATAATCGCAGCGGCGGCGGTCATTTTGCGGGAAACGTGGCGCGGCCCCGCGCCAGCCCAAATGCCACCGTTGAAATCCAGCCTTAATTAGGCCGAGGCGGCCGAGGACAGGAAGCTGAGAGGACTAACAATATTAGTTGTTTACAAAAACATCAGCTTCCTTGTTACGCTGAATGCGCGACGGGGTGATAAAAGGTCACGCGAGGGACTCCATTCTAGCCAAGGAGAGGAAAGTTTATCTTGAAAATGGATCCTCCGTCTTTCAGCTCATCCCCCGTTTGCTATTTTCCACCCGGGCTCCACTTAAATGGTCAGTGTCGCTAGTCGGGGAAATGTATGCACATATGAATTATTGATTTTTTTTTTTTTTTTTTTTTTCGACGTGACAGTGCACAGGCTATTAAAGCACGACTGTTGCATTGTGTTCCGTGGGTGGCGGTGATAACGAGCGCCGTGTGTCGCTTTCCGCCAGGTGAGGAAATAACAAACACGTGCCGTCCTTAATGGGGGCCCGCTCAGCACACCCCTGAACATCCTCCCGTACCTCAGACCACCCGCCGACCCCCCACCGCCGCCTCTTATGCTGCAATATGGCAAAAAGCAATTTTTTTGATGTATTTACATTTCATCATGCTTTATTATTTTTGCAAAGATTGATGCAAAATCAAGAAAAACAATCCAAATGTAATTCCCCCCCCCCCCCTTTGGGAAAGTAACACAATTATTTTCAACCGGGTAACTTTTAACTGAATTAAATGTTCACAGTCCAGGTTAGAAATCCGTCTCCCAAGTACATCACAGTTGCACTTTATCTTCTTTTTGAGACGAGAGACGTTTGAGACCCGCCGCTTTCAGGCCACAGAGCGCTTTGGTCCACGTGTTGCCGCATGATGAATGGCGTCCAAGCGCCCTTTGCTCCGTAACCGTCCGCTAATGTCCTCAGCACTCTCCACAATGCGGTGCTTTGTAAATGTCAGTGGCCCCGCGATAGAACCACCGGAACGGATGGTTCTCCATCCATCTCCTCCAGCGTTCTCGTTGTCGAGTCCTCCCCTTTTCCTCACCGTGGCGCGCAAACGTTGTTCTTGCAGCGCCGTGGCCATCTTTCCTTGTCACGTTGGGCAGCTCCTCGTTCCTCTTTCTTCTCTTTGTCCTTTTTTCACTCATTCCCTCGTTTTTAAGACCTTCCACCGACTCTGAACCAGTCGTTTCCTTTGGCTCAACTTTTGTCCATGGTGCGCTGCGTTCCAAATGATTATGCAGATGATACTTTCCCCTCGTTCTGATAGTCAACGAGTGGCCGTAATATTCCATAAATAACATTATCTTCCTTTTGCTTTGTGCGCTCCGATGCATCAGAAGTTCCTTTGTTTCTTTCTTCCGGCGTCGACCTCCCGCTTCCGAGGCAGAGGTGAGCGCATTAGGCGGAGACCCCGCGGCCCGGTTTTCATCTCGCCGCAGTGTCACCGAGACGTCTCGGGGAAGGGGAACGCGTGACTCCGTGAGTCCGAACCACATCAAGGGGAAGCCATGTTTTATTCATGGCCGCAAAGCTCGCCGAATTCTCAACTCTTCTACCTTTCGTTCCTGAGCTCAAGCTTAAGCTTTGACCTCAACGCATTTGGATTTAAGAGTCAAAGCTCCTGCTGGCGTTTTAGGCGCTTTTGTTTTCATAAATTTTCCTTACTAATCAAAGCAATTTACTCTGCCACCTCTCCCTTGCAGTCCTGTTGTTCAACTTCGACCCTCCGTGCTGTACATTTTGGAAAACTGTGCGACATAGTTGGGCAATGTTACGGGGCGGTAACTCCGTGTCCCCTCATGAGCCAAACAAGAAAACGCGAGGTACCATATGTGAGCGCAGTTGTGACCTCTAATAGAAGGAATGCTTGAGAGTTAGCAAGTCAAAATGGCCACAATCAGCTTTACACTTCTCTGGTCTTGCAGTGTACTGCAAAAAATGTAGCACAAAAAAGAAGCAAGTCCTTCAAAATGTGGTAACACTTTTTTTTTTTTAATTGTGCACCGGCTTGTACATTGTATGTTGTTAAAAGCGCATGTTGGAGCCAAAGCCGACTCTCAGGTGAATTCCCCGCTTTCGTAATCACAGCAGCACATTGGGCTGACTGAAATGCTTTCATTGTAACTGCTAAATCACTGCAGGTCTCACCGGCAGGGTGTTGGAGCACAAACACTTGTTTTATTTTTCCTTTTTATTTATTTATTTAATTTGGAGGGGGGGGGGGGGGAGACGGGGGTTACAGCGCACGACCGCTGCCAGTGCCGACTTTGTCCATCCCGGAGGGGGTTAAACGTGGCAGCTATCGACGCGAACAAGGTTGGGCTGTTCGGGAACGTCTCGTCTCAGCGCTCTTTATTACAGCGAGCTGGAAGTGTGTCAACACTTGTGATTTTTTTTTTTTTTATTTTTACTCCTGGCTCCACATCCTACTTTATTTTTGCACTTTTTCCATTTAATGTTGGCTTTTGTTTTATTAATGGAGGTAACATGGGATTTTGGCTGGCGTTTGATCCTAACTTGGTGCTCTTTTAATACAGCCAACTGGATTTTTTGTGTGTGTGTGTGTGTGGTGTGTGTGTGTGTGTGTGT
Organism: Syngnathoides biaculeatus; assembly: GCF_019802595.1. Classification (NCBI taxonomy): domain Eukaryota; kingdom Metazoa; phylum Chordata; class Actinopteri; order Syngnathiformes; family Syngnathidae; genus Syngnathoides; species Syngnathoides biaculeatus. The sequence continues at coordinate 4,747,617 of NC_084660.1, forward strand.
GTGTGACGTTCCCAATTAAATTTGGTTAAATGGTGTGACAGGAAAGTTTCAGCATAGCCAAAATAGTTGTATCTCATTTGAATAAAAATGAACTTTTCCGTCACAGGATTAGAAGCGTTCATGTTCTCTGCCTGCAAGAGAATACGATCACAAATTGGAAGTTAACCTGATACTCTGCCGCCACCGTGTGGCTATGACATGCAAACGCAACGTGTGCCCCCCCCCCCCCCAATGATGCATTCATTCATCACCGGCAGATGTCGCCGCTGCGAATTGATGAGCCATCAACAGGGGGGGGGGCTTCCATCACCATCACTTTATTGATCAAGTGATGGTGCGGCTGCCCTGAGACAAAAAGTGCGTGTCGGGCTGTGGGTTGCCATGGTGATGTTTCCTCCGCGTGAGAGAGGTGATGCAGTGCTTTGCATTCGGATAGCTTGCGTGACGGGGCGACCCGAGTGCACGCGGTGTTCACCGCCAAATTCTGCACTTGGTTCTAGGGACAAATTATTTAAACAAAACAATGGAAAAAGACTTGTGACTTGATTTGTCTTCTATATTGCTGGAAATGTAATAAAACGGTAATAAATGCAATAAGATGTTTACTCTGGCATGAAGGGTCACGGGTGGGCCCCCCGTCTATCCCAGCTGTCTTTGGGGCGAGGGGCGACGTATGCGGCCGACCACTGAACACCACAGGAGAACGTCGTCGATTCGACGCTTTTCTCGTCGTTTCCGGAAGCTGACGCAAAAACAACTCGTGAGCATTGCCATTGCCACTTTGTTTTTTATTTATTATTATTAATTCTTCAACAGTATGCAAATATTCACGCACAAAAATGTTCTCAAAAACACAAGTGTGTCGTCAACATTTTTCCCAACCTTACAGTTCGGACTTTTTCCTTCCTTTGTGCGCTCTTTAGTCCATATCAAATAATCTTAATAATTGCATTGATTCGTCATCCGGTGCCCACACCTCGTAAACCGCATCGAGCACCGCGCCGCCGCTTGGCCCGTCAACGGCACGGAGGTAACGTGTGAGGCGGGAGCTATTTGACGTCATCACACGAGGAGGTCCATATTGCCTTTTTTTTTTCTGGGCTAGTTACGGGAAGCAAATTTAAAGGTGTCTGATACAGACGCACCATCATCACAGCACAGACACACTTCCTGGCAGCCGTGTGTCCTCGACATGAAGAATTATCCGACACCTTGATGGCAATCTGGAGGAAACGGAAAGCCGGGTCGCCTTCGGCGGCGCAGAGAAGGCTCGGTCAATCGAGTAGTACCAGACAACAACTTCAGGAACCTCACACACACACACACACGCTGAAATCGATCAAATCAAAACAGTAGAAAAGTGTGTATATCGGGTGTCAACGTTAAAGTGGCGTCATGCGACCTTTATGGATTTTTCACTTTTTAGATTCCCAAAATATCAGGAAGGAGTGCAACAAATCGTTTTGCCGGATCGGCGTTTATCTCTTCTTTTTTTTTTTTTTTTTTTCCACCACTGTGATGTAACAACGAGCCAGGAGCAGCCCGAATCATAAATCATGTGGCGCGGGGGGGGGGGGTTGAATATTCCCACCTTTTTTTTTTTCTTTTTTTTTTGTCAAGGAGTGTGCCGTTGTGTGCTTGCTTCAGTTGCGGCGTGACGTTTGGCCTTTGGGAAGGCATTTGTGAAAAAATATGGCCGCCAATCTGGGGCGAGCGGACTGAGCTACATTCTGCGGTTTATGGTGAAGAGCTGGTCGAGCTCACAGTGACGTCCTTGTTTGACTTCTTTCTCTGCGAGTTTTATTTTTTTTTCTTAAATAAGCTTTTGATTTTGGAGGTGGAGCGCTTGACTTTCTCTCCGTTGTCACTGGAGTCCTGGGAGGAGGTGCTCAGGAGCTTGTACTCCCGGCCCACGCTCCGACCCTCCGAGTCCAGGGAGGTGAGGGACGGGTAGCGGCCCACGGAGGGCAGAATGCCGGCGGGCAAGGCGCCAAAACTGTACGACTTCTCCAGGATGCCGTTATACGTGGCCCTCCCCGACGGAGATGCGACGGCCCGAGTCTGCGGCGTGGTCCGGGTTAGGTCCGGCGACGGCGAGGTGGACGGCGGGCCCGAGGGGGTGGTGGCCATTGCGGGGGGCAAAGGAGGCGGGGTGGAGTCCCCGCCGGTGCACGTGGGGAACTCCTGGCTCCGGTTGAACGGCAGCATTTCCTCGCAGGAAATCTTGCGGTACGAGCCGTCCAGGGTCACCAAGCAGGGGTTGTGCGGCGGCTTGCGACCCGCTGGGGAGTTCTGAGTGTCCGTGTCGGGGTTGCCCTCCTGGGCGGTGTCCCTAGGAGATGAGGAGCCGGGCAGAAAAAAAAAAAAAAAGTCACAAAGTACGCCCCTCTTTGCTGTCAGAGGTTCTCAAACCGGGGTACGCCGCAAGCCCTTGCCCTGGGTCCGCGATATAATTTCTAGTAAGTAATCAGCTAGGTCGTATTATTAGAAATTGGGGACTGGCAAGCAGACAAACCAAAGACTCCATCCTTACTCGACATGGGGGTCAATTCGAACACGGTATGACATTCAAGAACCGTAATTCGTATCCGTCATTCGCTCACTTTGTGCTTGGGCCTCGATGAATGATTTTTGTTGCCCTACGGTTAGTGACGATCATTAAGTATTGAATTTAATTCAATTGGAGCAGGTATCAATAATTTGCATCGCATTTATTGGAAACGTCTCCCCGCGAAAAGGTCCTCGGGGCCCAAAAAGTTTGCCCTCTGCTGTAAATGTGAGAAAATTCTTCTCCAAAGGTGTACGTACCCCTTCCGGTCCGAGCCGAACGTGACAAATTCGTCGTCCGCCTCGAGGTGAAAGGAGATGGGCGAGCCGGCCACGGACAACAGGTCGGGGTCCGGGGACATCGCGGAGGACGAGCACATGAGGCTCCGGCGGGAGCGGCACGCGCTGCTGTTGCGCGTCAGCGGGGGCCGCATCAAGTTTGCTTAAAAAAAAAAAAAAAAAAAAAGGATGGCGTATCGGACACATTAAAGTCGTATGTATGGGATGAAACTTAAAACTACCGGGATAGTGATGCTAGTAGCTTTGGCTTAGCCCATCTATGGCATTTTATTTTTAGCATTAAGCTACCACACTTTTGGAAAGCAAAGTATTGTAGTTTGGTTCATCAACAGCTTGGAGCAAGCACGCTTGACCTCTTTTTGAAGTAGTGTTCCCAACGGCGGAATTTACATCATCCACGTACGGCTATGGCTAACTCCTGTGGCCGCCACATCCCACAATGCGACTTTCCCCCCCAAAGCGTTGGCAATGTACTTATTCCCGATGCCCGCCCGCCCACCTGTGAATTGGGGAGCGATAGGAGGCGTGTCCTCGTCCAGGTCGTCCACGCCGCCGGCGATTGGGTACGGCGGGACGGAGACGCGCGGCATCACCACCCAGCTGTGGTCAGAGTAGAGGCTGGCCGTCAGACTCGGCAGCCCCGAGTTGTTGACCACGGGGAAGCCGCAGAGCCTTTCGATCTGCTGCCAGCGGTGCAAGCGCTCCCTCAGGCACGCCGTCACCTCTGACAAGGATTTCCTCAAGACAAAAAAAAAAAAAAAAACAACAGCTTGCCAAGGAACTATTGAAGTGAATTGAGGAGCTTCGTTTTGACAAGGGGAGACATTTGGTGCCATCTTGTGGCACACATAGGCCTATACTAACACTTTTAGTCTCAATTGCTTGCAGATTAGTTTGTGCCTCCAAGCTGCAAATATTCTGACTTCACTTTCCCCACAACTCGACACGGGAACATTTAAAACTAATTTTTGTGCGTTCTAAAACATTTACTCATATGTACTTTATTTTGACGTGGAAGGATGTTGGTGTACTGGAGTACGCGCAGTTGATTTTGGAAGATTTTTTTCTTTTTTTTTTTTTCGCAGACTTACTTTGCCTCGAGTATCTTGTGGTCCACCTCATCCAGCGAGGAACTGTGTGCGACGTGGAGAGTTCCAAACACAGAACTTCTCTTCTTTTTGATTTTCTCCGCCTGCAGTCCGAAATCGAAAGATTTGGAAACGGTAGTCAAGGAAGAAAAAGAAAACTCCGGTTACCTCGTCCTTGGCGACGCAGAGTTGTAGCTCAGCGCTCTGCTTCTTGATGTTGTAGTACTGAACTTCCACCTCGTGCGTGAGCTGGAGCCACTTCTGCAGAGCTTCGGGCAGCGAGCGCTCAGACTGAATCTCCTTCTCGGCTCGCTTGAGGGCCTTTCGGACCTACGCGGCACGTACGGATTTGGGTTAAGGAAGGTGCCCCAAGAGTCTGTCGGTGGCCTGGTGTCGGGCTTCACCTGCACAAGCTCCTCTTCTGCGTATTTGAGGCGACTGAGCTCGCATTCGGCGCCCTCTCGTAGGTCCCGAAGTCGATGGGCCTCCTTCTTGGCTCCGGTGATCTCGTCCCTCATCTTCTGCTCCAGATTCTGCTTCTCCACAATGACTGTCCGGTTTTCTTCCTGAGCCTTTTCCAAACTGAGCAGAAGGATCCCCGTTAGAATATCTGCAACGCTTTCAAGCCACCGTGATGTTTGGGGCTGTCTTTGTCTTTTCTCTCGCTTACCGACTTTGCAGGTCGAGGAGGCTTTGCTCGGCGTTCTGCAGGCTCTCCAGATCCTTCATCATCTGGGAGACGTGCACCTTGCTGGACTTGTTCTGCGCGTAGGCAAACCAGCAGCCGCCCACGCCGATCACGATGGAGATCGTGAGGACGAAGTCTTTCGTCCAGTTGTGTTGCGGACCTGAGGGAAAGAGTGCTGCACGTCGGAAGCATTTGCCAGGCCACGTCCGGCAAAGTCCACGCAAGGCGCGTACTTACGCAGCGGGGGGCCGAAAAGGACCGCGTCGAGAGCCTTCAGGTTGAGTTTTTGTTTGTGTCGCTGGTCTGACACTTTGAGCTGCACGGACAGGAACGACGGCTCGTTTGCGGCGATGCTGCGACGGTCACCGGCAGAAAAAGTTCCGTCAGTCGGCCGATGTGACACCAAAGCTTTCAACATCCCCGCTCAGGACGACAAGACAGACGTGTTCATATTTCATATTTCTCGGTTCAAGACTGGCCTATTTCAGGCCGCAGCGAAATCTGCAAGGCCCGCGTCCATCCCTCTGTGCTGCCTTTTCGCAAACACGGTCTTAGTAAGACAAAGTCGCGTTCTTGCACAGCAAACGCAAGAGATTTGGCGGCAAAAGCGAAAGGGACTACCAACCGTGGGAGCGTGTTGCCGGTGACGTGGAAATCCCGGAAGTTTTTTTCATACTGGGGCAGCTCCACCGACTCCTTCAACCACTGTACCGTGTCTTCCACCGTCCAGTTGTGGACTGACGGGACGGACACACACAAAAAGTCACACGACTACGATCGTGTGTATGATCGCGGTTGTGAAAACTACAAAGAGTTTCCATGTTTACAGCCTTCTCCGATTGCGTGTGTGTGTGTGCATTGTGAGAGGAAAATTTGATATTTGCCTTCTGAGGTCTTCCAGCCCTTCCAAAGCTCCTCCACGGTGATGTGTTGGTCCTCGCGGTGCAGGTTGCTGTGCTTGTTGGTCTGATGCTGCTTCATGTCTTCTATTATAAACTGAGGAAAAAAGACATGTCACATTCAGCGCGGGGGGGGGGGGGGTGTCGTTTCACGTTTATCCTCCGTTATTGTATGTGTACGTGTGTGACAATACTACAGACGTGTGTGGCCGATTGTTCTCTCTCGCAGGCACTCACACACACACACACTTTTATTCCTCGTCTTTTTTTTTTTTTCTTCCCTTTTAGGGACTCTGAAAAGCGAGCGAGAGCTCCACTTCCACCCGCGTTTGTGTTCACTCTCCGACTTGACGGCTGAGCACTTCACGGTCGTCAAGAGAAGTCTCAGCCACAAAAAGGGGGAAAAAAAAAAAAAAAAAAAGAAATGCCGGGATATATCTTTTGCCCTTAATTGTAGCATTGCAGGAAGGAAAGTGTTTAACTAAATGTTAATGTCTCTGCGCAAGACCAGCAGCTCTGTATCTGGCTATCCTTGAATGCCATCCTTGGGTTTGCCAATCGTGGGACGACCTAACCCTCAGGTGTGGCACGAACGCGTATTTAACTAGCTGGTGCAAATAATTCCCTCGTGGCTTCGGGCGACCTCGCCAAGATGACAAAATGCCAGCAAACGTGAACAGCACACAAAAGTCTCATCGCAAAGAAAACCGGCTGGATGGGACGAGTAGCCACATTACACTAAATACGTGTCACAATTCCGAGACTATAAATAATCATCAAGAGGTTGCGGTTGGTGTTGCTTCAGGCTGATGAGACAGGCGCTAACAGTTTGATCAAAGCTTCGGGGTGGCCAAATGGGCCTTTGGGGAGTTTGCTTTGCGAGTCTGCAAATAAACTCAAATTGAAATGCGTGCAGCGCGGCGGTGAAATGTTGCGAAATGAGCTAAAACGTTGAATTCCTGAGTACCTGGACCAGTCAACATCGACTTCGCAAAGATGCGATGGGGCCGGGCTCCTTAAAAGCACGTCCGATACTTATACGCCGGAGGCCAACGTGGGGACTGCGACCTCTCGGATGTCAGCCATACCGCTAGCCCAAAAAAAACCGCAAATGAAAAGCAAAGCATTTGCATTGCGAACGCAACCTTTCGGTTGATGGTTCTGCGTGCCGCACCGCACAAGCCTATAATATCGTTTAACAAAAGAGCTTTGCCTGATAAACACTTGGGCCTAGTACGCAACTGTATTACTGTCGTAGCCCGTGCAGTCGCGGAGAAAGATCGGATTCAGCTTGGCGTCCTCGCCAGCGCCGGCACCGACGCACTCTCCTGATTCCGCGAGGGTCCTTGCGAGCCTCACCTCCACGCTCTCGTTGACCTCGATGCCGCCGTCGTTGTCGTCGTCCAGCTCTTTGTGGATGTGGCGCAAGGCCACCAGGCTGAAGCGGTCGGCGTCGCCCGCGCACGGGGGGACGACCAGGAGGCACGGATCTAGACGGGGAGAAACCGGTAGCTCAGGTCGGTCCTTCCCGAGTTAGGAAGCCAACAATTATTTACAGTGCTATCCGTTCTTATCAGTTTGCCAGCTGAGAAGAAAAAACTTTTGGAATACCTGTTGCAGGAGAACGTATTTGAAGAGTTTTTGTTTCCCAGAACAATCCGCATAACACCTCGATTGAATCGGCGATATTACGGCGTCATAATTGAACCGCAAATTTTACATGTACCGTACAGTGCGCAACATGGAGCTGCTTTTGAGCGTGAAGACGGCGTACCTTGCAGAGGAGCGTTCAACTGTAACAGGGTCAAACAGAACCGCAAAACCTCGGTTGTCCGAAGAGGAGCCCGCCTTAAAGTCAGTCCGTCATAGGAAGCACATTTTTCAAACATGTCAAAAAGCGGCACCGCGCCGACGGACTTCATCCTCGGAATCCTTTACTCGGGGAGTGCGCGCACCTCGTTCAGCCGTCACGTTTGTCCTAAGACCTTGCGTAACGTAGGGATTCACGCGCTTCCATTTGCGTAAGGGGACATTCATTTGCCTTCAGGCCTCTCCTTCGTCACCGTTTTGTGTCAATATTATATTGTCGGGCATCTCCCCCCCCCCCCCCCAGTCAACCGTTTGGTGAGACATGCCAGGTTCACTTTGCGCACACAAGGAGACACATGGATTGTTTTCAGTTTCAAAAGTCAAGATAGAGACCACACATTTTTTGAGGGGGTTTGTACAATGAGCCCAGGGCACCCGAGCGCCATATACGTTTATCCCATCAACACCGCAATAGATGAAATCCATGAAATAGCGAGCACATTTGTATTCGTGCGTGTTTGAAAGCGCGACGAACCTCCCCAGATCCTTCATCTTCCCCACAGTCCTATGAACCTCAGGCCAATATCGGCCTCTGGTGTTGACCAAAATTAAGGGCACAAGTGGCCAAGTTTGCACGAGGCTGGCATCAATGGAGCTAAAACGGATGATACCGAAACCGACAAAATAGTTTGCCCGACAGTAGCAGGGGCTGTTACACAATGAGGCTCCTTCACATGATATCGGGCCGCCTGCACTAAATGTTAGCGTTACATAATGTTTAATGCTGGATTTGCTTTGCTAGCCAGACAGGGACACAAGCTTTGGGGGTCGGTTACACACACTGGGACGAAGCCACATCCCAGTTACTGTTTGTCAGGACATGAAGTTAGTCCAGGTTTAATGATACCCAAATAGTTGGGTCGAATGTCAGAAAAGTGCCGCATCCATGACTGACTCCGACTCTCCTCGCCAGACTCTGGACAATTTTGTCGTTTCCACGCCGCGATGACCAACGAAGGCTCGTTGGCCCTGTAACGGTAGGGAGTGGTTCGCTCGGGTGCCCCAGATCTGCCGTAATTCTTGAATCCTTTCTGTCCAAAGAATGGTGGACCTTTTCATAGAGACACCTGCAAAATCTTTTCAAATGTAGAATGGGGAACAAAAAAAAAAAATTTTACTTATTTTACAATCTTCACAACTGTTATTTTGTATCGCTGCCCTAGTTCTGTTCTGCCCGCACGCCAAACTCTTCCTTAAGTAGCTTCTGAATCTTAAGAATAAAGATAATCCCGAGATATTAAAAAAAAAAAAAAAAAAGTGACAGTGTTCAGTCACGACGGCGACAGCACGAGCCTTCCCAGGTGTCCTCTCTCTTTTGTGTGCTGTGGGACGGTTTGTGAGGAACTATTTGACAGGAAGCCACTGCGAGTGAGTCCTTAACATTCCGGGAGGGGGAGGCCGGCCGCTTGTGCAAAAATCAAAACAAAATTGGAAAGCACTGGGTTATTTTTAACATGCCAGCCTCCTTTTTGTCAGGATGTAAGAGCTCAACAATGGCAGAGGTCTCCCTCGCTTACACACAAGCAGATGTTCAGCCCGCAACAGCAGTCGGCAGTAATTCACTTGGCGAGCCGTCACAAAAGTGATTCAAAAGAATCCGGGAACAAAAGTGCTGTCAGCCTCCTTGTAAGACATTTCAATTTGAAGGTTGCTTCTGTTGGTTTTTCCTTTATTTTAATTTTTTTTTTTTTTCTCCACAAAATACAGCGTCTCGCTGAGGTTTTAGCTATCAAACGCTCAAGGTGATCAGTCCCGAGCCAAAAACTTTGGGTCCAGCAAATGCACAGAGGTTCATAAAATTAGTTTTGAGCGTTCCTTCTTCCCGTCGCACTACTGACAGTGTTTTTCTTTGAAGGTGAAGTATTCCAGGACGAGCGAGGGAGTATGTCAGATACTCGACGAAAAGAAGCTGACCGGAAGAAGGCGTTTGCGTGTTTACCTTTGTTGCGTTGACTGGTTGCGAAAAAACCCAACTCCACTCGAGATCAAGTGGAAACCGAAGCTTGTCTCAACGCAAAGCTGACGCGACGTGTCATTTCCACGTGGATTCGACCAGGAAAGCATTGGGTGGCGCTTTCCCTCTGGGACCTATGAGTGCCGAGAACCTCCGTTATATCATCACTTAATCCTTTCTTGGCCCTTTTCGAAGGGGAAAAATGAAAAGGGAGAGGGGGGTTTAACTTGAGGGTTAGGTCTTAGCCAAAAACTTCCAGAAAAGGAGACACAGGGTTCTGCGGAACATTTGAATAAGCCCCCCACAATTTGGCTTTGAGTTACAGGACGGACGGCGTGGCAAGACTGCATGTAGGTGGCTAGGGTTAGGGTTAGGGTTGAGAGTAAATGAATAAAGAAAGAACTGAAATTGTGCCAAGTAAAGGGAGACTTCATTAGATTGGACTTGTTCATATACAAATCCAGTTGGATCACATTGTCGGAATAGCGCAGTGAGCCGAGGCGTGAAGTCGCCGGGAACACCAAGAACAGTCGGCTTCTTTGTTCGGATGCTTTTTTTGCAATTTGACCACCAGTGAATGAATGCGTGTGAGCACAACTGACGACAACTTGGGACGGGGATCTCCGCCAACCAGTAGTCGAGTTTATCGAGCGCACGTGGGATCGGTCGAGTCCAGTCTTTCTGGGGAAACTTTAGAAACCCTTTTCCCGTTCATTCTATTGGCCCAGTTGCTGTAAAAGAGTGCATTCATGTCCGTACAGTGGTCCATTTTGGAAAAGTTCAAAGGGAGAGCCCGCAATGAAAATGGAGAGGCAAAGATGGAACCATCAGGACTCTTCTCACCATAGCAACTTAGATCCAGAACACAGATGGGAGTTGAGCTGTAGCAGAGTCCCCTTACAAATACTGAGATGGTCACCGTCAAACATAGACTGCCAGGGCCGGCTTTCAGCTCTGCGCTTGTTGACCTGCTTTGCTCGGAGCACGGGTCAGATCATTAACAGTGACTCACGGCATGCAGAAGAAATCCAACACCTTCCACCCCCCGTCGCGAGGCCGGCACAACCGGAAAGTCCCTGACGCACTGGAGCCGACTGAACCTTCGCACAAAGTATCTGAGGCTAGGTTGGAAGTGACATTACGCACGAGACCGGAAGTTCCACGCAAGAAGAGAGCAGCCACGAGGACAGCCTCAGGTGTCCGTGAAGGGCGCAGCTTGGGATTCTTCCCGTCTTAGGGTGACGGGTCTCGACAATCCCACACACCACAGGGCAAGAGCTGATTGAGGGAGCCGACGAACAGGTGGCATTACAAAGTCGTATTTCATAAATGACAACGACAAATGCGGAATTGGTATTGTGAGATATCGCCGTCCATGCGTTTTCTCTCCATCTTACTACGCAGTTCGGCTTTCCATACTGCCCACGAAGATTGTCTCCTTTTCAGAGAGCGCATCCCACGTATAATTTACCCGAAGAATAAACTTTCTTTTCTTGGAATGTACTTGACGGTTTTGGACTGACGGTGTAGGTCACTTCCACCGCCAAGGGCTCAGGCAGCCAAGTGCCCGAGCCCTTGGCCAACTGGAGATAAACACCTTTCACGTGTGGGCGACAACAGGGTGCTGCGCTACTGCGTCGAGGCGCTGCCGCGTTGAGACGCCGAGCAGCCCGATAGCGCCACACTGATGTTGGCCGTTGTCGTCCACTCTCTGTGACTTACTATCATCTCCCCGAAACCTGAGAACAACAGAATTACCGCGTGGGAAGTCGGCATTAGTCAGCAGCCCGGTGGAAAAGAAGTAGGGAAAACTTCAGCAGTAACTTTTATAAATACTCTCCAAGGGGTGCGCTTTGGGGCCTCGTTAGCTCGAATTAAATCTGGAGCCCGAGGACTGGAGTGGCAGCTGTCCACCTTCGGCGGGGACGCAGAACAGACGAGTCGGCAACCTCAGTTGTACCGAGCACGACGTTGACCGTCGCAGCAACCAATTAGAAAACATTTGCGCACTTTATGACGGCGTGACATCTCAATATGACGAGTAATTAAGACTACGCTCGTGCCGAGACGAGGGCAATGTCGACCTCACGGAAACACCTGACTGGCTTATCGCTGCTGGGTCCCGAAATCGCAGTGCAGAAACCAGAAGTAGCTGAAGTACTCACACGCTGTGTTTAAGTGGAAGTACAGAATACTCGTGTAATAACCGACTCCGGTAAAAGTAGAAGTACCGCAATATTTCAGTCGAGGTCAAAACAAAGTGCAGACAGTACGGAAATAATTAACAGCGTAAATTGTACAGCTATGCTTTCCCCCCCAAAAATGTAGCGCTTAAAAGGTTGTCAGAAAAATCTGCCTGAGGAAAATATTTGTACTTGACTTCCCACCTCGAACAGGAACCGTAGGTTAAACAGCATGCGACGACATTCAGCATGTAGGAAGTACTCCTTTATAAGTTAGCAATCTTATCACAGGCAAACAACATCCTGCAGGCTGATGACAGTTTTTCAGAAGTGCATTCGGCCCAAAGCCGCCGGGATGGGCTTTGTTTCGGTCAAATCGGCTAAACACACAAGACCATTAAAACTGGAGGAGACCACGTTCGTGTTGCCACTAAACAGGGGGCACAGGGAAGATTGTTGCTTCTTTACCGAAGACCAATCAATCCCACGGCCAAAAACGCATCATTCTTGAGTGCCACCGCAAGACAACATTTTAATGTTGGGGAACCAAAACGACGTCCGCCGGGGGCGCACGAGGACTCGCTTTCTCCTCTCCAGCTGCGCAAGGCGAGCTGACGCAATGAGAGGCCTGGCGGGGAGGCCGGGCACCGATCAGCACTTTGCCCGTCTCACACCGGGAGAAGAACCAATCCTTGCCGGTCTCTCCAGGAATTTGCATTAGCAACAATTCACGTCAATTCAACCAGCGCGAGATCAGGCGCATGGCCATTGTGCGGCTCCGTGCGCCGTCCACCGGAACTCGTCTTGAGTTGTTGAACCCCAGAAAACTGTTGAGAACCGAGCCGCAATGACGTGACTCGTTTTTGGGAGAGGATCAAGAATATACATATGTGAGCAGTGTTGTTTGAAATGCGTCTAAAGGTTTAGCATAAATGCAACCAAAATGCTGCGTTCGTGATCCCCCGTCTATGGTGTTTTGCATTGTGAGGAAACGGACTTCAGTGGTGCCGCAGCATATTCAAACGCGCCCATCGTTCTGTTGAGGAAAAAATGATTTACTAAAGCATTTTTTTGGGCGTCTGAGATCCAGGAGGGACTGCTCGACACCGTCAAAGGGTTGGGCGTCCGGTTTCTCCGGTTTTCACGTCTTCAGTCTCTTGTCAATGTTAGATGTTCAACACTTCAACATTAGCATTTTAAATGTCAGCTACAGTTCGCGGGACGCTGTACTTCCAATATTTGCGTCACACCCATTTTGACGTGACTTGACGAAGCCCGCGGGGTGTCCTTCCCCCTCGGGTGGACCCTTTCCAGGAGGTGTCGTAAATGATTGTCAGTTTGCCGTGTGGTCCAGCAGACTTGGGCTCAGTGAATACTGTCCGCCGCCATGTCCTCGGATTCCTTCACGTGTGTCAAAGTGTCAGTCCCCTGGCAGCGATCTCGTGTGGCCGTTTTCCAGCTGACACAGATAATAAACGCTTGAAGGCGAGCCAACACGTCTCTTCTTACCCATTTGTGTCATAATTAATCCGAACTACCGAGTCAGAAAGTTCCATTCCGAATGCTTACGTGAGGAGTCTAGCTCGAGTTACCTTCTGGTTACAAAAACATCCAAATTCTTTTGCCCTCGTCTTTTTTATCAAGGGATTTGTTTGGAAACATTTGTACACGTGTAATTTGAGGTGATTTGTATTGTTCTTTGATTGTATCTAAGTGACAACCCGGTTTTTGTATCTACAATGATCTGCAGGTGTCGAGGCTAGTTTTGGGGTACATAGCGATTGTGGCGGGGGGAATCCTGAACCCTTGAAAGCCAGGAGGGTATTCACTGGCATTCCCTATGACGACCATTTTGGTTAGCAGGGACAAAGCCGGTATGGGGGGGGGGGGGGGGGCGTCTTAGTCCACATGCTTACCTGGGGTGGCCCCATCTTTAGTATCCGCCGAGTTGGAGCCCAGCAGCGCGGAGATTAGCAGTCCACGCAGCAGCACGATCAGCACCGCGGGGATGGCACACATCGTGGATGCGTAGGTGGGAGAAGATCAGACGGCGGGTTCGGGTGTCCGGATCATGGGCCGACCCAGTCTATTCTGAAGCTATTTACTTGCACACGGTGGTTCTGGAGCACACATTTGGAGGTTCCAAAACGTCCCGCGCTTGAAACTAAGACCCTTCACGTGTACTTTGAGAGGGGGTGCGCGCTACAGGCTCCCCCATGATATTAACTGTCAACAATATCACGCATCTCATCGTGTATGGAAAGAGGAAGGGGGGGGGTGCAGCCTGGATGCAGGAATAACCAAACCCTGTTCAAAAAAAAAAAAATGTCCGATCCGTGGAATCAAGTGTCAAATTCCCACGGCAGGCTGCGCGAGTTGTTGCCAAGTAGTGTCTCACTTCCACGTACAGTAAGATGAAGTGTAAACACGGAGATGGTCGGCGCCCTCGTCCCCAGAAAAGCCGCCCGTTTAAAAAAAAAATCCAATAATAATAATGATGAGATTTTTTTTAAAAATGGCAATGACAAAAACTACTTCCTCCTCCAGGTCTGAAGGAACCACGTAGGAGCTGCAGCTTCCTATTTGCGTCGTGGGTCCGCTTCGAGAGGTCCGGTGCGACGAGTGGATCCGCATGCCATCATCGCCGCCAGTTCGCCGGCGGACGCGCGCACGCTCGTGGGAGGGCGCGCGCGTCGACCAGGGGCGGAAGTCCCAGCAAGTGAGTGAGGAAAAGGGAGAGGGGGCGTGGGGAGGGAGAGGGAGGGGTGTGGAACAATTGTGCGTGGATCCGTCCGAAGCTGCGTCACTGGCCCACTCGCGCGCGGCTCGGATGCTTCGGAGGTCAGGCAGTCGCCGTCGTTTCCTCTTCCGATTGGCTGCGGCGTCCCAACATGGCACGACGCCATTGGCTGACGGCGGGGTAGCGGGGCGGAGCTTGCGCCGACGCGATCACGGTGCGCAAAAACGCAATCAAATCCGAACGGGGTGAAAACAACTGCGGTGAATAAATATGTCGCAAATGTGGGGAAAGAGTGAATAAATCAAACGGTACATGCAATTAGGAAAAAATGTGGACGTGCAAATACTTTGTTGTGTCATGAGATGCACTTTAATGAACATCCAGCAGAGGGTGCCTTTCTTTCTTTTTGCAACTCCTTCAACCAGCAAATTACCACCACTTGAAAATATACCAAGACAGTGGAAGTGAAAAAAAAATATTCATATTCTTTATCATTTTTGTCGAAGATCTTCCTGCGTGTTCGTTTTGACATCCTCAGATATGATAAGATTCTAGCCCGTCAATAAAAATCTACGTTGATGGATGAAATTCTTTCTTTCACGGATCTAAATATTGAGTTCCAATTTTGACAAGTCAAAAATAATCCATAAAGAAATGATCAACATGTCTTTAAAAAAAAAAGGACATGTTGTTAAGAATTCAAAATACACTGATGTTCAGTGATAGAGAGAATTTTTAAAATACAAAATAAAAATCCAAGGCAGCACGGTGGATCATCGTTGGCCTCACAGTTCTGAGAACTGGCGTGCAAATCCAGGCACCACCTGTGTGGCTTTTCTCCGGGTGAGAATTCCCGTTTCCTCCCGCGTCCCAAAATATGTAACTTTAATCGGACACTCTAAATTACCCGTAGGTGCGATTGTGAGTGGCGACCAGTTCAGGGTGTACCCCGCCTCCTGCACGATGACAGCTGCGATAGGCTCTGGCACTCCCCTGCGACCCTTGTGAGGATAAGTGGCAAAGAAAATGGGTGGATGGATGAAAATTCATGAACCAAAAAGTTTTTGGTAATTTATTTTATTTTTTTTTAAGGGACTCGCGTCCAATTTTACGGATCTATGTCCATAACGGGGGCGCTCGCAGGAGGACGTGCGTCATTTCAATAACTTCCGGTTGACAATGCAGCGCGGTTGTTTCTTCCAATTGGCTTTTATGGCGTCCTGGTTGTAATGAATACTCATGACAAAGGAGGCCTAAATTTGTTAGACTTTCAAACATTATATAATACTTTTAAAATTAATTGGCTGAAGCACTTCATTAAAGACCCCTCCTCAATTTGGAATTTCATACCAAATTTTGTCTTCTCTAAAGTCGGTGGCCTACATTTTCTTTTACTGTGCAATTACAAGATTGAAAAAATCCCATTGAAATGATCAAACTTTCACAAACAGATGCTTCTCTCATGGTCTTTAATATATAAACATAACTTCTCTCCGCACAGATATTACATATGGAATAACAAAGACATAACATACGGAAACAAATCCTTATTTTACCCTGCCTGGTTTTCTCATAATATACGACTGGTTCACCAGCTGTTTGATTCCGATGGCTTGCTGTTTACTTATGAAGAATTTATTTCAAAACACAATGTGTTAATCCCTACGGACGAATTTAAGATAATCATTAATGCAATTCCTGCTGGTGTCTCTTTGCTATTTAGAAGCCCAGCGGACCAAATACCAGCTCCTTTGCATCTTGATCCATCTAAAAGCGAAGTAGGCAGGATTTGTTTCTCGAGAACACGTAAAAACAATCGTTCCATACGTGCTTTATTTCAACGGGACATAGTGTCTCTTCCTCACATAACATCTTATTGGAATCAATTATTACATAATCTTGACTGGAAAAGAATCTGGATCTTACCAACTAGATATATGATTAACAACAAAATAAAAGAAGTATCTTTTAAGTTAATTCATCAAATTTATCCTTCCAAAATATTTATTTTACAGCGTTTTAAAAAACAAATTGATAGTGATTGCTCTTTCTCTTCAAACTGCCCTGAAGAAAATGTTTCACTCATTTTGGTCTTGCCCTGTCTCCAATAATTTCTGGAAAGATGTTTGTATTTTTATTTCTACTTTTATTGACAACAGTTTTACTCTTTGTTTTGAAAATATACTGTTTGGTTTCACGTCTTTTACCTCGTCTAAAAACAGACACTATTATATGATTAATCTTATAATTTTACTAGCTAAATTTCATATTCATAAACGTAGGTGTATAAATAAAAATCCTTGTTTTATTTTCTTCCAAAATGAAACTAGACAGTATATTCATACCATTAAGAATTCTTTGAACGCTAAAAAGCCATTAAAACGGTAAATTTGTGTAGTTTATTTCATGTTTTTCTGTAGAATGTAATCTTGTCTTTGACCCCCCCTGGCAAATTGTCTTCTGCGTTGAATTGTTTTGTTCTGTTTAATGTTCAATAAAGAAAAAAAAAAAACCACGTAATCGGAAAGTTGTCGGCGCCGCCTTGTGGACACAGTCTTGAAGTCTTTTTTTTTTTTTTTTAAAGACTTGTCTAAAAACATAAACATGATACTGTACATGGTCTAAAAAAAAAAAAAAATCTATTGAATTACAGTGTGTGTGTATTTGTCCGTTGTCAGACTAAAGTGCAGCTTTCAGAAGGGCCAAATGAATATTCAAAAATCAACCGAAAGGAACAAGGAGAGTTTAACTCACAAGTGGGCGTTGAACACAAGGGCGAAGGGACTGCACGCGGATGAACCTGTGCAAATTTTGGCCCATGGTGCCCACCGTACTTCCTTGCCCGAGCGAATCTGTGGACGAGGTAAAGTTGTATAAAACGGTCAAAGTAGAAACTTTTATTTCTCTGCAATAGCGCTACGCTCATCTCTTTATTTGCTATCTCGCGTGTCGCATGCACATGACGAACATGTTGCGCGACTTAAGGGGCCGATTGGAATCCCGTCGATAGTCATGTGTAGCTGTTAGCAGATTAGCCTTCCGTGGCTCCAGTTTTCGGCGGAGCTGTCATCTTGCAGAAAAATATAAAAACACATTCAAATAAACGATGCAAATGTTCGTGTAGACCCAATTCAGCATTGTGCACCGGTGCCGCGGTAGATTTAATAGATTCATGGACAGACCCCATTTAGAAATGAAATTGAAACTATTATTATTCTATTTTTTATTTAGTATTATTTTATTCCATTCATATTCGTTAGAGCATACAATACGCTTGACTTCGTCGTTGGTTTAAGCGCCCGTTTTGTTTTTTTTTTTCTTCAAACATCCTTCAGGCAGCCTCTGTGCTCATCATTTTAAACTTTTAAATGTGTGCGGCATGTGCCCCGTTGTGCTACGTCACGTTAATGTCGTGTAATTTGACTCAAAGAATATTTTTGTGTATTTTTGGCTTGAAAAACATCCTTTGTGATGAGTAATGTATAATTTATCTAGAGGTGTTTTCTGTCAATGGATTACTTGGTGTAAGATTTCTTACAGAAGGTGGATTTGGCCCATGTTTAACGGTAGCAGGTCCAATCATATCTGTGCGGGGAGGCCGCTGTGGCTCACCGTGCTGTGTGTTTGGCGTGCGCACAGCAAAAGTCTCGCCGTGTCCTTTCTAAAGCTCTGTTGGCTCAACAAGTGCCGCCGCATTGTTCTCCCTTCTGTCACTACTGCAGACCTTTGCAGGTGGAGGTCCATATTGTTCGACGGCATGAAAAACGTGCAGCAGAAACTGCGTCGAAAGTTTAGAGGCTTGACTGAACTACATTGCAGATCTAAAACACCGGGGACACGTGACGGCAGAATGAACCTTGAGCATCTTGTCCAGCTTCACAGATGTTGACGTGACGCTCCAAAAAGGAGCTTTTGAAATCGGTCCTGTTCCCCGCGGTATGCTATTTTGCAGCAGGTGCCGTCGACTTACCTGCTCACGTCGCTTGTCGTGAACCGCTTGGTGGTGAGAGCCAGGGAGCCGGCACGCTGGTGCTGGACAGTACAGCACACTGGCTTATCAGTTGGGGAGGGGGGAGGGTGGGTGTTGGCTCGGGTTTTGGGTGGGTGCTGGGCTCAGGCTTTTTTCTAGTAATGTTAAACCGTTTATATCAGCTTACGCCTGCTGCTGCCCCAAGCAAACCGTTTGGCGGCCGTCGCTAAAACAGATCCAGCATATACATTGTTAACTTCCAATTCAGCTGAGGTGGTCCCGTCGTTCTGTTGTCACGGATAATGTAGTGATGGATTATGTCATGTGACGTGACTGCAGGAGACAGGGATCGTCTTTCAAAGGCCTCGCCGTTGTGTACCTCAAGCGCCGCCGTCCTCGGAATCTTTGCGCGGGGCGACAGGTGGCCGCATCACTCGTCTTTCACAGGCTGTCACCTGATATTGGCGTTTTCAATGGGAGGGCGGGGTCAAACCCACCCCTTGACTAACTTCTACTGCTTTTGTAGGCACGATGGAGGCCTTAAAGATGCGACTTGACTTCCCGAGCACCATCATACAAGCCCAGGTGAGGAGTGGCTGGGTGGGGTTACAGGAGACCCCCACAATTCGGGGGGAATAGCAAAAGTCCACAATTGATGTACGTTGGGGGGGTAAAAGTTATTTAAAAAAAAAAAAAAAATCTTTGAATTAGTGGGCATGTACTCCCCCACCCAAAAAAACAAATATGAATAGGTAAATCCACAAGTGCCAAACCGCAAATATCCGGGAGTCCACTGTCATGGTTGGATCCCCTGCTGGAATCGTACGTTTCAAACCGCGCATTTCTTTGGACGTTATCTCACACAGAAATTTCGGAGTGGCTCAAATAGTCCTCGAATGTAAAAAAAAAAAAAAAAAAATGTGGATGTTTTGCAGGCGGTGCGAAGGCTCGTTGCTGCCGTGCTTAAAGAGAAAGGCCAGAGTGGACAGATCAGCCATTCGGTCACACAGGTGAATTCCTTCAAAATAGAAATTGCTGTCGTCATGTTTCTGTAGCCGGGGATCGGATCGCCGAGGTCACATTGCACCCGAGCCCTACGGCCCCTCTCTCTGGCGGTGAGCCCATGGGAAGGGCGACCCGTGTCGCACGTTCGGGCCGAGCCCCCTGAACAGGTTAAGCGGTGTAGAAATTGGACGGACGGGTCCACGCGAGTTCAAGCGGTTATTTTGTCAGGGCTCTGCGCTGGAGACTCTCTGGGAGCAGTGCTGCAGCGACTGCGCTGCGGTGCGTTCGGTCTGCTGTGATGCCGTCGTGCTGCTGGTGGATCAAGGCCACGCCGACCTGCACCAAGTCCTGAACGTCGTCCTTAACTTGCTGCCGTCTGCGAGGTACAAAAAACATATTCGTGCCTCGCCGTTGTGCTGATTTTGATGCAAACCGTCCTCAGGAACATGCAGGGTCTAGTTAAAATCGTGGGGATGCTGCTACAGATGCAGGCGGACCGCCGAGACCGGGACGCGGACTTCGCTTGTCCTTACGGCATCAGGTCAGTCGTACCCAACCACTCTGACGCGGCTCATTAATGTCCTGTGAAATATCATTTGTGCCATTCCTGTTGATGGTTGACGAGATAAAAAGGATGTAAAACATTGTATATATTTAAAGAAAAAAACACATACACATAAAAAACAAACAAAAGTCCTTTTATCAACAACTTAACAGGGTCATGATGCATTTTTTTTTTTTTACATTCACATAGGCGAAATCCCCACCCATACATAACAGCATTGGAGAACCGTCCGGACTGCTGGACTGCCATCCTCTCAGCGATCGATGACTTTACTCAGCTGGCTGTTGACAGGCAAGCGCCTCGAACAAGCCGACCCAAGTCACTTTTTGCGGGCAGCGCCGGCTATGTTGTTGTCTGTGATGAAGCAGAAACGAACGGGCCTACATCGCCGCGCTGGTCCCCTTCCTACGGTACCTCTACTGCCAACCCGAGAGGCGGCCCGAGCACAGCCTCCTCCGACAGGGTCTCCTTCGGACGTTGCTTCCCGCTGACCCGGTCGGCGTCCCTGACGCGCAGAACGAGAGCCCGCCGGCGTCCGACATCTTGCTCCGATGCCTCTGCCAGCTGGCGCCGCGCATACCGGTAAATAAAAGCTGCGTGTTGCTGACCAACAAGTGCTGACTTTGTATTATCAAAGTTAGGTGCAGGAATAACCCCGGTTGTTGGAATATTTGCCACGGCAGGTGGACTGTGTGGAGGCGGTGCTGGAGCTGCACTGGTTCGTCCGGGCTCTGCTTCCCAGCCTGTCCACAAAGCGCAAAGAGCCTTGGACGAGCGAGCGAGCCCGCCTCCTGATCCAGCTGCTCTGCGCCTGCCAGCGCTGCCTCCGCTGCAACGGAGACTGTCGGCCTCTCGTCGCCTCCATGACGCAGCTCATCCCGACTTCCCCGGAGGTCAGCCAAGTGTATGACTTGAATGTTTGATTGTTTTGCGTGTGTCTTTTGTGTTCTACTCCAACCAATAGCCACGCATTGGTTTTGCAGGAGCTGTCTTTGGATGAGCTGTTAATGGGCGTGGCCTTGCTCCTTTTGGAGGCCCCCGCAGCACAACAGAGTAGCCTACTCCGTCTAGGTAAAAATGAGGAGAGGGGGGGGGGGGGGGCCCTGCTATATTATGAAAAAAGGATGAAAATATGCTTTCCAGATGCATTATATGTGAATGTTAAATTAGTCACAACAACATTAGAGTCAATTAGAATCCTGATATCGTATTTCGGGACATTTCCCTGACCTTCTGTCGGCTTTCTAGTGCTAACTGTCGTGCCCGAGGACACGGAGGCGTCGCACTGGTTGAGCCCCGTCCTGGTTCTTCCCGTGCTGCAGCTCCTGTCCTGTTCGGATCTCACCGAGCCGCTGGCGGAGCGCCACACGCACAACCTCAACCAGAAGCTGGCTCAGAGTGTGCTGAATAGGGTCGGCGGGCAGACCGCGACCCCCCACCAGGTACTTGTTGTACGTTTACGCGGAGCTTTGACGGTGAATAGTGCTAATATCAAAAACTCTCATCGTGCGGCTATACTGAGATGACAGCATCCCTTTGTGTTGTCAGTCTGGTCTACCGGAGCCACTTGTTCTCACTCCCTGGTTCAGTGAACTGAGAGCAGCCGTGTCCACGCTGCGTCGGGCGGTCGACCGCCCGTCGGTGGCCGTCGACTGGCTCCTCTCGCTCGCCTCGGCTCTGTCGTCAAAGCGGCGCCTGCCGAGCTGCCTCGCCCTCATTGTCAGCCACCTCCTCCTCACGGGTCCGGATGACGTGTGCCGGTTGGCTCTGGACGCCGTACGGGCCATCGCGAACGCCGACCCGCACCAGGTTAGTGATCAGCTTGGAAGCGCGGTACCAAAGCTTAAAGGTCAAGTGTCATCCCTGTAATTATTCTAAAATAGATATTGAAATGAAAAATACATATGACATTATTCACTTGTCCTTACGAAAAAATAAATATGAGCGCAGAGCGCGTCGTCCATGCACAAAGTTGGGCAAATCTCATTCGACATCCAAGTGGTGGTCGCTGTATTGGCTGCGTTTCCTGCCCGTCACGTCACCTCGGAAAACACACTCTGGCCCCTACTATGGGAGAGGAACGCGCCCCTTCTGACACGGAAGCTCTTTTCAAAGAAGAAAATATCTCACAACCGAGTTAAGCGACCGCGGCAATATTACCCGACTGTTTGCGGATCACGGCCAAACCACCTCCCCGCCTGATCCACCTCCGTCCGGCGGTGATTAAAAAAAAAAAAAAAAAAACGCTTCGGCCAAACCGCCTCCCCGTCCGAACCACTTCCGCGCCGGGACGAGCCACCCCGGCAGACATGCTCTCGTCCTTTGCACCCGTGCAATCCGTTTTTCACGACGAACCAGGTCTTTTGGAAAAGTATGAAGAACGAATCCATCCTCCCGAGTGTTCGAGCAATAACCGGCAATGCGACGAGCCGGCATTTTGTCTTAACACGAAGGAACAACGAGCTACCTTCCAGCTCGTAAAACTAATAGAAAGAAACGAGTCCCCTCGAGGGCGCTACTGCCTCCGACGTCACTTCCTGCTTCTTGTCGAAAACAAAAACCTCGAGAGGATTTTCATGGCGGGAGTTACAAAAAGCCATATGCGTTTTGTGGTGGCCGTTTTTTCATTAATAACGTGCTAAAAATCATCCATTTCATGACACTTGACCTTTAACGGGGTTACTCCAGTTTAAGGACTTTGAACTTGTCTGGACTAGACTTTGACTCGAAGTACCCGATTTGACGAGTCTGGCCCGTTTCCATTTCAAAATCCGTACTTTCATTTGTTTCGGATGATCACAGAGCAGTCTCCGGGCTCCTGGATAAATGTGAATCCATTTCATACTCTGGTTCCGCCCTTTGAAGTTCTCCGTTGACTGTTTCGACGACATTTATGCGTTAATGGACATTATTTTAAATAGTAAACTTGACGGGGGCAAAAAAAAAAAAAACCACCCCAGAAAAGCCTTGCTCCATTCATCTGTGCGCTTTCTGCTAATGACAGACTTCCTCCTGAGCCTGTGGGAGTGCAATGCGAGTCCTCCAGCGCCAGACAATGATATGAAATAACGTGCGGTGCCAAGGCTGCTCGTTAAGAGGATTCCCCCGCTGTTCGAATTGCTCCCACAGTGCCATTTGCACCGGGCATTTATGCGGTGGAAGAAGCCTGTTGACAAATTGGATTGTTCTCCGCAGCCGAGCCCACCACCTCGTGTCCGCGTACACTGAAAATTGTCGGCGAGCCGAAAGGAGCGGTTCCTTTTCTGGACTGCGTCAATGTTTTGTGTCATTATCCTGATGGGGTGACCCGACCGAGACCTGGGTTTTTCGTAGCGCCGGTCAGGACGTTTCACCGGCCCGCCTGGAGGTTTTCGGTTACGGTTCGCTTGTCGGTTTTTGTCACGTAGCTCCCCGACCGATCTGATTTTTGTTATTTGAACGAGAACTTCCGCATTGTAGGCGCCGTCCCTCCTTCCAGTGCTGCTGTTCAAGCTGGGGAAAGAAAAGAATCCACTCCTGTCTCACGCGGTGCTCGACTGCCTGCCAAACCTCGGGACCCACAAGGTATCTTAAGTAGATGTACAGATAGCAGGACTTTCACTGCAGAGTAATGAAGTATTTGTACTTTGTTTACATCCCTCAACCGGTACTTGTGTTGCAGCTGTGTGTGCCCGCGGTGCTGCGGACTCTCGGCACGCTCGCCGGCAACCTTAAACTCAACGCGGCGGCCATGCGACTCACAACCACTCTTTGGAAGAAACAGGTGAGCCAACACGGCAAATGCAGACCCCTTGAATAGTTCCTCCATCAATCTTGCTGACGCGTTTTTGGGTTTTTTTTTTTCCGCACCAGGACCGAGTTTACCCCGAGCTTCAGCAACTGATGGCTCAGCAGGACAACAGGGTGGTGATGGGGAAGGAAACCCAGTGGGAGCGGGTGCTGGCCCGAGCGGCCTGTCTTCGAGACATCTGCCGGGAGAGGTCCGACCACACGAGTGGTGCCCGAACCCGTCTCGTAGTTTTGCACCCCGACTGTGTGCGTCTAATTGACGCCTGTGTACGTACCAGGCCTTACCAGCACGGAAGTGACATGTTGGCCGCCATCGTGTTGACCCTGAAGCAGTGCGTCAGGCCTGACCAGACGACCCCTGCAGTGCTTGCCCTGCAAGGACTTCAGGAGCTGTGCCGTGCAGAGGTTGGCAACGGAATGCTACTACTATATGCCTTTGAGTATCGTTATATGCGCTGCATGTATTTGTTTACGTATCATTTTAAAGCTTTAGAACTACCGCGATATTGACGCGCATTTTGTCCGCATGTCTGTGGCATTTGAAATTATCATTAGCATGAAGCTAGCGGACCTTTGTAAGACTTACATGGCTTACTTGGATACACAACATATAATTGTCTTTGTTTTGTGTTTACTTTTGTAGTAGATGTAAACTGGAAGTGGGAACAAACAGACACTGGGCATCTTTTTGTTTTTTCTTTAACTCTTTGCTGTCCGAAATAAAATGGCGAAAGACCTACATTAAAAAAAAAACAGCAAATACAAAATAACAGTTTCCTGTACTATTTTGAAGTTTGCTGATATCCTCTGGTGGTACAATGCCTGAAGCGCACTGAAATAAATAAATATATATATATATATATATATATATATATATAGCATTAAAATAAATCGGAAGCAAATAGTATTGTGAAATAGTACACACTCCAGAGCGCCAAATTTTGTATGTCCCAATCAAAGGTAAACCAAAAGTTAATTAATTTTTTTTTTTTTTTTATACAGGTAGTGGACATTGTGTCGACATGGAGAAGTCTCGGACCAGAGCTCAGGTGTGACACCCGTCCACTGATGATCAAGACCGTCTCTCAGCTTCTGGCTCTGGTTCCCCAACTCGGCGTCAAGTCTGAGGAATATGAGGTGCCTGCTGAAGGGATGCATTCATGCATGGAAAAACAAATGAAATAAAAAAATATCAACATTTTCATCCGTCTCAGGGAGCCGCCACGTTCAGCAATGGTGCCCTCTGCTGTCCACTAAAATTAAATTCATAATTGTGTTTCATTCGCAGGATTGAACAAATGTTTAGTAAGTTTGGGTTGAGGCCATCATATTTGTATAAGTATGTGCTTTTTTTTTGTATAGAAACTAAAGGAAGAAGCGGTCAGCCTTCTGTGGAATTATGCTGTTAACAAGGTCTGTGTATTAAAAAATTAAAATACTGGCACAGTGTAAAATTGTGAAAGCTGTGCCAGTGACCGTATTTGATTTTTTTTTTTTTTGTTTGTTTTTGTTTTTTGTTTTTTTTTGCCATGTTTGGCAACAGGATCCAGAGGTGGCCAGCTGTGGTTTTCAGGCCTTGGCAGACTTCCCAGAAGTGGTTCACACTATAAATCATCTCCCCGAGGCAGTAAGTCAAGTCTGTTTACATTTTTTTTGGGGATGCAATTTCACGAATGACGTTACCTCAAGACACTCTAGACATTGAGCAGGTCAAAAATGGCACTACTCATACATTAAAGAAAAGCAGTTGAACCCCAAATGAGCAGTTGGCGGTTTTTCCATCTCCTTGGTGTTCGCCGGCGTAGGCCAGGCCTGCCGTGGAGCCGCCTGAGCTCGAGGATGACGAGCAGGCTGGGGAGGAGGAAGAGAAAGACCTGTCAGTCACGGGTTCATCGTATGTAAAGTTGCTGACTCTCACCCCGTCGCCTGCTTTCCCAGGTACATCAATACGTGGCATCTCATCTTTTGCTCAAAAAAAATGCTTCATCTATGCCGTATGTGGCCCTGCACAGGATTGGAGCGCTTCCTGTCTTCACTGGTCAAGCAGGAGATGAGCCAGATGCCGAGGGGGGTGTATTTTTCCGCCCTGCGGGGGGCCGGCCTGCGTTCGGACCACGGTAAAACTATGGCGGGAATCCCGGCCTTCATGCTCAAGTCCTACGAGAAGAACAAGCAGCCGGGGCTCAAGCAAGGACTGGCAGGTGATGAAATTGGGAGCTGTCAAATGTTTGCTGGACTCAAACCACATCCCAGATTCGGACAACAAAGACTTGTTCCAGTTCTTATGATGTCCGTGTGGGCACGTTTTTCGCAGCCGGACTGTTGCTCTGCTATGAGCTACCGCATCAGACGGATCGGGAGGGCCGCCCCATCCAGCGCCACCTGCTCAGCCGCAGCCGTGCCTATCAGCAAACCATGACCGCTCTCATTCACGAAGTACTCTCGTGTGCCCCTTGTGACGCTTTGTCGGGGGGGGGGGGTAAAAAGGCTCATGTTGTGATACGGTCTGTAGGTGAACATTCAGCCGTCCGAATGGCACCACTCGCTGCTCCTCCCTCAGGCGTGGCAGGTTTTCATGAACCGCACGTTCCACGCAGTCCTCGAGGTGGGTTCTCCCGATATCTCGCTCGCAGACGCGTTTTTCAAAAAGTTAGGCGGTTTTCCATAAAAACGTTCATCCTTTCAAAGTGCGAGCCACTTTTTGTTTCTTTGCGTTCAGGGTCGACGTGCCGATCTGGAAATGCAGCACAAAAAAGAGCAAGAAGACCCAGAAGAGCTGCAGTACAAACAACACTGCGCCTGGCTTTGGTGAGCGTCACACCCCGATTTTCTCACGTGTGCCGATGCTTTAAATTCCAGGTGTGAAAATCGCCTCTTGCTATTTGTTCCCAAGGGCCAGAGATCACTTGACAAATACCATCAAGGGTGCAACAAAGTGAGTGGAATCCCAATTCTCGAGGAGTCACTGAAATGCTGTCGACGCTAACGTGGAATGTGGCGTTTAGGGACAGTCCAGTTATTCAAGGAAACTCCGTACTGGCTCTGAGTGGCCTAGCTGCCGTCCTGGCGAAATACGAGCGCAACCTTCCTCCCGACGACGCCGGCTTCCGAGTAAGATTCGGTGCGTCTGTTTTTTAAGGCAGGATTGTGTGTAAAATGCTTCACAGAATGATTCTCTTGCTTTTAGGCTGGACCCGAGTTTGTGCCCACAAGCAGCTGGTTGGCAATGGTGCTTGACACCCTGCTCAGCATCATCAGTAGCAGCTACAAGGCCAAAGGTCAAGTGTTTCCATGGTACCTGCATGTAGGTTTTGCTTGTCTTTCGTCAACCTTTTATGTTGTGGGCAAAAAGTCAGCTCAAGAGTCGGCTGCAGCCCGAACACATTTGCGAAATGAAATAGTCATCTTATAGTTGGGTGACTGACAATTTTAAAAATGCACAAACATAAATTGTACATACAGTGTTTCTCGAACAGGGGTGTGTAGACTTTTTCTATCCGCTGTGTGTCTGTCTGCGGTCGTCCTCCTCCTCCTCCTCCTCAGCGCTCTTATTCGGGCGAGAACACCGCGAGCGCCATCGCCCGTTCCTGCGCCAGCCTGGCGCTGTCCCCGCTGGTGCCGGCGCTGGTTCTGTGGCACCAAGACAGCGTGAAGCAGGTGGTGTCCGCGCTGTGCTCCGGCCTGCCCGGGTCGCCCGCCGCCGACGACTCTCAGGCCATTCAGTTCCACTCTGGCCTTGCTCTCGGCATGGTTCTGTCCGGCCTGCATCAGCAGCGACTCAGGTAGCAAATGTACAACGATGTTTCCAATTATTGTCTTCTGCACATTTTTAATTATCATAACCCATCCCCAGTGACATCCCACCTCATAAGGACGCTGACCTCCTCCTCAATGCAACGTCGGCTCTGGAAGCTTGCTCCTTCGACACCAACGCAGAGTACAAGTTAGTGCGCCCTCCGTGGATCGCAGCGATAGGCGCTACGATGGTCATGGTTTCCTCCCCGCCTTCCTCAGTACCGGCTGCGTGTTGGGACTGGGTCTGGTGCTTTCAGCTCTTTGCAGTGGCGGGCACACACACCAACACCCCCGTGTCACCCAAACACTGGACAAACTACTCGGCGCCCAGCAGGATAGTGGTGGACAGGGACGCATGCTGCAGGAGGTAAAAAAAAAAATACTGCATAAAGTGCTTGAAGCGTACTTCCAAATGAGGGGCTCTCCGGATTTATACTGCAGGTCCTAGTGTACAAATCTCATTGGATATCTATCTGAACATTTTCATAGTTTATTTTTATTTTTTTACACGTCGTAGATCACCCAGTGATTCGGTAAAATAAAAAAATGATAAAGCATAGGTAAAATCTTCCATGTATGTGTTTAGTGTTGTTCTATTTCTTACTCCAAATAAATAAACAAATCTCTAATACGCACTAAACTTTGCAAGCTTAATCCATCCTTCAAGTTTACATAATGTGCCATTTCTAACGCAAATGATCGGAAATATATGTTCAACTGTTCCATAAAATGCATATCCTGTTTGATGTTTATCAATTAAAGTCCGCAAACTAGTTTTTTCGGCGGACATGGCAATGTTGATCATTTGTTGCAGATAATCGAAAAATAAGATAAGATTCAGCATAAAAACGGTATAATATGAGCAAAAAAGGTACATTGGGGTCCTGACATACACTTTAAGGTCCTCGTGCGCAGGTTTTGGCGTACTCTGTGGCCTGCGTTAGCGTCTCGGCCTTTAGCTGCGGCGTCATCGATGCTGGCAAGGCGGATGAGGTGATGATTGCTCTGCGCACCTTGACGGAGGACAGCCAGCAGGTGGCGTTTCAAATTGTTTTGTTTTGCAAAATCAACTTTGAACTCGTTTTGCATGGAAATGGAGCTTTCCCCACTCTGGCCACGGCAATAAGTGAGATGCTGTTCTGGCTTTTCTTCGGTTTAGACCCCAGGCTTCTCCATGGCGCTGGGCCTCGTGGTCCACGGCCTGTCTCTGGCCGGCCACGGCAAAGCGGAGGACCTGCAACCTCGGCTGCTGGCTGCCTGGGTTCAGATTTTACTGAAGGAGGTGCCGCGTTTTGAGTTTGTTATCCTTTTTGTCGAGTGCACGTGTGTCAAACTGATGTTCGACCAAGGTTGTTGTTTTTCAGGGTTGTCCCACCATGCAGCGGCTGGCCGCTCTTCACGGACTGGTCGCTTTAGTGGGATCTGAGAGTTACCTCATTCAGGTGAAGCGTCTTTATTTTGGCATCATATCCCTTGGCGTTTCCTCTTGTTCATCTGGCGAGCGTGCGTTGGTTTCCGTATTCCAGCTCAAGAGCGAACTGGAGCTTTCCTCCAATCAGCAGAGCCGACTTAACGAGGTCATCCGGGCCGTCTTGCAGGTAACGACGCATGAATGATCCAATCGTAGCGTAATTTCCGGCCTTTCAACCCTGCAGCTAATGCGGTCACGCGGCTGATTTGTTGATTTTTTTTCTAATGGCCACAAGGGGCACTTGAACAGAAAAGATAAGAGTGACACTGGTGGAATATCTAGGAAGTGACTTTTGTTAGCGCCGTGCTAGCGGTTAGCGCCGCGCCAGCGGCTGCTGCTGCTGTGTTACTCCCACGTCTCGGCGATTTAGGTATGTTTTTTTTTAACCGGCCCTGTTCGTGCTATCGTGTTGTTGCTGTGTTAAGCTAAGCTAAGGTATTAAAACTTTGAAAACGCTTTCTGTTTACCGTCTTTCTTTGTCTTTTCACTTGCGGCTTTTACACACGGGTGGCTTATGTATATACCAAATGGTATTTCCTTTACAAATGTACTGGGTGAGGCTTATAACCAGGTGCGCTCTATGGGCCGGAAATTACGGTATATTGTGGCAATATACAGGGTGCCCAAAATTAGGCCTCAAGTCAATCTGCTGACGCCTGGCACAAAATGGCTGCAAAGTGCTCAAAACGGACAGCCGGAGCCTGTCCCTGCTGACCTCACATTCGCACCTAGCACCTCTGTCCCTTTTGTTGAATAATTTTCAAAAAGTGTATCGCGACTTCTGCCCCGCCCCGCATATAACTTGTGCCTGTCAGATTGTAACCTTCTCAGGAGCGATTGGTTTGCAGTCCAACTGTGCCTGCCTGCTGGGCCACTTGCATTTGTCGCACATGTTCAGCAGTCACAGTCACACAGCGGGTGGGTACGGCTACAACAGCGAGCGTGCAGCGGAGAAGACCATCATGCACTTGTGACCATGTCGTCCACGCTCTCGTCCTTTCAGTGCCTCAGGATTTTGGTTACCTCACTGAGAAAAGCGTCATCAGGGCCATCGTGGATTTGCTCACGGAGGCGGGAAAGAAAGGTTTGCAACAAAAAGCAAAAGTTCCAAAATGATTTCATCAGATGAATGCAAACGTAATAACATGCACGCAGGCCCTGAGTTTGCACATCCGAGTGTGGTGGAAACGGCACTGAAGCCTCTGGTCTCAGTCGGAACCGCCGTCCAGTACCCGCCCGTCAACTGGAGCGCCATCTTGTCCCCTCTGATGCGACTCAGCTTTGGTAACCGCCGACTTTGAAGGCCGGCGCATTGCAAATGGGGTCGCTCGTGCGTTCCGATGAATTTTGTGCCCGTGACGACAGGTGAGGAGGTTCAGCATCAATGCGTGGCGCTGGCTGCAGCTCAAGCTCAGTATTCCCAGAGCGCGTCGCTCTTTCTGGGTTCCTGGCTCTCCTCGCCTCTTGTGTACAGTCTCAGTGTAAGCGCAGACACCTTGCGGTGCTTCTCAAATTGGTCACGGCAAGCAAATAAAATGTGTACTGCAATTTGTTTTTGACCCAACGGTTTGTAGAGATTAAATGCAAATGTACAGTAAACCCTTATCGCGGGGGTTACGTTCCCTGGAAAAGATGAAGGCGACCGATGATTCATTATACGAATGTATAAAGTGCTGCAGGTGTTTTATTTGTCCACTTGAGGTCCTTATCCAGACACACAACTCAAAGACATGCCTGTTTATCGTGCCCTGCTTGTGTGGTATTAAATCAGTCCACGCGGACATGGCGTGAACGGGTAATTTCCCGCTTTAAGCATCGGCAGCATTCCTCGTACTCACAGTGAGCGAAATGCATTATGGGGAGCCAGGATTCATTGCCGTGATGTTTTTGTAGAAAATCAAGCCAAACGTTGCTCTTTACTTACATTCTTTCCTGTCCATGAATGTCTCGAATGAGCCACTTGTCAGGCTAAGGCTGTATTCTTTTTTTGGTGAATTTATTTCCGACCTACCAAATCGAGATGAGTCAATGTTTTCATTACCTGAGAAAAAAAGAATTGGCCAGTTGACCTTATGTGAATCATTGCTGCCGCATTAAAATCATACAGCCAATAAAGTTAACTGTATCAGTGAGGTGCGGGTTAATAACTCCACTCCACTGCCTATAAAGAAAATAATCCCAATCCGCAATATAACTGGATCACTGTTTTGGTCGTAAAAGTAAAATACAACTGAACTGTCGGATTGTTGATGGTGCATTTATTGTTTAGTACCAAACACGGGACTTTTTGCACGAGAGCCTGTCCTCGTGGATGAAACACGTCCCCGAAGACAAGCTCCAGTTCTTTGTGGGCACGCTCGGTCTGCAGAGCTTCGTGGAGGACCTCACACCTCAGCGTCTCTCCCTGCGACGCTCCCTGCTGCTGGGCCTTGCCCGAGCCATGGGTGCCCCCAACCCCCCCAGCGCTTGCTGGACTGTCCTGCGTTCCACCACCGAGGAGATCTTCAGCCTCCTGCCCGGCCAGATAGCGGTACCGCGTCTCGTTCGCCTCCTTCAGAAAAATACTTTGCAAATATTGAATTAATGCTCCTCTCTTTTAGGATAGCGAAGTGGAATTCTATGTGGGAGTCGCCGAATGTTTGTCCGAGATGTCCGATACGGAGATTGACCGCATTGCGAGTGTCACGGAGGTATAATCGTATGAATGATGAGATGATTCTTGTCAATTCGGAATCAGCCTTTAACGTAAAATGTGGGGAAAATTGAAGCGCTGTACTTATTATACATTTTTAGACACAGATGGAGAAAACCTGCTTCGTCTTGGCCTACCTGGTATCCCGGGGCAGAATTCCACTCCTGGGTCTGAATGACGTCATCGCCAGCGTGCTCCGTGGTTGGCCGAGCCAGCGGGTGGGCTGGATCCTCCTGCAGACTTTCTACCAGTGTCGATTGGCTTCCAGTGTCAATACAGGTCGCTCAAAAATAGAAACTTTTTTTTGTTGTTGTTTTAATTCCCAGAAAAATGAGAGAGCGCAGGCTGTAAATTGCATTCTATTTATTTATATTTTTTTTGCGCAGGTGTTTCAAAACGAATGGAGTGGCTGCTGGAATTGATGGGGCTCATCCGGAACGTAGCCTACGGTGCCAGGACTGTCACGTGTGGGAACACCAAACTGGTGCGTTGGACGTCTGTCCGTGTTTACGATGTACAGCAGGAGCGCTTTAACTTACGCTGCGAGTGAATTCGATGCAAAATACTGTTTTTCAACTTTTGTCGCGTTGGACCGCAGCACTTTCTTGCAAGTCATTTGGATGTTCACTGGATAGCTTCAGGCGGCCTAGCACAAGAACTTGCATGGAGCCCCAGTTAAGATCAGTTCTTATTTAACGCAGGCCACAGACTTTCTGTTTCAAGTCTTTGCTGCCGCTGTCGTTTCCTGGGGCGACCACTACGTGCCCCTGCTGCTCGGGATCAGACCCTGCTGGTTCCCGTGGCAACCAGCCTCAAAACCCGCAGCGCTCCCGCACGCCTTGTACGGCGCGGAGTTGCTGACGGAGCACGCTGTATCGCAATGCCTGCTGGGACTGCCTCACAGCTTGCCCCTGCTTCTCGACAAAGAACCGTGGAATTGTCAGTCGCCCAAGGTGAGTGCCGCAAAGAACCCATCCTATCATGGAGGCTTGCCATTTCGCAGTGGCATCAAGTGTGTGTGCCTCTGTTAGTTCATAGACTGGCTTCTCAGCATCACAGAAGGACCTGAAGAAAGTTTGTCAGCCACGACAATGGACGCGGTCCGAGGTGAGGAAAATGCACAGAACGCGATTTGATGGTAATTGTGATTCTAAGCCAATCATACTCCTCCTTTCAGCGGCTCTGTTGGCTCTGCAGTGCTCCCCCGAGTTCAAGAAGAAATCGGTGTGGACCAGAGCGTATGGCTGGTAGTCTCTGGTCAGCATTTATTTCACATCCTTGATATTCAATTTAAAGTCCCATCAACTCGGATTCTCTTTGTCCTCACTATTAAGGCAATTCAGCCCACTCTCGTTAAATCATTTGTAAAAATATTAGTAAACTATTTTGTTAAAAAAAAAAATCAGAACCCAGAACCTTTTTTTTTTTTAAATTATTGTTATTCTTCGGTTATTTCCTCTTCATCTTCTTGGCCCACCTCTCCAGCTGATGTCGTCTCTCCTTCAGTGACAGCCACACTGTGAGCGACGCTCCTGAGAAAACAAAAAAGTATTTTGTTTCTCCCCCCCCCTCACCCAACTTTCACGGCGACTAAAGCTCCACTTACCTGAAGCAAGGAGAGACAGCGAGACCGCGAGAATGATCGGGCGGCGAATGGGCGCAGAGGCTGTGGTATTCCCCAAGCTAGACGCTTCTTGCTCTATGAAATGCGCAGCATGGCATATAGTGAACCCTGAAACAAATGTCATTGTACCTCTTTGAGATTGTACCCGTTTATGAGCGATTATGACAGAACTCCAGAATTGCAATAAAAGCGAGCATCATGGCAGTTAGTATGTGTGTATTCCTGTTCCACGATCCTTTGTCGAATGCCCGAGTTGTTCTTCTTTTCCTTTCGGCTTGTCCCGTTAGGGGTCGCCACAGCGTGTCATCTTTTTCCCATCTAAGCCTATCGCGTGCATCTTCCTCTCTAACACCCACAGTCCTCATGTCCTCCATCACAACATCCATCAACCTTTTCTTTGGTCTACCTCTGGCTCTTTTGCCTGGCAGCTCCATCCTCAGACTCTCTCGCCTGTGGACATGTCCAAACCATCGAAGTCTGCTCTCTCTAACCCTGTGTCCAAAACATCCAACTTTGGCTGTCCCTCTAATGAGCTCATTTCTAATCCTATCCAACCTGCTCACTCCGACTGAGAACCTCTCAGAACCTCAACATCTAGACTCTAGAATCATCTAAACTTTGCCCTTCATCCTCGCGGAGACTCTTCTGTCACGTAGAACACCAGACACCTTCCGCCAAATGTGCCACCCCCGCTTGGACCCGTTTCTTCACTTCCTTACCACACTACTCTCTCCATTGCTCTGTATTGTTGACCCCAAGTATTTGAAGTCGTCCACCCTCGCCATCTCTTCTCCCTGGAGCTTCGCTCTTCCCCCGCCGCCCCTCTCATCCATGCACATATATTCGGTTTTACTTTGGCTAATCTTCATTCCTCTCGTTTCCAGTGCGTGCCTCCATCTTTCTAATTGGTCCTCCACCTGCTCCCTGCTTTAACTGCAGACCACAATATCATCTGCGAACATCACGGTCCAAGGGGAATCCAGTCTAACCTCGTCTGTCAGCCTATCCATTACTACCGCAAACAGGAAGGGGCTCAGGGTGGATCCCTGATGCAGTCCCACCTCCGCCTTAAATTCTTCTGACACACCAGACTTGCTCATGCAGTACCAGAGTTCCTCTCTTGCTCTCCCAGTCTTGGGCTTTCTCTTTGTCAAATCCCCGGGTTGTCCAAAAGAAATTAAAGCTGTAATTGCGAAGGACGGTCTCTTGATTACGCTTTTTCAGAGTGAGTTGTGAGGTCACCTTCTGTGAGGACAGACAGGGCGTAAATGGGGATCCACAGAGTGTAACGGGCCCAGACCATGGGTGCGGAGAGGGCGTCCATCACGCGCATCACTTCATAGGGGTACCTGGAGTCAAAACCAGATGACTACGTTCATCTTTTCAAATGATCATTTTTTGAGATGTTTGACACCGGATGTTTTCGTAGCGCGCCAGCGTGCACCTCAGCAAGTCCAGCATGTTCCAGAAGAAGAGCTGCACGCACACTACCGGTTTGCTCTGAACCTTGTCCACCAGGATGAGCATGAGCAAGAGGAGGTTTTTCTCTAAAACCTGCACATTAAATGATGACTTTCAGGTCTTGTCAAAACACGTATGGATGACTGAGCTGATTTCTTGTACTTGGATGAGGCGTGGAAGCAGTCTGGCCTTCTCAATCCCGTCGGCGATGTGGAAAAGCTCCAAGACGGAAAGCAGCTGGCAGAGACTCATGACAAAAGCGACTGAGTGAAACGTGTCTGCTAGAGCATCTGTACGAACAAAAAAATGATTGATTATCGTGCTTCCATATTTTAACACAGGCATCATAATCAACAGGAATTGGTGTGGCATTTTCCTAAACAGAAGAAAGTATTGATCCAAGTTTGCCACTCAGTGCAACCTTAACGTCTTTGGCCTGACCTTGCCCGAAGGTGAGAAACCTGACGACCGTGTTGGTCAGTAACCACGTGTGTCCGCAGAACTGGAACAGGTTATAACAGAAAATGTAGGCCAGCCTGACACTGAACCTGCATGTAACAAATAAAAATGACAGAGGCAGCAAAATGCACTCGCTTTCAAGACATATTTTTTGTCAATAACTCAACAGTCTGAACTGGAGGCCAAAAAAAAACCTCATCAAATGTCGTTCACTTACATTCTCTCTTCAAAGTCTTCCTCTTGTTTGCAAACAGAGGGGAAGTTGGTCTTCTGTACGACGCTCCCTCCTCACCGTTTTTTTGTTTTGTTTTTGTTTTTTTCAGTCGCCTCAACAGCGGAAGCAGGAAAAACGTTTGCTCAGCTGCACTTCCTCAGGCTGGTTCGTGCTCTTTGAGCATTTGACTTGCAATCAACCACTGGAAATCCTCAGGGGGACAAATTGAGGTAGACAGTATTTCTAATTATGGGCCAGTGTTATTAAGATTAAAATTATTATTATTATTTTTACTTTTAAATCTTTTGGCAAATTAATATGTCACCATTAAGCTATGAAGCGCAAATGAAGTCAATACTTTAATTTTGTTTTCATTTGTCCAGTATCTTCCTTAAATTAAATGAAGTGCAAATAAGCATTCACATTTTTTTTTAAATAAAAAAATTCACATTACATTATACTAAAAAGTTCTCTTAAACTAATGCTGTCATTTTGTTTTCATTAAAAAAAATACATTTTTCATTTCAAATAATTTGTTTGTCATTTAAATATTTTTAAGACACTTTCAAAATGTTTCTAAAATTAAACCAAACACCCGAGTGAAAATGAAATGTTTTTTTGATTTTGTTTCCATTTTTTATTTAAATAAAAATGAAGACACAGTATATAGGCAACCAAATAGTCAACTCAACACCAGCAAATCTCATCCATGTGACTTTATTGTTACTCAAACAACAATCCTTTTGTCCACAAAATAAAATGACCACTGAGCACACACAAAGTAAATATATAAATACATTTATAGATATTGCACTCTCGTGAGGAATGAGGAAATGATCATTTTTCTTTCAGAAAATAACAGAAAAAGGAGACCAAAAAAAAAAAT
Organism: Syngnathoides biaculeatus; assembly: GCF_019802595.1. NCBI lineage: Eukaryota > Metazoa > Chordata > Actinopteri > Syngnathiformes > Syngnathidae > Syngnathoides > Syngnathoides biaculeatus. The sequence goes on from NC_084660.1 coordinate 4,783,816, forward strand.
TTACTTTTCCAAAAGCTCTACATTATAAAGTGCATGCATGTATGTCTATTTTCTCGTTTGATATGCAGAAAAGGGATACAGTGTAGAATGCAGCGATCAGACATTTGTCAGCACGATTGTGGCTTGCGTAACTTTCGTGTGCTCAGGGGTCTACAGACTGAGAAAGACCTGATTATGCGCTCACTTATTTGACAAAGTCCAACTGCAGGGCCTTCAGGTGCCATAAATATTGTGTATTATTTTTTCAAGTGCATACCAACTTATGGGGACCGAGACGCTTATAAAACAAAACATAATCAACCAATTATTCCTCTCTACACAATGTCATGAAATGAATAAATTACGAGTTTCTGAGAACAAAAATGTGTGTATTTTGCAGAATCCCAAAGTTCCAACAAGATTCAAATTTATTTTAAAAAGAATTACCGGACAAAATTCAATTTTGTCTGACTTTTTATCCAAACAAAATTTGACTTTGATTATTATTTTTTTTTTTTAATCTCAACAAAATATCTTTGCTCCTGTAAAGTTTAAGACTTTAGCTATTTTTTTCCCACAAAAAATACGTCGTTGGTCTCGTCAAGGTTTTGATCTGATGATGACTTTATTCATAAAATATTGTAGATTTTTTTTTTTTTTTTTTTGTGTATTCTAAAATGTGAATTTGTTATTGTAACATAACGTTTTCCCTCAAAAATAGCCAACTTTTCCTATTCCTGATGTGTTGTTGGTGTTTGGATTAAAATCCCTGGGACCAAAAACCGGAGAACCCCCGGTTCAGGTGGTATGCGGTGGAATGACGGTCATGAGCGTGCGACCGTCTAGCGGTGCAAAGACCGGGTACACCTTCACCTTGAAGTTCCCTGTAAAGGTGTAGATGTGAGTCTTGCTTTCAGCATTGTAGAAGGACACCTGACCCTCGTCGTAGTCTAAGTAGATCCCCACCCGCCGCGGCACCAGGCTGGCAGGCAGCGGCGTCTCGGGCTTGGTGCAGGCGTAGAACTGGTGCGTGCCGCGCCACAGGCACCAGAAGCCCGTCTTGGGGGTCATGGGGAAGCGGCCATGGCGGTTGGAGTTGACCGCAGCGAGGCCCACGCGCCAGTAGCCGCTGTTGGCTATGTCCACCTCCCAGTAGTGGCGGCCTTGGCTGTAGCCCTCCCAGGCCAGCACGCAGGGCCAGCTATCGAAGCGCTGTGAGTTGTACGGAAGATCAGCCTCTGACAGGCCCTCCTGGACCTGACGCTTGTCGTTGGACAGGTTCAGCCACGGGTGGTTGGTATTTGGGTCCAGAGTCACGTCAGCTGTTATGGAGGGCAAACCCTTGGTCAAGCCGCATATATGCAGTACCGTACATACGATAATCAGGCCGAGATATCGTGTGTTGTGTGCGTTCTTGGTTACATCGAACGCACCATCACGGGGGGTACAGACGTGCCGATATTTTGACCTGGATTCCCAATTCAGCAACTTATGGATATCTTCAACAGAGTATCCTGAGGGATTATCTTGTTGTCCGGGGTGTGTTAAGAGTAATTTCTCCCCGCATCACCCTCCCTAATCTGCTTGTAAATGGTTAGAAAATCGGGCAGTAGAGACAATTTTCCCCAACTTCTGATCAACATCACCAAAGTCCCAATTAACGGTTGTCTCGGAAGAATATTTGGAGTGATAACCCTGTGCTGTGGGGTGTGTTCAGAGTGAAACCTTGGCGTACACCACAATCTCGAGCATTTCTTGCCCAAACATATGGGAACGTATCCAAAATGGGGTCTGATGCAAAATATCGGCACGTGTGTACCCTTCTTTTGTCGAGTGCGAGCGCGCAAGTACGTATGTGTTGTCCTCACCTTCTGCACTGCGGATCCAATTCCAAACTGCAAGCAGACACATCACACACAAATTTACGTGAGTCCAAATTCCCGAATTATAAATTAATCAGGCCACCCTGTGTCTGTGTGTGTGTCAAATAAAATTCTACCTGAGTTGGGGATGTATTTTGAAGTCCCCGCTTTCCAGGTGCGTTGCTTAATCGGTAGCCACAACTGTGGGATCGTCCCCTAAAAAATGAATACGAGTATGTCAGTCGTCCTACTTCACAACAAAACCATAAATCTTTGACCAACGCCAACTTAAAACAAAACAACTTAATGAGACCCATAATGGCAAAGTTCAAAGTACCCGTGTCGACATTAAATGTTTGCCCGAAATGAAATAAGGAAATCAAATTGAGTTGCCTTTGACATTGTTTTAGTGCAGGCTATCCAACACCAAACAGTGTCAAGATTTCTGGAATAACTGTTGCATTATTGTCGTCATTTTTTTCCCCCAAAATTTGACGTTTAAAATTGACTCATTTCAGCAATTGCTTCATGATGAATAATGAAATCAAAAAGAGTTTTATTTATTACTGTGACATTTCTTCAATTGATTTAAACAAACACTAAATTATTTTGGAAAAAAAATGAACTTTTACTGACACATTCTACCATTTTTTTTTTCTTCATCTACTAATGACCCGGTCCATCTATTCATTTTAAAAATCACCCATCTTATAATTGTGACACCAATTGATTTTTTTTGAATTACTTAATTTACTTTTTGTGGCTGTATTATTAGTTTCAAACGTCTCATTGCAGTACGTTCAAATAAAAAAAGAATTATTATTTTTTTTTTAAACCTCATCTAGTAACGTCCTGGTCCATGTATATGTTTTGAAAGTCAACACAAACGTTTTCCCCCTCTCGCTTTAACGGGAATTTCCAAGTGCAACATTTTTCATGCGCGTAATGAGTTATCCCCAATAATAGACGACGTGTCGTAGTTTATCAGCAGAACTGCGCTTATATAAACGAAGTGACCTGAGTCATTTATCGCGCTCTCGCACGCACTTGCAGCTTGGCATTATATAAGTCGCGTCTTATCGGCTCGCTTTATGACTCTGAACCCAATACCGCCGTTTCTCGCGTTGTCATCTTATTGCTTGTTAAGATGACCTCCCTTTTACCGACTCACCATGCTGTCCTCCTTGAGGAGCGACCAGGTGATAAACTCGAGCAAAGGCAGCAGGCTGACCAGCCGCTTCTTCTTTAGGCCCAGCAGACGCAGGGCTTTGCCCAGCTCGTCGCTCTGCACGCCGCAGCTCTGGGGGGGAAAAAACCCCACCAGAATGTTCAATCAAAACGTATGTCATCTCACGAAAGTATGCTAGCTTAATGCTAACATATAATGCCAAACGGCATAGATGGGCTAAATGAAATTAGCGTAGCTGTCACGGTAATTCAGAAGCCAGATGTGTTGTGTTTCTGGGGGAGCAGTTCCTCACCTCAGAGACATTCTGTACTTCCTTGGCCCACTCCATGACCCTCAGTTGTGCATCCTCATTGGAGTCTAAGTCTTTCTTGTGTTCTTGACTGTCCGGGGACCATGGGTTCCCCTCCAGAACCTGAGGACGGGCGAGCCAGGGTGTGAGACTTGTTTTTTTTTTTTTTTTTTTTTTCCCCGAGACGTCGGCCGTCAGGTTGACACGAGGACCGACCTTGTCCACGTGGCGGAGTTCATTGGCCCACTCCAAGATGAGTTTCCGGCTCTCCTCCAGACTGCGCTCAGCGCGTGAGTCGGACTTCTCGGGCTTGCAGTCGGCTGCCTCTGGATTGGCTCCGGGGTGCTGGAAAACCACAAAAATCACACAAAAACAGCTAAATCCACTTCGCTACAGTATATTAGGATCTACAACTCGGGTTCTTAAAACTTTTCAGGTCTTTTACATATTCCAAGAATAAAGTCAAGTTTTCGTTGACAATGTTAATCTTGACAAGCGTGAAAACGTTTGCATAAAAAGTTGTACTTTTGTTGTATGATGTTTTTTCAAGAAGGAAAAATGCTGCAGGTTTATGATTTTTACTTCAATCGTCACTCGCATACTCCCAGACGTTGATCGGCAGTACCTTGCAAACGTGGTCCACTTGCTCTTTCCAGTGTTGGATGAACTGCACGCACTCTTGCAGGCTGCGCAGATCCTTCAGGCTGTTCTGGCGAGGCTGCTGCTGGTGCTGGAAAACATATCAATTTTTTCCCCTTAATGTATATATAAAATACTAGCCGTGATGTACTATCTGTGAGGGGAGGGATGTGATGTCAAAAAGTCTGCGTGTGAGTGTCCCGGTGTGAGCTGTGGCCAACAGCAGGTGCACATGTCTAAATTGGGACTTCTAAAACTCATTTTTCCAAAAAAATTGAAAAAAAAACCGATTGCTCACCTGCGAGTGTCCGGTGAGTTTCCCGCTGGTGATGGGCCTGCTCGGGGCCGAGTTGTGGACCTGGATGTCCTCCTCGGGCAGGTTCCAGCGCAGAGCCCCGATGGAGCTGCTCTGGGTGGTGCTGTAATCCTGCGCCTTGAGGAGCAAGCTGTTCTCTGAAAAGAAGCGGCCGCAACTGGGTCAGCAGCACATCCATCTCGCCAAGGGCGCCATCCAAACTTACTTCTGTCCGATTTCAAAATGCTCTTCATCTCCATGAACGTCTCCTCGCTCCTGCAAAAAAAAAAAAAAAATTCTGGTTGATTTCATCAAACCAAAGTGTCCGTTTTACTTTTTACCTTCTCATTTTAATACACGCAAAACATTTTGTCAATGTGAGTTGGCTCGTCTCGCCTCAGTTAATTAGTTAAAATAACTAGCGAATTTCCTAGCTAGCTAATTTAATATTCAGCTAGATTGACGACATCTGGGTTTGGCTGGCAGTCTACCAGAGGCCATAGAAATATGTTTAAAAACCTGAAATTAACGGTGAAAAAAAAACTGAAAATGAATGGAAATGCTATACCCGTGACAACTGATGTTTGTCTAGAAGAAGAAAAAATATGAAAATTAGCTTTACGTCTGACAAAAGAAAAATGGGGAAAAGCCCACAGGTCAATAAAATGTGACTCAATTGTTCAATTTGAGGCGTACCTGAAGTCGGAGGGAGTGGATCGAGGTGCAGCTCGGCAGGCGGAGAGGAGGACTGCTGGAGCGCCGCCTCCCGTCCACTCGTTTTGACGTCTCTGCCCTCTGACCTTTGGACCGGCCCGTCACGTTTGCGTGCCCGCACGCACACTGCCGACTTTTTTTCCCATGTATTTATTATTTTTTTTACTGTGGCGATCGATGATAAAAGCTTTGCCTATCCCCGAGTGTGACGCACAACGAGAGTTTACAGTGGCTCCGCTCGGCCGACCTGACTGAATTTTATGGTATTATACGTCTGTTTATGTGGGGAAACGCAACCGTCCATTTTGTAAAAATATGAAATAAAAACTCACTTTCAATTTGTTTGTTTTGATTTTTATCAACAGAACAAAGTTTATTTTTCATCATTTATAAAAGTGGCGTCACAAACCTCAACATGGTCTGTGCATTTCATTCAATGTGTACTACAAAACTCTCCCCCAAGAAATGTGATTTTTGTACTTCCGTTAGTTCCAGCTCTTGAAAAACTGCTTGAACATGACAGTTTCCTTCCCCTGGGGCAGGATCTCCACCTGAAGCACAACAACAGCCATGTTGTTTGTGATGAATTGAGCATTTTGTTTTCTGTTAGTTTTTTTGTTTCTTCCCATCACGTCAAAACGTTTTTTTTTTTTTTTAAACAAGTTTTTCCTTCTTTCTCCCCCAGCGTATGTGATCGCGTAAACCACCTCATTGTGAAAGTGAAAGTTAAAAAAGAAGAAGAAGAAGGAAGAAGGAAATAAGGATGTGGCACGAAATGTACACACTAACACAAGAAGAGCTTGAGCGCAACAATGGCGGATGTGCTGCACCTGTGTTTTCATCTTGGGGTAGTTCATCTGCTGGATGAAGTTGTCCGCCATCTGCAGGGCGGCCTGCTTCTCCTTGGCGTTGGCCCCGGCACCTGCGAGACATTTTTTATTTTTTTTCATTCGGGCGTAGCCATCGGACCTCGTTTCATGTTTTTGGACCTTGCCTCTAGCCTAGTGTTTTTTGTGCCTCTGCCTTCTTGGACTGCTTAAACTGTGTATGACCTTAGTTGGGAATAAAACCACTCTGAACATTATGCCTTTGCCTGGGAGTCCCGCATTTGGGTCCGCCCGTGCCGCTGGCCCATGACACACGGTGCATTAAATGTACAGTCTTAACCCCGGAATGTATGTATGGAAATCATTTTTCTCACATTACTTTGATTTTCCAATACCCGTGAACATTTTTGGTGTAGCGATGATTTTTCAGTTTTTAAACCTCCGAGTGTGGTCGTGACCAGCAAACATTTGGCCAATTGTGCTTGACTTCCAAGTGGTCACCTTTCCACACGAAAATCTTGCCGTTGGCGCCGTTATCCAGAATGAAGCAGTCGTCGCGAAGTAGCAGCTCCTTGGCAAACGGGCTCTTACCCTCAACTTTGCTCAGCAACATGGAGCCGGTCGCATCGGATACCTGCGTAGAGAGAGTGAGCGCTGGTTGGTTGGTCTTTGAAAACCGGACCCCAACATGAGAGCGCTCTTGCGGGTGACCTTGTAAAGGGAGGCCGCGTTGGAGGCGTCTGCCTTGCTGTCCTCCTCCGCCGTGCTTTCGGGCAGCTCGGGCTTCGGACCCAAAATCTGTTCATAAAACATGCAGTTCGTTGGATGGACTCTCCTCTCGTTTGCACAGCAACGATATCGCATGCTGCAGTTGCATTGTGAAAAGCCGATGGCCACCGCGTGTCCTGTCCTGTCCCGTTTGCTAAACGGCCAGGGGCGCACAAGATTAGAAGGTTCGTTTTGGCTGGATTTACCTGAAGCATTTCGGCGGGCTCCTCTCCCTCGCAGGAGTCCACGATGCGAGCTTTACCATGTCTGTCGGCGTCTCGGATCAGCGAGGCGATCTCCCGCACTTTCTGCTTCTCAAAGACGTTGGCCTGTGACCCGATCCAAGGCACGATTACCTGTAGGCGTATTTTTGTTTGTACTTTTCCGAAAGGATCTGAATCTGTACTTTGACCTTCACCGCAGTCTTCCTGATACAAACGTTTTCCTCTTCCGTTCATCACCTTTCCGAGGTCCAAGATAAAGCAATCGCCCTTGTTGAAGCTCTTCCAGGACAGTTCTACCTCCTTAGCGCGGATGTTGCGTTTCCCTTTAATCTGGTACAAGCGCTGCACCGCCGATCCGGCGCTCTGAGGCCTTCGGAAACCTGACTCTACACCTCCGTCCTGTGATGGGAAATCCCTTTTTAAAAATGCCGTTGTGGTTGTATGGGTAATCCGAGAATCGGAGGACACTGAAATTTCCAATAATACCTGCACTGAATTCAAGAACGCGCAATTGTTGGTTGTTTCACTCAAACCAACAAAACAGAAACATGATATCAAAGTTTTTGTTTTTCATTCATAGTTAAGTTTGTTTTTACACAGCTAGCAAGGGAAAACGTTACAACTGATTTAGAACCTTGTTACTTGGGACCCTGCGACTGTAATTGGAGTAAGACTAGAATGTGTACTTTTATCCTTCAATATTATTGCAATGTGTTTTTCAGGTGCCTGGGTGTCAAGTAAATTAGGTGTTTATCCAAGTTGTCCTCCAATTCTGGAACTATTCGTGTAAGTGATTGTTGTGGCGGCGAAAGCCAGACCTTATAGCTGACACCTCTGGGGAAGAGCGTCATGAACTCTTGGGACTCGTAACCCTGGACCTGCCTGTGCTGAACGGGGTCTCCGCTCAGGAAGGTGTCGAGCTGGATGGCCAGCATGGCACACGCCACCTGCTCGTCGTGCGACGACTTTTCACCTGAATTTTATTTTCCAGGGCGAACCGACTCAAAATCAAAACCCACTTCTGTATCGGAATCCAGGAGTGTCGAGTCCCACCTATCCACATGTGCAGGTCGGCTCCGAGCTGGCCGCGGTTCTCCAGCACCAGGTACGAGTCGCCGTTGTAGAACACGCCCACCTCGGATAGAGGCAGCGGGACCGCCTTCATCTTCTCCACCCTCCACACGTGCAGGCCCGGCACTCGGACCTCTGGACCGAACTGACCTGCTACAGGCTGGAAGGGCAGCATGCTGCACAAAGAAACGAGGAGGTGGGTGACAACTAAAACATCCATCCATCCGTTTACTTTATTGTCCTCATGACGGCCCGAGTCACGATCCAAACTAAGAACTACTGCATGAGGTAGATTTCCAAACCACAATCATGGCCAGCTGTTCTAATCGTACAACAACGATTTCCCAAGGGTCAGGCTGTGACGAATATGTTAAAGATAATCTTCTCGGGTGGTGTAAGGAGAAGTGAAAGCATGCAATCTTTCAAAAGTTTCCACACTGTCACACTCAAGTCATGACTTCCCACCCGGAGCCTACGACCACGTTGGACGGTGTTGAAATTTTTTCACATTCAACAAACTGGTAGCTGTGTTCCAAACACAAAGTTTCTTCCCTGACGTGTCAGATGTATGTGATGTTGAATGACTATCGTATCCGCGCTTGTAACTGACCCAAAGCCAAAGTAGGAAGGAGCAATGGGTTTATTATCTTGGTTTTATGGCCACAGCTGTCAACATATGTGAACTTCAATCATATCACATGAATTTATTGGAAATGATTTTGTGGACCCCCGGAACCCAATTTGAGAACCACCGCATCAGTGTGTGGTGACTTGTGAGAGATCAAATGATCCGGTTTCACTTCATTGGTCCCGAGGTTATTTACTGACTACTGACTAGTGTATTGTTTGTTCAGGCAGAACAATAAAGTTGCTGCTCCACTTCCACCGCGTATCATCATAATTTCAATATGTATATACCCTTTGTGGTAGTTTGTTTTGGAGGTTGTGACTCAGAACGTTAAATATGCTTTGGCTCAATCATTCTTTTGCAACATAAACTTACACCTACACTTACTGCATATGTGGCACAACAGATAATGACGATACTCTTGCCGGGTGATCTGGCGGCCTCTTATCGCGTTGTCGCGCAACGTTAAATAAGTATTAACACAACAAGGGTGGAAGCATTTACCACCAGGGCGAGAATGGAAGTCAGCAATTTGTGTTTTGTTCCTACGGAGGCGCCAGTCCGCTTCCGTTAGACACAAACAAGACAATTACAGTAGCTTCCTTATAAAAACTGCACGATTCACGACGATGGGCAATACAACATTTGAACACAAAGCACTCCCTAAAAAAAGATTAAAAAGATATGCATTGGACGCCTTCCAGAAGATCAAGATGGACTCAACTGGATGATGTGGCCTGGTTCAGTGCTGTCGGGCTCCATCCTAAACGGGATGTAAAGAGTCCGATCCAGGGGTCCACGGGCAAGGAGTTTGTGCTTGCCTGTCCCGGTTTGGCTTCTACTGTGAGTGGGAGGTAACTGAAGCCGGTGTGATGAAAGCCTACCTGGGGTGGAAGCGAGGGAGGATGGAGCTGCGGTAGCGTAGCGGAGTCGGGTTCCTAGATACGACCCGGACCAAATGCAGGATGAGGACAACTTCCCTGTTTCTACGTTGACCCTCACTAGTTTAGTTCGTTAGTGTTCGCCAAGAAAGTATTTCAGTGTTTCATTTTTTTTCCCATTTTGTCATGTTAGAGTTTTTATTTGAAACAGGATAAATGAATGGTTTTCACAAATGAACAGACAATGTTCCATCGAAACAACACAAAGGTGCGAATGTGATCGTGTATGCTTTCTGGAGGGATGAAGAATTGATCAAAATGCAGTTTTTTCTCGATTTCATGATTGCTACTGTTATCGATCCAATCCCTTATGGATTCTCCAAACGATTGTTATTGGGTGAAGGCATGAAATAGTACATTTTATTTGTTCTCCCTGTCCCTATGCGTCACTAGCATCGATAGATGAAGAACGGTACATCATTGGGAGTCACAAATTACACCTATGACTACAACAGCTGTTCCTCTGCCCGGACATTCAGGTAGTCTGAAGCTGGAGACCAGAAACAACAAAAAAGCCATTCGACGTTGATGATGGGTGGTATAAAATGACGTTTTTCACCAATGACAATCTTCTTCTTTTCCTTTCGGCTTGTCCCGTTAGGGGTCGCCACAGCGTGTCATCTTTTGCCATCTTAGCCTATCTCCTGCATCTTCCTCTCGAACCCCAACTGCCCTCATGTCTTCCCTCACCACATCCATAAACCTTCTCTTTGGTCTTCCTCTCGCTCTCTCTTCCTTGACAGCTCCATCCTCAGCATCCTTCTACCAATATACTCACTCTCTCGCCTCTGAACATGTCCAAACCATCGAAGTCTGCTCTCTCGAATCTCGTCTCCAAAACATCCAGCTTTGGCTGTCCCTCGAATGAGCTCATTTCTAATCCTATCCAACCTGGTCACTCCGAGCGAGAACCTCAACATCTTCATTTCTGCCACCTCCAGTTCAGCTTCCTGTTGTTTCTTCAGTGCCACCGTCTCTAATCCGTACATCATGGCCGGCCTCACCACTGTTTTGTAAACTTTGCCCTTCATCCTAGCAGAGACTCTTCTGTCACATAACACACCAGACACCTTTCGCCAGCTGTTCCAACCTGCTTGGACCCGTTTCTTCACTTCCTGACCACACTCTCCATTGCTCTGTATTGTTGACCCCAAGTATTTGAAGTCGTCCACCCTCGCTATCTCTTCTCCCTGTAGCCTCACTCTTCCCCCTCTACTTTTCTCATTCACGCACATATATTCTGTTTTACTTCTGCTAATCTTCATTCCTCTCCTTTCCAGTGCATGTCTCCATCTTTCCAATTGTTCCTCTGCATGCTCCCTGCTTTCACTGCATATGACAATATCATCTGCGAACATCATGGTCCAAGGGGATTCCAGTCTAACCTCATCTGTCAGCCTATCCATTACCACTGCAAACAGGAAGGGGCTTAGAGCTGATCCCTGATGCAGTCCCACCTCCACCTTAAATTCCTCTGTCACACCTAAGGCACACCTCACCATTGTTCTGCTGCCATCATACATGTCCTGTACTATTTTAACATACTTCTCTGCCACACCAGACTTACGCATGCAGTACCACAGTTCCTCTCTTGGTACTCTGTCATAGGCTTTCTCTAGATCCACAAAGACACAATGTAGCTCCTTCTGACCTTCTCTGTACTTTTCCACGAGCATCCTCAAGGCAAATAATGCATCTGTGGTACTCTTTCTAGGCATGAAACCATACTGTTGCTCGCAGATACTTACTTCTGTCCTGAGTCTAGCCTCCACTACTCTTTCCCATAACTTCATTGTGTGGCTCATCAACTTTATTCCTCTATAGTTCCCACAGCTCTGAACATCCCCTTTGTTCTTAAAAATGGGAACTAGAACACTTTTCCTCCATTCTTCAGGCATCTTTTCGCCCGCTAGTATTCTGTTGAATAAGTTGGTCAAAAACTCCACAGCCATCTCTCCAAATTGCTTCCATACCTCTACCGGTATGTCATCAGGACCAACTGCCTTTCCATTTTTCATCCTTTGTAGTGCCTTTCTGACTTCCCCCTTAGTAATCATTTCCACTTCCTGGTCCTTCACTCTTGCCTCTTCAACTCTTCCTTCTCTCTCATTTTCTTCATTCATCAACTTCTCAAAGTATTCTTTCCATCTATTTAGTACACTACCGGCACCAGTCAACACATTTCCATCTCTATCCTTAATCACCCTTACCTGCTGCACATCCTTCCCATCTCTATCCCTCTGTCTGGCCAACCTGTAGAGATCCTTTTCTCCTTCTTTCGTGTCCAACCTGGTGTACATGTCTTCATATGCCTCTTGTTTAGCCTTTGCCACCTCTACCTTTGCCCTACGTCGCATCTCGATGTACTCCTTTCGCCTCTCCTCAGTCCTCTCAGTATCCCACTTCTTCTTCGCTAATCTCTTTCCTTGTATGACTCCCTGTATTTTGGGGTTCCACCACCAAGTCTCCTTCTCCCCTTTCCTACCAGATGACACACCAAGTACTCTCCTGCCTGTCTCTCTGATCACCTTGGCTGTCGTCGTCCAGTCTTCCGGGAGCTTCGGTTGTCCATCGAGAGCCTGTCTCACCTCTTTCCGGAAGGCCGCACAACATTCTTCCTTTCTCAGCTTCCACCACATGGTTCTCTGCTCTACCTTTGTCTTCTTAATCTTCCTACCCACCACCAGAATCATCCTACATACTACCATCCTATGCTGTTGAGCTACACTCTCCCCTACCACTACTTTACAGTCAGTAACCTCCTTCAGATTACATCGTCTGCACAAAATATAATCTACCTGCGTGGTTCTACCTCCGCTCTTGTAGGTCACTATATGCTCCTCCCTCTTCTGGAAATAAGTGTTCACTACAGCCATCTCCATCCTTTTTGCAAAGTCCACCACCATCTGCCCTTCAAAGTTCCTTTCCTGGATGCCGTACTTACCCATCACTTCTTCATCGCCCCTGTTTCCTTTACCAATATGTCCATTACAATCTGCACCAATCACAACTCTCTCGCTGTCTGGGATGCTCAGAACTACTTCATCTAGTTCCTTCCAGAATTTCTCTTTCAACTCTAGGTCACATCCTACCTGTGGTGCATAGCCGCTAACCACATTGTACATAACACCCTCAATTTCAAATTTTAGTCTCATCACTCGATCTGATACTCTTTTCACCTCCAAGACATTCTTAGCCAGCTCTTCCTTTAAAATAACCCCTACTTCATTTCTCTTCCCATCTACTCCGTGGTAGAATAATTTAAACCCTGCTCCCAAACTTCTAGCCTTACTACCTTTCCACCTGCTCTCTTGGATGCACAGAATATCAACCTTTCTCCTAATCATCATGTCAACCAACTCCTGAGCTTTTCCTGTCATAGTCCCAACATTCAAAGTCCCTACACTCAGTTGTAGGCTCTGTGCATTCCTCTTTTTCTTCTGACGCTGGATCCGGTTTCCTCCTCTTCTTTGTCTTCGACCCACAGTAGCTGAATTTCCACCGACGCCCTGCAGGTTAGCAGTGCCGGGGGCGGGCGTTGTTAACCCGGGCCACGACCGATCCGGTATGGGATTCTTTAGATGAACGCTCATATTTGTTTGGCACAGTTTTTACGCCGGATGCCCTTCCTGACGCAACCCTCTGCATTTATCCGGGCTTGGGACCGGCCTACAGATTGCACTGGTTTGTGCCCCCCATAGGGCTGCATTTTTTCACCAATGACAATCACAATCACACCCTAAAATAAAAATAATAGGTCAGACTATCGCCATTGTCTTCCGGACTGACTCACGATGAGGGAACAAGGAAATGGAGCTCAAGGAAGGAAAGTTTCCAACAAGGAGTAGTTTGACGAATACGGTTGAAGACTTACCTCGGAGACGAGGGTAGCTTTCAAGATCAGAAAGACAAGGAAACGAGAAAAGATTAGTGACGTCCTAAACGCACAAATTCCATCTGTCTCACCCACACCGTGGCACTCATAGACCACATATTTCCTGCCTGTCTCAGCCCAGCCTCCCCCCGCCTCGAACACAAAAGCAACAAATGTGATTCAATCGAGACTTTTTTTTGGGGGGGGGGGGGCGGGGGGGGGGGTCCAGATGCTAAACCACTGTCCACTTTGTTTGATGCAATCGCAAGACTCTGAATCTCAAAAAGTGGCCGTTTAGTAAAAGGCGATGCCCCCCCGTCTTATTATTCTTCAAAGCACAATGCGGTATTTGAGCTCGCAACTGATAAGGAACTCCTTTGGAACTGGAACTCCTTCATAAGGAGTCCACGACAATGTCAGAGCTGCAGAAACAGTTGATCATGCCAGACAGTGCGGAATACCGGTACAGATTGAGATCAGCGTACGACTGACTAATTCCTGAAACGTCTTCAGACATGTTTAAGGAATGAGTCATGTTTTCACTCAAGAGAGCATAATTCTTTTTTTTTTTATTTCAATGTGCAGTGGATACTTATACTGTGTATAAAGAAGTATACACACCCCATGTACAAACGCCAACTTTTTATGATACAAAGGAAAGCGAAATCAAGATAAATCATTTCCAAAGAAAATTCCATGATGAATCTGACCTGTCACGTGTACAGGTCGACTGAAAAGGAGAAGTATTTTACCAGGGAGCACCTGAAGGACAATCATCATCACGTGGAGAAAATATGGCACAAGAGAAAAACTATCCGAAAGAGGACGTCACTTTAAAATATATGGATCGATAAGATTATCGACATTTTGCAAAAAAAAAAAAAAAAAAAAAACACTTGGAATCTCCTACACAACTGTGGGAAATGAATATACTTTGCAATCTGAATTTTTTTTTCTCTGGGTGTTTTAGCAGAAAGTCTCATTTTGTTATGTCATAAAATCCTGGAATTTGAATAGGGGTACCTGTCTGTTTTCATATCCTTCCAGCTACAGAATTTTATTTTTATATTTTTCATTTATACTTTACATGCATCCATCCAACCAGTTTCTATACCCTTAACCTGGTCATAATTATGGGAAAAGCACGATTGCGTACTATTCTCCATATAATACAAATCACGATGAAATAAGAATAGTATTGTTTTCGTGACAGATGCGCTGCAAAGATCATAGTTTTATTTATACAATTTTAATGTAACTACATGAAAACATGTTCTTTCTTCAAAAGGATGATGAAAATAACAATCATAATAATTAGTATTAGTTATAGTATTTTTAGTTGAGTTTTTCTATGACGCAATGCATCCTGGGATTGCTAGTTTACGAGCATACGTGACAGACATATATCATAATTTTTGTGTTTTAATTTAATGTGATAGAGACAGATGTGTTTTTTTTTTTATCAAAATTCGAACTCTAGAATAATATGCACGTGTTTTAGTATTTTAATAATAGGACTACTTTGTGAACACCGCGGCAACGCATTGCATCATGGGATTGCTACATTGCTAGTCGATGTGACATTTTCTACGTTCATTTACTTATGACGTATTAGTGTTGAAATGTTTCTCAAGTAATACTTACACGCACAATATTGTATTTTGCTGGCTGAAGAAGAGGAAGAAGTAAAGGAAAACGGAAAAAAGGAACTTCAACCGTGGTAATATATCTATTTTTTTTTTCTTTATACGCAAGGAAACAGCGTCCTCTTGTGTGACATGCCGGTGCAGTTGTACTTTCTTGGGAGCTAACCAGCTAATGCTAACACTTTCAATAAAAAATATATATATATATAATTACGGGGGAAAAAAAAACCGTCAGACCACCTGTTGGTTTTGTGTTTTGTTCATTTTAATGTCTGGTATAGTTACATTTGTTCGGATAAATTGAATGACTTTTTTTGTGTTAGCCATTTTCTTTTTTGTTACCAAAATCAGTGGCAACACAAATGAGTTAAGCTTAAGCATGTCAGATAGCTCAAAATATTTTGTAATTTGTATTCTTGAGGTAAATATACAGTACCTTTATGGTACGAGGCATTAAAATGAAAAATATATTGAACTTGCATGGTCCCCCCGTGACATGGGAATTATTTAGGGTTTAAAAACTTTTCTGTTTGTCAGAGCAAATTAAACTTGTTCATAATTGTGAGTAGTTAGAAATGGCTAAATGTAGCCAGTAGCAAATACAGGTACATAACTATGGCCAACATATTGGAAATATGGTACATGCTTGTTATACAGACTTTAAAAAGTCCACCTCCTAGTTAGTACAGTTAAGACAAAAAAGCTACACAGTTGTTGTAAAACTTTTATTTTATTTCCCAAGTCAAAAACAGAACAGACAACACAATGATAATGTGAAATTATCTCTTTACAGCGGTAAATTTACTTCTTTCCTCTGCATGGAACCCTGTCTCACCCTCTGATTTACACAAGCTGGGAATCCTGACGTTCCTGAAAATACTGTAGACTGGACAGCATTCTGACCAGGCAAGTGAAGTGGACAACAGTTTTAACAAGTGCAAAAAAAAAAAATAATAATTCCAACACCCTGCTTCATTATAAAAGGCTCGGAGGTGCCATCCTCTCCATTTTTTTTTTTTTTTTGGAGGAGCTAAGTAACAACAATCACGATGACATTTCCTTTTTTTTTTTTTTTTGTCCAGGACTCCCAGTCAGAACAGATCGGCTCTACAATGAATACTCCAGAAACTGGTAAGAACAAAAAAAAACATTGGATGCAAAAAAGGAGACCAACCTTGTTAAATGAAAGTGACAGTATCTGGAAAAGCAGTCACACGTAAGCCACTTATCTTGTGGCTGGTTAATCAAAATGAACATGACAAGTGGACCTATGTAGAACCCTGACCACGTAGGGTTCACAACGCTGGAGATACGGTGGGTGGGAAGGTACATGTCCACCCTCTCCACTCGTGTCTTCTTCCATAATTACGTGTATTTTTGCAACAACTTTGCAAAGTCATCAAAAAGCAAACAAGTGGGAAAAAAAGGAAAAAAAAAAACAAAACATATTCACACCGAATAGTAGTTTAACTTTCTTGCTTAAATAAATGGAATAGGCAAAATGATTTGAACAGAAACAGGGCAAACATTAGCAAGACCCAGGAGGGACTGGAAATAGTTCAACCTAACAGTTGGATTAATGTGAACAACCCCACGTGGAAATGATGCCCAAAGCGCCACCCATTTTCTTCACATCAAAATCAAGGACAGAAAATAATTCCCCAGAATTAAAGGAATAACATTGTCAGTTTTCTTTTGTCTTTGATGCAAAAGCCTCCAAGGTGCCAGAGGATGGTTGGGTGCTGGTGGGTGTTTAAAACATCATTCAGTTTTTGGGGTGTGGAGGAAGCAGGGAGGGTGCGTGACGGCGTCACTCTCTTATCATGCTGTTTGACGATCTTTTCCCCGATCCGCGGCGTGTGCGAACTGAACGCACGGCCTCAAGCAGCAACACCTCAGTGCCGAATACGCCGTAAATGGAGGGGGGGATAAAATAAAAAAAGGGGCGGGGGGACCATTCCTCCATTTATCGCCAGAACAAATTACAATTCACATTTTTTTTTTAAAAAGAAAAAAAATTTGGCCTTTCCCGAACACCTTAACGTCCAGCATTTCAAAGGCTCAAAGCAGTGAATTATAAAGATAAAAGGAAAAAAAACAAAAAAACAGCGCTTCCTTTCCACTTCGCCTTTTGGATTCTGCCTGGTTGGGGGGGGGGGGGGGTGAGAAAAGGCGGATTTTCTTTTCCCCCTTCAGGCAAAGCAGTTTGTCTTTCAAATAATGGTTTTCACTATTTGGGAAGGGAATGCAGGGCAAACTGGTCGGATGGTCAGTAATGTGAGGGGGCCCACGAGGCGCGGTCCCCCCTAAAGCCCTCCTCCGCCCCTCAGTTGTTCTCCTCGTCGCTGTCATCCGGGCTGATGGCCGGACTGTAGGTTGGAGAGGTGGGGCTGTACCCGGGGGAGGTGGGGCTGTACGTGGAGCCTTTCGGGCTAGTCGGCGAGTACGTGGGCGACGTCGGCGAGTACTTGGGCGACGTCGGCGAATATGTCGGGGATGTGGGGGAGTATTTGGGGCTGGTGGGCGTGTAGGTCGGAGAGGTGGGGGAGTAGGTGGGCGAGGTGGGACTGTATTTGGGCGTTGTTGGGGAATAAGTTGGAGATGTCGGGGAGTACTTGGGGGAGGTGGGGGAGTACTTTGGTGATGTTGGGGAGTACTTGGGCGAAGTGGGGGTGTACTCTGGCGAGCTGGGGCTGTATGAGGGGGAGGTCGGGGTGTATTTGGGTGAGGTGGGTGAGTAGGAAGGGGAGCTGGGGCTGTACGAGGGGGAACTCGGTGTGTAGGTGGGCGACTGCGGGGTATAGCGCGGACTGGAGGGAGAGTATGACGGTGAAGTCGGTGAGTACGAGGGGGAGGTGGGAGAGTAGTTGGGGCTGGTCGGTGTGTAGTTGGGGGAGGTCGGGGAGTAGGAGGGGGATGTAGGAGAGTACGAGGGCGATGTCGGGGAGTAGCTGGGCGAGGTGGGTGTGTAGTTTGGCGACGTGGGACTGTAGCTGGGGCTCGTCGGCGAGTAGGAGGGGGAGGTGGGAGAGTAAGACGGCGAGGTAGGGGAGTATGACGGGGATGTGGGCGAGTAGGAGGGGGAGGTGGGCGAGTAAGAAGGAGAAGTCGGGGAGTAGCTTGGCGACGTCGGGCTGTAGCTGGGCGAAGTTGGACTGTAGCTGGGCGACGTCGGCGAGTAGGAGGGAGAGGTTGGAGAGTAAGACGGGGAGGTAGGGGAATAGGAGGGGGATGTCGGGGAATAGGAGGGCGACGTGGGAGAGTAAGAAGGAGATGTGGGGGAATAACTGGGCGAGGTGGGAGAGTAGGAAGGAGATGTCGGGCTGTAATTGGGGCTGGTGGGGGAGTATGAGGGAGATGTCGGAGAATAGGAGGGTGACGTTGGCGAGTAGCCTGGGCTCTGAGGGGTGTAGCCGCCAGGGGAGCGGGGCTCGTAGGCGGGTGACGTGGGCGAGTAGTTGGGTGACATGGCGCCGCCTGGAAAGCAAACACGTCTATTTCATACGTCTTCCTTCACTCACTTCAACGTTAACTTTAGAGCGCTACCAACCTGGAGACGGGATATAGGGGCTGGCCGGTCCGGGAGATCCGGGGGAACCAGGAGTGGGCGACCAAGCCGGGGAATAACCTGGAGAGAAGCCGCTCGCGTCTGATGCTGCACTCGGGGAAAAGCCTGCTGCCCCAGGGGTCATGCCGCTTCCTGGAAGTGAAACGGGAGGTCACAAAACGTATAATAATCCCTTAAAAACTGCAGTACTAAATGCCACCCCCTAAACAGACGTATGATTTCAAAACAGTTTATAATTTCAAACTCAATTTATATTATCATCTGGAGTAGAGGATTTGATTTTGAGAGAACTTATGTGTGAATGTAGCTACGACTCTCTCGTGACTGCGTCTGCCTTTTTGGCTCTCGCTCAGTTGAGATGTAGTAACATAGTTCCTTAGCACCGAGATGCCACAAGATGGCACCAAAGCCCTGTCGAATAAAAAAGTAGTATGGCTTCAGAAAGAGCCAAAAAAGCAGCAACTAGGTGAAGTGTTTCAAGTAGTAATGGAGGATAGCTTAAAAATTAAATGCATGAATAAATAAAAATGAAAAACTTAAGAAAATACATCAGTGAATCCTGCGTATCCACTCACCTATACTGGGAGACCAAGCGCCATGTGCCGGTGTTGCTCCAGTGTTCCAAGGGGTCATAGCGGGGGAACGGCCACTCATGGGACTCGGCACAGAACCAAAGAACATTCCGGTGGCTAAAAACAGAACAGACCCATCAGGAATATCGTAAAACTAAATCTAAATAAATGAACCTAAACATTTTTATCTCCACTTACGCCCGGCGACACTGATGCCAGGTATGTTTGTGGGGATCTCCATGCCGAACTTGCACTTCTCGGCATCCAAAAGCAGGTCAAAGCAGCCTGTCCCGGCGGGCGCGAGCTGGCCGAGCATGATGTTCTCAGACACGCCCTTCATCGGATCGCTCTCTCCATGAGATGAAGCCTCCATCAACACGTCCACCTGGATGCAGGAGAGGACACTTGAATGTACCGCTTTTTATTCTTTGAGCGAGCTGGGTTTGTTTCAAGTAACCCTCTCACCGTCTCCTCAAAGGAACACTTCATGAGTGGGCCCGTGTCCTGCCGGTTAATGCCGTGGCGCGTGATGGCCATCAGGTGACCGCGGCACGTCATGGTGTCACAGAGCAGGGCCAAGTGACGGTAGTTGACGTAGGAGCCGTCAAAGGAGATGACGTGGTACAGCTCCCTCTCCAGGGCCTTTCGTACAGCCTCAATTCCAAGCACCTGCAATACAAGTGGTTCTCAAATTGGGAGTCTGCGCGTCATAACTTGGGGGGGGGTCAGCAAAGTTTGGAGGAATTATGTGGTAAACATGTTGTCAATGTCCTAAATAAATAATTATTCCTGTGGCATTTTGGGGTGCATAATATTTAGGTTTACTTGACGTTAGAATTACAAGGGGGTCTTTGGAGTCCCCTTGTCTGCGCTGTACTGCAGAAAAAAAAAAAAAAATTCTTACCGTGAAGATTTCCACAATGTCGTTGGAGGTGGTCCTGACGGGATCGACGTCCTTTTCGCTCAGGACTCTCATGAGGCTGACTCCGTCAGTCTCGAGGATCCACTCCTGCAGCGCCTTGAACTCACCGTCCTCGGTGATGATGATCTTCTTTTTGTTGTCCGTCTGGGGCAAGTGCATGTACACCTTGCTGATCTGCTCGATCCCTTGTAGCGTCATGTCCGTGAGCATGTTAGACTCGATGCACCTCAGGAAGACGTCGTCGTCCATTTTGTCCACGACCTCCTCGTCCTGGCCAGGAAAGTCATATGAGGTCAATATTGTGGCTTTAGAACGCTAGTGTCACCGCATACCTCTTGGAACTTGCTCTCGTCGCTCTTCATGATTCGGATTCGCAAAACGAGCTTCTCGGCGTTGTCGTCGTTGAAGATGCAATTCAGGTCGTCTCCAAAACCTTCAGCAACGTGCACCCGGGTATTAAAAGGCCGCTCTTGTCGAAGCAACTCCCGAATGAATGCGCAAATGCACCTGCATTGATCTTCTCTGCGATTTGCTCCATGGTCAACTTGCGATCGGTCATGTGCTTGCGGTCGAGCTCGATGCGCAGCAGCCAGGGGGAAATGCGCGTCACGTCGAAATCGGGCATCTCGTAGTAGACGTTCACCCACTCCTGGTCCTCGGCCACCACAGTGTTCTGAGGATTTGGGTCGTAGTAGATGGCAGTGTTGGCCGTCACCTAAAACAAAATGTGTTATTTTTGGGGTCAGACTTGCAGAAATCATGGGTAGTAGTGAGTGGCCGGAAATCACTTGAGAAAGCGATATGCTCTGTTAACCTTTCTCAGTGTGGTGTGCTCCAGGCGACAGAGGATGTCTTTGGCTCGTTCTGCATCCCGGGCAGCTTGGCCCAGCAGGAACACGGTCAGTGACGGCGTTTTGGGCTTCTTGGAGATGTTGATCAACTCCTTCAGACGAGGCACGCCGAGTGTAACGTTCTTGGCTGACACGCCGGCGTAGTGGAAGGTGTTCAGTGTCATCTGGGTGGCTGGTTCCCCGAGAGACTGAGCAGCCAGTGCCCCGACCATTTCACCTGGATGAGCCTGGGAGAACAGCGTGGACATCACAGGATGAATACCTTGACCCATAAGAGAGACCAGCAAAATGCTGAACTCACAATTGAATGGTTGAACTTGGTCTCGATCTCTCCCAGCAGCCAGTCGAAAGCCTCGGTGGTGAGACGGAACTCCTCCGTCATGCGCTTGGAGCAGAGTGTGGAGCGCAGATGGATGTTGAAAAGAAGTGTGGCATTCTCCTGGGCCTGCCTGCTGAGCCGGTCTTCGCCGTTCACAATCACCAGCTTCTTACTCAGTTCCTGAACACCTGCCGAGCCGAACAGGCAAGAGATGTGATCAAGTCATGAATATGTAAGTGAGTCTAAAGTCTTAAGCTTCAAGTCTCAAGAGAGTCCCAAGTAATTTTGTCTTATCTGCTCATGTTTAGTAAAACGCTAAAAAAAAAAAAAAAACATTTCCAACGCACCTTCGACCACCCTAATTGGATTGAGGTCCGTTGGAGTCCGAGTGTTGATGCGGAAGATCTTTTGAGCGTTCCAAATCATCCTTGCCAAGTTGCAAGGCAGCACCACCTGTAGAGGAGGAGGAGAATTGCAGCGTGTGAGTCAATCAAAGGAGGAAAGCACAGACTAAGATAAGACATGGCGGCACACCTTGCTGTCGCCGGTCGGGAAAATGGTTCGGAGGTTCTCCCTGTCCTCCTTCATCTTCTCAAACTCCCTCTCCAGGGTGCCTTGGACATGAGCGTTGGTCATAACGTCTTTCACCACGTCCTCTTGCAGTGTCCGCCGCAGCGCTCGCTCATTGGTACAGTCGAACTTGAACCTGGACGGACGGAACGACATTTCATTGACAGTTTCCCTCCTGCGACAAACCCCGCGGAGGATGCGCCGGTACAAGCCATACTTCTTTTCAAAGGCTTTGTTCGATGGTTTGAGCGTCGCCATATTTTGGAACTCGACATTCTCTCCCGCCAGGCCGTCCTCGCCGTAACGCAGCTGCACCACCTGGTTGATGGAGTTGCGCACCGTGCCGTCATACTTGACCATCACAGACTCCATGGACTTGATCAGACGCCGTTGGATGTAACCTGAATGAGTTGCAAAGTTATTTTAAGCTTCTGTACGTATTCTGGGGGATGGGAAACGAGCTGTGGCGTGATTAACGAAAAACTGGAGGTAGGTGCAGATTACCGTACCACCCACCCAACGCACGCTTCAGACCAGCTTACCAGTCTCGGCCGTTTTGACGGCTGTGTCAATCAGACCCTCTCTGCCTCCCATAGCGTGGAAGAAGAACTCTGTTGGTGTCAAACCAGCCAGGTAGGAGTTCTCCACAAAGCCTCTGCTCTCAGGGCCATAATCGTCCTTTATGAAGTGAGGGAGTGTGCGATGTTTGAAGCCAAACGGGATTCGTTTACCCTCCACGTTCTGCTGCCCCACCACAGCAATAACCTAACAGGGCAGGTTACATTAAGTTTCCATGATGAGATTTCAAGACTTGCTCCTCTCAAGGAATGGCCCGATCTCACCTGTGAGATGTTAATCTTTGAGCCCTTAGATCCGGCCACCACCATGGACTTGAAGTTATTGTACTCAGAAAGAGACTTTTGAGCAGAGGAGCCAGTTTTGTCACGGGCATCGTTGAGGATACGATTGACCTGGTTCTCAAAGGTCTGCCTCAGCGTGTTGCCAGGGGTCGGCTCGAGCTCGTTGTTGTGGGCCTTCTCAATGACCTGTCAAGCGGCGGGCAAAGAGTAAACATTTGTTCAACGTGGTCCGTACTAATGGCAACAAAATGCTTCGCACGTACTTCTATCACATCCTGTTTGGCTTTCTTGATCGTGTTCTGGATGTCAAGGTAAGTCTTGGCATCAGCAATGGAGTCACCAATTCCAATGGAATGACCTGAGGACAATGATGACAACTTTATTTGACGACCACGTTTTGGAGGTTGCAACTGTGCAGTCGTCAGCCTTGCCTTCAATGAGCAGCCAATTGTTGACCACAGTCTGGATGTTGGAATAGAAGAGTCTGGTGATGTCGTGTCCCATCTCTAGGTAGGAAATGTGGACGAGGGAACCGGCTGACGTTCCCAGAGACTTCTTACACAGGATGCCCATGATCAACTCGCCATTTTCCACTATAACCTAAAAGGCAAATACTCAAATCATAAGGCCGCTTGTACTCAAACTCTTACTTTGACTTGCAAATGACGACTCCAATACCTTTGTGTCACCGGGTGAGATGTGCTTGTAAGGACCGCTGTCTTCGTCGTCCGGGTGAGTGCTGTGCGTGCGGATGACGTTGATGTGTCCGGGAATGATCAGGCTGAAGATCTGCTTGCCGGTCCAAAGCGGACGGGGCTTGAGGATGGCTGGCTGGGGCACCTTCCCGTCCCAGGTGGACAGGAACATGAGGAGGTTCATGACTTCGCCCTGCAGTGGGGAGGAGCGTGATTATCGCAATACGTTCAAAACCCAATGAAACAAGAGACTGGCGCTCCATCGCCGCACCCGCTCTAAGAAGACGTCCCTCTTGGTGAACTTGCGCACGGCCGTGAGAGTGTCCTGCACGATTCCCATGACTGGCCTGTTGGATTGGGGCGTGACAATCATGCGCGGCACCATGGCTAGCTCTTGAATTTCCGCTCTTGTCTCCAGGGACTGCGGCAAATGGAGGTTCATCTCGTCCCCATCAAAATCGGCGTTGTACGGGGTGGTGACGCTGAAGAGAGAGAGAGGGAAGGGGCAAGGTAAGGCAACTTTCATTACAGTCATTGTAGCACCAATTGTCGATGTCGTTTATTCCCGAGGGAAATGTTGTAAGATGAGTTTGAAAGTATAATCTTTTGTGATTGTAGTTTATCGTGTATTCACGGTTTAAAAGTATTTTATATAGTTGCGGCAGGTCCTGGATCCCAAACTCCTGCAAATAGCGAAGATGCAACGTAACGGGCGAAAAGACAAATTTGCAGATATCGCCGATACCTCAGGTTGAGTCGAAATGTGGACCAAGGCAGAATTCGAACTCTGTGCCCCATCATGGACATTTTATGCAGCGTGGGCTGTCTATTAAAGATGATGATGTCGCCGTCACACATGTGTCTTTCCACCTACGAGAACAACTGTCAGTCCCTGTGATAATTCGTTCAAATCAATGTTTTCCGGGTATTCTGGATTTCACCTTGTAGCCAATCTGCAAATGAATGTCACTTGGTTTGGGGTGAAATCGCAGGTCAATTCTGTCTCCATTGTCACGAATGATGTATTTGGCTCCGGGGTATTGGCTGTTGCCTCGTCGCACGAGCTCTTGCAGTCTAACAAAGAGGGCAAAAATGAAGCAAAGTTATTTCCCCCACAATTGGCCACCTGGTTCAAGTCTCTTACCGATCGTTGTTAAAGGGTGTTACAATTTCCGGGAAAGTCATATTGGCCGCAATGGATCGCGGGACGCCCACTTGGTCGATTTGGAGATTCGGATCAGGGGTGATGACCGTTCGCGCCGAGAAGTCGACACGTTTGCCCATCAGATTGCCTCGGACTCTGCCCTCTTTGCCCTTTAGACGCTGTTTGATAGATTTGAGAGGGCGGCCCGACTTTTGCATTGCCTGAGAGAGGCGGGTGGGTTGGATAAAAATGTGATAACTGTGAGAAATGTGCATGCTCCAACCATGCCTGAGGGATGGCGTAAAAATGAAGGCCCAAACATACTCTGGGCAGCCCCGGCAGTTCATTGTCCACCATGGTGGCGACGTGGAACTGAAGCAACTTGACGTCCTCTGCGATGACGTGAGCTGCGGCGCCACTTTGCTCGTTTCTCCTCAGCTGGTTGTTGATTTTGACAATGTCGGCTAACTTGTGGGTCAGGTCGTCCTGTGGAACAGATGAGGTTGATGGTGGTATATCGTGAGTGTCAGAGTTCATTTTGGTGTGATTTTAACTTTGCTAATCGTGCGCAATATATTTGAATGGAGAATTAATATATCATTAAGAACAGTCGGTGTGGTAACAGTACATAATTCAACAGCACTGAACTTAGAATAACTTGAACAATTGGGGCCATTTAGTTTTAAGGCAATGCTCTAAGATGAACTTTGGTGTGGTATTAAAGTGTTTTGGGGAGAGGCCCCGTAGCTCAGTGGTCAGAGCACTGGTTTGGTAAACCAGGGGTTGTGGGTTCGTATCCCACTGGGGCCTTCACTCCCTGAGAAGGGTTGCGTCGGGAAGGGCATCCGGTGTAAAAATTGTGCCAAACATATATGTGCGTTCATCTGAGATGACACGCTGTGGCGACCCCGAAAGGGACAAGCCGAAAGAAACTTTTATTAAAGTGTTTTGGGGAGTATATTTTGGTGTATGTAAACAATTCCACATTTTTTGCAGGGGTTCACTGTATATTTTACCTGGTTGCGAGCGGAGCCCTGCATGACAACGGCAGGCCTGACGGCCAGAGGCGGCACAGGCAGCACAGTGACAATCATCCATTCCGGTCGCGCAAATTTGGGATCCATGCCCAAGATGATGTCCTCCTCGTCCGAGATGCGTTTGAAGATCTCGTGCACACGCTCAGGGCTCAGCAGAATCTTCTTTTCCTGGGAGTCTTCATTCACATGCTTCCACTCTGCGTACAGCTCCAGGCCAGAGCGTCTGATGCGCGGCTGGTAGCGCCCGCAGCCTCCGTGTCCCTGCGGAGGTCGCCAAGGTAAAACACGTCAGTACGAAGCAGAACTGCAACTAATTTGTGCAATCATCAGATGCGTTTACTCAAAATGTGACCTCTAAACTTGTGCCAAATACCTTCTCCTTTGTGATGTCCTCCTCTGTCTCCTGCTGCTCCATCCCAAATTTGTTGTCCATCTCCTCGCCCCCCTCACAGATGTTTTTACCTTTGCACAGCTCATACACGTGCGTCAAGCGCTTTCTGGGTTGCCCTTTCGATTTGGCAAGGATGTCTTTGATCTTTGGATTGTTCTGCAGATAGAAATATAGATGTTTTGGTTTTTTTTTTTTTTTGAAAGGACAAAAACATTCCACTCAAGCGGAACTTAAAATATGCGAGTATACTCACTGCGTCCACGAGTAGCTTGGAACAAAAGAAGCAGACGCAACGCATAACCTTCATGATCTTGGAAATAAAGCCCACGTGGAAAACAGGCTTTGCCAGTTCAATGTGTCCAAAGTGTCCGGGGCATTCAGTCATGTTTCCTGGAAAAATAATTTAAAAAAAAAAAAAAAAAGTAAAGTAAACTCAATGTCAGACAGCAATTGACCCACATACAAAATAGGTTATGACGCCGTTACGATACCTGCACACGTCTGACATCTTCCACTTCGTTCTATGACCCCTTGTCTCGGGTCCATGAGACCACCGAGTTTTGGACGACCGCCTTCTGTAGTTTCGGGGTATTTGATACCCCCTTCTGTCACCGACATTCGTTTCTAAAAGAGACGTGTGCAATCAGTGTCACGGCTTCATATATCATCGTTAAAGGCTTAGAAGACATTTGGAAACACCGCGATAAACTCCATCCATCACTTGTGCAACCTCAGTGACATGTAGTGTTGATTGTATTCATGTAATTTACCGAGTAAACAGTCGATTTGAGGGTAAGAAAAAAACGCATGACTTTTTTTTTTTTTCAAATGTACAGTATTTTTTTTTTTGGATTTAGGATTAAAGGTGTTATTCCATTCATTAAAATGCAATCACCCCCCCCCCCCAAAAGAGGCAGTAAAGATCGCGTACTATGTACTATATTGTGGCCCAATTAATAATAATAATAATAATAATTGTATAAGATCACATAACTCGTTTGACTGAAAGTGGTGTGCTTCAAGTTTGTCAACTTCTTCGAACATGCTCGTTAGCTGTAGCTCGAGCCCAAGCCTGGAAACAGCGAGCTAGGCTAGGCTAACGGCTAGCATTGTTCACTGCAAACTAGATCCGTGTCTTGGCCACAAATGTCAAGCAACAACATTTAGTCGCGAAATCGGGGAAGGCGTGTGTATGATTTGCAAATGAATAAATGCAATCTCCCCAATTCCCCCCCAGGCAGAAGACCTACAAGCTCATCAGGGCTGATGATGCCGAACTGAACTCTCTTGATCGTGCGCAAGGGGCATGCGCTGTCGCCGGAGGGCGGTCCGTGCATCCTGTCTATTCAAAAGACGCGTTCGTCGTCGACACGTCGCTTTGTGAGCAGGAACAAGCCTGTAAGTATTCACCGCCGTCCCGAGCAGGCCACCCAACGGTGACCGGAGAGTCTCCGGAGGCGGTATCCCGGGGACCTTTGTTGTCAGTCGCCTGTTAAAATGGAGTTAATCGTGCTTTTAGTCGAGCTAAGAGACGACTAACTACCCCCCTTCCCTTTTCCGATCTACACCGCGATGCGCTCTGAGCGCTTCTGAGCGGCGGAACGCCCGACGAGCGGTTATATAGACTGAGTGGCTGCTACGGGGTCGCTGAGTCAGGAAGGCAGGGTCTGACTCTCCGGTAGGTGGGAGCCCGCTCGCCGTAGTCGGACGTTCATTGGGCGAGCTGTCGAGTCTCATGAATAAATTATTTTGCCTGACGTCGACCCAATGAACGTGTGCGCTGAAAAGCCCAGCCAATTGCAAACAAAGGCGGGCGTTGGTTTGCTCAAAAATCAATTCCTATTGGCCTACTCGCAAACGATTACGCGGGTTTACGTGTGGTAGGCGTTGGAACGTGCGAATGGTAAATGCGCCTCTTCCGATTGGCGCGCTATCTTGTTAATATCGAGTAGGAGGAAATAGTTGTCCAATTACGGTCAAGATTTTGTCCCTCTTATCATAATTTTAACAAAACCCGCCCCGTTTCCGATGTTTACCGACGATAGCCGAGAGGGATTTCTTCCCCCCCCAAAGCAAAAAAAAAAAACAAGTCTGTTCCCGGTTTGTCTCGCTGTGGGTGAGCCTGGGCTCTAAGAAAGGAGCCCAAGATTTGGGGCCCACTCAACTCTGCGATGAAACAGACACTTATTGTCGAATCACAGTGTGTTGTTACAGCAAAACACCGTGTATTGGACTATTTATTTTAGGTTTTTTTTTCTCTTCCCCCCCCCCCCCCCCATCGTCGTCGACGGTCCGGATTTTCATCATCGACACTTTGGGATTCGTGGGAAGCTGGTTGAAAGCCTCGGACTCGCCTGATTTCCAAGGCCCGTCGGCACATTGGGAAGCCGGCATGCCGAGTAGGAAAATCCGGGGAAGCCTTCGGTCTTTGCTAATTGTTCTCAACTCGTTGTCTTTTGACTGCTAACGTTGAAATGTCATTTATTTTTTTTATTTTCTTTACGCCGCCCTAAACTGTTAGCGGCATACTTTTTAACGGTTCTAAAACGATTGGTCGTAGGCCCACGTCTTTAAGCTGGTTCTCAATGATGATGTTTACTGTCGGCCAGCAAAATGTAATTTTTTTTTTTATTATTATTTCAAAGTTGTAATCACTTTGCTGGAATTCTGTTAACATGTCAGTATTGTGTAACACTTAAGTAACTGATATGTTTAAATACCTGTTAAGAATGCGAGTGTACAACTACGATTGCGCCTCAAATGTTGTTTTTGGCCACAAAGGCTTTTATTCGATGATCGCTTTCATTGCGGAAAAAAAAGTGTTTTGTCGTTAACGTTCTCCTTTGAGCTTTCCACTTCACGATTAGCGTCGCACCTCTTTCACTTAATAATTGTCCTTATTCATCTGGATTCGCATTTACGTTCTCGTGGCTGTATAAAGTCGTCATAAAACGATAAAAGGACGACGTTATTTTCATTTATTCATTTTTTTTTAACCAAGAGACTTGAGGGACTTCGACGAGACTTTTCCTTAGCTTAGCTGTGGGTACAACATGGCGGAGTTAGCCAACGGACGAAAGGGAAAATGGTGCCCGGGGATAATGTCGTCGTTTGGGTCCCGGTTAAAAAGCTGCGCACTTGAACGAGACTAACTCGGAACGACTTACTTCAACTATATACTAAGAATATGTCGAGCTGGGTGACCAATGACCACTCTCGTGGGCCTTTTATTTTAGACGATCTTAAACCTGAAGCCACTTTGCTAGCTAACTGTTGTTATTGCATATTTGCCATTTGTGGTAAGACGTGCTTGTTAACGCTGTACTGACGCTAATAAATATCGCGTGGACTCAACGCAGGTATGCATCGAAAACTTTGCATTTAATTGGATTACCGCCGAAGAGAACTCACTTGTACATTGTAGCACATTTCCCACCACATTTATTAAAATCAAAGAACAAAAAAAAGGGAAATATATCTGGAAGCCGTTTCAAAAAGGAAGTCTAAACGTCCAAAATTAACATTTCTTGGAAATGCGCTCTCCTCCAGCATTCCTCAAAGCTCTCAAGAACACTGATGGAAGTCACCACACAAATCCACAAAAGATTTGAGACCAACTCCTAATTCATCCCACTATCAAGCAAGGGATAGGATTTCAAAATAAGGTTTTAAGATGAAACGGGCGTTATTATAAATGTATGTTTTCTGGACTGGAAGAGAGTTTAAAGCCTCAGTTGAAGTTGCTAGCCAGGGTTTGGGGTGTCAATTTGGGGTTAGAGGTACAAGTGGAGTGCTGATTCCCTGGTGGAGACCGTAAATGTCAAATTCCCTCCCTTAAAAATTCAAAATAACGTTCACCCAATACGTGTCACATACTGTCAGCTTTTGAAGAAAAGTCGATTGTGAATGTTTTGGTTTACTTCCAGCAAAGATAAAATACGGCGAATGAAGTGTGGCAAACATTTGTCTAGAAATAGTCTTGTTGAACGACAACAGTTGTCAGTTTTTACTCATTTTCTGTTTGAATAAAGACACTTGAACCAGCATCACTTTGTTGTATTCTTCTGCATATTGGGGATTGTGCCACAATTTTTGGGGATTTTTTTTCTGGCAATGCACAGATTGGCTGCCTCTTTTTTATGCTTTGATTTGTAGCAGGTGCAGCAGAGTGAGATCATCAACCAACGGCAAACTCATGCTGCTCAAAACTGACCTGGAAGGCATCTACAAGTTTGTACAGGGTGAGCGCCAAAGGATTTTGTTTTATTGCAATTGTGCTTGCTAAGAGAAATTTGTCATAAAAGTCAAATTCAGAGGAGGGTTGCCAGCTTTCTCAGTATTTCTTGCATAACATCTTACCTTATTTACATTTAACGGTTGTAAATTACGACGAGGGTTTCTATATTTCTTGTATATCATCTTACATACATTAAATGGTAGAATATTATCATGAGTACTTTCTTAGTTTTGGCCCACCTTTGTGCATGAGGGAAATGTGGCTGCAGTACAGCGCTACTACCAAGCATTCATTGCTTCTATAGCGCCCCCACGTGCCTGTTTTTAAAATGACAGCAACTCGTCAGCCATTACGCAATATAAATGACGAAGGCGGAAATGGGCGGGGCCTCGGGTCCAATCTTGCGCCCTCTGCTGTTCCAATACAATTGCTGCACGAAGGCGGACATTGGTGGCGAAAAATGCGCTTTTACGGTCACTTCGTAACGAAAAGGTACCCTCAAGTACTTCCAGTTTGCTGCTGACGCGACGCGAGTGCCGGGACCGCCGTCCTCCGCGATAAAGGGTATGCGAAGTCGACGTGCGCGCGGTCAAGTCCAATAGGCGGATTCGTGTATGCCGCCATGCATGAATGTAGAGCAGTGGGTGTATTTTTTTTTTTTAATTCGTCGTGACGAAGTAATCGTGTGATTGAAGTAATGTTATTTTTCTTTTCCAAACAGCCATAAGTCGTCGTCACTCCTGCGAAGGTGCGCATGCGCGGAAAACAGGGGGCGCTCTTGACAACATCCGCGAGCGTGTTAACGAATTCTCTTTGAAACATCAAATTGGGATATAGATTTTTTTTTTGTTTTTTTTTTTTGCGCAAGGTCACGATGAAAATGAAAGCATTCCAATGAATACAGTTCAATAGACGTGCTTTTCATTGTGACCGGCCAGCGACCAGTCCAGGGTGTTGCAGCCGCGCTAATGAGGATAAGCACTGTAGAAAATCCGTTTGGCTGGTTTTCTCTCAGTTTATCCATGGGGATGTGACGCGCGTTCGGGGTCATGCGTTGCCGGAGTCCATTTGTACCCTTTACAGAGACCGTCCTGCTCTGCAAGTGTTTGTTTTTGGATGACGTCAGCCCGGGGGTCACCGACCGTCATCTTTCGTCCTGTCTTCCGTTCCGTCGCCTACGTGCCACTTTATCCTTATTCCAGCGGTTCATCGATTTTTAAGGCATTCTTTCCCAGTGGCCTCACCCACTGGACGGAAAGTCTTGTCTGCGCCAATCTTGAGAGCCATTTTGTGCATAAATGTCACCGTCACTTTTTTACATTTATTTGTCTGACAAACATGTCACAGGGCCACTCGGGTTTTATTTTTTTCTGAACACTTTGGCCAAACTGTTTTGGCGTTTATTGTGATGGTACTCTGAGCGCTAACTCACTTATTTTGTAAGGGGCACTTGGTGTAAAATGTTGTTGAAAAAGAACCACTGGTTCCCCTCCTCTGACATGCATGAAAAAACAACCCCCCCCCCAAAAAAAAAAAAAAAGAGACAGCGGCGGCAAAAGTACAGGCTGTCTACAGTACAGGAAGTACACGCAGCCACTTCCTCCTGAAGCAAAACAACCCGTGTGCTTATCGTAGAATTGATGTCTCTCCCCCCCCCCCCCCTCGCCCTTTTCCTTTTGCGGCCTGTCCTCGTCAATGGCACACAGACGGCGTGCTCGACGCCCGCTCCCTTGCTAAAACTGCCGCCATGTCCCATCTCCTCCTCCCGCGTGCACCGCCCCCTCGCTCTCTTCGCCAGCATGCCCGAGTAGCAGCCTGGAGATGAAGGAGCTAATTAATTTGATTTAGGCAGTGGAAAAAGCAGCCGTCCTCCACACTGAATCAGCCCCCCCCACCCACCCACCCCGCCCCCTCCCACCCCAAACACATGCACGCACACATTATTTTCCACCTATCCTTCCCAGTCTCCTCTGGAAACGTGCGCACGCTGGGCCCTTCTCGGTCTCTGGCACGCATTTGCTTCCCCGGGCTTACACAACGCAGACCGATTTGGGTTTTGCGCGGCGATTGCGTCGGCCTTCGGGTTCTTGCGTCGGCACGCTACTCGAGGTTTGTTAGAAGTCCACGACAACTGCAGGCCAGACTCGTTTAAAAAAAAACCAAAAAAAAAACCGCGCAGGCTCTTGACATCTAATTACAGGTTTCCTGTGTTGTATTTGCAGGTCAGGCCCGCTGTCTGCAACATCCGGCATGCGAACTCTCGAGTGATGCCGAAAAAGGTGAGGATTTGTATTTTTGTACTGCTTGAGCTTAACCCAGTTAGATTTTTGTGTGGTGTGGCGTACTCCTCTCCCATCTATGAGCGATTCGCAGCTCAGTGATTTGCCTATTTGCAGATTTTTGGGGGGGGGGGCTGAACCGGTGACAAACTGTTATTTGCTGAAGGGGGGGGGGGCCTATTCGCTGTTTTGGGATTCAGGCTAAAGCCTTGTAGAGTATAAAAGTACTGTACAGTATTTCTTAAACTCCATCTTGTTATCTTGGTTCCGTGGAACTTAAAGGGGAAATCCACTGGTTTGCACTAACAATTTATCCAATAGGTCACACAATATGTACTCTATTTTGACAATGTGATGTTAAATCCTCTCTCATTTAATAGTGTTTTGAGAAGATTTTTATCGACAATTACGAATTTTCAGGGGCGCTGCCATTTTCGCGAGTCACACGACCTACGTGCGCGGATGTGACGTGTACCGTGGCGCAACAAAGGCTCGATTACGTGGGACACCATTTATGCCCGGCGCCGATTTCTCGGATTTATCCTCATCTGATGAAGAAATGGCAGCATCGGTTGATCGGGAAGACGGAGGAATACTTCCATACACAGCCGTGAGCGGCACCGCGTCCCATGTAATCGAGCCTTTGTTGCGGCGCGGTCCACGTCACATCCGCGCACGTAGGTCATGTGACTTGTGAAAATGGCAGCGCCCCTGAAAATTTGTAATTGTCGATAAAAATCTTCTCAAAACATTATTAAATGAGAGAGGATTTAAAATGACATTGTCAAAATAGAGTATATATTGTATGAACTATTGGATACATTGTTAGTTAAACCAGTGGATTTCCCCTTTTAATTGAAGTGAATTGAGGAGCTTCATGTAGTGCTATGCTGCCATCTTGTGGACTCTACAGGCAATTCTAAACCTTATTTGATTTTGCAAGTTCATCAGTTCCTCTCTACGATTAGCGGGCAGCACAATAATGAGGCTCTCCCCATTGACATTAACATTAAAGATAGCTTGAGTGGGGGGGGGACCATTTGTAAAAGAAGTGGGGGGAAAAAAAAGAACGCTGGAAAACACAAAAAATGCATTTGTGTTAGCTTTCATGGAAAATGCATATCAAGGATTGGGAGCAGAATCCTGTCGCCAAAAATCCGAAAACGTTGCGAATCGTCAAATTCCACATCAGACAGCAATCGTTCAGACATTTTGCCATTAAGTTTTTAAAAATCAAATTTCAGAATGATTTTTCTCTGAAAATATGATGACCAGAGTCAATCTGCAAGCGTGCGAGCGTAAACATTTGTCACGCCGGTAACATATGCGCGCCAGCATCCTTGCATTTTTGTGGCAAAACAACGGCGGCCAGACTGCTGCCTCGACCTCGACGAGCCGCCGCTTCCTCTGGAAGAAAGCGCTGACACTCGAGGCCTTTCAAAGTTTTCGCCCCTCCCGCTTTTGAAGTGCGTCCAAGTCAGCTGGAGAGCAGGTTAGTCATCCCCTCTCGAGGTCATTGAGGATGTGTGCTGACCAGTGTTGGGAACATTATTATTATTATTATTGTTTTTTTTTAATTAATGCATCCACCTTGGATGTTGTCCCTTGAAAAGGGGCTTAAAAACGGAGATCATTATTTTGAAATTAACCTGTTTTTTTTTTTTCTCATGCAAATGATAATCCGTTAACAAAATGTGATGAAATTTAAACCCGTGGTAAAACTGATTTTCTCACTATCTGTACAGCATGTGGAAAGCCATTGCGATGTTGAAGCGTTTTATCAGATAAAAAAAAAAAAAAAAAAAGTGACCAGAAAAACGTGTCTCGCTCATTTATCATCTCTGTCGCAGCGTGATGTTGCTTTGAGTGAGTCTGCTTCAGGTTAGAGCGGTCCTGGGTTCAAATCCCGACTCACCCTGGGAGTTAAATTTTTTTTTCCCCTCAGGGTTCTGTGATTGGTCCAGGGTGTACCCCACCTGTTTCCCCTAAAAGCGCTTGCAAAAAATATTGCCAATCATTCTAGGCCTCAAAAACAAATACACAGTAGTCAGGTTTGTCTCTAGTAACTCTAGGGAATGCTCAGCAAAAAAAAATATATATATATATAAAAAAAAAAAAAAAAAAAAAAGCACATTCCGCTTCCTCATTCATTTTGAATGGGAGACACAAAATATAATGAGCGCCTCTTATTGGGAGCCAACACCGTCAGACTGCTAAAATTGGGCCAGATGTGTTTACACGCTGTGCTATTTTTATGTTATCTCTCTTCAGCCTTGATTTACCCCCCCCCCCTCTCTGCTACACTGGCCTTCAGGAAGGGGAAAAGCTTTGCCCTCCAGAGTGCCCTTGTCGTGATATGTACAAGGCGTCATGTGATTATTCATATTTATATCCCATCAAGTGCAGCGGGCGCCATAAATGACGTTTCCTCCCAATTGAAAATACCTGTAGTTCCCAAATGTCTTACTAGCATTTATTTGACAAAAAAAAAAAAAAACAACAACAACAACTGCGACCATCTCCCACAATCTTCCAAAATGGCGACTGAACAGAACAGGTTTGAAGTGGATTTTCTATCGCGTATTTCTTGTGACGTTGCGGTATGTTTTTATTGCCAAATGCGCCAGACTTGTCCAAGAGGGTTCTACACAGAGGTCTCAACTATTTCACGCAAGGATACGTACACGGAATTAAGATTTTGGACGGAGCGGGACGCAATGTCAGAGAGAGAGAGCGAAACGTTGGCGATCGATGCAAAAAAAAAAAGTTTGACGCCTCACAAACTTCATATTGAAATCCAACAGGATAAAATAGTGGAATCGTACTGCGCGTGTAAAGCAGGGTGAGTACTTTTTACTTGGAAAAATCACGAGTAATATCATTGTAGTCTTTTGAAGTGAGTGGGTGTATTCATTTGACTTGGCTCGTCATGGAACCAAGTGCTCTGTCTTTAAAGTCCGATGTGATACAAACAGGCAAATAGACATTTCTCTTGCATGATAAAGCGCATTTATGTATCCATAACCTGACTCTTTGGCATAAAACATGACACACTTCATTCAGCAGGTCGGTGATACGCTATCAAGGTGAAAGTTGTTCTCCTGCAATTTATAAAGCACTGATAATAATGAAATCAAACTCAGAAGATTCTTCTCCCTCACTTCCCTTCGAACATACAGCCTTGTGTTTGTCGATATTGTCCACATTTAGTTGTACGTGCGCTCTTCCGCTAGCCTTTATCCATTGTAGACACTTGGTCGTTTTAGGCTTTGAAAAATGAATCAACCGAGCAGGATATCTTTCATCAGAATTGCACGTTCCCCAAGCGCATCTGAGGACCATTTTCTTCGTAACATTAACTTTTCCAAGCGCACGCTACTGACAACCAGCATTGCTTGTGGGACAACATGGCGACAAAAGGGCCACGTCAAGCCAGGCGTTAAGACAACGCGGCTATCTGATTGGCTATTATTGTACGAGTGATTGATAGGTCGGAAAGGTCCATTAGTGTGCTGATCAATAACCCGGGCCCCTGAATGGCAAACAAGTTCCGCAAAGGCATCGTGTATGTGCTGCTGTTCAAAAGCTAACACCGTGCAGGTCCGCTTACCATTTGGTAAACGTTTTTTTGGACCGCTCAATTGCCTGAAAGTGGCTGCTCTTTGCAGAATCTTTTGTGAAATGTATTTCTACTACACGCCCTCTACGTCAGTGTGATTCTCGCTAACGTTTCTATTTACGTACGGCATGATCTTAGCTTCCCCTGCGTGTGGGAGTTTTTGTCTTTTTGGGGGAGGGGGAAACTTGTTTTTTTTTTTTTTTTTTTTTTTTTTTTTCAGTTTGCCGTTCAGATCCATTTGTCGCTCGGTATCACAGTTTGAAAAGCCGTAATCACGTTCGGGCCAAAGAGCCACGAACGGGCCTAGCCGGAGGACAGGGGCGCCGCTGGTGAGCACGCGCGTCCGCGCAAATACACGCATTTGAGCTATTGTCTTTGCCAGAAGGCACATTGCTTCTTCCAAACTTATTGCTTTTTTTTCTTTCTTTTTCTCTCCTCTTCTTGCTCTTTCCACCGAGAAGTAATGCTTCGTCACGTGTAACAGTGCCGAAGTGAATGAGTGCTGGTGGCGGGTTAAAAAAAAGTTTGCCCTCCAACTCCCGAGAGCCGTCAGAGAGGTCACAGGAACAACACCCAATCCCGGAGTGGTTCCCATGGCGACCAGTGTGGCGACTCACAATGAGAGAGAGAGAGAGAGAGAGTGATGAAAGGGAGTGAGAGGGAAAGGGCAGGAGGCGGGCGGGCAGGCGGCTGGCGTCAGGATTCAGTTGGTGAATTCGGCGGGGTGGGGGCTTGGTCAAAAGGACAGTGGGAAGTAGCGTTACGGCACCAGAAAATTCTTCCAGCCCTCTCGTACTTCATCTTGTTACGTGTCCGCAAAAATCCTCACCACCCCAAAAAAACAACATATTTCCATTTCTGTAGGGCCACTCGATTGTCACATAAAACGGGTTATTGGCACGTGGGCGTTGTTGTGTCGTTGAAGTCGGACCGCACCGCGGGCGTGATTAGCACACATATCGTGCGCGCTGTACTCGAGACGACCGACATAATACGGCGTACCGATACTTCCGCGGACAATTGTGAGGCCCGTTGGTGTTGACCGTGCGCATCGGGATTTACGATCCTACTTTTTTTTTTTTTTTTTTTTTTTTTAACATCTTAAACATTCGTGAGCATAGGCTTTGACTTGTTTTCTGGCGAAAATCGCTCCGGTTAATCTTTGAGACACATCCGGGGAATCTGGAAGAGAGTAAAATTGTTCACATTTGGCCAGGCTATTGGTACGTTTCTACCCAATTTAGTGTTTCTGCTTGTCGGCCTGACTTTTTTTTTTTTTTCTGAGCAGATCGGGAACGAAAAATCTACACCTCAGGATAAACCCGGAAAATGAACCTTTTAGAGACGTCAAATTCTCAGGGCTCCCGGATTTGCGATTGTTAATGTCGGAACAGGTTTAACGTTTCTGATTGTCGGCGGAGCGTTTTTGAGCTGATTGGTTGAGGATGTGTTGATGGGCCTCGCGTTCTCATCTGTGGCCTACAAGTCAGGCTTTACCTTCTCGGACTTTCCCTCCTCGGTCAACGTGGGTCTTCCTCAAGTACCTGAACTTAACGGACGCCCGCTACTCAACTGCAACCTGCCCTTTTAACGCGTCCATTTACTTTGGACTGCCCTCCCCCCCCCACCCCCGGCCCCTCTCCAACTTTCACAAGCGCGTTCCGTCCGCCGTTTGCCTGCCGCCGCTTTGTCCTCTCTCGCCGTCCGTCCGTGTGTCCGTCCGTCCCCGGGGTCTCTGCGACTTGGCTCGGTTCCTGTTTGTTTTCAGCCATTTTGGGGACTCGCCGCGCTCGTGACAAACTGCTTAAATGGCGTCCTCTCGGCTCGCTCTGCCTCTCCCTCCCTCGCCCTATCATTGGGCTTTGTGTATATAAAGTTGTGTGTGTGTGTGTGTGTGTGTGTGCGTATGCGTGTGTGTAGAGGGATAAAGGGAACAACACTTCCAAATAAAAAGAAGATTGGATTCAGTTGGGTGGGGTGTGAGGGGAGGTGGGTGGTGGTGGTGGGTTCCCTTGCAAGGGGGAAAAAAAAATGGGAGAAACACTCAGTGGTGTGTGCGAGGTAAAACCTGGAGAGAGAGAGAGAGAGAGAGAGAGAGAAGGAGGGAAGGAGAAAGAGAGGGCAAGTTGGAGTGTGAGAATCGCTCCTGCCCTCTTGTCTTCATACACCACCAGTGTACACTCTCTCTTTCTCCTCTCTCTCTCTCTATCTCTTGCCTTCCCCCTCCCTACCTCTCTCTCTTCTCTCTCTCTCTCTCTCTCTCTCTCTCTCTCTCTGTCGGCCACAGACGGAAGAGAGAGAGAGAGAGAGAGAGAGAGAGAGAGAGAGAGAGGACACATCGCAGCAGAGATGCAGCAGGAGGCTTTCCGAGGTACGTTCTCCTCTACGCTCGCCTTCCCGGCACCCGGAGAGGGAGAATAAGCGGAAGAGAGGCCGACTTGTGCTGTCAGCCAGTTCCTGCTTTTCCATTAGAGGGCTGGGGGGGGGGGGGGGGCTGTTGATTTGTTTTGTTTGTTGTTGTTGTTGTTGTTGTTGCCATGCATGCGTTGGGGCGTGAGCGCTGGTGGGTGTGCGTGCGTGCGTATTCACGCATGCTTGCGGATGGCGATTCGAGCGCGCGCGTGCTCATGAGCAAGCGCGGTGGCTCCCTTATTCTGCATGCGCGCGAGTGCGCCAGCAGCGAGGCCTTCGTCGCCCTCATCCTCGGCCTCTGTCGCACTTTCTTTTTTCTTTCCGAGGGCGGGCGGTGAAACTTTTGGATTCATCGGAGCGCGTCGCGTCTCGGCCCAGGGGGCTGACAGGTCAGAACGTGCGCGAACCGGACTTGGTGGGACCCCCTCAGGCTGCCAAATCTCTTTCCTTTTAAGTGTTCCTGTGGCTTGTTTTGGTTGTAAGGCCGCCCCTTGTGCATGCGTCGTCCATTTTAGCAGACAGCTGTTGTGCTGGAGGTTGTTGTTGTTTTTTTTTTTTTTTTTTTTTTTGTATGTTTGTTATTGTTTATCAAAACAGCCAGCCATCAGGTGCCAGCGACTTGGCATTCTGTGGTTTCCATGGTTTCCAACCACCCCAGTCCTCAATGTATGGAAAGCAATGCTAGAGGGGTAGAGGTCATAGCTGTATGTTTTGGTGTTTCAGCCCAGGGGTTCTCCCAACTTTTTTAGTCCTTTTGGACATTTTTCCTAGAATCCCCCCTGCCCCCTACCATAATCCTAAAAGCAATTAAACCTCAGGCCTAGTTCGGTTTTTGGCTTGTCATGGTAAATTTTCAAGATTTCTGTTTTTCTTCTTGTACCACAATGGTTTTAAGTAACATTTGTTCCACCTTTCAAATTCTAGTTTGTGCGCTTAATGTGGAGTTCGCAAAACTCAAAACGTCAAAAATGAGTGTTGGGATTGTTGGGGGACATTCTCAATACCGCCTTTCTTTCTTATCCAATCATGGAAAAAAAATATTATTTTCAATAATGTTTAAAAAAAAATGAAGCTCCACATTTGACCATAAAAAATAAAAAGCGCATAGAAATAAATACACGCCCCAAAGGTATGGGGACAGTGGATTGCTTTAATTTTTGTATTATTTTTTTCTCCAGTGAGGCCCCTCCATATTGGTGAATTTGCCTCTCCGGAGAAAAATCTTCGCTCTTTTTGTGCTCGAGCCAAAGCCATGTCTAATATAAAAACATTTCTTGCATCATCATGTGTGCCAAGGAGTATATTGAACAGGAGGAGTTTCGTTACACCAAGCCACGTAGTCTTGTTTTACCCCAGAATTCCCCAAATATGAATATTCGCCCCGTATGAATTGTTTACAAGTTGAACTATCCCACAACTGTGATCCGACAAGACTTTAATAGCTTAGCACTTGGAAACTTCTTCAAACATTTCTGCACCCTCCAAAATTGAGTGCAGTAAACAACTGACAGCGACGTGAGCAGATAAATATTTACAGTAGTTTTTATCTGCACAGATGCACAATGTACAGTGCCTGTACATACAGTAAAAGGGTTTGAAACTGCTCGCTGACGAGACAGAAATAGGCAAGTCTATCCTGAACTCTAAATGTTGTCCATGAACGGCCCATCTACTAGTTTTGATACAGTGTTTACTCCAAGTACCTATCCAAGTATTTTGTCAAAACTATTGTGAGCCAAGTCAGACATGGGCGTCACCATGACATTATCCCTCTTGCGCTGACTATTAGTTACAAAGCGAATCCGGCTGCTGTTAGATTTTGCGATTGGATGAGCGTGTGTATGGAGGCCGAGCACGGCGGAAGTTTGGTTGAGCGGACAACGCGTTGCCGGTTGGTTCTGACGTTCTGGCTGACGCTAACCATTTTTTGTCTCGCGTCAAGAGACGCTACTGTTTGGTTAGTATCATGTGCACCGTTAACTGTATTTTGCCACGATAATTAAAAGATTGTTTTTGGACGTAGTTTTGCCATGTTACAGAAATGGTGGCTTTTTTCCCCACCCTATTTCTTCTTTTGGGGGGCTTTGCGTCTTTGCTTTCTGCTCCAGCCTGCTGCGTGACAGAGCAGCATGCTAAAAGTCTCAACGCTAGCACACGGGCTGCCGTCTCGTCCCTTCCGTCTCATACCAGTGGGCCTTTGACGGTGGGTTGTGGGAAGTTCAGCAGCGGTTCTTCGCACATTCCTCTTTAAAGACGGCCAACTGCTGTTTTGATTCGGGCCCCTCCGGCCGCCCTTCACGGGGGAGAAAGCCCAACCGACACCTTTCCCGTCCCGCATGCGCCAAGCGACTTGCTCGCCAGCTGGAACGCCGAGGCCCTCACATTCCTCTCTACAGGCACTCCCCTCGACCCCTCGCATATACGCACACACAAAAACTACAGACATAATTACGCATTCTGCTGCTTGATCACTACTTTTATTTTCAGGATAATGCATGTTTATGGCTCGTAGGGGACGTGAAAGATGTTGACGTGCCAAGGCATTGCGTCCACGCTTCCAGTAATCCGAACTTTCAGGATAGCGGTAATTCCTTGGACGTGTCTGCTGTGGAAAACCTCACAGTTACACAGAATAGCAGAAAAACCGGGGGTGGCTAAAGTATGGCAACTGACAGCTCGCGCCGTTCTTTTCGAGCCCACTGAGTATTTACATTATCATGGGTCCTGTAATTTGTTCCATTCATTCAGTTGCTTTT
This sequence comes from Syngnathoides biaculeatus, assembly GCF_019802595.1. Classification (NCBI taxonomy): domain Eukaryota; kingdom Metazoa; phylum Chordata; class Actinopteri; order Syngnathiformes; family Syngnathidae; genus Syngnathoides; species Syngnathoides biaculeatus. Next base: position 4,824,994 of record NC_084660.1, read on the forward strand.
TTTTTTTTTTTTTTTAAACCCAAAATTGGTTGAGCTATATTTTTCTTTTTTTTTTTTTTTAAATTCATCTTATTCAACTATTTCGCCATTGATTTAATGTAAAAGATAAATAGTAACATTATGAATAATACTGTGACGAATAATCATTGACTTTATCTTCAATAAATTAAAAATAGTAAAATATACTATTTAAAAAAATATTTAAGAGCTTGATAGAATTTTTGTTCATTGCAATAAATTAATTGTAATTACCTTGATTTAAAAAAATGCAGCTCAAGTATTCTACTATTGAAAGAGTTTTTACATGTTACATATTTAATCCTGTTTTATTTTTAGAATAAACAATTTTACATATGTGACCTACACATTTAAACTACAAATAACCTTGCTAACACGTGTGACTTTCTATTAATTTTTCTTCATTAAATAATGGGCTAATTGTTTTGTTTCAAATGTAAAATACACATACATATAACATTTATTTGTACTCCAATATATTAATAACAAATTACAAATGAATAAACTTTCAGATTAGATTTATTTGTGTTTTGAATATGTTTTTATTTGTATTTTCCATACAGATTTGAACTTTTTTTTTTTAATCGAATGACCTGGCTGATCAGTCCATTTTTAAAAATTCATCTATTCACAGATATTGGCATGTTTTTGTGTTCTTTCCATAACACCCCATTTTTGAAGTAGTGCATCTCGGCTAGTCAAAGATCACAGTTTCCCGGGGACAAGCTAAGTTTAGCATGGGTTGTTATCAGCAGTTACGGAGAGTCTTTGCCTTATGCCTTATGTTTGAAGGTGCGTTACATTATGATTCATATAATATGTTATGGGGTGCCACAGTGGATGACTGGTTAGACTGTCTGCTTCACAGTTCTGAGCATTGGGGTTCAAATGTGTGGACTTTGCATGTTCTACCCGTACCTGCGTGGCACCCCCCACATCCCTGAGCTGTGCATGATAGATTTATTAAAGACTCTAAATTGCCCGTAGGTGCGAATGTGAGTGTGAATGGTTGTTTGTTTGTATGTGCCTTACGATTGGCTGGGAGCGAGTTCAGGTTGTACCCCGCCTCCTGCCCGCAGGTAGCTGGAATAGGCTTGTGACTTTTGTGAGAATAAGTGGCTCAGAAAATGGACGGATAGGTGGATGGCGACTTGTCCAGGCGACGCCTTTTGGTGTGCGATTTGGCCAATGGGGGCAGTATAATAGTCATTAAGTCTGTTGCTTGAAAGGTTGTAACACGGTGACCAGCGATAACATTTCTTAGCCCGTCTGTGGAGTTTTGCATCGGTTCTTACCATTAAGCATGTGGAAGGTGAAGTTGTGTGGTTGTTTTGATGGAGATGCAGTTCTTTGTTTTGTTTGCTTTGGCAGTAAACCTCAATTGTGTATGAAATCATTTTTAGCTCTATATGATTAAAATGTGGTAAAATGGCGTCATTTTTTTCTGTCTTTTTCTCAAAAACAACCAAATAATCTTAGTTGTGCACATTTTAATCATTTGCAACAGATGTACAATTTTACAAAAATTGAATGGACTTTTTTTGTGATGAACTTGTAATTTGGCTCAGTCACATTTCACGACACGGCAGTATTTTTATCGATGTAGTTGGACGAGTTTGAAATTGTATGATTGTTTTGGGATCATAATTCGGGGGAGAGCAGAGTTTCTGCTGAATTGCAGATTTGTTTTCTTTTTCACGTTACCATTTTAATGTTGTTGTTTTTCTTGCACAATACATTAAATTTTAACATTTTCTTAACATAAAAACAACTGGTCTTTTTCAGTGCTGGAACCGATTAATGGCATTTTAACGCGCAAAACCGATTCTTACTGCAGGACCAGGCAGCCGAACATGACTTGCTTGGAAGAGGGGAGGGTGGGGGGTGGGGGGTGGGGGGGGGAAACAAAAGTGAGGCGTAGGGAGACATTTTCTAGTGATTGTGCCTTTTCCCCGAATGGAGGGCCTGGCTGTCTCTCGCTGGCAGACGCGGTATCGTGCAGCCTGTGCCTTTGCACAGCGCTCGTGTGCGTCACAGGGAGATGAAAAAATAGCAGGGGGGGGGGTGTCAGTGAGGGAAGCTGGGGGGAGTGAGCGTCGCACGCACTTTCCCGACGCAGGCGTCAGATGAGATGGTGACATTTTTAGCCTGAGCGCCGTCTTTCGGCCGAGTCCGCCCACTCGGAACCGAACGGGACGCTCGCCGTCAGGGATTTCCCGACCGGCACGTCGCTTGGGCGCCACAATGGGGGGCCTGTATGGGAACCCACTGCAGCTTTTATTCGATATCCTCGATATCTAGCCAAAGGTCCATTTATTAGTAGGCTCATTGTCCTCACTACAGCACATAGTCGAAGGACTAGGGCGCGCTTGTAGAACTATCTTCTGATTTTTTTTTTTTTTCCCTTTTCAAAATTATTTACAAAGGTTTTCTCTTTTTACTTCTTTTGGTGGAGAACTAGACCCGAAAACCCAATTGGTGATTTGACCCGGCTTATTCAATAAAATAACTGTAAACGTTGTAAAATGTGGGTTAAAAAAAAAAGAGTTCACGGTTGGTTTCCTGGCGGGCGGGGAGTCCACCGTATTTTCATTTACTGTGCTTCATGTTTTATAATGGCACTCAATTGTAGAACCAGTGGCACAGATTTGCCAAATAGTACACCGTTTTGCCTCGCTAGTAACCTGTAAAACATTCATGCATGTCATTTACTTCCTGTCCATCCCGCCTGAACAGCATTTGTTGTTTCATGAGAACGCAAACATATTACATCTGCGTTTGGTTGGCAAAATTACGGGCAGTTTGGAAAAGGGCAAATATTGGCGATAAAAACCGAAGGACGACTGACAAATCGGTTGAGCCCTACTGGTCTCGTGAGGACAAAAAGTGTACTTGTACACGGACCTCAAACTTGAGTGTAGCGATGAAGGATTTTGCCGAAAACGCAAACCGTTTTTCATGGGCCGCTGTTGGCAGCTGCGGCAAAGGCGTTGCGATATGAGACGTGCTCGTTGTTCTGTTTATTAACAACCTGCGCGTCACTTCCCGCTTGGGCACACTTGTCACCTGCCCCCATACGGGGCCTACTTTTGTTGACGTCTGTTCTTCAGGCCCGCGGGGCATGCGCGCTCGGCGCTGCACACACGCTGGGCCTGTTTGTGTGGCTGTTGTTGTGCGCGTTTGCCCGGGCTCATGTCTGACTGTTCCTGTTTCACATCTACCCCTCCTCATCCTCCTCTTCCTCTCTGTCTCGGGCTCGCTTTTTACGGACGTGTTCACATTCACTCCCGATCGACAATATAGCGCCCTGCCTTATATAGCGAGTTCGCCATTTTGGAGTGCTGTTTGAATGTGGAGTGAGCAGGTGGGTAGAATAGCTCAGAGTATAACACAAGGAAGAGTTTTATAGTTTGAAATAATTACTCGAGTAACTATTCAGTGATAAAACAACTAATCAAGTACTGAGTAACCTACGAAGAAATGAGGTTTTTTTTTTTTTTTTTTGTCAGCATGAATATAAAATGGGAATTTACAAATTTAACTGTTGCCCAACAATTTAGAATTTTCTCTGTTTACACTGATGAAACCCCAAACTTTCAAAGTGGAGTTATTGGGGGCTGGAATGTAGACATTTTTAGGCAGATGCGCAGTTGACGGTGCTTGATGCTGATTGTCCTTTTTATCGGGTTTTTTAAAATAGAATGTGAATCTGAAGCCAAAGGTGTTTGTGCGTCTTCTGACTGCACGGCACACTTTGTCGCTTCTGCCATGTTCAGGCCGTACCTGATTTGGTAAAATGACAATTCGCACCCACACATTTGCTCCGTGGATGGCCCTGCGATGTCAAATGGCGAGCCTTCATCGGCACGCTCTGATTTAATCATAAAAATGTGGAGTAACGGTCAAGGAAGGAATGGGTGGTACAGAGAGAGGACGTGGGCAAAAATAAAACAGAGGAGTGCTGATATTAAGAGGCTCCTCTTGCCCTCGTTCGCTTCAATATAGCCGACGTGGTACGGCAATCACGGCGTCTTCTGCAAGCTTTGCCATGATTTTTATTAATCTGTTCATTTATGAGTATAGTTACGTGTTTTTGTGACGCTCGAACTGTATAAAAAATATTATTTTTTTTTCCCCCTGACTGGCGTGAAATCCGATGATTGTACTTTACAAAAACGAACAGTAATGACATTATTAAGTGGAACGAAAAGAAATTCAACAGTTTTTGCCACGTTTTACTGCTCCTTCTGGTGAGCGTAACCAAAAGTAGAGAAACGCATCGCAACACGTAGGGACAAAAAGTGCTTTGTTTATATTCACTTTGCGCGCTCATCTTAAAACAATGTCATTACAATTGATTTATTTGTGTAACATTTAATACAGATGGTAATTATGCATTGGAATTATGCGAAAGCGATGCCTTTAATATCGCGCCTGAGGTATGTTTGAAAACTTACTAGTTTGACTAATGAGTGAACTATATGGTCCTGGATCTAAAAATCCCTGCATCGGGATTGGGATGTACGAAATGAGAGAATAATTCTGAACAGCCTTTCTGTCGTTCCTTTTTCTATCACCCTTTCATTCATTCTCTCTCTCTCTCTCTCTCTCTCTCTCTCTCTCTCAACCCCCCCCCCCCTCCCTCTCTCCTTCTTCTTCCCTCTGCAATAACAGTGCTGACCTAGTTTCTGCTTGTTCAGTGCTGCCTGTGGAATTTTACAGCGGCCTGCCTTCCTGGCTGCCTTGCCGCTTGAAAACGCAGGCAGCAAAGCATGACGGAGGATTTTTGTCTCTTCGCGTCATTTGCGCTCTTACGCAGGCTCCCCCATCCCCCACCCCCCTCGCCAATCAGCATTCTTACAAATTGCCTCTCTTGAATAAGTAATGGCTTAACACTCGTTGCGAGTTGTGCGACCGGCGATCTCATGTGTGGCACGGTCACATGCGTCGGCCGGGCCTGCGGTTAGAAAGAAAAAATGCAAAATAGCTTGTTGTCTCGTGTTCTATCCGGTCGCAGAGGGCGGCAAGACAGACGTCTGCTGTGCAGTGGCAGAAGTAACGGGGTTCAAATACTTTTCTCAGCTGCCTCTACGGTACTTGTGTAGTTTTCTGACCACTTTTTTTTTTTTTTTTTTTTTTTTAACCTTTGGCTCCCAACATTTGAAAACCAGATGTCTGAACATAATACTCCTCACTTTGTCAAAATATGCTCATTACTTTTATGTACCGAGGCAGATGAGACGTTGTCAAAAAGACTTGAATAGAGAGAGGTGACATGAAACGTGGTTGAGATCTTGATTGGGGAGGGGGCGGGGGGGTCATCCTGGGGTCTAAGGGCACAGTAAATGGAATTGTCACGCAGTTATGGGGTTCAGCCACTAGTTTTACTTTGGCCGCGGGTTTTGTCGAGATTCAAAATTTGAATGCCGTCGCAAATTTGCAGCTGTAATTGAAGAAGAAAAACTCAGAGAAAGAAATACATTCCCAATCCATGGCCCGTTTTAAGAGAATTGTTTGGTACAATAATCATTTGTAGCGAATGGAAAAAATTGCCCAATATGGGATAAAAATATACAACCCAGCTGTATTTTTTTAGTTACTATCATTAGCTAATTTTTATTTCGGGGCGGGGGGGTCACTCAGTTCACCACGTTAGCAAAGCTATGGAAACTCGTATAGATAGCATAAAGGTCAAGCCAGTGCTAGCTCACTCTTAATAACATGTACCTTGATATGTTTTTTTTTGAATCAGTACGTTTACCTCGTTTTTTTTTTTTCCCCACAAAAGTATCAGCAATTCACATTTAATAAGAGTTCTTCTGCCGCCGTGCAACTTGGATGCAATCGCCTTTCTTCCCTTGCCCTCGTAATCCCATTAAATTCCTATCCGGCAAATTCTAACCCTTTCCAGGAATGTCCAACAAGGGAGAAGTGGAATGAGACTGTGACTGTTTTTATAAGCGATAGGGCTATTCATCTGAATCTATCGAGGAGTCGTGATTAAAATGGGTGGGGACTGCGAGGAGTTGTGTCACAGATAAGCAGTGGCTCTCTGGAATATCTTCTTGAAGGCTTGTTTGTGGTATGCTGAAATCTGAACCTGTACCGTCGCACGTTGAACTAACACCCGCTACCCCACCCAAGCCTCCCGCTTCCCGGTCGCCATTCCTGGTCCTGTCCAGCATTGCTGCTGTACCATGACTATTACCATTTAAAAAAAAAAAAAAAAACGTTCTTTGCGTGCCAAAAAAAATGTACTCACTCTTTAACCGCCCATTCCGCAAATACATTGGTACCTAGACTTACAAATTTAATTTGTTCCCTGAATGTGGTCAGTCTCAAATCAACGTTCCCCATTTAAATGAACGTAAGTGCCATTAATCTTTTCCAGCTCTCTCATAAATACCCCCATAAATGTTTTTCTTCGTAACAACACACTACAGTATTTTGCTGTATAAAAACATGCGGTCATCACATAATCAAACGGAATAATTGTCATAAAAAAATATTTTTAATTCAATTCAGAGGACATTGTGGGACTCCAGGTGTACGGGATTTGGCCACAAAGGGGAGCTATAGTGCATTCATGTATTGTACATAGCTTTGATGATTAAACACAAAGACTCTTCGCTCTAGTAATATAATATTCCTTTTTTTTTTGCAGCGCAGAAAGAATACATGCCTATATTGTTGTGCACTGAATCTATTCAAGTATTTAAAAGTTTTCTAATTACCGCAATTTTCATGCTGGTTTTGGTAGTCCATCGAAGGCATTTTGCATTATCCGATCTTGCTACGGTAGCGAACTTTCGTTAGACAAAGTTGTGTGCACAAAATACCATACTGTATAACGCAAATCAAAAAAATTGACCGACTGATTGTTGTATCTTGAAAAACTCGGAAGTTGGGACAGGTGCAATTGAATGAAATGAAGTGCTTATTAACAGAGATAAGAAGCTCGTCAATTAAACGAAAGGAACTAAGATTGAAATGAAAATGATCCCATTTTACTTCATGGTTCTGAAAATGACCTGTTAATCATTGATTCTTTCATACTTATCTTTGGTCATCTATTCATGGTCGAGGTTTGTAGTGACAGCTACCACATTTGTGCACTCTTCCGCTAGATGGCCGAAGGTACAAGTAACCTTCGGATATGCCTGTTGCCGTTCAAACAACAGAATCAGAGCAGATGTTCAAATTCGCTTCTGCAGCTTTCCAAACACCAACCAAATCGGTTTGGTGGGTGTAAATATTAGACCAAAACAATATCGAATCAATCTGGTATTTGAACACCACCTTGATCTCCGTTGACCTTTGCTTCACTCCCTCTTTGCACTTCGACTTTGTTTTGGCACATTACACTTTGACAGATTTTCTTTTTTCAAAAGTTTAATCCTATGTTTGCCATTATTCTAGGCAGTCAAAGAGAGTACATATTTACTTTTCTGTCTTTTCCTTTCAGATTTCGGGTGCTGGTCATGGTGTCCGGGGTGAAGGTGTGGGACCCCCTCCACGCGGGCCTAATTCACTCTCGCCTGAGTGAAGGACACCTGGGTTCCGCGTTAGCGCCCCCCTGCGCCCTCATACGTCGTGCCGCCGAGGACTCCGCGTCCCTCCAGAGTCAGAACCAGACCACGTTTTCGTCCACTCCTTTCACTCTAATAGCCGCAGAACCCCATCATTCACCTGTTCTCTCAGACCGGGCCAAACCAAACCCTCAGACCAAGCGAGGGGAGGGGAAAGGGGTAACCCGTCGGCTGGAGATGAAGGGGAAAAGGCATTGTAATCGAGGAGATGCGGTGATGGAGGACAGGCCGGAAAGCATGGCCGACGGAGCTAAAAATGCAAAAATCACCCTAAGCTTCCCAGTTAGCGCCGGGCCCCTCCCGGCCTCACTGACGTCATCCAGCTATTGTCGTAACGCCGCGTCATCCTCTTCCCCACACAGACGCCGGCCTTCTTATAAGAGCTCAGACGAGGGGTCTCTATGGAAACTGGACTCCACCATGGACGTAAAGCACAGACCTTTTAAGCCCCAAAGGCACGACAGTTCTCCGTCCTCGTCTCCCTCCTCATCCCCAATGACTGTTCACGCACTTATCAGAAAGGATATAAAATCCCCGCCTCCTCTCAAGTGCTCCAAACTGTCTCCAGAGACCCAGTTTCACAAGTCTGCGGGAGGATGTTCTAGCTCCGCTCTAGCGGGCTCATACGGCGGAGACGGATGGGACGAGAGACACAAGACCGCCAACGGCGCAGCTTCACCCTCACAAACAGCCCAGATACTCTTCAGCCTGGGCACCTCGGCCTATCCGAGAGGAGGCGGGGACGCAGAGAGGAAGGCGAAGATTACGGGACGACCAGCTGGGAAGCTGGGAAGCCCTCGCGGACCAAGTCTACACCCACCCGCACTCCACCTCCCGCCCCCTCTTCCGCCACCCCCTCCTCCCCCATCTGAGGGGCTCACTGCACCCCCCCACTCCTCCTCCTACTCCCCCACGGACAGCCTCAAGCCCGAACTGATTTGTGGGGTTTGCCACCGACTCTTCAGCTCGGCCTCCTCACTCACTGTCCACATGCGGCTGCATCGTGGAAGCCGCGCCCTCAGCTGCCGTTTTTGCGGCAAAGTCTTCATCCACAGCAAGCGACTGCAATCTCACGAGGCCTCCTGCAGGGTGCCGGGGCTGCCTTCCCGCATGGGCCCGTCTCTTGCTGTGCAGCCGAAGGAGGAGCCATTGGAGGAAGGGGAAGTGAGAGTGGAGGAAGCGGAAATGGACATGAGTAAGGCCAGGCCGGAGAAAAAAGCAGGTAGCCTGTTGGCATGTGTGCAAGGCGATGATGATGCCGCAGCCACAGAGCTCCTAGCGAGTGACGAGAGCCATTTTGTGAAGGTGGTGGACGGCAACGTCATTTACTTCTGCTCTGTGTGCGAGCGCTCTTACATGACATTGTCCAGCCTTAAGCGTCATTCCAACGTGCACTCGTGGCGACGCAGGTACCCGTGCCATTACTGCGACAAGGTCTTTGCCCTGGCCGAGTACCGCACAAAGCATGAGGTGTGGCACACTGGGGAGCGGCGTTACCAATGCATCTTCTGCTGGGATGCCTTTGCGACCTACTACAATCTCAAAACTCATCAGAAGACCATTCACGGCATCAATCCCAGTCTGATCTCCAGTGAAAAGACAGCCAACGGCGGCTATAAGCAGAAGGCAAACGCCCTCAAGCTCTACCGCCTCCTTCCCATGCGCTCACAGAAGAGACCATATAAGACTTACAGTGACACATTGCATAACGGCCTGCTGATGTCACCGGCTGAAGCCCCTTCCCTTTCTCTGCCGGGCCTGGGCTGTGCTCTTGGACCCGGGGACCTACCAAGTTTCATCGGCGGGAACCACCCTCAGAGCGTCAAGCCTGACCCTGACGGCTTGTCTGATGACATCCTCATTGCTGAACACAACCACTCTGGGTCGCCGCTCTTCCCCCAACCAGACTCCCCCCAGCTTAAAAAGCACGACGAGGCCCCCGAGTTAGAGCTGCATCGAGGCGGCTCCAAAATGTCCAGTAGCGGCAAAGCCAAAACTCACAAAATGGCGAGAGACACGGACTCACCAAGCATGCCCTCTGTGATCACATATGGACGCACAAAACCCTCTGTCATAGTTCACGGAACCGCTGTGTCATCCTCTGTCATTGTGCACAGCAACCAGCTATCCCCTGGGAGTGAACAAAACAAACCTTCTGAAATCAACGTCAGTCAGACCTCGCACAAGGTCAGCGCGAGATCATTAAAGAGACAGAGGGACGGCGCAGACAGCCACCAAAAAAGGTCCCGAGATAGCTCTGATCCGACAAGACAGAATGCAGAGACAGATGGGTCCTGTTTTAAGTCCAGAAAGTCCCACAGCAAGAATGACCTATCGAAGCCAAAGCAGCCGTCGCCGTCGGTGGACTCACTTGTCAAAGAGACGGGCCCGCTCTGCCAGATCACTGTGCGTATTGGGGAGGAGGCTATAGTGAAGCGCAGCATCTCCGAGACAGACCTCAGGAGAGACAAAAGCCACTCTCCCCCCAAAAACAAAAGAGGTGAAGCATCTTCGGTTAAGGCCGCCCAGCATCACAAACACCATGTCCACAGGCGGGCCAGCCAGGGGCAGGAGGAAGATAAGGGAGGAGATAGCAAGGAGGAGGTGGGCGAAAACATGAGCAACTCCTGCGACGAGTTGAGGGAGTACAACTTTCGCCAAAAAGTGCGTGAGCAGGAGAGCGACCACGACACGGAGGACAACCTGTGGCGACCTTACTACTCCTACAAGCCCAAGAAAAAGGCGCAGGCACATCTGCAGAGGTTCAAAAGCTGGCAGCGGAAACTCAAGTTTAAGCGCGCTCTTCGGCTGAAGAGGAGAGCGGAGAAGCTGAAAAAGTCTGAGAATAAAGAAATTGGGAAATCACAAGATGAGGAGGAGGAGGAGGACGAGGAGGGCGGAAAGCCCTCAGAGGCTGACAAGGCTGGATGTGAACGAGAAGACAAACAATTAAAGGAGGCCTCCCATGAGCGCTCCGCCCCTTCTGCGCCATCCCCAAAGCCTCCTCTCGCGACCTCCATCGCTGCTACGGGACTCAAAAGGCGGCCTTGGACCAATGGGAATGCTGCAGAGTGCGCTACATGTGGCTGCTGGTTCTCGAGCACCAGCAAGCGGGACCAGCACGAGCTGAGCCATCTTCTGGAGTTTGTCTGCCTCTTCTGCCGAGCCACTTTCCCCTCAAGGGACAAATTAGAAGGCCACCAGAGGATCCAGCATCCCAAGCCCGCCGACATATCCGCAGCCGTGCAAAAAGTGCCACTCGGCGAGCATCCCACTGTGGTCAAGCCTGAGTATGGTGACGAAAAGCAAGCTCAGGTCAACTTGAGTAACTCGAGTCCGCCCCGCCTAAGCAGGAGAGCGTTGTCAAGGCACACCTGCCCACAGTGTCACAAAGTGTGCAAGACGTCCTCTGCGCTCAGTCGCCACATCCGACGTCACGAGTTCACCGGTTCTCCAGAGAGGACAAAGGAAGACGACGGTCCGGAGCCCCAAGCGACGGCCGAGAGCAAAGACAAGGTCTGTGAAAAAGGCAAGGTTGTGTCAGTCATAAGCTACTTGACAGCAGACCCCCCTAAAAGTGCTGACTCGTCATCATCACCAGACCATCACAGTGAACCAACATCCCAACACTGGCAAGCGGAGTCCGGTGACAAGCCTGAAGTGGCAGAGCGCACGTACCTGGAATCTGAGACGAAGCTCAGCCCAAAGATTAGTGAGAGCCCTGTTAACCTTGCGCCCACTAAAGCTCAACCCCCCGTATCCACACCCCCCAATCTCCAGACTGTGCTGGTCATGAACGGGCCCGAATGTTTGGACTTCTGCACCCCCGGCAAACGGAACCCAGACAAAATGGCGAGCCCTGTCCACGGTATGGTAAACCCTCGCACCTCAGCTAATGTACCCGTGCTGCCACAGACCAGAATAACCACTGCTGCCCCCCCTGTTTCCGTAGGAACCGCTAACAGTTCGGATCGGGGAGTTTTGGCACGAGATGGGGTCATTATGGACAGAGAGAGGCAAGCTCGGAGCGGTATGCTTGTGCGCGGCAGCTACCAGGAACTCCCCCTGGTCCAAGCTCTCCGAGTTCAGTCACTGTCCCGCAGTCCGTCTCCCAATGAAGCACAAGACCTGACCATGTCCTCCATCCTAGCTCGAGAGAGGGAGACAGAAAGGCAACGACTACAAAAGAGGGCGCTCGAGAAACGGCGAGAAAGGGGGAGAGACAAAGACCAAGAGAAAGACATGGAACGGGTCCAACACTTGAGTCGACATGAACAGACCACAGTGGACCAAACAACTCTATTAGTTCCCAAAGAGGAGCCTTTGAGTCCTGTGCCGTCCCCGCAACATATCCCCACTATAACCACTACAAATGGGCCTCTGTCGCACAGACACACTCCAAAGTCTCCCTGCCGTCCTGGACTCTTAGCCGGAGCCAACCAACAGATCCAAGAGCTAGACCGACTCACGTTACCCAACAGCGGGGACCGCCCCTCCGCCCATGCTCTCCTCCTCCCGCGGGCACCAAAACCGCCTGAGCCTGAGCGTCACAACGCTCCCAGGGACGGCCAGCATGTGGAACCTGCACCGGTGTGCTACCCTGTCCAGGATTACCCCCTTCCCCTTCTTGTACCGGACACCTATCAACCCAATAAGAAGCAGGAAGACAACCTCCTTGTGTCCTCCTTTCCTGCCGGAGCGCTTCCCTTTGGACCTCTGGGAAAGATGATGGTCCCTAACGCCGCTGACTTGGCCAAGCTGCCGTTCTATCCGGACCCGTACCAGCTCCTCTACGGCTCCCAGTTTCTGGCCTACCCATACAATGTGGCGGCTCTTCCTGTGGCTCTCAACATGATGGCGCCCGGGGCAGACAAGGTGGAGCCTCTGCCCTTCCTACCGGCCATCTTCAACTATACCGCGGGTGCGGGTCCCTATATGGGTGCCCCGCCGCACCCGCTGGTGGCCAAGCCCAGCTTCTACGGTGGTGGGAAGAAGCAACGAGACGGCAGCAGCAACAAACCATAGGACGCCCAAAGGATTCTTCTATCACAACGAGGATAGGACCGGGGAGGGAAGGGGTGGCCAATGTTTGAGTGACCCATCCTCACCCCCTCCCTCCCATCTTTGTTCTCTGCTGTTTTGCCGTAGTGTGTCGTAGCTCTAGAACTTGATTCTCTCACCTTGAATATACAAATGAGAACTGCGTACAAGGTGTTTTCCTCCGGCGCCCCGTCAGTGTAGCCCGTCACAGCCTGAGCGCCGAGTGACTCGAAGCCAGTTATAGACACTACTTACAAACGCTTGGGGTAGTTGGGCTTTGGGGTGAAATTTCTGGATGGAAACTACGAAAACCTTTACAGGTGGAGTTTGACCTCAAAACCTTTGAATGTCCAATTGTTCTCCGTTTCCGTGATTTTTGCACAACTTGCTGTTCTCTAACAAGGAAGAAGTCCAATGTCAAAATTCAAAACAGGTACTTGATCCATAAATCGAGCTCATCAATATTCCGTTTCATTTAAATTTGGTATTTAAACAGTCCACTAAGTCATACCGCAGCAGATGTCACATTTCCCACGACCAGGTCAGAGTGAATTTTAGGTTCATGCTGAAATTTCAGCCCAAAGCCGTGTGAAGGTTTTGCCAGTGGTGCGTTTGAGCAGCGCGGGCACGAATCTCCGCAGACTCGCGGTGGTGGCGCGCGCTTGTATCGAGGACAGTTTGTACGGTGACGCGCGTGCTGCGACTAATGGGATCTGCGCGTGTGCGGCTCGGGCCAAACAGGCAGTATTCCTCCGCTAGTCTGCTTCGCACCAGTAGTGCGTCAAAGAGCCACGCGTGCAGAAGGGATACGTCGTGCCGGAGAGTGTGCGACAACTCGTCTCGACACGCCGTGTGACTTTGTGGCCAGACGACACTGTGGGACGTGTATAGCATAGTTTATACCTTATGTGCACAAATATAGTCAACTAGTGGTCACTCAAAGGGGGGCACTTGTAGCTGCTTTGGATATGTAGCTGGTCACTGGGTTAAGAAATGCAGGCTGGTAACTATTGCACTTCCCTTCATCTCGTTTCCTTTACTACGCAACAGAGGAAATAAAGATTTACCCCCCCCCCCCCCCGCCACTCTTGGAGTAGAAGGACAAAAAAAAAATATCTAAAGGATTCAGGGTATCGAGGTTTTTCTAGGTGAGGAAAAAGGAAGCAAACATTTGACTTCTGATGAGGTTGAGCTCAACAGCCAAAGTGATGCCTGGACATCCCCCCCCCTCCCCCCATGTCGTTACGTTATCGCTTGTATGTTCAACGATGTTGCTGGTTAGGCCCCTCCCCTCTTGTGGCAGTGGCTCCGAGGGGCGGGGGGGGACCTCAACCTAAAGATATGAATGTATATTTTAGTGATGCGGTCAATGAAGTACAGCTGCATTAATGGTAGACTATGGCAAACCTTTTGAGTATTTCTTCCACGTCCTTGATAGCCACTTTAGAAGTCTGTGTACTATGATGCTCTTTGTCCTGGCCAGTAAGACAATACTCCACACTAGGAGTACGACGAAAGTGTAGTAGTGGAATTGACAGTTCCATGTTTTACTAGTAATGTTGTTTTTTTTTTTTCCCCACTACTACACAACTATATGTTACTAGTGAAGTAAACTGTGCCTACTGTGGAGCACCAACAGTAGGGCAATACGTGGACGGACAATATCACAAAACTCGCAGACGTGTTCTTTATCCTCTGCGAAAAACAACTACTATGACTGCAGGTTACTAAGAAGCCATGACATCTAAAGACACCATTGTACTTGTAAAGTGCTAGATGTTAATCGAGGTACATTTTTAGAACTAGTAGCACACACTTGTTAACTAGACCAAAATTTTCTGGCACTCTACTAGCATGCAGACGTCTGCCTACTAGTGAGGACAGAGATTGTACTACTACGTGGACCTTAAACTGGATATCAAGTACGTGGAGTCATCGCTGAAAGGGCCTTCCATAAGACTCAGTTTCAGTTTTTTTTTTGGTTTTTTTTTTGTTTTTGTTTTTGTTTCACACAAATAACCTATTACAGAACAATATAATAGTCTCGTATGCATATATACAGTAGTCCTAGCAAGACGTCAGTAAACTTGGGTTCCGTATCCACCAACGCATGAGCGCCACTTGCTTCCTAACCGTTTCTACGCTCGGCAAATCTTGACACTGTGCGCACAGCTTCCTCCCCCCTTTCCGTTCCCGTCTCAATCTTCCATATCTGTGTTTTTCGATTCTCACCGTAGGGCCGAAGTTGGCCGAACTCACACCGATGGGTGTCTTCCTTTTTTTTTTTTTTTTTTGTTTTTGGTTTTGTTTTTGTTTTCCTCTCCCTTCTCTTCAGGGGGTGAGCACCTAAGCACGCGTGAGGAAAAACCAAAAGCCACAAAGTCAGCATATCTCTCGGCATTCACAAAACAGGCCACCTGTTATTTTTTTCAAGTTCCGTGTTTAAAAAAAATAATCATTAAAAAAAAAAAAAAAAAAGAATGCAAAAGCCTCTCTGTCTCAGACGCAATATTCCAATTCATTCCTGTAGATGTGTTTTTTGGACCATCGTTTCTTATGTCATACAGACCAAAAGCATGCAAATTGACTTGTGTTGTAGTGACTGGACTGGAATCTGGTGGTGTTATACGACTTGTCTACTGTACGTTTTCGTTGAAATGAATGTGCCTCTGCTTTGATATTTAAATAATTATCTATAGTTATTCAAATGTGGATCTGCCAGATTTCCAGGTGCCTTGATACGGCATAAGAAGTTAGATTTGTAAATGAACGTTTGATTTTATTTTGTTCCTCGAGATATCATTTGGAGATAGATCTCACGGCTTTCATAGACGTAGGGGTGTGGCTAAACCGTTTTTTTTTTTTTTTTTTTTTTTTTTTGTATCGTGTGTCACGTCTAGGATAATACTGTGCCATAGAGAGCCCTCGAAATATGTTCGTTATTTTTTTGAAAAGAAAAAAAAAGATGTTTTTATGTTGCCTGAGGACTTTGTCTTTAGATTTGATACAAAGGCTGGTAGCCTCAGCTTTCCCAAAGTCTGTAGTCTCCTTTTCCAATAACTCTTCTTGACCCCCCCCCCCCCCAACCTGCCCCCATCCCCCCTTCTGTCTCTTTGCTGCAATCAAACAAAATAAAGTATTAACCTGATGACTCGATGAAACAATTTTTTTTTTTATGGGAGGGGACAAGGGGAGGTGAGTATTGTCAGTGTGTCAGTCAAATGAAATGTTTACATCAATAATTTTCATTTTATAAAATGTCAATTGACAGTATAAAATATCACAGTAAGCATACATACATTATTTTGCATCTTTTTTTCATGAAATTGTCACTGTGAAATGAACAAATATTAAATAAGAACTACATTTTAAAATTTTCAATAGATGGTTTTCTTTAGTGTAAAATTTAAAATAATTTGATAAATGCATTTTCATTTTAAAAAACATGTTATGTTATTCATGTAAAACAAAGGCTAATTTTGTTTGTTGTAAAATAAAGGCTGTTAAAATAAGTTACTCATATTTCAAACTTTATTTAGTGCACAAGATTGAAATTCACAAGTTATTTTACATTTGCATGAAAGAAACTATCTTCGTGTTAAAAATAATACCAAAATAATTCTACACATGCATTTGACTTTAATTGGATAATCTGTTCATTTGTCCTGGGTAAAAATAAAATAAACTTAAAAGTGTGCATAGGGTATGCAGTATTAAAAAAAAAAAATATATATATATATATAAAAAAATCACACACATACATGTTTGTAAGGTGCAAAAGTATAATCGATGTCCTTCACTGGTTCACTTCTGTTGTTTATCCTGTTAGTCAGAGCGTCCAAATCGATACGGCGCAGGCTTGCCCTCTGGACCGGCGCACAGTCCAGGACTGCTCACTCCTTCGGAACCTGCCGGAAAACGGCTCGGCGAGGCTGTCGGAAGGATGGCGGGGGCACCGCTGCTGCTAACTTGGAGCATCACGGCGCTGGCGTGGGGAGTCCAGGGGGAGGTAAAGTGCAGCCGCTCCAGTCAACACCGCAGCTTGTGTTTGCAGTCAATTCTGTTTATCGCCAGAGGTGAAAATGTTTGGGGAAAAAAAAAATAGCAGAAAATTCAACTGACAGATAGATTAACTTAATGGTAATGTAGAATTGATTAAAAAAAAAAAAAAGAAAAAGAAAAACAAACAAAGTCTCGGAGCAGCAAACAGCGGTTGACTCATTTATTACGTTGTCATTGGATGTCCCCCACCGCCGCCCCTCCTGATCGTTTTCTACTTTTTGGTATCCAGAAACAAATATCAGGCAGCGCCGCTGTATACCTGGGTCAGCACCGAGACGTGTGGAGGCCGGCGATCCACCTCGCGGTCAACCTCACCAAGATAAGAGAGTGTGTGAGGGCGTGTCCTGGAGGTCAGGGGGTCCTCAAAGCTTTTGGGTCCAGGGGGAGACATTTATTTTTCCGAGGACCCCTCATAATCCTTGTGCTAATTCAAGATACCACGTGTGTCCCGAAATTCCATTGGCATAATTTTCAACAGTTTTACATTGAACAAATACTCTAGTTAACTTTTGTTGTTGTTGTTTAAAATGTTTTACATGAATTGGTTAATGTGGTGTAAAATTAAAATGTGTGTATATATATATATATATATATCAAAATATTTAAAAAGCCATTTCAAATATATACAAATTGAGGGGTTTATTGAAAATTTATTTTGGGAGAAATTTAAAAGAAAAGATATATATGTATATGCTTGTATAGGGTGATAAATTTATCACGGTTTTTGTTTTTCTATTGAATAAAGTTTTTCTGTAAAATACATTAACTTATAATAATTATATATATTAATATAATTATATTAATTTTTTCAAGTTGAAATAAAAAAAAAGAAAATTGAAGTAAAACAAACTACAAAAATTATTTGAATAAATGATGGGTTAATGGTAAGATTTAGAACCACCACGGAAACATTTATGACCATTTCAGACGAGTGGTGTGGTTCTTCTGCAGCATCAAGTCGTCCTTTCAGCTCCGGACGTACGACCCGGAGGGGACCATCTTCTACGGGGACACCAAAAACGGCAGGGACTGGTTCATCTTGTCCCTGAAGGACGGCGTGCCGCTCATGCAGATCAGCCGCGGCGGGGTCCTCGTCAACGTGGCGGGCGGCCCCAAGCTCAACGACGGTCGCTGGCACACGGTGAGTTCCGCCAAGTCGGGCAGATGTTTTTCGGTTTACCCCAAATCATCTCTCCGTTCCATTAATCCGTTCTAGTCCGACAAAAGTTTTGAAAAAAAGATATGCCAAATATATACAGATTCTATGCATCCGCCCATCAATTCGGAGGGTCTATACAAGTTCAACAATTATTAAGTGTGTGTGTGGGGGGGGGGGGGGTGAAAAGGAGTAAGGCTGTGGAATGTGGGGAAAAAAAAATGAAGGGCTCTGAAGACTTTGGGCTGGACTTTTTTCTCGCGTCTCTTCCAGCTGGAGCTGAGCAACCGTGGCCATTTTGTTATTCTCGAGGTGGACGGCTCCCGAGGGCTGGTGGTGGGCCTGCAGTCTGATACCATAGAGGAGGTTCTTTCAGGGTCCCTCAGACTGGCACTGGGCGGGATCCTGATTCCGAAGGAGATGCTGTTTGTTCAGGTATTGCAACCGTTTTCTGAGCTGCTTATCCTCACGAGGGTTTTGTTTCAACGCATTGAGTGATTTAGTTTTTTTTTTTTTTTTTTCCTTTCCTTGCCCCGCAGTTTGAGCCGCAGATGGACGCCTGCGTGCGGGAAGGCAGCTGGCTGAACCTCAGCATCCCCTGGGAGACGGACGCCGACGAGCTCCGGCCGTGCTATCAAAACATCCGACCCGGCAGCTTCTTCCCCGGGAACGGCTTGGCCACTTTCAACGCTTCGGGTGGGGGTGGATCACGATGTGACGTCATCACAGCCCGTCACATCCTGCTCTTGGCCTTCACTGACATCGATCCGATACAAAACCCCCAAAACGCTCAGCTTCTAATACTCGCCAGATGTGGCGTTTGCTTCCGGTGCTCTTTCCGAGTCAAACTTGGCTGCACCGAGTTTTGCTCCGATGGATCAATCAGAGGACAGAAAAATGCTGACATCTTTCTAGCCCTGTGAAAGAAAATTTGCAATCTTGTCCGTTAGCGGAGTCGTTGTTAAAATAGTTTCAATTATGTCAACCAGCACCACTGATTCTGGTGGCCCCGAGCAGATTGCATTGACATGGCAACACATGGAGGCTGAAATCCGATTGGACAAGAACATCATACGCCCGCATACACGATAACAGCGTCATTTGATTGAAATCAACTTTGTTTTCTGTCTCCCGGAACAGTTTTTCTGACGGAGCAGGAGCGCGGCATGACGATCGAATTGTGGGGCGATTTCGCGAAAATGGACGGGACCGTTTTAAGCATAAGGCCGCCCGGCCGGGCGCTCACATTCGCTTTAGTCACCGATAACAACACTAAGGTATGCTCGCTGTCAGACATGACAAAAATACACTAGTGAATCATGTTGGAATATTTATTTAAGTGCCACTTATCAGAAGTTAACGCTCATCTGTTTGTCCCGCAGAAGCACTTTTGGAAAGTCATTTTGGATCTTCTCTGAATGGATTTTTTTTTTTCGTGATGGTTGCAGGAAGTCGCACTGGTTTTTGACGGCCATAAACTGAGTCTGAAAGAGAACTTCAAGAGGCTGCAGATGACTTTTGGGACCGACTCGCTGGAAGTGCGACACGGCGGGCACGAATCAAAGGTCCCGTGGGATTTCCTCAGCCCGCTTAAGAAATCTGGGCTTTTGAGCACATTGAGAGAAACCCACGTGGCCATCGGCGGTCTCCTCGGTGAGTTTCAGATTTAGAAATACATTTCAAATGCACTGTATAACTAAACATGAAACGGTAAGAGTGACGTGGGGGCAATTTAGCACGCTGCTTTCGAAGGTCTGCTAGCTTCATGCTAATATCTGTTGAGTTCACCATTCACCAAATCGTCTTTTTGTTTTTTTTTTTTTTTTTCGTTTGGGCCTGCACCAGATGATTGGCATTTACATTCATTGAACTTGATTTGAGTTACAAGCACGGTCAGGGAACAAAACGAAACTCGCGCGACCGTAGGCGTCGCCGCGGTGGGACCGACGGCTAATTTTCCCTTCACTCATCAGGGGAAGATGACGCGGGCTCCCGCTTCTTGAGAGGCTGCCTGGAGAAGGTCCAAATCCAAGGGAAGGATGTGGACCTGGATCAGGCAGCAAAACACGAGTCCATCTCCTCTCACAGCTGCCCCGTGTGAACTGCAAGACTTGCTTTGAGAAATACAATTTTGTAATTCAGGCTTTTGAAACTGACATATTCGGGATAATTGTGCGAGCTGGGCTAAAAATTATCAGCCGTGTACAGTAAATGTTGAATAAAATGCTTCAATCTTGGCCTCAAGTAACGTGGCTTAGACATTTTCTTATCGCTCAGCTACCTGCGAGCGCTATCAAAGACCACTTGCAATTTGTACACGTAATTGGGTATGTTTGATGTCACCTCCCATTGGACTAGATTTAGTTTAATTTAGCTGCATGCTAATGTTTGCGCATTTGCACAAGTATTGGACTAATGTTCATTATTGTCTCTTTTAAATGAATAAAATTGAAATTGACCAATGACAGAAGTGATTCCCAGCCACTGTGTGTTGTGAGAACATCCGCTGTTACGACAAATGATCAAATTCCAAGGAATTGGTGTGAAATCATAATTTTATCACCAAATACTTTTGGTGACATTTAGATTTGGTGGAGTACGCACCCTTGGCTCAATAAATGTAGCGAAACGGGGTTTCAGCTCCCTCTAGTGGATTTCTGAAAATGACGTTCAGGTTACGTCATGTCTTCTGCCGCAATCCTTGATACTCGACATCTTTTAATAATTCCTCGTGGGATAATAGACGATTTCCAACAACCCCCCTTTTGTTGGGGTTTATCCTTGATTCGTTTTAAATCAAATTTGCACTCTAAATGGAAAATCATTGATATTCATGATGATGAAGTGGGCAGACGTTTGTGCTCAAGGACACAATTTTATCATTTATACTTAATTTGAGGGAGAAAAAATGTTTTAGTACAATAGACATTGTTTGGTATTTATCATTATGTTGCATTATATTACACATTTAAATCACACTCTGAATCATTAACTTCAGAGGATTAAACCACCAAAACCTCATTTTAATAGAAGTTCATTGTAATCGTAATTGAATTTATGATTATAATTAACCAAAAAATAAATATCTAATAGAATACGATAAAAATGTACTGTACTCTATGTAGTATATTGCTGTTTTATAGGGAGTATTTTATAACTAAAAGTAAATCAATTAACAAAGCATTTAATGAGACGAATGAATAAATACATTTTGAATAATCCATTTTAAGTGAGAGACAGCGTCACGAATCTGAATTACATTGCTCACCTCTGATCTAGATGTGAGAAAAATGTTATCGTATATAATGTGGAAAAATATTTTTAAATCGTTTTAGCCCTCTGGCAATTTGTTTTCTTGTTTTAATCATATTGACGGCCCTCTGTGATAACATGGATATTTGCACTGTGACTGAGGTTCAATACTATAAAGGCAAATCATAAATACATTTGAAGCTTTGTAAAATAAAATGAATGTATATTTTATACTAATGGCACGAACCGATGTTAGTTAAAACTTTCGTGCAGTAGAGGAAGCAACAACCCAAAAAATTTTCATTTAGAATTACAGCTAAACAAGAAGTAAACAACAGCCAGGCGGGTGCCGTAAATGATGCTCTGCTGTGACGTAAGTGTCGCAAACCAACACCGCTGTCGTGAAAACTAGCCGCCCCCTAAAGATGGCGGCGGAGCTGCATCCCCGGAGCGGAAAGCTGGTCGGCCTGTCCAACTCCAACCGCACCGCCCGGCGCAATCAGCCCGTCCAGGAGTTCAACCACGGCCTGGTGCTCAGCAAGGAGCCGCTGAGGGACCGGGACGTCTTCACTGTCCGTATCGACAAGAAGGTGAAAACTAGCGCCACAGGCCCCGCGGTTGCTACCCCTGCTTGCTCCGAACGGGGCGGGCGGGGGTGTTGGTGAGACCGGGAATGGGTGGACAACGCTCGGTGGGACGGGGCGGAGGGTCCGCATCTCTCTCCCTGCAGTCGGGGGGGCTTCTAACCACCTCTGAACGCTGCTTGACGGCGGCTCTTCACTTCGTCTCAGAGGGATTTTTGGTGTTATTGGGCGTTTTGCTAATGACACAGTGTGTTACTTAGCCATGCTGACAAAAGAGACGAAACGACTTGTGTCTTTTCAGTCAATGAACTCAATGAAACTGCCTTGCTTTTGTTGTTGTTGTTGGTGGTGGTGTTTTCGTATTGGCTTTGACTTGTTAGCTTCTTGGCTAATGTCTTGCCAATGGTTGACCGTTTCTCCATGACGTCACCCAACGTACTTCCGGGTGGCAAGAGCATTTAATTGACCCCTCCGTACAGGGCACTTAACCAGACCTCCTGAAGGCACGTCACCCCACTGTTGCTAACCTCAGACAAACATTAGACAAAATGGCGTCGCAGGAAGAAAAGTCGAGAGCGAAATTGTCCGATTTACCAGCTGATTTTTCACTCGCATTCTTACCGAATCGTGAAATATCATTGAAGAGCAGACAGCAGGGCTTCAAGTGTTTCAGCGAGGGGCGTTTCAATGGTATTTCCATGCATATCAACGGAGAAACCATCGATATTAGCGCGAGCTCTTTCCGGAGTCAGAGGAAGACCGAGAAGCCACATAGTATAATATATTATAACCCAAAGACGAATTCGTCATTGACAGTTAACTATTTTCGTGTTACCTATCACACTTGTGTGCAGAATCTGTATGTGTATCTGTATAGCCGTTTGTGAACCGCCGTATGAAGGAAAAGAAGAAGGCGAAGCTTGATTTACGAGTTGTTTCTCTCGTTTTCTTTGTGTAACGTCATGCGCTCCCCTCAATAATTATTCTTGAATTAGTGCCGAACCTACGCAAGTCCCGACCGAGTACGACAATCACTACTTTAGTGTCCTCAAACATCCTTCCTTCAGTCTTGGTGTCTCGGTGCACGTCGTAGGCTTTTAGGACTCGCTAGTCCGGTTGAGCTTAGCTCGCTAGCCGCCAACAAAGAGACACGTTTGTGCAGTCGGGTCCTCGCAAAGTATCGCTCAACTCAGATGAAGTGTGTCAATCATTCACACGTAGCTATGTTATGCAAGCGAAGAACTGCTAATTTATTTATATGAGACATGTTTTGAAAATCAAAAATAGGGCTTACCTTCGTGCAAACATCTGTTCCGGTTGATTTTAGATGGATTCAGTTGATCATGCGGTCTTCCGCAAAGTTTGATCCATCGAAGACATTTTTCGTACTCGGTCTTCTGTTCCGGTTGATTTTAGATGGATTTCAGTTGATCATGCGGTCTTCCGCAAAGGTTGATCCATCGAAGACATTTTTCGTACTCGGTCTTCGGTTTTGGAAAGGGTAAAAAATTGACCTCCACCAACGAGCCTATCAGGTTACATGTCGTCACTATTACAAAGGCCGTGACTACACCCCTTAACCATATCTATTGTTAAGAATCCCTAAGACATGATAAAACGCAAACAAAAGCTCTACTGAACCATGCGACTTTGTCTGAGGTTATGGCGGACGACAACAGGGGGCGTGGTTTAGGCACATCTCTGGCCTCTGATTGGTCAGTGACGCGGCCTACGCAATTTCTACGGAGGGGTCAATTGCACCAATAGTAAACAAACCCCTTCTTATATCTTTTGACCAAGGCGGAGGGATTGAGAAAACGAGTTAAATGGCTTTTAGCTTGCTGCTGTATTTTTGTATGTGTAAAGTGTAACTGATTATTCATTTGAGTTGTGCTCTTGCTCAAATTCAGCTTCACCAATTCAACTCCTAAGTCAAGACAGCACTGTCATGTCCAGCCTGTATGATGCTCTCAGTCTCGCACGGGGCTTACGCACATCGCCTGTCAGAAAATCAATACGTCCTTCTATCACAGTAGGCCCAAATTGTCCATCCTCTTTTCATCCCACTCTGAACCAGAGGAAGTGGGCACGCTTTTGTTATTAGAACACTCCCGTATTCTTGAGTAGGCATTGGCAAGTTGTCGGATTTTCTTTTGTGACCGATCCCAATGCCTAGTGCGCGTGTGTGTTTGTCTCGCATCCCGGTTGGGCTCCAAGTGATGCTGAAGGTCGTGTGCATGCGCGCCGGTATTCCGTAGCAGGACCCTTGCTAGCTGTCCGGCACCGCAAACCAAAAACAAAACAGAATTGAATCGATAATTGTGTCACATTATCAGGATGAACTTTGGAGGCTGCTCGTCGTTGTCATTCAGACTTTGCATGCATTTAGTTGTTAAATTAGCAAAGGATTGATGTTCTTTTTAAGTCTGAGGATGAATTTTCTTTACCAATGAAAACAGTTCCTATATATGAGACCTCAACATCGGGGGGAGGGGGGGGGGATCCGTTGGGCAAAAGCCAAATAACAAAACCTTAGGCTGGTTGATAAATTTCAAGACTTGATGTGTGGGCAGGGACTAACAAACTATTTGTTTCATTTTTTTTTTTTTTTTTTCATAATTACGCCACTAAACGAGTTTGGATGTGTGGCTTTCCGTTCCATCTTCTGCGTGTGATGTATGTGATGTGGCATTGTTTTACTTTCTGATGTCATCCTGAATGTGTCGAATCGCTGCGTCTTTTATACTGCCGTGGCAAGACGCTTTATTCAGCGTGAGCTTACGTTCCTCACTGACAGAATGACTAAAAATATCCCAGCGGAGCATAAAACAAATCACTTTTGTATCTGCCTGCAATTTTTAGTCCAGCACCGCAGTTATTTAGGACTCACTCCCACACCCCAAGTTCGAGGCTCCAGCGCAATCCGTCAGGAAATGTTTCTCCTGTCCTGTATCGGTTGTCCGTGTTCCTCATCTTCACCTTTTTTCGGCACTTCCCAGGTCAACTCGTGGAGCGGCTCCATTGAGATCGGCGTGACGACGCTGGACCCCGCCCTGTTGGACTTCCCTAGCAGCGCCACGGGCCTGAAGGGCGGCTCCTGGATCGTGTCGGGCTGCTCCGTGCTCCGGGACGGCCGCTCGGTGCTGGAGGAGTACGGCCGTGACCTGGATCAGCTGGCCGAAGGGGACCGGGTGGGCATCCAGCGCAGCTCCCGCGGTGAGCTCCACTTGTGGGTCAACGGCCAGGACTGCGGCCCCGCCGCCAGCGGCTTGCCCCCCAAGCTGTGGGCCGTGGTGGACCTGTATGGCAAGTGCACGCAGGTGACGGTGGTGAGCTGCGAGCCGCCCCTTCCCTCAGCCGAGCGAGAGACTGTAGTTCGGGACGAGGAAGAGGAGGAGGAGGAGGAGGAGGAGGAAGAAGAAGAAGATGCGGTGGTCTGCGGGGTGCGAGAGGATGCGGGCATCACGGCACTGATGAATGTGGCGGCGATGAATGGAGTCATGATGGGAGACGAAGGTAGGGGGATTGTTGCCCTCATTGTCCATGGAAAAATGACATTTTCCATCCTTAAAAGGTACGCTTAACACTATTTTAAAGTCTGCATTTAAGTGTAGGAAGAAAATGTTAACACAAAAAATTCTTAAATCCAAATGTATTGAATCAAAGTTAAATAGAACTGAACTTGACACGCTCATTGGTTAAAAACTTACCACAATCAGTGAACCCAAAACCGTTGAATATCATTTTAGCTCTCAGCTTTCTGTATTACCCTTTAAAAAAAAAGAAATGGCTTACAAATGATTGTCCATAAATCCATTTTCTCCACCACTTATCCTCAAAAGGGTCGCGGGCGTGCTGGAGCCTATCCCAACTGTCAACGGACAGGAGGGGGGGGGGGGGTACGCCCTGAACTGGTTGCCAGCCAATCGCTGGGCACACGGAGACAAACAGCCGCACTCACAATCACACCGACAGGGCAATTTCGAGGGTCCCATTAATGTTGCAGGTTTTTGGGACGTGGGAGGAAACCGGAGAAAACCCACGCAGGCACGGGGAGAACATGGGGACTCCACACAGGAGGGTCCGGTATTGAACTCGGTACCTCAGAACTGTGAGGCCGACGCTTTACCACCTGATCTACCCTGCCGCCCCAAATGATTTTATATTTAAAAAAAACAAAAACAAAAACACGTGTACATGTGACAAAGACTGGTGACCCCGATACGCAAAGTTTGTCTCTCAGGCGTTTCAACATAGTTACTTGACACCAATATGCTACTTTCCTCTTCGACATCTTGTGGCGTCTTGGGGTTTTTCAGATGTATTTGGTATATCATTATTAATTTGCTATATTTTTTTCCCCCCTTTACTCATCAGTGCCTGAGCTGAGTTGCGGTCACAGCAGACCAGACAAGTTCCCCAACAACCTGGAGCCAGACGCAGGTACGAAAACTCGCCGTTAATGCGAGGGCTGCTTTGTAACACTGACCTTTCCTTGTTCTTCCCGGCTCTTGCCAGTTCTGACAGAACACCAGCTCTTTGACGTGTTCAACAACGCGATAGTGTCTTTTTACCGAGCCGAGGACGAGGGCGGAGGGGAAGAAGAAGGCGGCGGCGGTGGCACAGGAGGGAGCGGAGCCCCCGGGAGTGACTTGTCGTCGTCGAGAAATGACGCGAGGAGCGGCAGCAGAGGAGGGCCGTCGAGCAACGACAGCGGGACGGGAGCAGGGGACGCCGGGAACGCCGGGAGCACCGGGAACGCCAACAGCGGAGCAGGAGGCGGGTCGGGGGCAGCGGCGGGCGGCCTGACCACCAATGACGCGTTACTCTTCCACGAGAAGTGCGGCACCTTGATCAAACTTAGCAATAACAACAAGACTGCGGAGAGGAGGCGACCGCTGGACGAGTTCAACAACGGCGTGGTCATGACCAACCGGCCGCTGCGACACAACGAGATGTTCGAGGTGAAAGCGATGGTCGATTCAGAAAGATGCAGCACCCGTTAACGCTTGAGCTCAGGGGCGGGCGGAGTACGGCGCGCTCGCTTCTTTAATCCGCAACACGAGAGATCTGTCATGTTGGTCGTGATCAGTTAGCAGTTTTTCTGACGGAACTTGAAGGGTTAGGTGACATCGAAGAGGTCATCGTCAATAAAAAAATAAAAATAAAAAATTGCATTTTCAGATCCGCATTGATAAGCTGGTGGACAAGTGGTCGGGTTCCATCGAGATTGGCGTGACCACACACATCCCGAACAATCTGGACTATCCTGCAACCATGACCAACCTGCGTTCAGGTAAGGCGCATAAAACCGCACCAAACAAAAGTCACACCAACCAAGTGACGTCTGTCACCTCCTTTGCGGCAGGCACAATCATGATGAGCGGCTGTGGAATACTGACCAACGGGAAAGGCACCAGGCGGGAATACTGCGAGTTTAGCCTGGATGAGCTACAGGTTGGTTAGCATGCACATGCTAACGCACACTTGTGTTGATATGCCAAATAATAAAAGGATTAAGGTGTCCTTGTTGTTTGTGGTCGTGGTTCTCAGGAGGGAGATCACATCGGGCTGATGCGCAAAGCCAGCGGTGCACTTCACTTCTACATCAACGGCATCGACCAAGGTGAGATATTATGGACACCCACCCTCACGGCTGCGAAACAAACGCACCCACCTGGAGTCGGGCTCAGATATGCCGCTGGACTGAACCGCTTCACGCTGTTCATTTTTCCCGCATGCATAGTTTGTTCTGGGTCGATTTTGCCATCCTCTTTATTTTCACAAAAACCTTTCTTTGATTCCAGTTTGGCCTAAAGTGTATCTTAGGGTTAATAATGTCCCACCCTCTTAAGGTGTCGCGGCGGCGCAGACCCCCGGCGTGGTGTACGGCGTGGTCGACCTCTACGGCATGGCCGTCAAGGTCACCATTGTCCACAATCACAACCACAGCGAGCGCCTCCGCCGCAACAACGCCATCATGAGGGCGATGTCTCCCGACGTCGGGCGGCCCCGGCCCACCCTCACTCCGGACTCGGACGCCCCCGAGCGCCTTCTCTTCCACGCCAACTGTGGCCAGAAAGCCGCCATCATCAGCGAGGGCAGGACGGCACTGAGGCCTCAGTAAGTTATCCGGAGTTATCAGAACATCACACGGGTGATTAAGCACCCCACCCACCTTCCAGCGCCACGGACGACTTCAATCACGGCGTGGTCCTCAGCAGCAGGCCGCTGCGCTCCAATGAAGTGTTCCAGGTTCGGATTGACAAGATGGTGGACAAGTGGGCGGGTTCCATCGAAATCGGCGTGACGACGCACAACCCCGCCTTCCTGCAGCTGCCCTCCACCATGACAAACCTGCGCTCGGGTAAACCTGGATGTCAAGTAAAGGCCCCAAAGCTGAGGAGAGGGTTTTTATTCCAAGCTTTCCTTTCTTTTTTTTTTTTTTTTTTTTAAATCTCCAGGGACCTGGATGATGACAGGGAATGGCGTGATGCACAATGGAACAACAATTCTAGATGAATACGGACACAACCTAGATCGCCTCAAAGTATGTGCAACTTCACTGCATTACTAACTTTGATTTATGGTTGCTATTGTTGGAGAGGTTCTAGTAAGTATCTGCGAGCAGCAGTATGTTTTCACGCCTAGAAAGAGTATCACATATGCATTATTTGCCTGGAGGATGCTCGTGGAAAAGTACAGAGAAGGTCAGAAGGAGCTACATTGTGTCTTTGTAGACCTAGAGAAAGCCTATGACAGAGTACCAAGAGAGGAACTGTGGTACTGCATGCGCAAGTCTGCTGTGGCGGAGAAATATGTTCGAATAGTACAGGATATGTATGAGGGCAGCAGAACGGCGGTGAGAAGTGCCGTAGGCGCGTCAGAAGAATTTAAGGTGGAGGTGGGACTGCATCAGGGATCCGCGCTGAGCCCCTTCCTGTTTGCGGTAGTAACGGATAGGCGGACAGAGACGAGGTTTTGTGTCACGGGAAATGATTGCAAACAAAGTGTACGAAGCCTATATTCTATTTATTTTTATTTGTAAATGCGACATTCTTGACAGGCGGGGGACACCGTTGGCGTCGTGCGCAAAGAAGACAGCAGCCTCCACTTCTTTGTGAACGGCATCGCTCAGGGCCCAGCAGCCTGGAACGTGCCCCCCAACGTCTACGCTGTGGTGGACCTCTACGGCCAGGCCGCTCAGGCCACCATCATGGACGACATGGGTGAGAGGAGTTAGTCAGTAGCAAAATAACCCCCCCCCCCCCAAGAAACACCTGAGTAAAGCGTTGCCCTTTTTTTTTTTTTTTTTTTTTGCCCCAGTGGACCTTCCCCCCCTCCCCGAGGACAGCTCAGAGGGACCCACCGCCATGTCCCCGGGGAGCCCCTGCTCAGTATTGGGGGCCAGCGCCGCCACCGACCTGCGTTTCCACCACCTGCACGGCACCAACGCCGTCATCACCAACGGGGGCCGCACCGCTCTGCGCCAGAACTGCCGCAGCGAGTTCAACGACGCCATTGTCATTTCCAACAGGTGACAGACCCAAACGCGTTTGGTTTTGTCGACGCGCGGAGACCAATGTCCCGGCTCGTCGTAGGTGCCTTCGAGATGGAGAGCTCTTTGAAATCATCATTCAGAAGATGGTGGACCGCTGGTCAGGTTCGATAGAAGCAGGTCAGCAGCATCGTCGCGATGTGATATCTGTCGTCGCGGCCGATCTCTCACCGCGTGCGTGTCTGTGCGAAGGGGTGACGGCCATCAGGCCGGAGGAGCTGGAGTTCCCCAACACGATGACCGACATCGACTACGACACGTGGATGCTCAGGTATACGAGTGGAATGCGAGCCGTGCGCGTTCGTCCTTTAACCCGACGTTCGCTTCTTTTTCCGTCAGCGGGACGGCGATCATGCAGGACGGCAACACCATGCGCAACAACTACGGCTGCGACTTGGACTCGTTGACGTCGGGCTCGCGCATCGGCATGATGCGCTCGGCCGTCGGCGACCTTCATTATTACATCAACGGCGTGGACCAGGGTATTGCCTGCTCCGGTCTGCCGCCGGGTGAGAGAAGCGGGGAAATTGATGTCCAAGCCTTTCTCGGCAAAATCTCCCAAATCTTTTCCGGCTAGTGTTAGCTACAAAAGCCTCGGACTAACCAACCTATTTTTTCTTTTGTTTTTTTCTGCAGAGGTGTTTGCAGTGATTGACCTGTACGGTCAGTGTGTTCAGGTGTCCATCACCAGCTCCTCGGGCCCGCTGGACAACAGCTTGTGCACGAGCAATGTCACCGAGAAGAGTTTCCCGATCCACTCTCCGGGTGAGAGAGCTGCAGGATCTCAGGAGTCAAAATGATTTGCTGACGGACTTTGTCTCCACCCCCCCAACCCCGCTTTGTCTGTGTGTGTGTGTGTGTACGTGTGCGCTTGCTTAGCAGCAGGAGTTGCCCACCGGCTCCACGGTAAACATGGAAAGAACGTGGTGCTGCTTGGCGAGGGGTGCCAGGCTGTCCGAGTGGGGGGTTACGCCCACGGCATCGTTTTCAGCGCAAAAGAACTCAAAGTGGATGAGCTGTTCGAGGTACCGTGGCGCCGATTTTTATTGATGTACGAAAAGGCTTCCCTCGCTTGATATATTTTGTGCGTGCGGGCCCGCAGGTGAGGATCGCCGACGTGGACGAGCAGTGGTGCGGTTCGCTGCACGTCGGGCTGACCACGTTGCCGCCGCCCGAGCTCCCGTCGTGCCCGCTCTCCGGCTTCTCCCCTTCCCTCCCGCAACTTCGCGCCAAGGTCACCTGGCTGCTCTGCGGCTCGGAGGTTCGCCGTAATGGCGTGCTGCAGCGCCAGAACTACGGCCGCTCGCTGGACCGTCTGACGGTGAGCGAACCTGAGACCCCCGAATGAAAGGTCCCACTGACTTTTGGTGGTCAAACAACACAAGTTTTGATGATGTGGGGGGGGGGGGGGGGCTAAATTTTCATGCAAAAGAGCATAAAATAAAAATCAAATCAGTTTTATACGGCTATCCATTGTATTTCTGGCATCTGGGAGAGTTTTAATTTGTACTCCAAAATATAGTGAACTTTGGAGCCCCTCTTTGATGTTGTTTTAACGTTTTAAAGTATCCACGGATACTTTCTGCCTGCACTTCTTTTGAAGATGTAAAAATCGCCCTTCAGATTTTTGTTTGGACATGGACATCTTCTACAGGTTCTCAATAGGGTTGAGGTCTAGGCCACCACCTGATTTTGTTACGTATTAGTTGGGGGGCCGGGAGTAGTTCTCCAAATCTTCACTAATGAGTGGGGGGGGGGGAGGGGGGGAATTCAAGTACAGTAATTCCCGGCCTGCAGAGCGCACCTGGTTAGAAAAAAAAAAAAAAAATGCACACGTCACTGCGGGGTGGAAACCGTGTGAAAATGTATTTATTTAAAATGATTTAATTTGTATTTGTTTCTTAGGTTGGGAACCGCGTGGGTGTGAAGCGGTGCAGCGACGACACCATGCACATCTTCATTGACGGCGAGGACATGGGACCCGCGGCCACCGCGGTTGCAAAAGTACACCTGAACGCGTCCGAGCTTCCCCGGGTTACGCACGCGCTGCAGCGGACGCATGTGTTCCTTTCACAGAAGGTGTATGCCGTCTTGGACTTGTACGGGCGGATCACGGCGGTATCCATCGTCAGCTCCACGCTGCCGGAGGACGCCGATGGCGTCAAGGCGCCGTCGCTGTCCTCGGGAAGCTGCAGCGAAGGGGAAGAAGACAGCACGCCGGTCAGAGAGGTAAGCGACCCGCTTGGAAAAGCAAATACCTGGACAAGTAGGGTTACTTTTTTGGAAAGATCTTGAAGATTTTGCCTGCCGTTTTAGAGCATTTTGAGTGATGTCGTCATCGTCGTCGTCATCATCACCTCTTTGCAACCTGTGAAAATGCCATCATGATTTTATCGAGTGTCGTTTGACGTTGTTCCGCCAACAATATCTGCGCTCAAAAAGAATCAATGCCAAGGCGCCCGGGGATCAGTTCTATTGATTTTGTGGCAGGCCGCGGGTGAGCCGTGCGCAACGGCGCCCACCGCCATGGCTTTCCTGGAAAACCACGGGAAGAACATCCAGCTGTCCAACCAGAAGCTGACGGCAGCCAGGGTGTCGAGCTACAACCAAGGCCTGCTCGTCACCGCGCAGCCGCTGACCACGCAGCAGCTCTTCCAGGTACCGCGCAACAAGAAACTTTTCCCTTGATTTGATTTGACCTCCTTTTGCCACCCGTCCAGTTTCAGATCGACCGCCTCAATCCGTCGTGGACGTCGTCGCTGTCGCTTGGGGTGATCGGTCACTCCCCGGACCGGCTCAACTTCCCCTCCACGGCGTGCTGCCTGAAACGCTCCGCCTGGCTGCTGCAGCGAGACTCCATCTTTCACAACTCGCTCAAAGTAGGCGCGCAAAAGCCCTCCCGAGGGACGGCGGCGTCACGTCCCGTCGAGATCGACACGAGCAACCGTTAACTCCCGACAAAACTTGTCTCCCTCCTCAGATATGCGAGAACTACGGCCCTAACTTGGACACGTGCCCTGAAGGGACTGTGTTGGGTCTGCTGGTGGATGCCAACAGTTGTCTCCATCTTTATGTCAACGGCATGGACCAGGGGGTGGCAGCGCAGGACATTCCCTCCCCCTGCTACCCCTTCATCGACCTGTACGGCCAGTGCGAACAGGTACCCGTCCTATAACGCTCGGCCGAGACGAAACGACGGGCAAGAATTAACGCCTTGGGTGTCTGCTGTCAGGTTACCATCATCGTGGATAGCATCCCAGCTGCGGGTGGAGAGGATGACGACGGCCGTTGTCAGGGCGACATGGAGAAGGCGGACGTGGTCGACGGTAGGAACCGTGGGAAATGTTTAGAATTGCCGTAAATCAAGCACAAACTGCGATTTTTAATATCAAATTCAAGCTCATCTTTGAAGACTTTCTGGAACAACCCAGACGAAACTGACCACTTACCTGCTAGCCACGGCTTTGGCGCCACCTTGTGGTGTCTTGCAGAAAAAAAGTGCAATGGTAAAATCTTCAGAGAGGAGGCGGGGGAAAAAAAGTCAATTTTACAAATAGTTTGACTGTACAGTGTAGTACTATACATGGGAAGAAGCCATGAAATCATGCATTGGTTTCTTCTGCTCGTCCAAGCTTTGTACCTGTTCCCTTTTGGTCCGTGTGGCTGTCGATTAGGCATCAAAGAGAGCGTGTGCTGGACACCCCCTCCCGACGTCAGCCCCAACAAGTCGTGCGAGTACCAGGGACTGTGCTCCCGCTTCAAGGACCTGCTCACCCTACCAGGTGACTTGCCCTCTTGCGCCTCGCGTGTTCACAGGCGGCCAAACTCAAGTCGAAAGGCAGAAATGTTGGTCAAAAGTATTCATTTCTTCATTTCCTCTTCATCAAATCAAAATTCCCCACAAACTTTGGTGGTGGTGGTGATGATGATGATTCTCATTTTGTGTGCGGCGTCAAGACGGCTACTTCAGCGAAGACGCAAAGTACAACCTGTGCTACTGCGAGTCCTGCCGCAAGCTGCGGGGAGACGAGCCTTATTACAAGCGAGGAGAGCCCCCCCGGGACTACGCTCTGCCTTTCGGATGGTGCTGCTTTGCCCTCAGGTGAGCCATTGGCGTCACGTGACTTGACTCGTACTCGTGACTTCCGTGCATGTCGACATCTTTCCAGGATCAAGTCCCACTGCGAGGTTTCTAACGCACTGAAGAAGTGGCACATCGCGTACCACGGCACCAGCGTCGGGGCCCTGCGGCGCACGCTCGACCACAGCCAGCTGCTGCCCGGTACGCCGTCGCCGTCGCCGCACCTTTTGTCCAAATTCCGTCGCCTCGCAACCGACGCGTTCTCGCCGCAGGGACGTCGTCCGTCTTCTCGGTGGCTCCGGCGAAGGCCGAGGGGCCCGACGGCTACGGCGACCCGGAGGAGAACAGCGCCCCCGGTAGGGAGGTGCTCAGGGTGAGGCTGTCCCCCACAATGCGCTACTCGGGTTTGGAGACGTTTGCTCCTAAAGTGCAGTAAGTTCCAGTTTACTGTCCTACGTTCTTCTGACTGATCACACTTGAATGTTCAACCTTAAAACAGTTTGAATGTCATTATCGATGAGTCAGTCAGGCCCGAATACATATCAAACTGATCTCCAATAATGGCAGAGCAGAGAATGCAAACGTTCCCTTTGAGACACGCATTTGGTGTCGTCTCCCCGTCCAGATTTCGGGACCCTCGCTCTCACCGCCGCCACCAGGCCCAGGTGGGCTTCCAGGTGTGCGTCAGGCCGGGCTCCTACAAGGCGGGGCCGCAGCAGACGCTCGGCCACGGCGAGCCTCTGGACCCCCGCTTCAGCAACTCGGAGATCGAGTGGGTCACGAAAGAGCAGGGGGGGACGCTCCTCTACGGTCTGCTCGTGCGGGTGGAGTGAGCCCCCGTGGACCGGACCCTGGACACGGTCTTGAGACTTTCGATAACTTGACAACCAAATCCAAGCCCTGCCTTTGAGACACAGACTCCTCTGGGATCCACTCGATCCAAAAGATTGTTGACATTTTCCACTTTGGCGGTTTCATAGAACAACAGACACTGCCTGCACTTTATGTTTTTTGACAATATTTATTTTTTTTAATTCGACTAAAAAGCAACTACACATTTTTGTTTGTTGAGTAAACAGACAGACAACCCCCCCCCCCAAAAAAAAAAACGTCTCCTCTACCCCAAGCCTGACATCATTTTTCACATGCAAAAAAAAAAAAAACCCAGAAAAAAACTTTTTTTTATTTTAAGAGTGAACTTTTACGGTTGGATTGTTTACACATCTTGTTGTTATTGTCCCATTTTCTCACGAAGCTGACCGTCCGTCGTTTTTTTTTTCAGCAGCTGTTTTTGTTGACGGATTGTGTCTGGAGGAAAGTATTTGAAACGAGCAGCTGGGATCTGAGCTAGATCCAAAGAGATTTGTTCGACGAAACAAAAAAAAAAACAACAACTTCCAATCAAAAATGTGAAAAAAATGTTTTATGGGTAATTCATGGCCCAACGCTGCTTTATAAATTTTGCTTTCCGGTATGTTTCATTGTATATAATATCTTCCTGGTTTATATAAATGTATATATTGGGAAAAAAAATAAACTGACAGTATGCACATTGGGTTTTTATCCTGACCCTCAATAAAAAACAACCATGTATCGTAAGGCGTTTTTTTGCACAAAAAAAACGACCATGTATAGTAAGACTTTTTTTTTTTTTTGAAAAAAAACGACCATGTATAGTACGTTTTTTTTTTTTTTTTTTTTTTTTTTTTTGCGAAAAAAAACGACCATGTATACAAAGGTGTATTTTGCAAAAAAAAAAAAACGACCATGTATAGCAAGGCGTTTTTTTTGCGGGGAAAAAAACACCATGTATTTTTTTTTTTAAATTTGATTTTCAAATGCAAGGTAACTAGTTTAAATTTTCTGTCTGAAATAGGATGTCGCAGAGACAACAAAAGAACAATGCGTTGACCATGTATTTTCCCATTTCCAAAAATGGATCTGATTGATTTAAAATTGAATGTTTTTATGACCAAAAAAAATGCAGTTTTTTGATATGTTATGATGGTAGAGCTTCGCAGCGTATTTTGGGAAAAGTTAACATGTCACAGAAATCGGGGCCCAAGGTAAGATGCAAGGTTTCTTGGTAGTCACCGTGTTCTATGTCTTCCCTTTACACTTTGCCCTTTTTTGGCTTACCAAGTCGAATTAAAAATCCTTCATGTTACCAGTACTGCAAAAAATGTCAAGCTCACACGACCAGTTTTAATTGTACATGCCAAATTTGGAGAAAAACTCCACCATAATGCAACCTTTCAGTTATGTCCTCCACAAGTTTTGGGAGTACCAAGATGGCGGCCAGTGGCTTCAACCAATCGACATACCGCTCGATGTGTACGCGCTGTCCAGTCTCTGTGCGTGCTCGCTACTTCATGACTTGCTTCCATGAAACAAACAAAAAAAAAAACATCATGAACTGGTCTTCACCCAACTCATTGTTAACCCCTCACCCGCCCCCCCCCCTCCCGTTCTTCTTCAACGAATTCAATTTTTCACAAATGACCGACTAAAGGGAATATAACGGGGTCATGGATTTAACCAGGGGCACTTGAACGCAGCGTCAAATACTTCATTCCTTCTTGCTCTGCCATTGGTCAGCTCTTCTCCTGCTCCCCACATTGAGCCGCGCACGCGCACGCGCCCTGCCCATCAGTGAGCAAGGCAGTGGAATTGAACAATGGAAAAAGGGAAGACGAAGCTAGCTATTAACTCGGAACCAAAGTTGGGCATTTTTTAGCCTTCTAAAAGAGGAAACAAAGAAGCGATCTTTTTTTTTTCCTTACAAAATTATTATTGATCTACTTTTCCCTCCTATCAAAATAAAACAACGGAGGCAAGCGCGAGCTCGGTCGCGTGGCGCTGCTTTATTTTGAAAGCGTAAACAGGATGTTCCCTTTTCTGCTCACCGAGCGTTGACCGCCGGTGAGTCTTGGAAAGTCTTGAATGTGACTTGGAGCGCAGTGAGTGGAGACCATGTCCGCCGTCACAAGCGAGCTGGACTTACCTCCACTGTCGTTCCCCGAGTCCGTCTCCATGAAATAACACGAACGCGGGGCCTCAGGAATGGCCAACTCGGTGAGTAAGCCACTTCGGGGAGAGGCTTGTTACTGGCTCGCTTGCCTTCAGAAAGGCAATGTTCGATATGTCAAAACCGAGGAGTCGCCGCTTTTTCTAACAGGGATTTGACCAGCAAGCTAGCTTTAGCCTGGACGTGCTGCTACCCTAGAAAAAACAAACAAACAAACAAAAAAAAAAAACATTCCTTCAAAGTGCACACTAACGCTTTGCTGCGATATGTAAATTTATTACTGGTCCAGTAGGAATTTGTTGAATTCCATGGATATTCTTCTATAATAATATACAGATATATAGATAGTCCTTATTACTCAGCTTTATTGTGTTGTAATGTTATGCCCTTATAGTGATTTGTTTTATACTTTTTCTGATCTTTAGCACTGTCTATGCAAAATATCAATCTCTCTATGATGTACAGTACTTACAAAGTGTGAATTTAAGTGTGTTTCTATAGTGGGATGCATAGGCGAAGCAAAAAAAAAAAAGAAGCAACTATTCATACCCTAGCTACGAATTAGTCGTGTTTTACCCAAAGATGTAAAATCAACATCTCCCTTCCCAGGGTGCCGTCCAGGTGAAACTCGAACTCGGCCACCGCGCCCAGTTCCGAAAGAAAGCCACAGTAGAAGGCTTCACCCACGACTGGATGGTGTTCGTCCGAGGACCAGAGCACAGCAACATTCAGCACTTTGTGGAGAAGGTCGTCTTTCACTTGCACGAGAGTTTCCCGAAACCAAAAAGAGGTGAGGTGTGCTGCTTTTCGTACTCGAGGTGTGTTATCTGTTGCCGCTCACCGTAAACCTCTCTGCGAACACGTTGTGCAGTAGGCGCTGGACGACGACGGTAAATTCTAAAGAAAAGTATTTGCTGTTCAGCTCTCTTGGGCTGATCCATTCAAGTGCCATTGAAAAGTTGGAATCTCGGCAAATGGGGGGATAAATAGCCTGAAGCGAACAATTTTTGAATCCCATCTCATCTTATTTCTAACTCATTTCATCGGAATGAAATAGCGAATTCCGGTAAGACCAATATTACACTGTATTGGGTTCATCTGTCACACTAATCCCATTCTGAAGAGATTTAGAGGTGTAATGGAATCTCATTGCTGCCTGGCGCACTTGCAGTCTTTAGTTAAGATCGGTGTCACGGTTTACGACCAGCAAGCACCAATGTGGAGTCCAAACAGATGGTTCCTCTATGCCGGCACTTTTTTATGTGATGCGATCGAAGCGTTGAGATGATTGAACCAAAAAAAAAAAAAAAAAATGCCGTCGCTTCATTATTACCTCAAACTGTTCACGGGCGTTGCCATGGGAACAGCCATTGGCAATGCCTACTCCACACATGGAGCCAAGGAAGACCCGGTGCGTTTTGTTTTTTGCCCCCCTCCTCAACGAAGAGCTCGGCGCCACTGATTGGACCTAATGGTCGCTGCTCAGAGGGGAAAGACAGCGGGACGACTCGTACGTTGAAAGCTGTGATGCGAGTCTTGAAAATGACTCCGTGGCCAGGGCGAACGGCGAGGTATCCCCATTCCTGGAAGAAAGAGCTCACTGTTGGCCAACTTGGCGACAGTACACACACGCACACACACACACACGCACCTACAGTGTAATGGCGTAATGATTGGTCCAACATGTTAGCCCCCCGGCTGTCTTTTGGCCTCTGCCGAGCGCTGGCACAAACCCGTTTCACTTCCCTCAATCCCCGCGCTGGCGGTTTCATTTGTAGATTGTTTGTGTGAGCACGCATATAAGATGCACATCCTCCAGGTCCAAATCCACTGCGGCTTGGCTCATATGACCTCTGGTGATGCTTTTTTTGTGTATTATATTAGAGTTTGGGAGAAATAATTACAAATTACATGAGCCAAATTGCTGCTCGTTATTTTTACAATTATGAATAAGTAGCTATCCCCCCCCCAAAAAAAAAAACCAATATAATTTAATTGTCACTGTAATTTTTACGTTTTTTGTCAAATAAACTGTAAAACAAGCCGAATTGTTGTGCATCCAAAGCAAACATGTCTGCTACCTGATGGTTAACATACAATGACTTCTAATAGTATAGGGGGGGGCAGATGTGACCCCCAAAGGCAAATCCCGTTTATAAGCCTCTATGATTTTTGTTAAAATTTTAACCAAAATTTGAAACTGTCACATCATAAATGATGACGTTGAGATATCGCAAGCATTTTTGTGTTACCAAACATCGACAATAGGTGAAAAACCCATCACCCTTGCTTTCCGATTCCAAAACTAGTTGACAAATTTAATGTGTAAATATGATGGGTCAATTAAAGACTTTTGTGGTTTTAAGTCATAATGGCAGGAGTGATTGAAACATATACATTAAATGTTCTTAATTTGTCAAAATGCAAGGAATGGAATGGTGGTTTAGAAAAATAAGTTTCTTCCCACAACTGCTGCCTGGACACAATAGAATGCCCCCCCCCCCCCCAAAAAAAAAAAAAAAAAAAAAAAGAAAACCTCCCCGGCAAGCGGTGCAATTCAAAGAGAACCAAACCAAACCCACTGAAAGGACTGCAGTGGTGGGGGGTGTCGATATTTGGGGGCAGCCACCGCTACCACCTAAGAACAGGAACTGAGCTGTAAATCCTGCCTCTCGCTCTATGAGAGGCGCACACTTTCGTGGGCTTGTCTCTTGACTCCTTTCTGCCATAAAACGTCGAGTCTGCGCTACTTTGCTCGGCAGTACAGATGAACGGGCGCCGGAAAGGTGAAGGACCGCAGCGGGATTAGTTTCCATCAAAACAACGCGACTCGGCGGTTCTTATCGTTTGTGACAACTTGCTTCCATTCTCTTCAAGTCAGCGTTTCAGTCGAGTTCGCAGGTTCAAGTTCAAAGTCCAGCAGTCAAACACTGGATATTGACTGTACCTACCATGAGCTTTGTCAAAGGTCACCCGATTTGTCAAAACGCATTCAGCCGCGCATAAATGATTTCAGGCGGTTCAATTTATCGGTGTCGCTGCACACGACGCGATTGACCGGGCTTTTCGTGCGCGTCGAGCGCAACTACGCGCGTCCTGCCAACGCCGGACCCCTTTTTCCCTTGAGCCGCTGGCCGGGGCATAACTTTTCCAGACTGGCCACCCGCGGCGTGTCTTAAGAGTTGACTTGGCTGACAGCACAAACTTGGATGTTTCTCGGAGGGACGGCCTTTTAATCTCGACCCCCGTTTTGCGTTGTCCGGCCTCGCTGTTAGCTGATTAGCGCGAGGTCGTTTGGGTCAGCCGGGGCTCTTAAGAAAACACGGCGCAAGGTTGCGTGGAAAAAGACCGGGACTGTTCAACCGTGCTGTGCGGCTAATCACCACCCACCATTTTCGGGGCACCTCCTGTCACGGACTGCGTTGCAAATTATCGTTCATATACAGTGAAGGAAAAAAGTATTTGAACACCCTGCTATATTGCAAGTTCTCCCACTTAGAAATCATGGAGGCCTCTGAAGTTTTCATCGTCGGTGCATTTCCGCTGTGAGAGAGAGAGAATCTAAAAAGAAAAATCCAGCAATCACAATGTATGATTACTTTTTTTTTTTTTTTTTATGATACAGCTACAAATAAGTATTTGAACACCTGACTTCTGGATTTTTCGTTTTTCGACGATCTTTCTCACAGCGGACATGCACCGACGATGAAAATTTCAGAGCCCTTCCATGATTTCTAAGTGGGAGAACTTTCAGTATAGCAGGGTGTTCAAATACTTGTTTTCTTCACTGCGATATTCACTCACATTAAATATTCTGTCGCATTTGTTTCCCGTCGGTTTAGAACACTATCACGTAATCCATATTAATGGGAATTTATTTCAAGATTCACACACCGATACTGGCGTTGTAATCGGCTCCGGTACTTCACGTCTATACTGCACTCATAGTTGATTTACAAACACTTCAATACGATATCTAACACCGATGCAACTTTAGCTGCCTGACATACACTTTTAAAGATGAAGATTCTTTCAAGTCATGACAAAGGCTTTTAGCCAGCTGCCAGTGACGCTCCGCAAAATGGATGATGAGCCACGTTCCCGTCACGAGTTCTTGAAGTATTTCTTTGTATCCACTTTGTTTAAAAAAGGATGGAACTGTATTGATGAGCTAGGAAAAGGTCAAGGTGGGGTGTCTGGGTCGGGGGGGGGGGGTGCATTCACCAAATACCTAGGAACACGTTAGAAGTGTTTAGGAAGTGCTTAGTAAGTAAAGTCACGAGTGACCTAATAACTATCGTTCACGAGTCGAAATGCCCTGTGGGTGAGCATCCACTTGAAAAGCGAAAGGACACTCGCCGTACAAAGGCCGACATTTATTGGACGTCCAGCGTTGAAATGAAAAGGCTCTGTCAGGATTAGGCTGTATTAAGAGTCGGCAAGCAAAAGGGTTTTTTTTTTTTTTTTTTTTGTCTTTTTAGTCCCGGTCTTTTTGTACCCCCCCCCCCCCCCTTAAGCTCAGTGTCCGACGTGGCCTCATTACAAGGCAGTCTGTGGAGAAAGGCCAAATACAGAGTGACTGCCATTGTTCTGTGATTGGCATCTCATCTTTAAACTATGAGTTGAGCGCAAAGGAGGAGAGTGAAGAAATGGTATGAGCGCTAATTTTCTCTTCCAGGTCAGCGGTTGCTTTGTGACTGTTCAACTCCGCTCCCCTGACATGTTTATTGGCTTCACCTCCACACAATAATCATATCCGATACATTTCCGTCCATTTTTGCAGTTGTCGCACGTAACGAGAAGGACTTCAATAACTGCTGTACTTGGTTTTTCAAGTTAAATGTACGGCCTACAAGTGTTGCTTATCCAAATATTTACCGTTCCGTTAGCATAGGTTAGCGAAAGCCTACAACCCGGTGCAAGAATACGTCGCCACGCAATGCAAGGTGGCACCCTCACTTATATCGTACTATTTTTCATTTATTTTATATTTACGGCCTAGAATTTTACAACTGCCTTAATGTAGCTTTCCTTACAGCAATCAAATTTAGCAACTTGTGTCTTCATTCAGGTTCACAGAGCCGCTGTAAGGACAGAACTGGGTCGTGGACAGAGGACTCCCTGTCTTTCTTCGGTATATTCAGAGCAGCGTTGATTATAAAGTCATCCAGTGTGTCCGTGAACCCATCGCTTCCCCCGACACATTGAATCGGGCTCTTTTAGCCGTACGTCACGGAACGTGACCCCGTCGTACAATTAACGCCAACCCATAATATTTGCTCAGGGATGTTGGGCTCGGGTGGCGAGGTCGACCTCGGTAGAGTTTGTCGAGCAATCAGTCTCGTAAAAGGTGAGGGGACTCAAAAATAAAGCTGGCAGAGATTGACGGCGACAGGAGTGGAGTGAAATAATTGGCCTATTTGAACCTTTTTTTTTTTTTTTTTTTTTTTTAAGTAAAGCATTTCAGGCCTCCAGATACTGCATTCAAGTCCATTGGGAAGCCAGACTGACAAACATGGTCCTCTGAGCCAGGAACACCTGAGCTCATGTTGAGTTTGTTTGTTCAAAAAGTCCATGGGGGAAATGGAGAGGAGGGGTTTTTACGCCACCTGCCACGACTGGCGAGGGGAGCATTTTAAGCCTTTTGATGTAATTCTTATCGATACTTTAGCACAGTTACGGAAATGGGAGTTAATCACCCTCATGGGAAAATACCGTTGTCAAGTGTTTAGTTGCATTAAACCCTTTTTTTTTTTTTTCTTTTTTTAGTTTGCAAGGATCCACCGTACAAAGTGGAGGAGTCTGGATACGCTGGCTTCATCTTGCCTATTGAAGTTTACTTCAGGAATAAGGTACATTTCAACACATTGTTGAAACGTATGTGAATTCGGCACCTGAAACGGATTTCTCCCCGGAACTTGCAGGAAGAGCCGAAGAAAGTCCGCTTCGACTACGACCTTTTCCTCCACCTGGAGGGCCACCCTCCTGTCAATCACCTCCGTTGCGAGAAACTGACATTCAACAATCCGACGGAAGAGTTCCGGCGTAAGCTCCTGCGAGCCGGAGGGGTAGGTGTGCGGGGGAATTTGTGACTTTTTTTTTTTTTTTGCATTCAACACCGATACCGGACAGGGGGTTGCAGTGCACTCTGTACTCTGGTTGCACCGATCCTCATAGCTCTGTGTAGTCATTACTGCCGTGATGTACCAGTCGAAGCTTCCATTTTATCTACTGCCCCACAGACCCCCTTTTACGACCCGAGCTAAGTGCTCTGTGTTTACTTTGCCTGGACGCCTTTCTTAGCCTTCAAAGACAATGGTGGTACCACTGCCAGGGAAAGCAATTTAAAGCCTTCACACAAACGCACGCAGCGCGACAGAATATCGATATTAAATTACTGTCTTCGGGAACACGCTAACATCTCCTGTCCTTTTTTTTTTTTTTTTTTTTGAACAGCAACGGGATCCGCACAAACGCACCTCCGAGGACTCAAAGGTAAGATTTGAAACGTAGTGAGTGACCTTCGAGTCTTCATTTTTCTTCACGAGATCGAGAAGTGGCATAATTGTTGTATGTCACAAAGAGAAATAGACGACGTTTTCTGAAGGCGACTTCAAAATGGTGAAGCGAGTGGTCCTTGGTTTGCAGTCAAAATGTCATCACAAAGCGCAAGAAGACACGCACGTCATGACCATCATGCTGTTTTTTTTATTTGATTTGTCTTCTATTTATGCCCTAGAAGGCATTTTCAGACAAATATTTGCTGTAATTACGAGCGCAATCTTGCATTCGTTTTAGACGATGATCCAGCATACGAATCCGGTCCAATGAGGCACATTCAATTTTCTTCATACTTGTTTTTCATTGGGTTGTTTTATATTTATGGCAGAGAAGTGTTTTGTCGCATACGTACTGTGATGCCTTGAGATACAAGTGGAATTAATTCCGTGATAATGCTTGTCTGTACGATAGTTTTGTTTGTTTGTTTTATTGTATTTTTTAGGCCAATCCTCAAAGCGGGAATCGGTAATTGCGCCTTGTCAATGTTCTTCTGGCAGGTGATGGTAATGCAGGAGGGCTCGACATCCTTGTTTGGGCCACACATGAAGCTCCCTACGCTTCCCAACAGTTCCCTGGCGTCCACCTTCTCTGACCCAAGGAAGAGCAAAAGCTCCCACGGGCCCAAGGTGGGTTCTGCGTCCATTTACAGCCGACCTGTGAGGTCCTTAATCCGTGGCTTCTGCTCAGAAATTGAATCATTTTGTTAGACGCACAGTCGTTTTCTTTTCTAGTATTCTTTTTACTGGTATCCCCAAAAATCACCCATTTAACTAGCCCGTGTCGTGCCGACAGCCTTGACGAAATGCGCTCCATCGCTGCGTGGTCGCTTCGGGTCCAGGGTCTCTCGCGAAGCACAAAAGCGGTTATTTTACGTCGGGCCGAGGGAGGGGAACGGGTTTTACTGCTGCGACGGATCACGCTGGCGTTTAGAATGAGCCGGCAGCTTTATATCCTCAAGGTCCCCGGGTCACAAGCCGATAGACAAAATAAAAAGGGCTTTGGAAGTGTTTGGGAGTTGTGGCACACCCCGTCGTCTAGACTGTTTTAATGGCGTTACCGCATTGATGAAATATTGCCCAGAGGGCCCGAGGTGAGACTTGGGGCCAAATGACCCCCGTCGCCACAATCAATCCACTTCCTCTTTTTCCTAGAAGTAGCCGTCCACTCCACTTTTAAGAACGGGACACGTGGGTGTTTTTGGGGAAACCCCACTTGACTGAAACAATCCTGTTGAGTGCGGGGCACATTATGGAAAATTGTTTTGTCGTTCCTAATTTGACCTTGACATCAAATCTTCAAATGTGTTCACAAAAAATGGAGTTTCCCTTTCTGGGACGTTTCATTTTCCAGTCATCACGGTTAACGAAGGCCAGCAGACTCTCCCGTTTGGTCGGCGGCACGTCGAGCTGAATTTCAGTCACGCGAATGAGACTGGGGCCGATCCCTCAGAACAGACTAACTCAAGTGCGCCGCTGTCATTCTCGTATCCAATAGGATGGCTCCAAAGGAAGCGGCACCACCCTTCTCACGACAGCCACAACCACCAGCACCAACGGCAGCAGCTTCTCCAAACTCCACAAGCCTTCCAAGGACCACAAAGACAAGCCGCCAAAAGACTTGAAAGAGACCAAAAGTGCCTTCAGAGACTCGTGCTGGGAGTCCAACAAAGCCCCGAAAGAACCTTCCAGAAAACCCAAAGAGAACCAGCCGCTTCGAAATAGCAATCCTAAAATGGGATTCAAGGAACCCAAGTCTTTGTCTCATCGGAGCGAAGTGTCCAACAACGAGTCGAACAAGCG
This sequence comes from Syngnathoides biaculeatus, assembly GCF_019802595.1. Taxonomy (NCBI): domain Eukaryota; kingdom Metazoa; phylum Chordata; class Actinopteri; order Syngnathiformes; family Syngnathidae; genus Syngnathoides; species Syngnathoides biaculeatus. The sequence goes on from NC_084660.1 coordinate 4,869,722, forward strand.
CCTTTCTGCGCCCGACGGGGGTCATCACGTAACCAAAAAGCGCAAGAGGGGATCGGAGGAATTATCTGGGAAACAGACATCCAGATCAGATGCTCAACTTTCCAACAAGAAAATACTGAAGGACAGGCCGCAGATCCAAAGCAGCAAATCGCACCCAGAGAATAACGAACCGGCCCACCGGAAGACATCGGCGCTTGCGCCTTTCCATGAATTGGTGGACCCCAACGATTCCGACATGGAGTCCACCAAGTCAGACGTAAGTAAGGATAGAACAGAGGAAAATGCCACGGTTGGAATCCTCGCATTCCTGTCCATCCATGTTGTAGAGTTGATCTTGTGAGGAATTTCACGTTCAAGGGAAGTCGGCGGGGAAAGACGCGAGAGGAATTTGTTGGTGGTCAGGTGCTGAGAAAACCTCTTTTAATGGTGGAGGGCTGGGCGCAATCAAACGAGAATTGCTGCATTTGTGTGAATCGGGAAATGGGAAAACTTATTTGCATCCACGATTGGGTCTTTTCACAAATGTTCATCTACAAGGAATGATAGGAGACAACTTGATTATTTCTCCCACAGAGGGCCGACGTTTGCCCATTTTACACACATTTGTGGGGGGGGGGGGCGACATCCCCATAAAAAGGGTGTGTTAAAGCCAAATAGTAGGCTGATTGGAGGGTTTATGGTTTTACAACACCTGAGGAAACTATGAAGCACGGCGGTGATTAGCAATCGAATAGCAGCGAGTTCCTCTATTAACGCATCAAGCAGCGTACCCCCTGGTGGTTCCATTTGTCTACTTCCAGTCTTTACATCAAGCCTTTTGTTTTTCATGTTTTTTTTTTTTTTTTTTCCCCTTGTCTCAGTTGTGTGGAAGTGCCTTTCTCAGGGGCCGGTCGGTCATAAAAAGGGATGTGGTTCCCGGGGGCTTGGGGTGCAGGGAGGGTGACAAATGCCAGGTGTTTTGATTCTTTTCAGACTCACAACCCCGGTGGCCGCAAAGCGCTACAGCCCTCGTTTGTCACGTGACCGCTCGTTTGATCTTGGCGCTCGCGCTGCTCACTGGGCCAGAAACGGCAGAGACCAAGTGGAAATGCGGATTAGGGACTTACTCCCGCCATTGGTGAGCACTCGTATGTCAAGTTGAGCGGGAGAACAAGCAATTCAAAACAGGAACGGGAGCGCATTTCCGGCGCCGTTCCCTCCTCCCGCAACATTTTTTTTTTTCCCCCTGCGTACCAAATGTCCGACTGGCTCTGTGGATGGGGAGCGCTGTTTTTAAAGTGTCGTCAAAGCGCTACTAATAGTCAATTTATTGTCTTTGAAGAGGGCTCCTTTGTAGCTTTGATTAACACGGGACAAAGGCCTTGAAAAGGAGTTGTAGTAAGATTTGTGGCATTCTGTCCACGCCGCCCCATAAAGTAACAGCCCAGCTGTGTTTTGTTGGTTGGCAGGCGGTGACAACTATTCAAGTTCCCCTCGAGCCTTTTGTGCTCCCCACTCTTTTCTTGCCATGTTTCTCACTCCATTTTTTGTCTCTCTCAGTGCAATTCGCATACTAAGATCCTTTTTGACATATTTTCATGTACACTCTGCGAGACACTGAACACTTTCTACGTGTTGTTGGACATATCTTAGCTTTTAATGAACGCTGCTTTCAATGTCAGATGATGAACATAAAAATGTATTTTTAAGCCGTTTTTTTTTTTTTTTTTCTCCCCCCCCTTCCTCCTGCTAGTCGGAACAGCCCAGTCCAGCAAGTTCCAGCTCCAGTTCAGGCTTTTCTCCCACACATCACAGACGCCAAGGTAATGAATGTGTTTAATATTATTTTGGAGCACTGTTACCCCGTCTGTGTTTTTTAAATGTAATTAATCGGCAGATTCAAATGAGACCAAAATGGAACTTTTTTGGTCATAATTCCACTGACCGTGTTTGGAGGAAGACGAATGATGAGTTCCATCCCAAGAACACCATCCCTACTGTGAAGCATGGGCGTGGTAGCATCATGCTTTGGGGGTGTTTTTCTGCACATGGGACAGAACGACTGCACTGTATCAAGGAGAGGATGACCGTGGCCAAATATTGCGAGATGTGACAATGGCAATGACCCGAAGCACACAGCCAGGAAAACCAAAGAAGCATATCAAGGGTCTGGTGTGGCCTAGCCAGTCTCCAGACCTAAACCCAATAGAAAATCTTTGACCTAGAGAAGATCTGTGTGGAGGAGTGGGCCAAAATCCCTCCTGCAGTGCGTGCAAACCTGGTGAACTACTACAGGAATTTGTAATTGCAAACAAAGGTCTTGCAATATAGGAGGGCGTTCAAATACTTATTTTCTCCACTGTATTCATACACTATCTACACTGCGTATGTGGAACGCGGACACGTCACTGACGACGAACTATTACACAACACTGCACTGGGAAGTACAGAACGGTTCGCTGTGTGCGTTTTCAGTAATAGTAAAATATTTGGTTTCCTGTTATATTTGATGGATGGGCAGGCTCCTTTTGAGGCATTTGTATATATTTTTTCCAGGGTGTGGATTAAATTATACATCGGCTGGATTGAGTCGTTTTTCCTCTGCATTCCAACATTTTGAGTACCTGTTGGGACCAAGCGCATTTTTAAGCTTTTGGGGCAAAGCGCAAAAATGGTCCTTCGGTGTTAATCTCTCGAACGTGTGTTTGTGTCCCGGATTAGTACTTGGCCCGCTGCAGTCGGTGATGCAGGATCTGCACTCGGACGACCACGGCGACGATTCCGAGGACGACGACGACGTCGACTTGGATTCCGACGCCGAACGGCCGGTGCCCGCGCACCTCGCGCACCACCAACGCAGGTTGGCTGACAAAAGGCCACGCTTCCAAATCTTCAATTTTGGAAAGAGAAAATACGCACATTGTATCCTCCTGTGACTTGGCACCAAGGGTCAGTTTGAGTGACGGAAGCGAGAGTGACAGCTCTGCCCCTTCGCCGCCTTCACGCAACGATGTGCCGGCTTTGTTGAAGACTACAAACAACCAGGTAAGACGTTCAAAACGGTGAACCCTTGCATGAGGGACAGCCAATGTCTTTACAATTTACTGCTACTTTCCTTTATTAAAGATAGTTTTTAAAATGTTGGATTGATCACATTTCACGCTTTCCTTCCGTCAGATACTGGAGGTGAAGAGTCCCAACAAGCAGACCAAGCAGGACAAAAACAGAACTCTAGATTGTGACAAGGTGCCCGTTTTTGCCGTCGTCGTCGTCGTCGGTACGGTCATTGTTTTTTCCGGCCTCCGCTTGATTTGTTCTGCGCCGCCCTGCGCTCTGCAGGCTTACCTCGACGAGCTGGTGGAACTCCACAAAAGACTGATGACCCTCCGAGAAGGTCACATCCTGCAACAGGTAAACGCGTACGAGTTTACAGGAGACTTTTTTTTTTCCTCCACAATTTAAAACTGAGTCCAGTGCACAGTCATCCTTTTCATCTGACTTTTATTTCCGGCGAATGCTGCGGGCCACATTTTTGGAAAACAGATTTCATAAGCGTGTCAATTCTGCGCCGAAGTTAAAAGTGCGCCAACGATCCTCCTCCTTTTCCTTTCGGCTTGTCCTGATTCGGGGTCGCCACGGCGTGTCATCTTTTCCCATCTAAGCCTATCTCGTGCGTCTTCCTCTCTTAACACCCACAGTCCTCATGTCCTCCCTCACCACATCCATCAACCTTTTCTTCTCCATCTTCGGCACCCTTCTACCAATAATACTCACTCTCTCGCCTCCGGACATGTCCAAACCGTCAAAGTCTGCGTTCTCTAACCTTATCTCCAAAACATCCAACTTTGGCGGTGCCTCTAATGAGCTCGTTTCTAATCGTATCCAACCTGTTGACTCCGAGCGAGAACCTCCAGTTCTGCTTCCCGTTTTTTCTGCAGTGGCACCGTCTCTAATCCGTACATCGTGGCCGCCCTCGCCACTGTTTTGTAAACTTTGCCCTTCATCCTCGCGGAGACTCTTCTGTCACATAGAACACCAGACACCTTCCGCCAAATGTGCCACCCCCGCTTGGACGCGTTTCTTCACTTCCTTACCACACTACTCTCTCCATTGCTCTGTATTGTTGACCCCAAGTATTTGAAGTCGTCCACCCTCGCCATCTCTTCTCCCTGGAGCTTCGCTCTTCCCCCGCCGCCCCTCTCATCCATGCACATATATTCGGTTTTACTTTGGCTAATCTTCATTCCTCTCCTTTCCAGTGCGTGCCTCCATCTTTTAATTGTTCCTCCGCCTGCTCCCTGGCTTCACTGCATATCACAATATCATCTGCGAACATCATAGTCCAAGGGGAATCCAGTTTAACCTCGTCTTGTCAGCCTATCCATTACTACCGCAAACAGGAAGGGGCTCAGGGCGGATCCCTGACGCAGTCCCACCTCCGCCTTAAATTCTTCTTACAACACCTCACCGCCGTTCTGCTGTCCTCATACATGTCCGCCAAAGTGCCCCAACGATCCAAACAAAAGAAACGGTGGCGCAAATTGTCCGCTTTTGTCTGAAATATGTTGCACCCCCTCCACCTGTTGCCGAACGGCCTCATCAAGCAACATCGAGCTCAGACTCCGCTGCCTCTGTTTTCCAGATTGTGAACCTCATCGAAGAGACGGGCCACTTCCACATCACAAACACTACTTTTGACTTTGATCTGTGCTCCTTGGACCGAAGTACAGTAAGGAAACTCCAGAGTTACCTGGAAACTTCCGGACTGTCCTGAAGTTCTGAGCAGCCGGCAGCTTGATTTCTCAACATATGATATGGGGTGGAGATAATAATGGATGGATAATTGGATTCCATGCAAAAAAAAAAAAAAAAAAATGAAAGGGTGGGGTGAGGGGGGGGGCGGTCATGGTTGTCAACCAATCAGAACACCCGCAAAGCCTTGAAACCTTCGCTACCCCTCCCGAAAATGTGGTGGAGTTCTGACCATTTTGCTCTTAATGAATGCGTGCGCGCTGATAGTTGCCATGTATGTCTGTCTCGATTTATTGTTCTATATGACAAAACGTGTGTTCAACATTGCCTTACAACGCTGTAAAGTCTTATTTATTGAATTTGCCTGTGTGCGTGCGTGCGTGCGTGCGAGCGAGCGAGCGTGCGTGTTTTGCAGATAGTGAAATAACGAAAAGGACTCTTGAAGCACTTCACAGCCGGCATTTCTCAGTTGGTGTGACAGTGAAATCGTGTAAGTGGAATCAAGGCAACAAAATACAATTCCCGGAAGATGCTAACAGTACTGCGGCTCAACAAGCTATCCTCGCGTTTCAATAAATAGAGTACTGTATATGCAAACGGGCGTGCGTTTTCAACGACCGAAATCAACGGTCTGCATTTCAGGTGAAGGAAACGCAATACCATTTGTTTAAAACTGTTATTTCCAGACCTTGATTGAGAAAATGCTGATATTTTTACATTGGGGGTGGGGGGGTGGGATGTTGCAGCACACCACAAAAAGTGACCTCCTCCTGCCATCTATTGATAGGAAGAGCATTTAATTTTGTCCGTCCACTAGCGTATATGGCTGAATAAAGAAAAACATCATTTGGCACGAGTTAAAAAAAAAAAATAAAATAAATGGAATAATTGTGTGCCGCTCAAGTTGGGATTCACTGGTCTATAATGCAGTCCGATTTCATGGAGACGATCCGCAATTTCAAACATTTGGCAAGTGTCTTGCCGACGTGTCTGCGACGTGCTTTTGGCAAAATACTCCCGAGAATCGAAAATTATTGTCCACAAAGAAAATGAAAGCATTCCCCCCCCCCCTCCTAAAAAAAAAAAATAGCTCCCTTTTGAGGCAAATGTGAAAAACATTTTAAGTGGACTACGTTGGATTAAAAAAAAGTACTGTTCCGGTGTTTGTGATGAAAATGTTATTTATTTTTGTTTGTGGACTCAAAAGCTCAGCGTAAAAGGACAAACATTTTTTTTTTTTGTTTTGAATTTGTAAGTGGATGTGTGAAATGTACGTCTTGGATGGCGGAAACACTCGCAGGGCCTTCTTCTGGTTTCTTGTGCATTTTGAGGATATACAATAAATACTCTGTATAGTGTACAAATGAGATAAAGAACTTTTGGATTGATTTTTTTTTTTTATTTTTTTGTATTTTTTTTTTTTTTTGTCTGTGACCCAACTAAATTGTTTCATTTTGCCCGTGTCTCGCAGCTCTCGGGGAAATTGAATAACGGTTCCAAATCGTATTGCCTCGTGGCGGCGGGGCGCGGGGCCGTCTTTGAAATGGTAAACCTGCCAAGTTGCCGCCACGCCTGACACAAAGTCCCAGCTGTGAAAACTTTTGTGAAACATAATCGTGAAGCTGTTTCTTTACAAGTGCGTTTTTGGCCCCCTTGAGTCACCGCTGGAAGTGGTCCAATTTGTTTTTTTGTTTTTGTTTTTTTTAATCAAGAGTCCACTCATCTTTGTGCATGCCTACACTTCTATTGATTTATTATTATTTTTTTAATTGTATGAGTCCCCACTAATTTGCTGACTCCCCAGAATTCCCCCCGCCCGCCGCCCCGTGGAACGTATCCCTACCTTTTCATTGAAAGAACTCACCTGCACTCGTTAGAAAAAGTCTATACACCCCTGTTCTGACAGTAGAATTTTGTGATAAATAACGCCAAAATTCAATTTGTCTCATTTATAACATGTACGTATCAATTGAAAATATTTCCTTAGATGGGAATTAAAAATGAGGAGGCACGGTGAATCAGCTGCTAAAGCGTTGGCCTCACCGTCCTGAGGGCCCAGGTTCGATCCTGTGCGGAGTTTTTCATGTTCACTCTGTGCCTGTGTGGGTTTCCTCTGGGTGGGCAGTCCGGTTTCCTCCCACATCCCAAAAAATGCAACATTAATCGGACACTCTAATTTGCCCGCCCTCTTATGAATTGAAGTCGGAATGAACCAGTCTCATTCAATCCTGGCATTTGGACAGCGGTGTGTAGACTTTTTATATCCTCTAGAGTGCCTCCAGAACTATTGACCGCTTGACAAAACATGACCTCATCCCAATGTTTTGCTTTCGTAGTTTCTGTAACAATCCCGTCTTGTTCTCTTTCCTCTTCAGGCCAGTTTGCGTCGTTTCAACGGCCGCGGCTCATCGATTAATTGACTCTCCACCGAGGAGGTGGCGGGGTCACTGGGTGAAAGAATGGAGCCTTCTCGCGCGGGTGGGGGCGGCTGGTCCGGACTCGGGAGTCCCGTCTGGCCAGCAGGACATCCTGTTTTCCTTTCATTAAAAAAAAAAAAAAGTGTCGGGGGGCCTTTTGAACTAATCTCCCATAGAAGAGACTTTGATTGTCATTCTGGCATGAGGCCAAGGCGGAGGAGAAAGCCTTCCTTCCCACCGATTCCGAAAAGCACCTCAAGGAAGTCATTAAGGCTAAATTGAGGACGAGGAGAGGTCTGCCCTTCCTCCTCTCAGTCAGATTTATTTCCACGAAAGCAGGTGGACGTTTGCTTCAAAAAAAAAAACATAAATCCAAATGCCATCAAAATTTCTGTCCCTTAGTCTGTCCCCGTAGCCTCCAGTTTGCGCGCGTAACCCGTGAACGGAAACGGACATTTGAATACAAAAGGTGCAGCAACAAATGTAGACATTATGTAACAGGACTCACTTTCGTATGCAGTAATTTGATTAATAATGGTAAAGGCATGGCCAACTGAATTTCCTTTAGAAAAACTTAATTTGACTGAAATTAGTTTTTATTGTTTGTAAACGTTAACGATTGCTGCTCTCATTTGAAATCTCATTCAGTGCCACCCTTCCCAGTTAACATAGAATTGACTTCTCGAGCCGTCAATGGCAGTGAATCCTTTCTTCGCCAATCTTTTTGAGTAATTTTGGGAAGCCTGCACTGAGGAATTTTTTTTTTTATATTTGGGGTCGCCCAAAGCAAAGGAAGACCACCAAAGCCCCTTTTATCCATTCCGTCATTGTCCTCAAACTTGCACTGAGCTACAAAGGAAGAAAAAAAAAAATGCAGACACTCGTTCGTACCCTGTTAGCGCCCCTCGCGCAATTCAAAATCAAAATGGAGTTATGTAATGGACGAAAGCCAGCAGACTTGATGAGGCTCAGATTGCTGGATGTGATCGTTGTTTTTTTTTTTTTTAAACCCCCCCCCCCCCCACACACACACACACCCCTCCCTAAATAGAGACCAGCTTTTTGGAGAGGATCCCAATCTTGAACGTGGTCTTTGATTTCGGGGGGGGGGGGGGCTGGCATTGTTCCTCGAACCCCCCCCCCCCCCTCCAGCTTTGTTCCTCTTGATGGATCCAAGCGGCCCGGCGAGCCATGACATTGGCGACCCATCCTGACTTGTGAGTACACACACACACACACACACACACATGCGTACAATGGCAAAGTCGCGACAAGAAAGGAAAGGAAAGGAAAGTCCTGAAAGAGGATCTCTGAATCTTGTCCCCCGACAGAGATTACAGACGCGCTGAGTGTGGTCGCCGCGTTCATTGTGCCCGTTCTGATAAGTTGGCCATGTGTGATGGGCGGCCAGAGGGTCTAGACAGCGGGCCCCCATTCAGCTGCTCCCGAGCACCTGTTGCCGCGTAGGGGGGGGGACTAAACTGAAAAACTGAAGGTAGGCCTCAGTCAGCTATTGCGAATATGACATCATCTGGAAAGAGCGCAAAAAAAGTACGCTTGACCCAGTAGAAAAATCTTAATTGTTGAAAATATTTGTATGGAAACTGCTCTCTGGCTATAAATATAAAACATTGCACGCATGGCGCGAGCTGAAGATACGATGATGTATTCTTATGCTGGGCTATTGATATATATATATATATATATATAATTTTTTTTTTTTAATTGAATTGGGCGGCACGGTGGGTCAGCTGGTAAAGTTGTGTCACAGTTCTGAGGATCCGGGTTCGATCCCGGCCCCCGCCTGTGTGGAGTTTGCATGGTCTCCCGTGTGCCTGTGTGGGTTTTCTCCGGGTGGGCACTCCAGTTTCCTCCCACATCCCAAAAACATCCAACATTAATTGGAGACTAAATTGTTTTTCTCCGTGTGCCCTGCGATTGGCTGGCAACCAGTTCACGGTGTACCCCCTGCCTCCTGCCCGTTGACAGCTGGGATAGGCTCCGCCCCCCCCCCCCCCGTGACCCTCGTGAGGATAAGCGGCAAAAAGAAAATGGGCGGATGAAATTAAAACAGAAAATGGTTTGCACTTCCCTGGCATTTGTACAGGGGTGTGTAGACTTTTTTTTTTTATATCCTGTAGAGTGCCTCAGACCCGTTGACAAAACATGACCTCATCGCAACGTCAGTTCAGGGCGCACCCAGCCTCCTGCCCGATGACAGCTGGGATAGGCTCCAGCAATCCCCCACGACGCTCGTGAGGATAAGCGGCAAAACAAGATGCATGGATGAATTATTGAATTTTGTGAGCCATGCGTCGGCCTCACAGTTCTGAGGTCCAGGGTTCAATCCCGGCCGCGCCTGTGTGGAGTTGGCATGTTCTCCTGCGCTCGTTAGAAAAAGTCTACACACCCCGGTTTCCTCTCATGCATACTTTTTGCGTATTATGTTGTAGATTTTTGATCCCACCGTTGAAATGAGTGTACTTGTTATGAGCTTATGTGTGTGTGTGTGTGTCGTCTCCCCAGAGTGAGGGAGGAGACCACATGCTGCTAAATTGCTTCCAGAGCGCACCGAGAAAGTCCGGCCTGGAGGTAAGCGCTTCACTTCCTTTGCTTGAATTAGAACCAAATGAAAAAGGACCCCCCCAACACACACATGCCAGATTTCCTCCTAATTGACCTTAATGGTGGAAAGACTGGAGCAACAATCTCACACTGTTGGATGTTGCGGTGGTGCCCTGGCCGACAAGTGTCATTTGTCAACCCAAACTCTTGTATTTGAAATCATTTATATACTTATCTAAAACTATTTTTAATTTAAAAAAAAAAACCAAAACTTGGTGTAAGCCACAACGAGGCATGTTTTCCCTTAATATTACAACTTTAATCCATCAAATATTCACTTTTCAGGATTTTCTCATTACATTTTTCTCAATCTGCAATATAATTAAATATTTTGAAATCACTATTCTGATTTAATTTTAGCAAAAATCTGCAACTGACTTTGAAAAAAAAAAAAAACAAATCCCTTTGACGCTTTTGTCTTGAGCTAATGAACTATTTTTAATTACTTTTTTCCCCAAATATTCAAATTTACCTAAAAAAAAAAAAATTATACAATTTAAGTCATTATCGCAAATATATTTTTCCAACTTGATGCTGGGGTACTAGTGCCACAGGGTGGAGAGTTTGCACACTGCAACTAGTCAGAGTCATACAGTACATTTTTGACTTTTTTTGGTTGCAATTAAATATGGTCCTTTATTTGATGTCATAACTTTGTAATAAAAGCAGCCACAGAGGTTTTAGGAAGTGGAGACAGATATGCGTACCCCATAAGAGCTTTATTAAAACAATACCTTAACAAGGGAATGCCACAAAAAGCAAAAATGAATGTGACCGCAACACCAGGAAACACCCCCCCCCAAAAAAAAACAACAACAAAAAAAAAGAGCTTCTTTGAAGCCACTTTTTAAAAAATACCCCCAGGTGAGAAGATGCAAGCTCAGACCACACAGACTCCTATGCTAAAATGAAAAAAAAAAAAAAAATAAAAGGGGGGGGGGGGTGGGACTGCAGACATCGTCCTGAGATGGTGCAACTTCCAGAGGGCTTTCACCTCCTGCAACCAGTTATACAGTCTTCTGCTGGCCCTTCTTTCCGATGAGAGATTTGTGGATGTGTGGGATCACGCCTGGTGGGGGGAGAAGAGAAGAGCATTTAGATTTTGATTACCCCCCCCCTCCAAAAAAAAAAAAAAATAACAATGGTCTCCGACGCAATCTTACCTCCACCGGCGATTGTGGCTTTGATGAGGGAATCCAGCTCCTCGTCTCCTCGGATGGCCAGCTGCAAGTGGCGGGGGGTGATGCGCTTCACTTTCAGATCTTTGGAGGCGTTCCCGGCCAACTCCAGAACCTGAAAGGTCCACAAAAATGGGGAAAAAAAAATTAAAAACTGCACGGATTAGAATAAACATTTCTTGAAAAGCGTCGAGTTATGGGTGAAGGCTTCCAAATTTAGTCATGATAGCTCTCTTTTCCTTATAATATAACTTAACCCCCCCCTCCCCCATTCAAAAAGAAAACCACTTTAATCCATAAACATTTTTTTTTGGGGGGGGTTGCAGTACCTCGGCGGTGAGGTACTCGAGGATAGCCGCGCTGTACACGGCCGCGGTGGCTCCAACCCTGCCGTGACTGGTGGTCCTGGACTTGAGGTGTCTGTGGATACGTCCCACCGGGAACTGGTGGCGTAAAGAAAAATTGAAATTTGTTTTTGATTGTTTTGATTTAAGATCGATGTTGTGCAATGAATGGGGAGGGACCGAACCTGCAATCCGGCTCGCTGAGAGCGCGAAATCGCCTTCGTCTTGGTCTTTCCGGAGTCTTTGCCCGCCTTTCCACCAGCCTGGACGAGGTAAATAAAAGAATAATAATAAAATGATGCAAGCGCACATTCGCCAGCGGAAGTCGAAACGCACGCGGTGTAATTCAACTCGACTTCCCCCGGTGTTGTTTTCATCGCCGTGTTTTATGCGCTCACTCGCACAAACAAAGCTAAGCTAAGCGTGCTAAGCTAAGGGTAATAACAGTCAATGCGTGTTCTCCAGTAGAATGCGACCTCGTTTTAAAGCATTTCCAAAAAATAAAAAAAGAGGAAAAGCACCGCAGTGCTCAAGCAAAGTAAGACAAGACGAACTCACCATGCTTATTTGTAATTACAGTTTCAGGTAGCTGTAGCACACGAGCTAACTTTTGAAACAAAAATATTAAAAAAAAAAAAAAAAAATCGCTAGCCGCAGCGCATCGACGGACGGTTTGAACTACAATCCCCGCCTACAATGGGCCGTATTTATCCAGCCGAGTACATCCGGGGTCGCGGCGGGGGGAGAAGGATAAACCAATGACATTTGCCGATGCGGGATTTCCAGCCAATCAAAAAGAAAAGCTTCGAGAATCTTTTCCTGTCTCGACTTATGATGGGTAATGAAGTTTTGTCGCATTTTCTGATTAAAAGGGCATTTTTAAAAATTGCTTTAATCTTTAATCTATCCCACCAATTATTTTATTTATTCAGAGTATTTCAATATTTTACGTATAAATTTAATATTTTTATCTTTTATCCTTATGCACGAATGCAGTTTTCACCTTGGAAAAGGGTGTTTGCACGTTTTATTCTGTTATCAAAACACATTTTACGTACAGCATTAATTTTTGCAATTTTTAAACAAGATTTGTGGATTGAGATGGATATATTCATTTTTATTTTTTTATTTACATACTCCAATATTTAAATGAATTTCCTGCAAACAACACTCATTTTACAATAATTGAATAACATTAATAACTATACAATTAAATAATTTGTTTTATTTTATACAATGAATGAATTATTTTATATGCAAACTTTTTTTTTTTTACCTCATCAATGATTTGGCTGAATGCGGCACAAAAACAGTTCCCAAAAACAGTATTACCTGCGATGCATACAATAGCCACACGAGGGCAGTAAAAGCGCGTGATTCAATCTGCAGCGTCTTTTTTGTCATTTGTAATTGGATTTATGATAGTAATTATACTGTAATCCCTAAATTGCATTTGAAAAGCAAATGAAAATAATGTAATTTAAAACAACATTGATCCCGCTCCCCGCATTTTGCAATTTGCTTTATTCCTCCTTATCCCAAACTAGCTTGTCCGGCATCTTATTTCCCCTGCAGAATTAAATTGCATCAACTACCACAAAAATAATAGATCCCCCCCCCCCCCTCAATAAGCCATTTTGCAAATTGATATTCTTTTGATTCCTGTGTGTGTTGTCTGCCCTTCCTGCACATGCACAGCTGTTGTTGGGGCCTGCCAGCGTAAATAACGTGCCATTCATTCTTAGCGGCACACGAGGAGTCACTTTCTCCCTTGACCTCGCGAACGTCAAGCCCCCCCCCCCCCCGCCTCTTTAGCTCATATCCTATTTCCCCTCCCAAATAAGTCGGCTGGGACAGACTTCAGCTCACCCACCATCCGAATAAAGACAAGCACCACCAAAAAAATGGATGCATTTCCTCCTAATACACGAGTTTAATCGACCGTTTGTGCATCGCTCTTGTTTTGTCGATGACATCGCACAATCCATTGTGATGTATCTATGTGGGCCCGGTGACTCCTGCCTGACGACCACCCCGTGGTGCGCCGCACCTTTTGAAAAATGTCTATGTGGAACTGCACTTGTAATAAATTCAAGACGCGCCCACAGATCAAAAAAAAAAAAAGAATAGTGCATACGCATCTAGCGGTATGTCGATTTGTAGGAGCCACTTAGCCGCCATATTGGTACTCCCAAAAGGAGTGGAGGACAACCGTAAACAAAACGTTGCTCAAGTGAATTAAGCTCATCAGAAAAAAAAATGCACAAACAAACTTTAACAGTGTCAAAGTAAATCTTTCTAACTTACCTGCGGATTGTTTTCTCACAGCCACGAAACTGCCGATTAACGCACAGGTCGCCACGGTTGTTTTGGGAGCATCAAGACGGCGGATGGCGACCTCAGTTTTGCTGGCCGATGAGCCATCCTGTCTTTTTTTTTTTTTTAGATCAGTAGACGCGCCACAAGTGACTTGAGTCCACACAGAAGGATGCAAAAGGAAGTGACATCGGGGAGCCCAGAGGAAGAAGGAGCGCACAAAAGAGCGTGGGAAAGTCTGACCCCTTTTCTGCGATGGGACTCGACCCAGCGGAGGACATCACGGCATTTGCAGCGCTCTCCCAGCACGCAGTAACACATCCACACTGAGTGTCCATTAGTTAATAAGTATCCATTGTGTTTCCTTCACATATTGCGATGTAGAGCGACATTTTTTTTTTTTAACAGGATTACCAATTTTCATTGGTTGCACGGGCGATACAGTGTGCAGAGTGGGATGATTCATGACTCTTAAGGGATTTTACATATGCAACCCCCCCCCCCCCCATGCAGCACTTTGACAGATGGCCCAATGGGGATGCAGAGCTGGGAGGAAGGGAGGAAAGAAGGCCGAAAAGGAGGGCTGGACGAAGAAGACAATGCAAATAGATTTTAGTGTGTGAGTGTGTTTGGGCGTGTCATTTGTTACTGAAAGAAGAAATAATCTCAGCAATGTTGTCCTACTGGCAATGTATTAAATATATCCGTCCATTTAGTATAGCACGTCATAGTAAGTGCTGGATAAAATTAATGGATGAATGTATCCAAAATTAAATATGTAGTGCTGTAAATCAAGCGGCATTCAATGAGCCGTTGGTGAATTTTCCTTTGCATTTCTTTTGCGGCCACCGTAGCAAGTGTAGTGGGGGGGGGGGGGGGCTCGTAAAGTGCCCCGTGCTTGTGAAAGTTCCGGGCCAGGACTTCAAAATAAAATCTCAGCGAACGAAAACCGTTTCAAACTCGACATATCTCACCGTTCACGAAACACAAGAAGTTGGAAAAGCCGAAAGCGGGGATGTTCCTCGCTGGACGGGATTCATACGGATAGTTGTCATGATTCTTTGATGGTCTCCTTTTTGATTGTGTACGAAAACGGCGTCTGCTCCGTGTTATTGTTACGACACGCGCGTGCTCGACGCCACTTCCCGGAAGATTGACAGCTTCGCCCCACTCTTGGGCGGTTTTGGTGACGCGACTTCCCAGTGTCGAGTTGACGGCCGCGGTGAGGCTTCTGCACTTTTTCGGGGGGTTCCGATTTTCGCCGATCTGAACGCCATAATGCCCGACTGTTCGTAGGTTTCGTCGAAAGGGAGACGGCGCGGGGCCGGCGGAGTGACGAGGGCGCCGGAAACAAAGTAACAAGAGGCGAGCCCCCCCACCGCCGCCACCCCCGACGCGAGGGCTTGATGGCGGCTGGGGATGGAGCCCAGCTGCCGGCCACGGTCGCGGCCAGTCGGAGCGTGGAGAAAGCCCTGGAGGACGCCGCCGCCAGCGGGGCTCTCAACTTGGCCAACCGAAAGCTCAAAGAGTTCCCACGGAGCGCCAAGAACTACGACCTGTCCGACATTACCCACGCAGGTAAATTCGAGTTCGCACTCGCCGATTCGCCTTGTTTTTTTTTTTTTTTTTTTTTAATTTGAACTCCCACCAGTTTGGGTTTTTCACTCACATAAACTTTCCATCTTGAAAAAATATATACAAGTTTTTGTATCAAGATTGTACTTTATCAAGACAAGTAGATTTTCTTTTAAACTACAAAAAAAAAAATATAGCGTAATATTTATTGAGCTGTGTCGGCCATACTTTCCCCACTTCAGGCAGCTTCTTCATCTTTTATTGAACAGGTGGACAGTTTAAAAAAAATATTTGAACACACTTAGTTAGCCCATAAAACAACAAATCTGTACTTTCACTGTCTGCGAGGTAGGCAGGTGAACTGATAGTGGCCGGATATTGTGATGTTGACCAAGCAATGATTTGTAACCGGGAATACCCGCAAGTCCAAATCAATTAAAATATTCAGATAAGCAGAAAATAAGTAGCCCGTCGAGGGCTTTTTCAAGGATGATTTGGCGGCAAATGTGAAGTGGCGTACATTTCACATCATAGCCATACGCGAAACATAAAGGAGAACAGTACAAGTACAAACTGATAACTGCTGTCAACAAGAATGTTAATACAGAGCAGGAAATACTTCATGTGCAAATTGCAAGAAAGTCAAAAGAAAAAAATCAAGCGGCGCATCCTCACTCCAAACCAAGTTAAGAATCACTCAGGATTCTGTTTTACGGACAGCCGAGAGTCGGAGCGTTTGCTTCCTCCCCGATTGGAGGTGTATGCGTGCGCCCCGCTTTTGTTTTGGTGTCGTGTAACTCTTGCATAAGTACCCAGTTGGATTACGACCGACTGGCTACCTTGTCGTCACCGTGCGCAAAAAGAGGATTACGGCGTCCAGGTTGACTGAAATCAATCTTCAGATCCAGCATGACCTGAAGGCGACACCCGATGTCCTCTGCTAATTATGACCATCTGCTCATAACAAGGCAGGTGTCAGTCCGACAGTCGCCAAGCGAAAACACAGCTTAGGCGTATTTTTGAAGGTGTTCGCGTTGGTGAATGTTTTTCTGGAGAATTCTCTTTTTGCACTCAGATTGTGTTGAGACTGCGTAGAGAAGTGTTTACGATTTAAAAATGAACCCCCCCCAACCCCCTCAATCTTCTTCCCTTCCTCTTTCCCTCCCGGCAAACTTCCCAGCTCCACAAAGGTCAAAGGTTCGTGCAAACGCGCACAAAGAAGAGCCGCTTCTGGCGAGGGGCCCTCCCCGAGCGAACAGAACTCGGGCCCTGTGCGCTCCGCGCACAGCCGTAGCAAAGTGTGTGTTTTTGTTTGATGCGCGTGCGCCCCGTTCATCCTCAGGCTGGACCAAGTAGACGCGACACTATCTAATATCTTTTTGCTTCCGGACTGACTTTGATAGCGATGCTCGTGCTTGGGAATTGGTTGCAAACAAAAGAAGCGGCATTTTCTCACCAGGCGATAATAATCTTTGCAATAATCCTCTTACAGTGTTGTTATTAAAAAAAAAAAGGCATTACAGCGGAGGAAGTTTGTATTTTGCTACGAGAAATTGCTTTTTTGCTGCCAAAGTTAATGAAACAATAGCCTGTGGTGTAGCATAGACTTAAGTGCTCACACTGAATGGAACTCGAGATACGTGTGTGAAAAACATACTTTCAGTAAAAAAAAAAAAAAAACAAGCGATGAGCACGTTGTTGGACTGCGACAAGTGATGTTTTGAACATGCAGACATGGCTGTACTATTAATCGGTAAAGTCATTGATTCTCAAAAGGTTTAAATAATGCAGCCCTGCAATTCTTTTGGGATTGCGTTCAATGCAGAACGAGCTTTTTCCGTCTGCTGTGAAGCCGTCTGCATAAACCCGCTTGCTTGATTTCTTCCGGGCGGCGGATGTGGGCTCACTTTTCACTTCTGCTTTGTCTTGTCACTTCGTCTGGCCGGTGTGAGCCCTCGACTCAAATCCCGTCCCGACTTCGCACTTTACGTCGGTTCCGGTAACGTTTTGAGCTCTGGCTCACCGCTGACGGTCGTTTTTGGCGGTCGGCCGGGCGACCCTTCACGCAAGCCCAGGCTCGATTTGATGATTCAGATCGGGAGTCGCAGTTTGAAAGTATTTGAGAGCAGCTGGTTGAAAACGGGTTGGGGGTGGTGGCGGGCGGTCTCATGGGAGGTAACCAGAGTGAAGACAGTCCACTTAGAAGTACACACTTGACTGGCGCAAGGCCGGATTCAAGGCGCTACTTTTTGTTGTTAGTTTTGTTGCTTGACCGCAAGAGTGAAACTCGATGAGGGTGTGTACATAACTGACGTGTGTGTGTGTGTTGCTGGTGAATAAAGAAAGGCCAGGCTGTGCGTGCCTTACGTAACCAAGCTGATTCATGAACTGCCACACTGAGGAAGTTCATGATACGGCCCGTTCGGGGGGGGGGGCCTCCCGAGAGTGATCAACGGTTAGTCTTTCGTTGGGATGGCCAGAGATGAACCTGCCGTTCTGCGGTACCGGGTCTCGTCGCATCGGGGGAACGTACAGTCGAGCGCCGCGGTCGCTAGCCTCCAGCAATGCGCGCGCTTTCCTTTCTTCTCGGCGGCAGCTCGACTGCTGTGTTCTCGCAGCTCGGCTGTGTGCGTGACGTTGCCACGGTGATTGGAACGGTGTCACTGCTTTTGCCATCTGTTTCCACGTCGCACTATTCGGTGCTCGTCGCCGAGCGTTTGGGTTTGTGCTTGAGTTTAATTTGTCCTGCAATCTGTGTCAATGTTTCGTTTTTTTTTTTTTTTCCCAATAATCGAAGAATTGTATTTAAAAGGAAAAAACACGTTTTGAACAAAGTTTCAATGAAGGCAAAACTCATTTTGAATGCCATTTGCGATTTTACAAACTACAGAAAAATCTACTAAAATAAAGAATCCAATTTTTTTTAATGAGGGGGGGGGGGTGTGTGTGTAAAAATGTAAGTAAGCAGGCGCTCTTCTTCCAGTAGGCCGGTGACGCAAAAATGTATTTTTCATCCCTCGTTTGCCCCGAGCTGTGAGTCAAGTCAGTGGGAGGGAAAGCTGTGAGGAGGAGAAAGTGGTGAACATGGAAGTGTGTGGGAGGAAGGCCAGTCAAAAGGGATTTCTTCGCCAAGGACGTTACACTCCCCATCATCTGCTGTTCTTGTTCAACATCATTTTCTAATGATTGCTCCAGCAGCGGACCTTTTTTTTTCCACCAAGATCATTGGCAATTTCTCCGTAGCCCATTCCAGCCATGTGGTGTTGACCAATTTTCTTTGGACAGCTCTTTGGTCTTGGCCATGTTACAAGTTTGAGTCTTACTGGTTGTATGGGGTGGGCAGGGGTCTTCATGCAGCTGACAACTTCACACGGAGTGGAGGTGGACTTTTAAAGGCAGACTAACAGGTCTTGGAGGGTCGGAATTCTGGCTGGTGTACAGATAGATAGATGCCCCTACGATGAAAATTTCCGACCCCTCCATGATTTCTCAGTGGGAGAACTTGCAATATAGCAGGGCGTTCAAATACTTATTTTCTTCGCTGTACCCCAAACTGTAACGCCGAAAGGCTCTTCTGTCAAAACGCATCTTACAAGATTACCTTTCATTATTTCTTCAACACAAAGAATAATCAGTCAGGCATCAACACCCCGCAGCTACATCTACGCAGTCAGGAATCCGTTAAGCGACAATTCTGTAGTCTAATTTTTCAACACAACCACATTTGCTCATGTATTAGCCCAAACGTCGCACTCACACGAACTGATGTGACGTCGCCATGTGGCCCGAGAGATTTGTGATTCACTTTTGGGCACGCGCCACGGACTGATTTCATAACGAGCGTTTTGGATTAGCTGCCTCGAAAGGCTGTGGAATGCCCAGCGGATCCTGCGTTTTACTTCACATGAGATGTTTACGCTAAATTGTAAAAATATTCAAGTGTTCGAGCACACTTTATTGTCAAATGAAGGGTCGCTTGTTTTATGCTAATATATAATGCGAAATTCCATAGAGGGGCTGAGGGCAATTAGCTTGTCTGCTACGGTAATCATAAACTTTCAAACAACTGCTGCTTTAAAATCCGACAAGGCAGGAACACAATAAAAAACAAATCATACGACAACACTCGTGGGCATGTAGCATTTTCTTTGCTCTATGAGAAGAACCTCGACGGCGACTGCTCTGCACAACGTGGTTCTACCCTGCAGGCAGGCAACTCTAAATTGGGACTTGCCTTTAAATTGTCAATTGCGGGACACAACTTTCATTCAGTCAGAGGGGAATAATATCCTGTCCTGGCCCTGCCCTCTTGAATCGTGTCGCCCGATAAGGAATGTTGTCCCGCTTCATGCCGGACCGTGCAGCGTTTTCACCCCTTGTCTAATGACCCACATAGATATAAAAGGAAACTGAGGCCAAACAAAGGCTGGATGGATGAATGTTGACGTGGAGGAACACGGTCGTATAAATCTGGCCACACTGACAATTGGAGCGGTGCTAAGTCTTGATGTGTCACAGCGCAACAGTCGTGCGTGTCGGGATCAGGATTGTATTTCTCTCCCCGCCGTGACATGTTGGCAGCTTGTCTGCTTCGATGCCAGCCTGCTTCTGTCGTGCTGAATCATGGCAGAGCTTGCTGTTTTTTGTTCTCAAAAGGTTCGGGGGGGGGCGGTGTCAATTCCAGTTTGGTCAGCCCAGTGAAATCATAGTATAATTATTCATTATGTATAAAGACACAAGGCTTAAATCTCTGGTATTTGGAACTGGAAACTATTAATTGTGCACTTATGACAATCTAAGGATTGCTTTCATTTTTGTGCTTGATTGTCAAAACCCAAATTGACTTTCAAACTGTACAAACAAAAGTGAGAGCTATTTGGTTTGTAATCTAAAAGAAAGTGAATACCTTGCCTGTTAATGTTATTTGAAACATGTATCAAAAGCACTCATGTCAGTGAGTACTGGAATGTGAGTACATACTCATAGGCGAAAAAATAGTGTTAAGTATTAGCATGAAAAGAATTCATTTTCTGCAGCTGCTAAAAATCAGGATCGTACTGGCCCACAGGCCGTATCTTTGACACACCGGGAGTTTCTTTGAAGAGCGGAGGTTCCCACATTTTTGCCTGTCTCTCGGACAATAGATACACAGAGCGGACCCCCCTCCCCTTGTTCCATCCCCCCCGATGAAGCCGCTCCTTCCCGCCCCCCACCTTTTGTCTGCGCGGTTCCCTTGCGGCGAAGATGCAGCGCTACTGGACACCATTGCTATCCGTCCCGTATGCTTCAGGGAAACGTGCACACCTTGCTGCTGTTTATTATTATTATTTGTGCACACTGGCACAATTCTCTCTCCGTACCTCATCGTTGAAAGGACTTGCTCCAGCCAACACATCAATAAACAGCCGCTGGGATGTCTGCCATTGACCGACTTCCGTGTGACTGGAAGCTCGCTGCTAATGGAGCTTTTTAGAGTCACTAGCGAGGGCTCATTGAAGTGGTCCTCAGGTCTGCAAAATGATTTGCAATAAATATCGGATGATTTATAAAAAAAAAAAAAAAGATACATCTACGTATGCCGACCAAAGCACTAATAAAACAAACTTACTAAAACAGTGATTCTCCACATTTTACGTGTAATACATTTAATTTTTCTGAACTGCTTTCAAATACCGCAATTTCTGCCCTACAGAGCGCACCTGATTATAAGCCTCACCCAGTACATTTGTAAAGGAAATACCATTTGGTACATACATAAGCTGCACCTGTGTAAAAGCCGCAAGTGCCCGCATTGAAACACACGACATTTACAAAGAAAGATGGTACACAGAAAGAGGTTTCAAAGTTTTAATACCTTATCTTAGATTAACATAGCAACAACATGGTAACACAAATGGCTGGTTAAAAAAAAACCCAAAAAAACATACTGGTTAAAAAAAAAAAATTGCCTTGGCAGCTACATGGTAGCAACACGGTAGCACAGCTAACAGGACCAGTTTAAAAAAAAAAAAAAAAAAACACTAAATCACGCAGCGCTAACACTAGAGCGGTGCTTAGGCTAGCGCGGCGCTAACAGGCCCGGTTAAAAAGAAAACCAGCAAACCACCTCTTCCTCGGCACCTACATTCCACCGGTCTCACTCTTACCATTTCCGCTCGAGTGCCCCCTTGCGGCCGTTTGGGGAAAAAAAAAAAAATTGCACAAATCAGCCGCATCACCGCATAAACGGCAGGGTTTGGAAAAAAGTCGCGACTCATAGGCCGGAAATTACGGTATTTCCTTTTATTTTTTTTTGCTAAGATGTTGGAAGAACCGCCAGTAGGACACGAAAGAATCACTGAATTAAACATAACAGTTGAGTACATATGAAGTCCAACACGCTGCATTTCCATTTATTCTTGAAGAGTTTGTTGAGGTCAATATTCCCACTGTACTTTCATGTGCAATACATTTTGCTCTATATCTGTGCATGTTCCTGTTCAAACTGAAGAATGTAAAAATGAATTTTTTGTGGTTTCCCCTCCCAACCACCCAGATCTGTCAAAGAATCGTCTGTGTGAGCTGCCGGAGGAGCTCGGTCACTTTATCTCGTTGGAGACGCTGAGCCTTTACCACAATGGGATGCGTTCGCTGTCCCCCTGCCTGGGGAACCTCCAGGCCCTCACCTACCTCAATCTCAGGTGCGCGCGCACACAAGCCTCCCACGACGCTGCAATGTTATCGTTGCCGGGAGACCGCTCGTCACGTGGAGAACATGAAATGTTGTCGTTTGCGTCCACAGCCGTAATCTGTTGTCCAGTTTATCTCCGTCTGTGTTTGAGCTTCCCCTCCTGCGAGTGCTCATCGTCAGCAACAACAAGCTCTCCTCGCTGCCCGCCTCAATATTTGCCCTCGTACATCTTCGACAGCTGGTATCCTCAACGCGCACGACGGTAGCCATGCGCTGGGATGTTGCGCGGCGTTGGCGTGACCGTTTTTTGCCCCGTCGTCTCTCGCCAGGACGTGAGCTGCAACGAGCTGCGGTGTTTGCCCGCGGAGCTCGGCCAGCTGGAGTGTCTGCGGGATTTGAACCTGAGGAGGAACCAGCTCAGCGCTTTGCCCGAAGGTACCCAAACGTGACCCGATCACCTCGAATGCGGCAAAAAGCCAAAAAAAAAAAAAAAAAAATTAAATAAATCTTCCTCTCCCACGTCCAGAAATTTCTGAGCTCCCCCTCATCCGCCTGGATGTGTCCTGCAACCGGATTACCCAGGTGCCCCTGTGCTACCGCCACCTGCGGCACCTCCAGAGCATCTCGCTGGACAGCAACCCGCTGCAAATGCCCCCCGCGCAGATCTGTTCCAAGGGCAAATACCACATCTTCAAGTATCTGAACGTGGAGGCCTGCAAGAGGAGCCAAGAGGAGCTGGAGAGACACCTGAGGCCCACCGGCTTTAACAGCTGGTCAGTGACTTTGGGCCCGCCGCGGGTTGCTCCATCCCTTAACGGCGCACGTGACCAATATCCCGTCCTCGCGTTGCAGTTTGTCTGACCAAGAGCTGTTTACCAGTCAGTTCGGAGGGCTGGACTCTGGTTTTAACAGTGTCGACAGCGGCAGCAAAAGATGGTCCGGGAACGAGGCAAGTCCACGCGGCGCCGCAATGGCCGCCCGTAGCCTTGATAACAAACACTTCACTGTGTGTGTGTGTGTGTGTGTGTAGTCAGCAGATGACTTCTCAGAACGTTCCCTCCGGATATCTGAGGTCAGCAGAGACCAGCGAAATCTGGAGGAGGAGGAGGAGGAGGAAGAAGAAGAAGAGAAGGAATCTCACCTCGAAGTCAGCAAAGGTGAGAGTGATGTTCCCCACACGGCCGGGGGGGAAGCAAAGGCACACTTTAGGTCTGATCGCCGCGATCCGTGCACCTCGTTGCAATTTTGCTCGCTTAAACCTCAAACCTCGGTTCTGCTGCGTCGGCAGTCAACGGCCGAGGGGAGCGGGTCGACTTCATCGACAGCAGCGTGACGGAAGAAGAGGAGGAGGAAATGAAGACGGGTCCTCCCACGCCACCTCTTGTTGCGCTGGTATGAGGCAACTGCTGCTCGTTGCACAACATCCTGTTTCCGTTATTGATTGTGCCACTGATTTCCAGGAGTCGAAGGAGAGAACTGTGCTGTCCCACGACGAGGCTCCAATACGGCGGTCCGTCTTTTTGGTTATTTTTTTTTTTTTTTTTTTAAACATCCTTATCGCCATTTCCCTCCACGCTGTGCGCGCGCTACGAGTGCACATTACACAATATTTGAAGTGCTGCTCCGGTGGAACCCCCCTGCTAGTCCTGGGACTTTGGGACTGGACGGACTGGGCTCTAACAACTCCACCAATAACTTGATGCCAAGAGGGGGTTGTAGTTGCCTGTTGATGCCAAAAGATGGCAGCAAACCAAAATAATTAAAATGGAGACTGTCTGTAACAACACAAAGCTCAGTGACGCAAGCTTATTTTTTTTCTCCCTGCTCTTTCTGATGTAGATCCAGTCTTCACGTGGAGGTCGCCACCCGGTTACCCTCCCCCTCGCCGTCGCCCCAGTCCCCCTGCAGCCCCAGCATGGAGGAGCGCCGCCGGCCAGGCACGCTGCTCATCTGGCAGGAGCGAGAGCGACTACAACAGCAGCACCACCAGGGAGACAAGCCCAGGTAAAGTTGGTCAAATGAGTGAGATGCATCTGCGTGACAGTGTTGCTTGAAAACGGCTCTGGATCTTCACCCTTTTCTCTTCCCATGCATTCACACACATCACATACATTTCAATGGTTTCCAGTAATATTAAATATACTTTCCTTGTTTTTGAGGAGCACTTGGGCCTGCTACCCTTCAGTGTTTTAATGTTGGTCATTATAATGGTACTTGGAGAGCCACGTATATTTTGACGTGGTACTTGGCATAAAAAAAAAAACGTGAGAACCCGTGGCATGCATTTTGATATCCGCACGTGAAGGTTCTGTTCAGTCGTCATCCATAAATAATGTTTCTCGTTACTTGCAGCTTGGTGAAGTCATTCAGCAAGACAGGAAGTCTTGTCACCTCTGCAGCACTGACAGGAAGTAGTCGCGCCGAGTGAGTTCAGCCGCGTTTAGTCGCATTAGATACTGTTCAAGGCTCCAGCCTCAAAAACTCTCCTCTGCCTCCCTCTAGCGGCCCAACACCAGAAAGCAGTCCCTCCCACTGTGGCCTCCGACTGAGATGTACCGTGAGTTGCACTCACTCCTCCACAGTCGTGCGCACTTGAAAACATCCAAACATTTCCATTGTTGTCCCAACCGGTCCTTTAGAGTACTGAACACGCTGACGCTTTGAGTTCTTCGGCGACGCCGCATCTCCAATGCTCAAGAAGCAGAACAGCAGAACCCCGAAGTCTTGCAGAGGGACCGTCCTCTCCGAAGACATCGCCGCCTGCATTGAACCAGAAACCCAACAGCTTCCTGTTCCGGACCTCATCCCGAAGCAATGTCCGACCTTCAGGTAAGCCTACGACAACTTATGCGAGCTCGCCAAGGCCCAGGTTTGGCACAGTCCGTCTATGTCGTCCATAGTTTTCTCCCTCAGCGAAACCAGTAGGAGCGAGTCCCGCGCGAGCGTGCGTTCACCTAAAGAGGAGAGGGCGGATGCTGCGCAGCTCCGTAAGGTCGGTCGGAACATTTGATGCCGTCAAATGCATCCTCGCATTCCTTCACGCTCACAGTGTCGTTCCGCAGACGTTGGAAACCCGACTCAAGATTACCCTGGCCGAAGACCTGGGGGAGGCGCTGTCCGACGGCACCGTCCTCTGTCAGCTGGTCAACAGCGTCCGAGCACGTTCTGTGTCCATCATCCACATTCCGTCCCCTGCAGTGGTGCGTCTACCTTGAGATGTGAAGCGGAGACCATTTACGGAGATTCTAAATTGTGGGCGCTTACCTGCATGTTCGCCGATGGCGACGGGTGCAAAAGTGGCGGAGTTGCGCAAAATGAAGCTGAAACTGATGGAATTGGAAACGTTAGTGGAAAAGGCAAACAAACGTTCATGTGTTACAGAATCAAAATATTGAGCACAAAAGCTTCATGTTGCATGTAGTTGCCCATTATTATGACTTTATGATTACATTATGCCAGGGAAAATTCTGTTTTTGACATTTCAAGAATGTTAGCTGGAGCAGAAGAAGTCGAGTCAGTCTCGTGCCTCTCATTTTTAGCATTTTGTTAACTCAGGCCCGATATGTGCTAATGTCATTGTCCTTTGTTTTTCAGCCCAAACTGAGTTCAGCCAAGTGTCGACTCAACTTGGAAAACTTCGTTGCCGCTTGCCGCAAGCTGGGCGTCCCCGAGGTAGCGTAAAAATGACGACGGCTCGCATTTACATAGTGCCTCTCGAGGGAGCGTTGAAATGTACATTGTTCCCGCGCTATTCATGGAGGATCGTGACCAACTCTGCCGCGAGTCGTAAAAATCTTCGCATAATCGAAGCTCCCAGAAAGGCGTTAGTGATGGTGTGGAGAAGCCCCAAAATGGCGGACAACCATACTTTTACACCAGAAATAGAAGCCCCTCCCCTTATTTCAACATCGTTCCCCGGCACATGAATGAACCAAAATCTTACTTATTCTTGTGTTATATATTATACTACAATGCAAAATATAAATATGATTGCTGTTTGATGTATGTGATTGTCCATGTACGTTTATGTAGTGCGTCCTGTCTTGAACCCTCGCCTTCTTCACGTTACACCAAAAACATTCGTTTCCAGGAGACGTCTCTGAAATGTGTAAAGCGGATGAAAATGAGCACGAAAAATCGTGTCCTGTGACTGCTTTCTAATTCTATAACGCAGGGGTGTCCAAACTGCTGCCCGTGGGCCATTTGCAGCCTCCACCTGTTCTTAGCGGGCCTTGGCTGAAGTCGAAAATGACCAAAAAAAAACCCTCACCATTGGAAAGTTTCAGTTTTATGTGTTTTTTTTTTAAAAAGGACAAAGTGGGTCCGAATGGTTCCAAAATGCAAGTTCAAGAACTTCTCGCATCTGCGGAAGTCCCCACTTGTGGAAATGTTTGGAAACCCCCGCTTGAAAGTGTCACGTGTCGCCCGTCATTGTAGTACCGACGACTCGAGGGCCCTGAAAACGCACGAGTCGCCGGTCCGAACCCTGCTTTTGCCCCCCCCCCCCCTCCCGCCCACACTAACATCGGTTTCCTGTCATTATTTTTACCCCCACCCCATTCTGCCCTGTCCAGACGGACATGTGTGTGTGCTCTGATGTGCTTCTGTCTAAGCTGCCCCGCGTGCTGCGCTGCGTGGAGGCCTTGCTAGCCCTGGAGGATGGAACCCAGCTCCTGGCCGCAGACTTCCTGCTCTTCTACTGCGTGGCCATGGCGCTGCTCTACGTCCTCTACTACTACCTGCTCGCCTAAGCGCACACACACCCTCACCCACACCCACAGCACAAAGCCCTGAAATGCCTCCGCTTAGCCTTGCAACACAGGGAGAACCGCTACACGTCCTCCATTTTCTCCCCGGAATGTGTTTTTTTTATATTTATGGCGAAAGCATCATACAGGGTGACGACATTCAGCAACGTAGTGTTAAGCGCCCCCCCCCACCCCTTTATTTGTACTTTTTTTTTTTTTTTTTTTGCACTGTTTGAAAAAGGAAGTTTTGCGTGAGCCGAAGGCAAACTGTGAATGTCTGCTTTTTGATGGGTTTACCATTTTGGAACCTTTGCAAGCGAGACCCGAGTGCCTCCGAACTGACAAGACTGACGTCTTGTGCCCAAACTCTTAATGGTACAGACTACTTTTTGACTTTTTTTTTTTTTTTGTCGACTGGCTGACTGTGTATAGATGTAAACTTGTTATTAAATTATATATATTTTGTATTTATTTTGAAATTGCCAAAAGGCGCTCACTAAGAAACTTCCGAAAGGTTGAACAGGGAAATGTGATCCATATTCTATTATTCAGGCTGAAAATGCTGAGTCCCCCCCACTTGCATTTTAGCACTGTAGTACATCGATACTCTTATCGGCCTTCTTGCACATTTCTGTCAATGTCGTTGCGGGTCATTGGAAAAAAAATAAAAAATTTCCACACAGACCGTTTTGAGATCTCACGGTTGGCCGATGCCAAATGCCCAAATTTACCCCGATTATCGGCGCGTCCGTACCTTATACTTTACGATTGTACACTGGTGACTTTTCCGAGTACATCTGCTCGGAAAAAGCACCTCGCGTAATCATCGGCATCATCTTTTCAGCGAGATCTGACTCCAATCGCACAAAGGGGAATGTTTTTTTTTTTTAATCTGGAGCGATTATCGGGATGCACTGGATTTATCTGCCTCGCTCAATTCTCATGAGTTGACACTAAGTCAAAATGAATGACAGCTGTTGTCGGTTTGATTTCTTCCGGTTTGGCTCCCGCCGTTAGCCAAGCTGTCCTGCTGCTGTCTTTCTATGTCCAATGTTTGAATTCAATGTTTATTTTGTAAGTCGAACCGGCCCGGTCCGCCGGTTTCCAGCTATTCTGAAACATATCTGGAAAGCAGAATTTCCCAGCTACCTTTTTTTTTTTTTATACATATATATTTGTATACTTTTTCAAGTTATATAAATATATTTGCTAGAGGTTTCCTCCCTTCCTGTTGTGAAGAATTTATTGAAACGCCACTGTTGTAAAGAATTTATTAAAAAAAATGGACATTGACACGTTGCTTTTTTGGGGGGCGGGGGGAGTCTTTCTGAAAACAAAAAACTGAGCCACACAAAATCACCAAACTGCCTTTTATCGGACTTGCATCGGGCTCTGTGAGTATCGTGGACCTGACAAAATAGGAAGTATCAAAATCCGGCATGATTTGTACATTTCTGTTGAAAAATGCAACAACTGAACCCCCCCCCATTTCCTCCTGGCCCAGGATGCTTTGTGCTCACCCCAGCTCATCGCGGAGGACGACTGCCTGAGCCGGTTGGCCCGCACCATCCGGGTTCTGGAAGGACTGGCTGGCTCCACATGACTGGGGGGGGGTTGGGGGCGGCCATCTCATTGTCCAGTGGATGTCAATATATAGTGCAGCGCACAAACAAACAAAAAATGGTTTGCCAGAGACCAGGGGGCCATCCCCAGAATTCCATTTTTGTTTGAGGGGAGTCACAAAGACGCCAAGGAAGGTCGGGAAAAATGACAATCGCCGCAGCGCACCCCTGTCGACGGTTTTCAAAGGCGATACGATGACCACGCTGAATATAGAAAAGATGATATGTAACAATCCGCAGTAAAAGTAATAAGCACCCTTCAAATGGCTTTTTG
Source organism: Syngnathoides biaculeatus (assembly GCF_019802595.1). Classification (NCBI taxonomy): domain Eukaryota; kingdom Metazoa; phylum Chordata; class Actinopteri; order Syngnathiformes; family Syngnathidae; genus Syngnathoides; species Syngnathoides biaculeatus. Next base: position 4,898,222 of record NC_084660.1, read on the forward strand.
TTTTTCTTGTCCCTCTTGACCACCAACATAAAACTTGGATAGCGACTTCTCTCGCCGTGATTGTTGGGTTTCCTTGCAATTGTTAAAATGCTCATCAGATATTTTTGAATCGTAATCATCGCGTCAGTTTTCCAGACCATCCCGTGATGAAAACCTCGGGAGGAAGAGGAAAAAGTCAGCTCCGGAGCTGCAAGTGACCACGGGGAAATTTTTTCGATGCTTGGGAAGATTTGACGCTTGAGCCGGACAAAACTAAATTGCATTTTCTTTTCAGTTTGCATAAATTATATACAATTTTATTCAGCAAATCCGGCCGTACGCTTCAGGCTATAAAGGACAAATGATGGGGAACCCCCCCCACCCCCGAAAAAAAAAACGCACGGTTTGTTGTGTGCGCTCGGGCAGGTTAATCGCTCTTTTTATGTGGTCGTTTTAAAAGGTTTACGCACGGAGGGTTTTCAATCAGGTTAATGATCCCTCTGGTCAGCCTCCCCCTGCCCTTGAATGAGACTTTAAAAAAAAAAAAAAAATTAAGGACAACCAGGAAAGTCAGCGCAATGAGATCAATGGAATGAAAAAACTATTAAAACTATGTATTCTATCTTTTTGACTATTACTACCCTGTATTCCATCTTTTTAGTGATTCAGATAACTAAATTAATATTCCTGAGCAATATTGAATGAGTATTCACATGAATTGTTCCAAGATTTTCATACTAAAGTCTGTAAAATTGTTTTATACCAAAAGGAGAGCACACCGAATGCCTCGCCAGATCGGCTTCTGGCCAAACAGCTTTATGACATTAAAAGGAGAAAAAATTAATGAAAGGGAAACTGAAGCTTTTATTCAAGACATTGAACATTAATTGGTGAAAAAAAAAATAATTCTTCTGAACTGGAGATGAGAAATGAATGTAAATGCTGCGGCAAATTATTACAAGGCCTGTGCGTGCCAGCAAAAGGAATTCTGGAAGAAAATCAACAGAATAACTAATAAACGCACACACGCAAAAAAATCTTATATTAAAACCAACAATGAAACTATCAGTTAAGCAGCAACAATGGAGGGAGCATTCAGTCAACATTTTTCCCACAACTGACAGCTCACCGTCCTGCATCCAAATCGAAATATTCAACAGGATTAGGTGTGTGCTTGTGAATGAACGGCGGACTGAAAAGTGAAACCAATGCATGATTTATTCATCCCTTCTTATTTTCATAGATGGGTTTATGCAAATGACAAACAATGATTAAGCGTCTCATGCGTCTGACCTCTTATCTCGTCGAGTTGAACATCGTGCGAGCAGACGCTTCGGGACATCATAATAAAAGCTTCCGTTGTGGGCCGACCGTTCAGCTTTACTTTGAAGGTCCATAACGGAAGTGTAGCCGCGGTGTTTGACACTCGGAGGAGCGGGAGAAGCAAGCTAGCAAAAGGGGGGCTGGCACCGAGGCGGGCAGAGTTGAGTAGCCGGCCGAGGACGAGGGAGGACCGGGCGGCCGCGGCGGCACGACGGAGGCTCACAGGGATGTACAGTAAACACAGGCAGAAAGACGGCCACATATCGCCGGCTGCGTGCGCCTCGTTGCTTTTGGTGGTCGCGTTGCTCTCGCTGAACGGCTCGGGACGAGCCAGCCGAGCGGGTAAGTCCGAACTTGGGATTTAACCAGTTGCGCGAGGATGGAGACGTCGAAAAAAAAAAAAAAGGAAAAATTAAAAGGCTCGTTTGTGGCTCGCCTGCGGTGTGGAGAAACTTTTAGTCAAGTTTAGTTTGTCAATTCCCCGTTGATGAGTTGTTCGGTTCTTTATCGTGATTTCGTGCTCGACTGAGTCATAAAATTGCAAATCTTTGACGTCGGTGCTGCCTTCAGTTGCCAATTATTTTTTTTGTTGTTGTTGTTTTTGTCCTTAAAAGGAGTTTTGGGGGACTCGAGTAACGTAGAACGGGGGGGTGGGGGGGTCCTCGGTTACGACGGTCCCGACATATTATTATCGTGGTTATTAACGGCGGCGTATGAAGTATGGAAGTAGACAAGTGCCACCGGGATTCGAATTTGGAATTAAAATGAAATGGAAGTGTTACGTGGATTTCAATTTGAAATGTTAAATTCAATAATTAACTGTCCGAAATTCGATAATTCGCGGTCTGAAATTCAACTTGGTTGTTAAAATTCAGTTTCGTTGAAAAATTCACTTTTGGCGTGAAGGAGACGGGGGTTGTATGGAAGTAGACAAGTGCCACCGGGATTTGAAATTCAAATGAAATGGAAACGTTACGTGAATTTGAAATGTTAAATTCAATAATTCGCTGTCTGAAATTCAACTTTGTTGTTAAAATCCAGTTTCGTTGTAGAAATTCACTTTCGGTGTGAAGAAGACGGTGTTAGCTTAGGTCACAGACATTAGCAAAGGATTTCCGAACCCAGCAGCCAGCCAATACTGTTACGCTTTCTTAGTCACGTGACATCTCTGTGGCTGTCACATCACGGTGGCACTTTCCTACTTCCATACAACTGTCTTCTTCACACCAAAAATGATTTTTTTTTTTTTTTTTTTACAACGAAACTGAATTTTAACAACAAAGTTGAATTTAACATTTCTAGTTCAAATCCACGTAACATTTCCATTTCATTTTAATTTCAAATCCTATTTCAAATTCAAAATCCCGGTGGCACTTGTCTACTTCCATACGCCGCCACTACGTATAATTACTGTTTAGCATTTGATTGTGCCATTTTTATATTCATGGCTAAGCATGGTTGTACATTTTGAGGAAATCCCGGTCCCGCCTGTGTGGAGTTTGCATGTTGTCCCGTGTGCCTGCGCTCCGCTGGTTTTCTTCGGGTGGGCACTCCGCTTTCCTCCCACGTTCCAAAACTATGTGACATTGATTGGACATTGTAAATTTCCCGTAAGTGGGTTTGTGAGGTGGAACGGTGGTAAAGCCTCGGCCTCACAGTTCTGAGGTCCCGGGTCCAATCCCACTGTGTGGAGTTTGCATGTTCTCCCCGTGTCCTGCGTGGGTTTCCTCCAGGCACTCCGGTTTCCTCCCACATCCCAAAAACATGCAACATTAATTGGACACTCTAAATTATGTTTGTCTCCACGTGCCCTGCGATTGGCCGGCGACCGGTTCAGGGTTCAGTCGTCTCCAGAGAGATGACAGCTGGGATTGGCTCCAGCACTTCCGCGAGCCTCGTGAGGATAAACGGCTCAAAAAAATTAAATATAGTCACAAATTTAGCATTGCGTTGTGCAGTGGCGGGGGGTTGCGGCTGAGTCCAGTCACATGAACTGGTTTTGAGATTTGAGCAGAACAATCATTCTGTCATTTAAAAAAAAAAAAAAAAAAAACAGGATTCAGTTTGTCTTCTTTGCATTTTTATTCCTGTGTAATATGATTAGTTCGTCTTTGAGGTACCGAATAAATGGCTCCGATGTGGACCAGACCCCTGCAGTGTCATCACCAGCGCAACTTCTCCATTGGCGCATCGTCTCCACTCAGGCTCGACGGAAGAAAAGGTCGTCTCTAGTGGGCTTGCGGGGGCGCCGGCGCGTTAGTCATAATTGAGTTTTTCGCCGTGTGCGAGCACTTCTGGGAAGGCTTGTGGGAATAGGTGAGGAGTGCTCTCCAGTCGCAATGCCTCACGCAGTCCGCTACGAAACCGACAACTGCGACTTTCAAGGCTTTACTGCCATCTGGTGACCTCTTAGATTGAGTACACAAAAATAAAGATAACTACTTGATTTTTTTTTTTTCAGCAAATAGGAGAGAATAGCTTCCCCGTTTTATGAAAAGATGCGTGAGGTCGCCGTTTCCGTAATCCTTTAACAATTGTGTACATGTGTTGCTGCACCGTTTATGTTCAAATATCACTACCGCAATGTCCCCTCGTTTCTTTAAAACAAGAAGGTTCAGTGCAGCACTTCAAGAAAAACAAAATAAAGGCACAAATGGGTCCAGTCAGCCATGTACCAAGCATCAGACACATGCAAATGAGTATTGATAGTAATAATAATAAGAATCTTCCTGTTTCCTTCCTCTTTAATGACATTTTTGGCCTCTTATGGCTTCAGATCTCTCTCGCTTTGTCTGATTGGTCACAGTTGCTCATTCCTATGTCCTTCAGAAAAAATAACCATTTCTTTTTGCTGTCTGCTATTGCGCGAATGCAAAAAAAATGGCCGCCTCATCTTTGCACTTCAGCTCACAGGTCCCTCTGGTGCATTGCAGCAACAAAACCAGGCGGTAAAGACAGTATGAAAATAAGCCGTATAGATCTATCTATCACACGTCTCTCCTCAGTGTGTGCCCGGGGTGCTATCGCCGCGACATTTTAGCAAAACGGAAACCCGCTAAGCATTTGTCAAGAAGATAGCAGAGGCCGGGCCGATCCTTCTCCCTCTTCCTCTTCCTCCTATCTTTGGGCCGGGTCTAGTGCAGCAGATTGCGCCGGGCTGTGCGAAATGAGTCAAGAGTGCCAGTGTCACCCGAGAGTCCCTGGGGGGGGGGGGGGGGGGGTCCAGCGGAGGAAACGGCCCAGTGATTGAAAAAGACGTGAGCCCACCCTGAGTGTCAAAGGTCTGGAGATCATATGACCGTGCTTATTAGTGGGGACGACGCAAAAGTCAAGGCAAGGATGGGTTTTGTTCCCATGAGGACATGAGCTGACTGGACTTTTCACCCGCAATCTTTAAAAAAAAAAAAAAAGTACCGGAGCCCACACAATGACAGCACGGATTGCATTTTCCTTCGTGGCGGCAGCACTTCACGAGAAACAGTCTCGTCATGTTACGATCCACGTACTAGTGGATTGCTCCCACATCAGGTAGCCAACCACGCCCTTTGAAGCCAACAACTCCCTCGCGGCCAAGTTCCATTTGACAGATTTTCCATATATGAGGCGGTAGGGCAGTAGGATCAGGATGGCATCTGGTGCCCAGATTGCAGCCTCCCCATTAAAATACTCCCGTCCAGATTGGTCGTGTTTATTTCGACGCTGTTCCCCGGCACCCCGCTGACGTTGTCACGGATTTTCGATTGTAGTCACTTGATTCGCTTTTTTTCCTCCGCACTCGGCCCGCAGAGCTGACGATCACCGCCGCTGAAGAGCCCCTTAATGACGACGTCTGCAACGTTGACTTGCTCCCCACCAGAAGTCTGCTTGCAGCTCGCAAGTTCAGCCTCGAACCGGTGGCCTCATTTTATTTATTTATTTTTTTTAATGACTCCCCACGGACGTGCCTCGTTTTGTCAATGTTTTGACTCTCTCGCGGTGATGCTCTACCTTTGAAGAACTTCGAGTTATGGCTTCCAAATAATAATTATTTTTTTAAGCCCACGGAAGTGGATTTTCTGTTTTTAATCTTTTTTTGGCCCTCATCTCATAGTAAAAGCAAATTACAATGACATTATTAAGAAAAGTTTTTCTCCCCCCCATTGTGGGATTTGATTTACTACCAACCAAGTTTTTTTCCCCCAAAGCATTAACTTCCACATAAATAATATAAATATGTATTATTTTCTGTATATAATGTAAACATAAGTGTCAAAAGATGTCAATACAATCCTTGATAAATTGGAAAAAAAAAAATTAACATCCAGGATAAACTTGGCCTCTCCCTGTCATGATCTCTCAGCAGATTTGCATCACTCCAACTGACTTCCTTGATGCCAATTCCTGTTTAGCCGACATCTTAAGATGTAACCTTGGGGCGTCAATTTTCCAATATGTATGTAATCTTTAGAATTTGGAGCGGTGACGTATGAATTTACATGAGACTCAGTGGCAGGTGCGTACGTAGTTGTCACTGCACGGTGTTGGGGGCGGCGTTTGCGAATGTAGGACAGTGATGTATGTGAATCTTGTTTTTTTTTTTTTTTTTTTTTTTCGTTGTGTTTGGAGGCTGCGGCTGCACAGGATCTCCAATTGTATTTATTTGTGTTGCAGCGAATGACAACATTTGATTGATTTAAAAAAAAATAATAATAAAAAAAAAAAATATATATATATATATATATATATATTTTTTTTATAAGTCAGCTAACAGTGCAAGAAAAGTGAGCGTTTTATCATTTGTGACGCGTCTGCATTTCTATTATTCCATCCAAATTCGATTTGCCCACGGTCTCTTTCGAGTATACCTTTTTGTGTTTTGAGATTGCGTCAGCGTGTCGTTCCCCGCAAGTGACTTTTATGCAAATGGAGGCTGTAAACGACAGACGGTGTCCGGCGCTGGGTTTTAATTCTTCTTTTTCTCGCCTCAAATGCCACAGATGCGTTTGCCCTCGCCTGTCGGGAGCCATTCCGGGCCCACTGACATTTTATGGAATCTTTCCCGTCTTATCCGTGAATAATCATGACTTTTGCTCGAGGAGAGGAAACAAGGTGATCAGGAATTTTGCCCCCCCCCCTCCTTTGTGATATAAGGCGCTCATCTTGCTGACAATTTTTGTTGTTTAGCGATGGAAACGGCACCCTTAGATTCTTTTGTTGTACTTATTGCATTTCTGCTCAAATAAAACCTTCCTGATCTTATGTGAGCCGGAGATTTGTTTTGGACCAATCTGAGGCAAAACCAGTCATAGTCTGGGGGAGCCGGGCAAAAACACACAAGACCCGCAGAGCTGATGAAGCAGAATGAACTCTGTTAATCTTGTGCTCATGTTTTTTTGTTGTTGTGTTTGTTTTCCCAAAGGCTTCCAGAGAGGACGGACAGTGACGGCAAGATGGCTTTCTCAAGGCCGAAACAAGAGGGAGGCGGACTTCTCATCTCAGGTCGGTCAACTCATCATCTGTAAAAAAGAAAAGAAGAAAAGAATACTTGAACCAATATTCCGTCTAATTTTTTACGTGTCTGAGCAAACACGCTAAGGCCGTGAGCGCTCCCTTTGACCGCTGTGCGCAACATCAGACGTACGCACTGCGCTCAATCAGTGTCATCCGTTGAAGTTACACGGCTCATTAAAAGGTTCAGATTAATTAAAAAATTATGAAAAAACATTTTTTTTCAAATACATCAGACTCTAGTTCACTGCGCTGAGAGTGTGAACGTGCGACGAGTGCGCAAATGCGCAGTTGCGCAGCTTAGAGTGAACATCGCTGGAAACTGAGGTTGCGATTCCATATCAAACGATTTGAATTGATTTTTAAGAAGAATAAAAAAAAAAAAGCGTCATCATCTTGCATCTTTGATGCACACAATTGCAACGCCGTGTGACATAAACCAGTTACCCAGCCTTTATCGATCCAAAGCACCTATTTTACCTGAACCAAAAAAAAAAAAAAAAAAAAAAAAAGGTTTGTACGCCTTAAAAGATTAAAAGACGAGCTTGTTGTCTCTGGAGCATTGTGAGAAGCGCGTAGCAGACACCGGCGGAGGCTTTTCGCGCATCCTAATGCCAGTCATGACGGAAAATGAATGGAGCGGAGGAAACGGGGAGTCGTGCCGAGAAACGTAACTGCGCCGGATGACTCGCGGTCACGCGTTCATCTGCATCGCGGCGTTGGCTTCCTCGGCGCGCATGACAACGAGCGGACGCGCGTACGCTCCGGAGGAACAATAAGAGGCTTGTGTCAAGCAGACGTGCGTGTTGGGCAAATATGTGCCCGTCATCAGTCAGCCTTCATTTTCTGCTTTCAAACAAGTCCCGAGTTGCGGTGGCAAAAATCCCCTAAATCAATTCGCCGCGGAAGTATCACATATATTTACACATTAAAACACTCTCGCTTAGTTGGCTGTACCAGACAGTCCTAAAGTGTGTTTATGCTCCCAAACCGACGTGTAGCCTTCAGAATGGTAGACTGGGAGAGAGGGGGGGGGGGGGGGGGGGTCAAAAGGGGTTTGGCTTATCTGAATGTGTTTCAATAGCTATCAAAATGGAGGCAAAGGGTCTTATCTGTCACTGTTTTGCCCCACAAACAAACGTCGGAGCAGCAGCAGCACCAGCAGCGAGGTCCTATCTCGTCGCCACACGCCTCGTCACCCCGCCGAGGGCGCCGCCGGCGATATTTCACCCGGGTGACATGAGCAGGCGCACGGCGTGGCGTCAGCGTTTTACGGCGTCGCGTTTGCGCATAAATTGGTTGCCGACACGCTATTGTTGTCCTCGTTTGAATTCGGTTTTCTCAACGGGGAGCAAGTTCTCCGCGCTTCAGATGTACGATTGTCCGTTTTTTCTTGGGCATATCCGGTCGGGACAAATCACGACGCGCAGCCCCACGCCACAGGAAATTAGCCTTGGCTGGACTTGAACCTTTAGAGCACAGGTGTCGAACTCGAGGCCCGGGGGCCGGATCCGGCCCGCCAGATGATTTTTATGTGCCCCGCAAAGGCATATTATGTGTCAACCTTGTTGTTGGAATCTGGACCAAAATTTCCAAATTGTCGTATCATAAATGATAACGTTGATATATCGCAATCATTTTTGTTTTACCAAACATCAACAATAGTTGAAAAACCCATTACCCTTGATTTCTCATTCCCACCCCAGTTCATAAATTAAATGTGTAAATATGATGAAGGGGTGAAAGGTTTTTATGGTTTCACAGTCATTACGGCACCTGTGAGGGGAAACGGGAACTCCAATGTGGCCCGGGATAAAAACGAGTTTGACACCCCTGCTTTAGAGTTTGAATGCCAACACACAGAGCAGGTCGCCGGGAGCGCGTTTCCTCCAATTCCCGAACGGTCGCAAACGGGCCAGAGCTGGGAATTGCGCTCCTTGGCCCGCCGCGCGCGTGCTTTCACCGTGCGGTCATCGCTTCGTCCGCAACCAAATAAAGCGTGGGATCGTCGGAGCCTCGGGGCAAGAAAAACCGTACGCGCCGTGTTATCGATAACCTTTCGGCGTTTCTGACCGCTCACTCTTGATATACGGCTGAGACGACAGGATGCAATCCGGGGAATTCATGAATCCATAATTCATGCTCTCCCCTATAAGGACTGCTGGCTAATAGAATTACACTCTGCAATTTACATGCAAAGCGTTGCAGGCGTTAAATAATTGGCTTGAAGAAAATAGTTTTTGTGTGTGTCATGGATAACAAGCTAGCGCTCCCAGCGGTCTCGCTCAAATAAGTAAGTGCCTTTTGAGAAGCACTTTTACCAGACCTTTATCTGCATTTGCCGACTCTCATCGAAAGTGACGCGTCGAAAGGATCAAGACAGCCTTTTTAAAATAGACTTTTTAGCGGTATTTTTAGCTCGCCTTAATACGAGCTATTTTTCGCCGTCGTTTATTAGCGTGTTTTGTTGACGTTTAAGCGACAAGAAGACGCTAGTTTTCACCTGTCACCGCTCTCCAGGGGGAAACAAAGGCGACCGAGCCAAAGGACTTATTTGCTCGTTTCCGAGAGCCGATAATCACGCTGTCGGCGGCTCTCTGCTGACACGAACTACTTCTTTCCTCTCTGTCGCTCTCTCGCTTTGTCCGCGTCTGGATTTTGGACACTCGTCTGCCGTTTCCGCTTGGCCTCGATTGAGCAAAGTCAGCAGGAAGCTGCGATGCGTGCGCGCTTGCCAAGCTCACATCCATTTTTTTTTTCAGCTCCAAGCCATACATTTTATTGTTTTTCTGGTATCTTCATCTAAACTTTTTTTTTTTGGGGGGGGGCTTGGGCCACTCAGCCAAGTAACTTCGGCTAACATGTAAAGATCTTAAGTCAAGAATCGCCTCCAAAGCTTTTCTGAACAACAATTACTCCTTTTCTTTTAGCCAGCACTTTCTCGCCATCTTGTGGCAATTAGCCAAAGAACACCCCGAAAAAAATGCTCATTCATGGGCACAGATGCCAAACTTAAGGACCGGGGGCCAGATCAGGCTCGGCAGATGATTTTATGTGGCCCGCAAAGGCAAAACATGTGTATGAACTTGCATGATTTTTTTTTTTGTTAAAATCTGTATCAAAATCTCCAATTTTCATATCATAAATGATGATGAGAGATTGCAAGCATATTTGTGTTTCCAAATGTCAACAATAATTGAAAAACCCATTACCCTTGATTTCTGATTCCAAAACTAGTTTGTCAGTTTCATGTGTAAATACAGTATGATGATGCAATTCATGATTTTTATGTTTTTTGTCCACGACAAAAATGAATTTGAACATAGCGAACCGCACATGGGTGAGCGTTCACCATCTCTGGGATCACGATCCGGTGAGTCACACCAGCAAGGTCAGGCTGCCGGGTCATGAGCACGTTTGTTCCCCCCCCCCCCCCCCCCCAAAAAAAAGAAAATCTGGTTATTCCTGCATCTTTTGAATTCTACAAAAACAAACACCGCCGAGGCAGACCCGAAGCTGTCAGTCTTATTTTGACGGCGTGGGTGTGGAAGAAAACGCCCCCCCCCCAAAAAAAAAAACCCCAATGTTTGCCGCACATCAAGGGAGCCGAGGACACAAATCCGCAGTTCGCGAGTGTCTTTTTGTGACGCTTTTCACGGCAGCCAATGAAACGTTCAAGGAGAAAGCACACGTTGTTGCGTGTAGTCACCGTCATGACGCAGCAGCGGGTGGAAATTCGTTATCATAACATAACATAAATTGAACTCTCTCTGCAAACTTTCGGGGAGGGGGGGGGGGAGAAAAAAATCCTTCACCAACCCTCTGCATGGCGCAGAAAATAAACACTGTCCTCATGTCTGGGCTAACGATGGGATGATAAGATTTTACAGTGGACATCTGGTTCCTTCCCTTTTGAGCATGATTGTGTAATAGCGCGATAGCAAAGCGCTGCTAGCAAAGCCCCATCTGGAAACACAACACACAAATGACTGACTTGTTAAATTTGTACCAATGTACAAATAATTGACTTTTTGTGCACAAATCGTCAATAATTGGAACCTCTAAATTGCCCCTAGGTGTGATTGTGAGTGCGGCTGTTTGTCTCAATGTGCGCTGCGATTGGCCGGTAGCCAGTTGAGGGTGTACTCCGCTTCCTGCCCGTTGACAGCTGGGATCGGCTCCAGCACTCACGCGACCCTTGTGAGGATAAGTGACTAAGAAAATGGTTGGATGGATGTATAAATAGTTGCCTGACTTCACAAAGCACAAAGTTTTCGTTTTTTTTTTTTTTTTTTGTCCAATCAGATTTCAGCCAGGGTTAGTCTCGCTTATTGGGCAATTAATAAGTCGTATCATATCGTTCATGAATGTATCGTAGATGAGCTGCAAAATGATGATTGCCACTTCCATCGCTGTGAAATTAGGGGAGTTGTCTGAGTTTGAACCCTTTTTTTTGTGTGTGTGCGTAAGTCCTGATTGATCTAAAATAGAAGTCGTTTTGATTTAGTTTTTTTTTGTGGTCTTAGTTGGAGTGTCATTGTAACTACTGTATTGGTGATAATGAACACGAGGTGCATTCGTTTTTTTTTTTTTTGGGGGGGTAAGTGTGTGTGTGTGTGTGTGTGTGTGTGTGCATGTTTTTGCATCAGTATTTTATCCGACTCGACCTATCCTAAGGGAAAAGAAATCTTCTTCAGTCCAAAAGACTTCAAGGCGAAACAAGCAAATAAAGCTATTAATGTTTTTTTTGTTTGTTTGTTTTTATTCAAATCAGAGGCGACAGTGGAAGAGATGGCGACGAGATTATTTGGAAGTCTTGTTTTGATCGCGGCGGGCGGGGCACACGAACGGCACCCGGGTGGCTGGGGGCGGGTGGGGGTGCCCGTGAGTGGCACGGCGCCTTTGATCAGGCCCGCGTCACAACGCCCAGACGTCTTGTGACGAGGAGACGGGAGACGTCGCTCTGTTGGGGTTTCGGGATATTTCGGGGAGCACTAATGGGATATGACTCGCTTTCAAAGGACGGCGCCGGGTTTGAAAAGTGAGCGGCGCATTTTTGCCGACATAGCATGCTGAGTTATAATAATAATCCAAAAAAAAAGACGTGGAAAATGAGCATGCCAAGGCCGCGCGATCCTGACTTGAATCGGAGCGTTCCCAGTTGCGAAAGCGCCGGAGACAAACAGGAGGGAGTCGACTCAGATGTCGTTTCCGAGAAGTGGGACAACCTCGCCCGCCCCGCTTCGAAATTCGGCTCCCCCCGGGGAGGACGCCTGACAAACATTTGGACGCGGATCATTGTTGTTCTTCTCTGTCGTGAAAACAGCTTGTCAAACGTCTGCCCCGAAAAGATCAATACTCAAAATAATAAAGCCCGCAGCAAATTTTGTAGGCGTGCTCATAACAAAATCCCCCCCCCTCCAATTTCTAGCAATCAGTCATATTGTACTTTATAAACGCATGTAATGACATACCCTGCTACTCAGTAAGTGACTGTGATATTAGTCATTCCTTGCAGCTGATTTAAAAAAAAAAATTATAATAATCTATGCTCTGAGTACTGCGATATTATCAGTCTACGTGTGTTTCATGGCCATTTGTCTCCCAATATCCAACGGTTAAAATGTCATAAAGACGAGGTTAGCTTGGTCTTTCCATTTGTACCGCAAGGTTTTCCGCTCATTTGTCGAATAGCGCGCACCAGACGACCGCGGCACTATTAATTTGGACCACCCAATAACTTTATTGAGACGGTGTTTATTTGTTTTATTAGGAGGAAAACTCTGTAACCAAAACGGACCAAAAAGTGCTCTACGAGTGTAAAACCAGTCACTATTTACTCCAAACGCTAATTAAAATGTGATAGTCAACTTGCTACTCTAAAATTATTTAAGAAGTAAACAAGAAAACCTCGAGCTGAGGCCTCCTTTTATGTATTTATTTTATTTGGGGAATATTTTTGCTGTCGAAATAGACAAGGTTCAGTCGTTCTGATTCTGATTGTAAGAAATTGTAACGGAGAGAGCGACGCCAGTGCCCCTTCTGTGAGGGATGATTGCAATTGTCCTCTTTCCAGTGACAAGCTCAAAGACTGGAACTTGAATAAAGCTTTTTGTCGCAATTTCATTTTATTGGACGGGTTTTGTTCCAGAGTGATTATGTCGCTGAATTGTGCGCGAACCGCCGGTGAAAGGGAGCGCTCGCCGTTAAATGAGTTGTGAAGAAGCGCCGCGTTTGAGCTCAGAAGTCTCTGTGGCAATAACGGTTTTTCATTTGGCCAATCATAGATCCGGCCAAGGGACAAAAAGCCGGAGGGGACTCGATTGTGTCCGCTGAGGATGAAGGCGAGGCAGGACGGAGATTATTAAATGAGTTAATTGCGTCCTCGCCATTGCAACCTGAGCTTGTGCACATATGATAGAAACATTTGGACTTTTGATTCTGCAACCTGAACATTGGACCTCTTCGAAGGCAAAAACCTAAAGCATCAGGAAAAGTAGTGTTGCATAGCTGCTTCAGGTGGTTTCTCTTCATGCTTTCCAGACTGGTTGTTGTGTGTGAGTGGGGGTTGGGGGGGGGGAGGGATCGGACTGAATAAGGTACGCTAGAATCTACCGCACCGTGCTTGTCTGGCTTTTGTTCTTTCCACTTAGAGTTACAGAAGAAGAAATGAGCTGCTTGAAGCAAGCACGCTGTGCCTCTTTTTTTGGAGAACTCTCGGCTAGCTGCCAAGCGCCCACCGTGGTATCGTATCATTTTTAACTGAAAGTTATCACGGTGCTTTTTCTAGTCCTTGCCTGCCACACCACACGAGTGTACACAATGCTGCGAGTGACTTTAAAACAAAAAACAAAACAACCCAACAGTTTAAATGTACATCCGCTCACGATTAGCATTCGCACTCTAATTGCTGGCGCCCAACCGCTGTTATTGTGCGCCGTGTTCTCCGCAAAGGTTAATGAGGTGTGAATTTTTGAAGGCTTCTCGCCATCAGTTAGGTTTTTTTTTTTTTTTTTTTAACTTCCCAATTCTTAAGCGTGATGTGTTTGCTTCTGTGGCCTCGCCCTCATTTGTTTCAGTTCCGCGATTCGAGTGGCAATTGTGGCTTCTCTGGCAGCGTTCTGTGACTCAGCTCGGTGGCCCCTCCGCCTCGGAGAACATCCCGTTTTCAAACCTCAAGTCGCCAAAAACGACGTCGATCTTCGTGTTGTCTTCCGCAGTTGAACGCTTGTCATGCAAGGCAAGACTAACGTGACACGCTGCAAAAAATAATGCGACTCAAATCAAGTGTACTTTTTTTTTTTTTTGCATGAAAATGCAACACAAAAAAATCTGGATCATGATTAATAAGTTCAATACAGCCGCATAGAAGCTAAAAGAAACAAATCATTGCATTGGCTGCAAATCACATGAATTATTAAGGAACATGAAAAAAGCTGCATAAACCTGATCATTAGAGAGTTGGAGGCGTAGTTGTGGGCAAGGTTTAAGTTGTCAACTCACCAGACTCCCATGTTTTAATCCATCCCTCCTGAATGCGAGCTGTGGCCAGGGTTCAACGTGTGCCCCCCCCCCAACCCCACGACGACAAAGTGCTTTTTTTTTTTTTTTCTTTCGTTTTTTTTTCCGTTTTCTCACTTTCTTTCCAGGAACTTGCGACTTTCCAGTCAGGATTAGGTCGAGCGCATTAAACATTGGAATGTGTTCCGTCCTAAAGGATTTGGATTTGTGTCTGATTTCAGACAGGAGCTGTCGCGGACAACTTGGTGACGCATTGGGCCTTCGCCGGCGACAATCCGGATTGCTCTCTCGGTCTGTTTCCGCCGATGCCGACCGGGCGCCGCAGTTGCAGTTGGGCCGGGTTGTATCGCTCGAGCGCATGAACAAAAACGGCGGTCCATTGACTTGTGAGGTCAATTCCTTCCTCGACCGCATCACCAGCGACGCGGCCACGCCACGGAAGCCAACTCGCGACGCCAGGTCCACCTCGGTCCGGCTTCGAGCGAGATGAGAATCTGGTCTGGCGTTTATGGCGGGGAACAAAATCAATCTGAACACGTACGCCGAGCAATTCCTCTCTCTTGGCTCGGGTTGAAAGTTCACAAGCGTCCTTCACCACTGTGAAGCGTGCTTCTTCCCCCCCCGTGATTTTTACATGCTGGGTGGGGATTTTACTGTCAAAACTGCGCTGGTCCTCTCTCAGGAGGCTGGATGGGGTGGGGCTTGCGAGAAGCAGGGAGAGGGGCGGGGGCAGTGGGGGGGGGGCACGAATTGTTGACCTAAATGTGGCTCTCATTAAGATGGTCTGCACATGAGGCTCGGAGGACTCCGTACAAGCCCCCCCCCCCCCCCCCTCTTTCCTGCTGGTCTTCTCCCATTCAGTCTGCGGCCCCAACATGCTCGATTTATGATGTATCTCGAGCTCACGACTTCCCTCACTTCTAGGATGGGGGCGGGGGGTGCAGCAGTGTGTGTGTGTATAGACAAAGTTCTATTGAGCAAATAAGATCATGGAAGTGGTGGATGTCCTCATACTACCCCCCCCCCCCCCCAAAAACAAAAAAACAAAAAAACCAATTACGTGTTCTACTTGAGTGTTAACACCTGAGCCCACCCCTCTCAGATAACGACTCGTCCCTCCTTCAGTGCATAGGCGCTTATTACGGGATGCCGGGTGGCATTCCCGAGGGACCGGCAACCCCACCCCCACCGCCCCCCGGCCGCTCCTTCCCGAGCCAGAGAGTCGATATGCTCGCGGCTTCAGAGGTGAAGTCCTGCCGAGGTGCATTCCGTGCCATACGTGAGTTTGGAGTGGCAAAAATTCCCCCTCTCGGGACATTCGCCCTCTAATCCACCGGCTTGTTCTGCGCCTCCAGTCATACGCTCGACCTTAAGTAGCTCCTAATGGACAAGACTCTGCCTCGCCGTGGTAGGCGAGTAAGCAGTGATATCGCCAAGCGCTTTGACCGGGTGTCAGGAAAATATTCTTTCTAAAAATAACATTTCAAACGACCACTTTTAAGACATTCCGAGGACATTACGACGTCACAATAATTGACCCAGAAGCCAGAAAATACATTTCTTCTTCTTCCCCGCTATTTACCCGGCCTTTTCTTTGTCTGCGCACTTCTGCGGCGGCCCGGAAACGTTTCCAACGTTTTGGTTGGTTCACGAGGCCGAGGCCAACGATTTAACGAGAAATAAATTGCAATGCCTCCCCGGGATTGGTAAGCAAGAAACTCAACCTTGCTTTAATCAGAACGTGTTGTTTTTTTTTCTCGTTTTTTTTTTTTTTTAAATTCCCCTGTGATAGGGTTGGCGGTAAACTTGCGGGCTGCGGTTTGCCACGGAGGTGTGGGTGGGGGCAGGGGCGGGGGGTTGCATCTTGTGTATTCAGTGTGGATCCAGGTGCTGCAGAATGCATGTGACGAGCCTGAACACGAGCGCATGTCTTCTGTCGCGTCAGGCGAGGGCGAGAAACATCAATACGCCCCCCCCCCCCAAAAAAAAAAAAAAGAGGCAGCCACGAGAACGGCATGGCGGAAGCACTTAATGAGGCGCGCCCTTGTTGCTTGTGTTGGCCCGATTTTTGGCTCACCAAATGCGACACAAGGAAAGAAACACAGCAATCACCCATTTAAAGTGCCTCTGTCATGAAATGCATGATTTTTAGGATGTTATTCATGAAAATACGGCAGCCGGTATGGACCCATCTGGTTTTTTTTTTCACCACAAAACATGATTTTGAGGTATATGGCCTTTTGTAACTCGTGCCATGAAAATCCTCCTGAAGGATTTGTTTTCCAGAAGAAGCAGGAAGTGACGTACAGGGCAGTAGCGCACTCAAGCGGACGCCTTTGTTTATACTAGTTTTACGAGCTGGAAGGTAGCTCGTTGTTCCTTCGTGTTAGCCAAAATGTCGGCTTGTTGCATTGCTGGATATTGCTCAAACGCTCGGGAGGATGAATTCGCTCTTCATACTTTTTCAAAAGATCCGGTTCGTCGTGAAAAATGGATTGCACGGGTGCAAAGGACGAGAGCTTTGTGGGTTCCAAATGACAGCTAGGTGTGCATACAGCTACTAAAAAACCCCCCAAAAAACAATAATGGGGGGGGGGGTGCGTTATCCTTTCAGAACGTAACAAAAGATCCGCGTCCGTAAGTCAGGGGTGCTAAATGTGTCTGTGTCCGCTGATTACGGCTTCAGCCGGGGTGTCTCATCTCCGCCTGGACGACGCGCTCTCTGCTCATATTTATTTTTTCATATAGACATTGAAGTGAATAATGTTATCCGTATTTGTCATTACAATATCTATTTTAGAATGATTATTGGGATGACACTTGGCCTTTAATCACTGGTGATGTGAGACCATTAGTTGCTGCAAAGGTTTGTAGAATTAGGACTAAAACCTGCCTTGTTTTTTGATTAACACTTGGGCCTAATACGCTACTGTATTTTAACGTCAAAAAATGTTTCAGAAGCACTGAGCATGAGGTATGAGTCAGGATTTGAGTCAATACATTTTGGATGCACCTTGGAGAAGGCTGAAAGTAATTCTTGTTCACAAACTTCGTTTAAGATCATCGCATTTGCAGCGATTATTTGCGACGTTCTCCTCCCTCTTTGCAGAACGGTGAACTTGTTTCCTTAGAAACTAACTTAGCGGCGCGCTGCGAAATGTTCTCGCAAACCTCGCATGCGGTCGGGTTTCTGCTTTAGTTATACACGGCAGAGTTTGTTGGCTCGACTGCTGAACGCAGGAAGGAAATAATAAAGGATGGGGGGTGGGGGAGTGGTGGTGGTGGTGGTTGTGTCGGGGGGGGGGGGGGTGTAGACTATAGCCCAAATCAACTATTCCTCATGCCAGCCAGGGAAGATGACAAATATTAGATTAGGACAAATATATCTGCTGCTTCAACGTCGAGGCTGCTTTAAAAGTAAAATGGGTCCATGCAACCTTCATCTTTCTTCCGCCGGGGTAGGAAATTGATATCCGATGCTTCCCAGGATTTGTATTTCCCCTCACACTCGCACGCACACGCGCGCGCTCACTTTTTCAATCACAGAATGCCGGCTGGTGCCGCCTTATCGTGATTCACCCCAAAAATGTCACTGTCAGGCGAAGTTGTTATCAAGCTCTCGTGTAGGGAAGAGCATTTGAGAAAGTAAATGCTACAAAGTCAGAATGTTCCAGTTGTCACCTCCTTGCCTTTCAACCCTTTGGGAACCACAAATGCATCAATCCATCTCCTGTCTTTCTTCTCGCACCTCTGCCTGCATCTGTTTGGGCTCCCTCGCCATTAACACAACCTCCCGCTCCGTCCTTCTAAATCCCCGCCGCCAATTTCTTCTCGGTCACCGGCGCGGATTTGACGAGCTAACGAAATCCCAGTGACATTCAAGAAGGGACCAGTCGCTCAACGTGAGGTAAAGGCGGCGCCGGCGCGCGAGGGCGAAGATTAAACCTCTCTCGGCACAACTCGGCTCACGTCACCGACGGCATAAACATAATCGGGAGCACGTTGATTCGCGGCGCCACGTCGCATAATTATCTGACTCTGGAAATATCTCTTTGTTAATCCGACAGGATGAACGGCCCATTCGAGGGGAAATTGTGCTCTCCTCCAGTGACCTCCACCTGGTGCTACAAGTACAACATAACCGGTGAGTACTGCATTCACCAACTTTTTCCTCCTCTCGCCCGCTTTCCGTGTTGCCAAAGTTCAACATTGAGTTGTTTGTTCCAGCGGATTTGGCGCTTCGAGCCTCCAAACTGCACCAAGGTTTTATACGCGTTTGTTTGTTTTTTATTTTATTTTATTTTTTTGTAATGTGATCGAGGACACATTTAATGCATTTTTATTTTTTGGGGGGAAGCAATTTATGAGTTCCCAGATGCTTTAATAACAAGTCCGTGTTTTTCAAAATATCCCCAGGACCAAGATTTAGTTCACACTTTACCCCCCATTTCTTTCTTCTTGCCGAAAGTTCACTCAAGAGACCCAGTTGTTTTTATACAAACAATAAACAGAAAAGAAAATCGTAATACAGTCCAAACTCAGTTCAGGAACTTAACGCTTCCTAAACTAAAATGTTTGCAAACCCAAAATCGTATGAATCTATTTTGTTTGCTCACAATTGTACAGATCATAGATTTGTGTACACACTTTTCTCATGTT
Organism: Syngnathoides biaculeatus; assembly: GCF_019802595.1. Lineage (NCBI taxonomy): Eukaryota > Metazoa > Chordata > Actinopteri > Syngnathiformes > Syngnathidae > Syngnathoides > Syngnathoides biaculeatus. The sequence goes on from NC_084660.1 coordinate 4,917,191, forward strand.
TATCTATTGTTTCCTTCCTTTTTTTTTTTTTTTTTTTTCAACATTAAGATGGTTAAGCTACTATAGCACTTTTTTTTTTTTTTGAATTGCGCTTTTCACTTTCTTGGAAGTCATGCTGAGCGATAACTTAGAGTAACAAAACAAAAATCTATTTTCGCGTACCTTTTGGACTTACGAGTTTCATTCATTCCGCGGTGGAGGTCTAAACCGTATTTGCTCAGATCCCGAATTTCTGTTGTCGTAGTTTGACTTTCAAACAGCAGCTTAACATTAAGCGCACGAGTGTAAGGTGGAGAATGCGGCGCTGCGCGCTGGATGCGGCGGACTCCAGTTGCCTGGAAACAGATTGACGTATGCGCAGCCGGAGGAGACAAAGCGTCCGCTTTTCGGAAGGTCAGCGGCAAAAACCAGAAGTCCTGAAACAACAAATGTTGGCGTCCGGCTCAAGATCTGATCACCTTTCGTTGGTAGCACAGACTTCCAGAAAAGTGCGCAAGTTTAGACCAATGAATGGGCCGTGGGCCAGAAGGGTGGTGGGGTAGTTACTGCAAGACCGAAGTTGAAATAGAGTACAAATTACCTACTGGTGCTCCATCAATAACTGTTGTGTTCTGTGTTTGGATTTTGCCGAGAAGGAGCGGATGATGATTTCCCTGAACGCGCTATATGCCATCTGGCAAATAGCGAAAAAGTTGTTCAGAAAAGACGCCAAGCGTGCTTGCTTCAAGCTGTTTATTGTGACTCCCAGTTAAAGTTCACTGCAAAACAAACTCCAAACCAAAGACAATTTGCACTTCATTTAACCAAATCACATGAACCTTTTCTTTGGAAAGTCTACTAGTTTCATACTTATGCCCAAGAGAACTAGCATCGATATTATTGATATTTGAACATAACGATGTACCATTTAGTTCTTTACATTTGACATAATTATGTTACGCTATTACTGCATTGGTGTGTAAACATTGTGTTTATATTGTAATCTTTTTGGGTGTGGGTGGAATGGCTGAATGGCAACCCTGGATGGAGCATTTTGATCTGAATATGTAGATTTTTTTTTTTTATTTATTTTTTCCCTTTCTTTTGATTGCTACAGTGTCCTATGAGGCCTTCAGAAGTATTTCAAATCTCTTCCTTCCCCAACCGGGAAAAGGTGTCCTAGATAACGTGCTGACTTAAGCTTAATATATTGACACCTGACACGGCCAGGTGGGAATTTGGACTCCTGCGGGAGTCGAGATAGCTTTATGGAGCGGCGTCACTCTGTTTAAGAAGCCCACTTTTCTTCATTGATTTCTTTTTCAAACCCGTGGAAATTATTTGTTTGAACTCGCCGTCAGCCCCCCTCTGTGTTTCCACTTTGTGATTTCAAATCAAACACGGGCTTTGTTCTTCTCAACGGCGTCTGTTCCGGCTCGGGATCACATGGCAGTGACGATGACTGGCAGCTCCAAGTCCCAAAAAAAAAAAAAAAAAAAAAAAAAAAAAAAAAAAAAAAAATAGTGATGAGCTTTCGGCTCGCGGGATGACGGTTTTGGGGGGGAAGGGGGGGTGGCGGAAAATGCCCGGAATCAGTCGCAGTACAGTGATGCCTTGTCTGAAGTGAAATGAAGTCTGAAATTTAACACTTTATCGCGTTATATTGTGAAATTTAACTTTTTCTGGTGGGACAGAAATCAACGTCTTTAGTATTGTACTGTATTAAAAGAAATGCATTTCTAATATATTTGTAGAATGTGACAACCCATTTCTGCATCATCATTTCATGCTAGAATTCAATGGCACAATCCTCCATTTCCACTTTCGCCACCTGGGGCAGTATAATGCATACTGTATACATATCTTCTATGTAGATTGGCTGCTCGGCCGGTGTCAAGACTCCCCCGCTCTCGCGTTTCCCGTCAAGTTCAGGTCTGGTTCCGTGTCCGACATAAAGAGCAGGTGTGCGATTGCCTGAGACGGGCCGCGAGCGACGGGCCCTTTCGCGGGGCCCGCTTGCCATCTTTCATCTGGAGTTCCCCGCGCTCAGCCGCAAAAAAGTCTCCGATATCTGGCCAGAGAAAATGGCACCTCGCACACGTTCTCACGTCTCCAGAGGCATTTCACTGATAAAATGATTTTTTTAATAGGAATGACTTACTTAAGCTTTCAAAGTGGTTGTCTGGGAGCCTTTTTGTGTTTCCTCTTTGCATGCAAATCTGCTCCAATGGTGTCATTGCAAGTGTGCACAAGGCCAGTAATTTGACTTAATTTTCCGGTGGTACACGAAATAATACTAGGATAGTATCCTAGAGTTATCTTTCAATGAGGCACTTCTGGATTTTTTTTCATTTTTTCAGTTACAGTAATTCCCAGCCTACAGAGCGCACCTGTTTATAAGCCTCGCCCAGTACATTTGTAAAGGAAATACCATTTGGTACATACACAAGCCGCAGCTGTGCAAAAGTGCCCACATTGAAACACAAGATATTTACAAATAAAAATGGTACACAGATAGTTTAAGGCTAACAGGGTCGCACCAGGAAAAAGTCACTTCCGTGGCACATATATTCCACCGGTCTCACTCTTACCTTTTCCGCTCGAGTGCCCCCTTGGGGCCGTTAGAGGATAAAATGCACAAATTAGCCGCATAACCGCATAAACCGCAGGCTTGAAAGGGTGTAAAAAAAAATGTTGCGGCTTATAGGCGGGAAAGTACGGTAATCATTTTCTCGCTCCCCATAAAGCACCCCTCGTGGTTTGTCATCGGCTGCCGACGCAGCGCAGACGCTCAGTCTGTTTTTCCAGATGTCTCCCGGAGAACCCAGGATGAGCACATACAGTAATTTTTTGAACTCGAACCTGGCCATTGATTGTCTTTTACGTCCACCAGGAGTCAGCCCGCGTGCATTTTGATTCATTCTGTTTTTTTCAATGTGTTATTGAGCCTCCGACACTGAACATAAAGCAAGGATTTGATGTTTCTACGGGTAGAATCCACCCCCCCCAACCCACCTCCACCCCCACCCCCTAGCAGAAATGTACAAATCTTTAATTGCGCCTTATTTTCCCCTCTTCATCCCCTTTTATTTCAGACTTTAATTAAAGCCACAGTGGGGGCATGCGGCACAAGGGGCGGGCATAATCTCGTCCGATTTCCAATGGACTCGTGCTAATGCACACGAGCCTTTGGTGGCGTTTTCTCCCGAACGACCGCCGGCAAAGAAACGGGAACTGTTTGTACCCCCGATTTCAAGCGGCCTTTATCTTGACTCCGGGTTTTGGGGGGGGCGACGCTCATAAATTTGTTGGCTTCTTTTTGCGCAGTCACAGTGAGATGATCTCTCGTTTCTGATTTCAGTGAGCTTTTGGGTCCAGACTTCACCGAGACCTACTACGTGGATAACGGGCGGCCGGTGACCGTGACCAGTCGGAATTACACCGTGAGTCAAATGAATTCAAATTGCGTATTAAATCTCTGGGTCCGCGCTTATTGGTTTTTTTTTTTGTTTTGTTTTTGGTGCCCAACCCTCAAGTGTCATTAAATAAATCATATAAATCATATTCAAGTATAAATTGAACATTTTGTTTGGTCGTGAGCAATATAGTTGCCACTTGTCGCTGCTTTTCAAAATGCATTGCGGGCATCTTAAATGAGTGAGATAACTTACACTCCCTCCTAAATTCTGCGTGATTGCAAACACAACCTGAATGGAAAAATGTCAACGTTGCTTCTCGGATGATCCCGCGCATACAAAAAAAAAGGACAAAATGATGTTCTGCTTACACGGCAGAAGATTTAATATCCCCCACTTTCTTTTTCCCGTTCCACGCTAAACTGATTTGGCCGAGACGCTGATTCGATTAGGACTTGTGAGGTTTGTCTTTCCAAAAGGAATTACGGCGTAAGGTAATTTTATAAATGCAAGGGCTTCTAAATACACCGGAGGTAAGTCTTCGCTACTGCTCATGCATAGTTGCTTCCCCCCCCCCCCCCCTGCTTTCCAATCCATTTTACAGAAAGAATTAAGTGGGTTAAAAACAGCCTGCATCAGTACATCTCCATTTGGAGGCCACACCTGCCGCCATCCCCTGCATTCACATCACCTACTGGCAGTAGACTAATTGCTGGATGTCGCGTGGGGGGTGGTGTTGTTGTTGTTGTTTTCTTTCCTCTCTCTCGCTCTCTCTCCCTGGCTGACAATTAATTTGTATGTTGCTATAACCGAGCTGGAATGAAAGAGCTCATTTCACGCTCTGATGAACTGACAATTTGGGATGGTTTAAAAAAAAAAAAAAAAAAGTCAAACCTGCTCGCATAATTTAAACCGGGTGGCAATAAAGTCTGCTTTTAATGTTGGCGGCAGGTAATCAGGCCAATGTGGCAGCTTTCGATACCCCAAACTAGCGCGAGTCGTTCACGCTTAAACAAGGAGTCACGCGGCATATATTAGGTCAAAGCAAAACGTTCCGGTTGATTTCAAAGGAGCTTGTCGTCATCGCTTTGTGTCCAGCAAAGCGGCCTGATGTGCGCATCAGGCTACGAGAGAGCAGCCACGCTACGAGGGTTCCCAGAGCGCATCGTAGCCGTACCCGTTGGCGATTTTATGACATTTAAAATGAGCGATCCATACAGGGGTGATTGGGAAGTACCACTCCCTCTTTTGAAAGTGCTCGAGAACACAAATTCACGATAGTACCACTGTATAAGGAATTGCCCCCGTTTGCTGTTATGAAGTCTTATGTACTGAACTTTTACACCGCTGTGTTCGCACAAATACTTTTATTTTTTTATAAAAAAATAAAAATAAAAATTTCTTTCACCAGGATCACTGTTTCTATCACGGCAGTGTAAGAGGACATCCGGATTCCTGGGTGGCCCTCAGCACGTGCTCGGGGGTCAGGTGCGGACACGACCCGTGTAATTCTTTTACAGGCGTTCACTGCTCGAATTCGCCGTCGTTACGTTTGTTTCTTTGACACAGGGGCCTGATCTCTTTGAATGTCAACAACACCTTCTACCTGGAGCCAACGGCCGGCCGCCGCCATTCCTTGCTGTCCGCAGACCAACTGGAACTGAAAGGCGGAGACTGCGGCCAAGGCCGTCACGGTGCACTGTCGCATCACATCCGGGACCTCCTCAGACCGCATCATTTAAGGGTGAGCGTAAATTCAAATCAAACAAACACACGTGCAGGCATTTGATGATTACTTGCCCTTGAGATACATTTTCCTGGCTGGCTGCGGATCGTCTTTGCCTTTCTCGGGTAGCTCTCGGGTGTTGCTGCGACTTCGGTGTTTGGCGCGTCTTCACAAGAGAAAATAAAACAAATGTTGCTTGCTTAGCTGCACTTCTCCGAGGTGTCCTCCGCCATCATTTGTCTTGACTGCTTTGTGTATTTTCATTCTAATCCCCCCCCCCATTATTTATATCATCAATCACTGTAAAGGGTTTATTCACATCATTAGCCGAAGCCCTCTTAACGCGCCACTGGGCCGCCATCCATTTCTTTATCTTCCTCGTTCCCCTGGCTCTCCATTTCCCCCCGTGCCGACTGCCCATTAACCATCCGGGGTTGGAGCGCAAACGCGACCCCACGTCGGGTCCACGGGTTTTTGCTTGCTGTGTGCGTCGCTCTGACTAAAAACCCACAGTGAATTTATTCCGCAGCTTTGGGGGTTTGTTATTTCGATGATGGAAAAGCACGTCGTGGATGTTTTGAATGACTTATCATTGCAACACAGGTGAAGACTGATCAGAAAGCGTCATATAAATGACCGTATTCGGGAATTGTTTTCAGTCGCTAATAGCGGGGATGTGAACGACGAACGCCGAGATATCGTGAATCAATTAGTTTGCAGCCCAGCGAGGCTTCCGCCTTGTGGCTGCGATTAAGCATCGGGAAGCCGAACTTGGAGGGATATACAGTACGCAGCTGGCTTTGAAAAGGGTCCGCTCGCGGCGCATAGCCATGGCAACCTTTCAAAGGGTTGTTGGGAAACCATCGCAGGCTGCAGGGGCCGCCATGGCAACTGTGACGCCATTTTCGCAATTGCCACGAAAAAAAAAAAAAGAGGTTTGGAAGCTGTCAAATGACCACGTACTGTATTATATCTCGCATCTGTTACTGCCTGTGCGGTTTGCGTAAAATGCTTCAGTCCTATATTCCTGTCCCTCTAATTCCAGGTGAAAAGGAACATTTGGGGCACCACCAAGTACATGGAGCTCTACATTGTGGCCGACAACACGCTGGTAAGCAATGCCAAAGTCTGCCGTCATCTCGTGCAGGAGGGAGCACGTCCTGACGCCGTCTTGCTCTCGTGATGTCAGAAGTAGAAATTCTGAGTGTCTACATTACGGAGAAAATACGAGGGTCTGAGGTGCGTCGATTCTTGCGCTTAATGAAGGAAAGTGGGAATGGAAGCAGAAGGGGCCTCTGGACTCCACAATAAACTCCATCAATGAGGCATTCTGTCTTCATAAACGTCACTTTAAGAGCCCCGCCCGTTTCGTTCGGACTTCTCCCGCCGAAGTGCAGACCCGGCCCGTACAATTTGTATAATTACAATGACGGACAAGGGTGCAAGCGGTCAAGCGGGACTCATTGAGTTGAGCGCTGGGATCTCCAAACCGTTTGACCTCATTATTGCCGCTGATGCTTCGCCGTCTTTTCCTTCCTGCAGTTTAGACGACAAAATAGGGACTATGAGAAAATCAAGACCAGGATCATGGAAATTGCCAATTATGTGGACAAGGTAGGCCGCACTTTCACCCTGACCTTTACGGCAAAATGAACGGCGGTCTTTCCGTTTCAGTTCTACAGGGCTCTGAACATCCGCGTGCCTCTGATCGGTCTGGAGGTCTGGACCGAGCGAGACCAGTGCATTGTCACAGAAGAGCCCAACGCCACCCTCTGGTCCTTCCTCCAGTGGAGACAGAAGTTAAAGTCCCGCAAGAAGCACGACAACGCCCAATTGCTCACGTGAGTTCCCAAAACGTTTATTAACAAATATATTGTTACGATTAAAAAAAAGCTGTGCTTTTATTGGTTTGTCTTTATTAAATACTCGAATTCAGAATGCAGTCGTTAACGTAGCATCGGTTCCTGTTGGCGTTGAATTCATTTTTGTCTGTCGCTGCGTGAACACAGTCACATTGTAATTGCGTTACTGCCACCTTGTGGCGTCTATAAGCAACTATTAACCCTTCTTGGGAGGGGCGTCAATTGTTTCTGTATTTTCGTGATGCACAAATAACGGGCCTTTGCTGCCCGTCTCCATCATTGCATCGCGCTCACATCAAAGCTTTTGATTGGCCTAAAGCTAAAGTAGAGATGTTTGTTTTATCGGCATGCTTATCCCCATGTGTAGCTACGGCCTTTAAAAAATCTGATCTGATATTTGAGCCTTTTTTTCAAAGCTATGGGCACGTTTGAGTTTGCGAAGGTGAACGGAGGTTGTCAAGGTGTCGTCGTCCTCCGAGCAGCAGCGATCGATGCTCATCTGCTGTGAAGTCACTAAATCAACGGGGAGGAGGCGGCAGTTAAATGCTGTTTACGCGCTCACCTCTCTCACAGCGGCGTGATCTTCAAGGGGACAACGATCGGGATGGCACCGCTGGAGGGCATGTGCAGTCTGGAGAACTCCGGAGGGATCAACGTGGTACGCGGGAGCAATTTTTCTCTCCTTTCTGCCTCACTGCTCGACATGAAACCTGCTGAAAACGACTGCCTGCACCTTATTCTGTTTTTTTTTTTTTTTTTTTTTTTTTTTCCTTGCTTACCTAAACAAAGCACACACACACACACACACACACACGCACACTTTTTCATCAGTTTGGCATTTATATGCCAAACAAAAAAAAAACAAAACATAACCAGCCAACAAGAAGGCAGATAATAGACAAATAAGCATTCACGGGCGCATTCTTGTCGATGGCCAAGTTGGTCTTCAATGACGCTCACGTGCAAACTCCACACTGGACGGCCTGAACTGACATTCAAACGCCAAAGCTCAGAACTCTTAAAGCAGACGTGGGAACTACTAACCCACCGGGCTGCCGATATTTTGTCCAGTCAAAGCGAGATGCTGAGAAATGAAGGCAACGCATTTGTTGCGGCTGGGTTTTGTTCCCTCGCACGGTGAGCAACGACCACGCGGCCGGGACGGGCCCCAGCCGGACAGATCAGTAGCCCCTCCGAGCTTGATCAGCTTCTAATTTGCTGGCCGGCATCCCGCGGGCAGCCGCGGCGTGACGAACCGGAATCCAAATGTCTGTGTCTGTGTTTGGACCGTCCAGGACCACTCCGAGCTCTCCATCGGGGCCGCCGCCACAATGGCGCACGAGATCGGCCACAACTTTGGGATGAGTCACGACCTCGACGGCTGCTGCGTGGAAGCTACGGCCGACCAGGGGGGCTGCGTCATGGCCGCCGCTACCGGGTAAGGTGTGCGTGTGTGTGTGTTTTCACACACCCCCCCCCCCCCCTCGTGACCGACTCTCCGCGACTTCCTCCCAGGCATCCGTTTCCGAGGGTGTTCAGCCAGTGCAGCAAGCGTGACCTTGACAGCTACTTCCAGAAGGGAGGGGGCATGTGTCTCTACAACATGCCCAACATGAAGGATCTGGTGGGGGGCAAAAGGTGCGGCAACGGCTTCGTGGAGGATGGAGAGGAGTGCGACTGTGGTGAACCCGATGTGAGCATGTTGCTTTTTTTTTTTGTTTTGTTTTTTTTGTAACCTTTCTGACAAATTTTCTGACAATGTTGCCTTGGCGACTGCACTTATCAACATGAAAACATGGGAACAGAATGACAATCATCTACATTGATTAAGAGCACACCTCGTTGATCACGAAGGTGACAAAAATGCACGGTGGGAAACGTGAAAGGCACTCATATTGAAGTTAAAGTAAAAAAAGGACACAGTAAAATGTACTTAATTGTAAAAGTAAAACTTTATGTACTGTCAGTTATATACCGCAGCCATTTTGATATCTTTGGACATTGCATAATTGAATCATTCGTCCTTTGTTGAGTGACTGTCACAGCACACAAGCGCATCCTGTTGTTGTTGTCGTCGGCCGTAATCCCCCCTCTGTTCTGTCGTGCCAGGATAATTTGCCCCCGTTAGTCTCCCCCCACCGACCCCCCCCATGCTTGAATCAACTCTTACATTTGTTTGGAGGAGCAGAACCGGCGGCTCTACAGAGGGCGCCATGGCAACAGGCGATGCCGCTGTGTGTGCGGCGCGTGTGTCGCACCGCTGCATTTTTATTTTTACGCTCGGCTGCCGCCCCTCCTCGCCAATATTTTGTGAAGTTTTTGACTTGTCCTTCGTCCTCTTAAATCTTCTTGCCGCAGAATTGACACCGCAAAGTGTCTTCATCCTTATCACCCAGAGCAGGTTTTTGGTCGTGGCCTTTGGTCCCAGACGCCCAGTTTTTGACTGTCGCCTCTTCCCCGTGCACATTTTGCATCCTTTGAAACTTTTTTGTCGCGGTGGTTCCCCTTCCGAAGCACGGAATTCAATCGCACTTCTCCGCTTCTGACAGGCATCCAACAACGAAGTCATTTCCAAAATGGCTGAGAGGACAAGCTGAAAGAATTTTCTTTCTTTCCAAGCCGCTACCGTGAACATTTCAGGGGGTAAAATGATGATGACAGAGTCGGTTCAAGCAGATCGGGCTCATTGCTTTTTTAACTTCCGCTCGTAAATGATTTAAAAAAAAAAAAAAAGGGGAAGTGGGGTCGACGCGAATGAACGAATATGATCATAAATGATGACGATGAATAAGTTGAGCCTGATTTGCTTGCAGGAGTGCGCCAATGATTGTTGCCATGCCAATAATTGCACCCTGAAGGAAGCGGCTCAGTGTGCCCACGGAGTGTGTTGTCAAGGCTGTAAGGTAATGCTAACACACACACACACACATTGTGAGCCTCCATGTCCGTGTCAGCCGCGTAGACCCCCCCTCCCCCCCACAGGTCGCAATTATCATCTCCAAAACTCTCTTCTCTTTCTTCAAATGCAGAAATTCTGATATTCCGTGACAGTCCGAAACGAGCTCGCTCAACTATTCACCCGACAGAACTTTTTCCTCTCGTGCGCGGCTGCCCGATAAGCCTGAAAATAGAATCTCGATTTCCCGCCGTAACCGACGTCGGCATCATTCAAAATGAGTTTTGCTTTTTGTTTCCTTTTCTGGGATCTGTTTTTTTTTTTTGTCTCCTGATGCCAAACAACCAATGAAGCAGTTTTTTTTCCCCCCAAGCTTTATTATTCTTATTACTACCTTGTAAATAACATAACTATGGAAACACAATCCTGAATAAATGACAGTTTTAAATGCCTAATGATGGCAATCAAAACGCATGCCTTGCCTGGTGTGTCCAGTATATCTGTAACATCGTTGTACAACTTGGAAGCACATACCTCGGGTGAAAAGTTTCGACCGTTACTAAATCACCCGTTTTTGCAACGTATGAAGGGGCACCAAAGATTTGCCAATCAATGTTCGATATCGACGATGTGACCGCGGGAACGCGGCCAAATGAATCCTTTTCCACAACGCTCCACCCCTCGCTCCAGCTGAAGCAAGCAGGCACCATGTGCCGGGGCCCGGCCGGGGCCTGCGACCTGCCCGAGTACTGCACGGGCGCCTCGCCGTACTGCCCCGCCAACGTCTACCTGCTGGACGGCTCTTCCTGCCAGTACGGACGAGCCTACTGCTACAACGGCATGTGTCTGACTCATCAACAGCAGTGCTTGCAACTGTGGGGCTCCGGTAAGGTTGGTTCTTGCTCGGTTCCGGTTGTTATCAGTCTTAAAGGTGCAAGCAGCTTGTGCAATTACGGGGCCGCGGCGTGTTTTGCAGGCGCCCGACCGGCCCACGACGCCTGTTTCGAAGACGTCAACGCCGCGGGGAACGCTTTTGGGAACTGCGGGAAAGATGAGCGCGGCAACTACGTCAAGTGTGCAAAAAGGTGATTTACGAGACCCCCGAGCCACAACTTGCACGAAGGGAATTACGGGAACGGAGCCCGCGAAGGGAAGCCAGACGTGAACATAATCCTGTCCCGATGTTAAGGATAAACAAATAGGCCAATTAATGTACAACAACTGTTAGATTCTTTGATGTTCTGTGTCCAAAAATCGCACAGTTGAGTGTGCAGACTGGAGATGATTGATGAGCCCATTTGCCTTTCTTTTTTTTTCTTTTTTTTTTTTTTTCTCCATTCCTCCATCCGAACGCATGCCGCTCTGACTAATTAATGGCTCCAAATGAGCAATTTGGTAATGTTAATGAACCCGCGGATTAAGGAAGTTGATTGCCGCGCTGCCCAAAACAATTATGCGACCCCACAGGAATCATTAGACGCTGTTGCGGTCACACTGAAGCTGATTACAGGAGATGTAAATGCAACATCTCCCCTGTTAGAATCTGACTAATCTTTGCATTAGTCACCGCAACAAACTCTCTGCTTCATCATCCTGTAATTGTCATCGTTTTTTTTCCCCCACCCCTCAGATGGCGTGTGTGAGTTTGCGTTTTGATTTGCATATCAAAGAGGAAGAAGTTAAACAGAACTTTTAAAAACTACCTGGAAAAAGCCCACAGTTGATTTTAGGCCTAGGCGATAAATTGATTTTATCGATTGGGTCAGGATTGTTGCTCAGGGCTTTTTTTTTTTTTTTTTTTTTTTTTCCCCCCACATATCAAGATTCGTTTTCAGTAGTGTCATGAAGAAGGGTGATGATTCAAATAGGAAATTGGAAATTGGAAAAACTTGAAAAACTGGAAAAGGCCTTGTTAATCCGTTATTTTTTGTTTTTTTGTCGTTTTATTTCATTTTTGTCCAGTGACGCCAAATGCGGTAAGATCCAGTGCCACAGCGCCGCCAAGAAGCCCAAAGGCACCAACGCCGTGTCAATCGACACCACCATCAAGACAGGAGGCATCGAGGTCAAATGTCGTGGCACTTACGTGTACAGCACTCAGGACGGCCAGGGGGACCTGCCGGACCCCGGTTTGGTCATGACGGGCACCAAGTGTGGCGAGGGCAAGGTGACGTCCGGCTCGCTCAAACATCCACTTGTCCCACTTTGGTTGCAATCGCTCGTTTTTTTTTGTTTTTTTGGGGGGAGGGGACGGGTCTGTGCTGTGCGCCACGTTACCACGACGACCGGCACATCGCTGGGGTGTTGCAACGGCGCCACTTTTTTGCTATCGTTAGCACTTTTTCCACAAACACGTCCTGAGACGGTTCCTCCAAAAAAGCAACTTGCAAAAGCTTTTTGTGGCGTCATTGGAGAAAAAAGTAAATGTTTTTTTTTTTTTTTAAAGTACTCTATTTGTGTAGATCTTCGCGTCAAAGACACACAAAAAAAAAATCATAAAATGGCTAAAAGCAAAGAAATAATGATTTCCCACAGGGTCCTATCAGTGTATTCAGGCACTCCAGAGTGCCGCCTATTTGCATACAAGCAAATAAAAAAGTCAATTTTCCATAAAATGTCCCTTTGAAGCAGCAAATTTGCACAAGAAACAGCAGTTCTGTCCGATTGTGCGCGCTGCAACGTTCATAATCGACGGAGTCATAGATGCACTCATACGACAGCATCACAATTTAAATCTGTTTTTTTTTTTTTTATTATTCTATACTGCTGGAAAGCACAGACATGCAAACATTCCCAAACAAGCCCAGCAGGGGGCCACACTAATTGGACTGTTTTGCATGAGATGTTTAAAAATAATTAAAAAGAAATAACGAAAGCCCCTCAAAAGCAAAAACGCACAGTGGAGAAAAAAAATATAGAAACTAATACTGCATCGGTGTGGAAAAAAAGATTGACGGTAAAAATTCAAAATAAAAGATCTGATCTCAAAAATGACAATTTTGGTTTGTTCAGACTGTCTAACCAATTTCTTTTTTTGGGATGTGCCTGTGTGTGTGTGTGTATGCGTGTTTGTGCGTGACCTCGCTGGCTTGTGTCGTTGTCGCAGGTGTGCCGGGACCGCCGATGTCAAAACGCGTCTTTTAGCGAGCTGGATACTTGCATCTCGCGCTGTCACGACAACGGGGTGAGGACACAAAACCTGATCCTGCTGTCTAACCGTGCGTACGATACAAAAGAAAACATAAAAAAATGAAAAAAAACCCCAAGGTTTGAAATACGACATCCGTCAAGGTGAAGATTTATTGGAGGCAGCAGAAGCGAGCTTGAGGCAGATAAGGAGACATCATGCAAGATTCATTAGTCCATAAACCTCTTGGCGGGTGGGTCAGCCGGCTTTTTCCTGATAATGAAAGCAGCAGCTGAAAATGTCCAAATAGGCCACCATTCCAGTCCTGCGCTCTGCTCTGTTTACGAAGTCATCCGATGTTGGGTTAGGCCGGGCTCGCCCGTGTGTGTTTAGAAAGTCTAAAATTCATGAAAACGGAAGGCAGACTCGCGCAGCCGCCTGCCCCCCAGGCTTAGGGGGTCGCCGCTGCTTATGCGCCAGCGCGCTCGCGCCGAGGGAGGCGGCCGTCTCACGGTTTTGAGGTTCTGGGTCTGAAACTCTGCTCTGGCCTTCGTGCTGTGTAGATTGCCAAGTTAAGATCTCTGGCTTTCTTCCACATTTTAAAAATATGTGAAGTTGATTGAAGACAATGAATTGAAAAGACTGCGAAATGTAGAAACTCGAGCTACACGTTGCTCTTTACTCACATTTGTTTCTGTCCTCATCATTTCGAGTATGTGCATTAGCCGTACGTCGGAATAGGTTGGTGGTTGTGAATTTATTTCACAAAACTCTGACTTGAACGATTATCACACGGAAACGTCCGGATGGTTTGTGTTTTTCCACTTTGACTTTGCTTGACTTCAGTGCCGGTCGTGCCCACCGCAGGTGTGCAACAGCAACGGAAATTGCCACTGTCATCGAGGCTGGGCGCCCCCTTTCTGCGAGAAGCCGGGACTTGGAGGCAGTGTGGACAGTGGGCCTGTGCAGTACGATAGTGAGTACACACACACACACAAACAAGGACGCTTTACGGAATATTGGCGGTCAGGTGACTAAGACACCTTGGGGCTGTTTTGAAGAGTTAGTTTTGGAAAATGGCGCAAAGGTCTTGTGCGGTGCGTGCAGGTCAGGCGGGCTTGGTGGCGGGCCTTTTGTTTGCCTTCCTGGTGGTCCTGCCTGGCGCGCTGCTGCTCTTCTACTGCTACTGGGTCAAGACCTCCTACTTCCACAAGTGGCTCGCGCAGAGAGAGAAGAACAAGAGCAACAAGTAGCGTGACTAACTTAGTAATACTCTGCATATGCTCTCCCGTCGCTCTCGCGTTTGTCTTGCTTGAGACTGGAGCACCTCGTCTTGATCCAAGTATCACAAACCGTTGTGTGTTGTCTGCGATGAACGGCTTCCAAATACTGGACAATGTATCCACATTTGGGGACTCTAGCTTTGTTGTGCGCTTTGGTTTTCGACCATATTTGACAGTGTTTCTAATGCTCTGGTGCCCTCTTGTGGCCAGGATGGAGACTGACAACGGCAAGAAGAAAGGCCACCTGAATCCCGCCTTTCACTTAAAGGTTGTGGGGCCAGTCGGCAAAGCCAGCAGCCACAAGGGGGTGAGTTCAGGGGGCTATCAACTCCAGTGGAAAACCCCAGAGTTCATGTTTTGTTTTGTTTTTTTCTTCCACCAGCTTTCTGCTACCAACAAAGAGGTTCTCCCTCTCCGGCCGGACCCGGCCCCGAGTGGCACCCAGCCGGTCAACATCGTGCGACCCCTGCGGCCTGCCCCGTTCACTCGGGACATCAAGGGGGCCCGTCCTCCTCTCCCGGCGGCCCCCCGGAAACCCCCGCAGAGACTGAGCCCGCCCAAGAAGCCGCTGCCCCTCAACCCGATGCGATCTCCACTGGTGAGGCTGCCTAATTCATCCCCCCCACCCAAAAATTACAATGTGGAATCGAATGGAAAGGCCATTAACCCATTCAAACACCACCCCCAACCTCCCAAAAAAAAAAAAAAAAAAAAATAATAATAATAATAATACTCATATTCAAGGTACCGCTGTATAAACAACATTTTATTTTTTTCTTTATTCAGCCCAGACCATCACCCTTGCCCCCGCAGAGGCCCCTACCCCTCAGTCCCGCCAGAGGAAGCTCGCCAGTCCGGGTGCTCACCCCGAAACCGTCGCCAAGGCTGCTGGTCATGATGCCCCCGGCAGGAGGACGGAAGCCCGTGGGCAGGGTCTCAGGCGTCCCCCCTCTCAGAGCACTCAGGTGGGTACTCTGTAAATTTTCACCTGTAGCTGATGGGCATCTGGAATGTATCTCCCACATTGAATGGGGGGGATTTTTAGAGGTCGTGGGAGTGGCCGAATTTGTTTTCTTTTTCCAAATGTGTTTGTATCGGTGTGTGTAACAGAGAATGTCTGTTAGTCAGAGAAAAGTGTGCACGTGATAGTATGTGTGACTGCGTGTTTTACTTACTTCATCAAGTTATTTGTGGGGCGGTTGGATCCTTTCCCCCGGCATCCTAGATTTAAACAATGCTGTTTCTTTTGCTGCTTCTGCAGACCAGTGCCGGGTGCCAAAACGAAGGCGGGCTCGCCTCCATCGTGAACGCGGCCTTTCTCTTCTCCCTCGAAGCCTTTTTTTTTTTTTTTTTTTTTTTTTTTTTTTTGCACTAAAGGAAGGTCGCCGCAACGGTAGACCACTCAGCGGTCCCGGCAGACACGAAAGCGACGGTACGGCACGTTGGCAATCTTTCGCCACATTTGACGCGGTTTTGCACGGAGGCCTCGCAGACTGACACGGAGCGTCACAGCATTTTTTAATTTTTTTTTTTTTTTTGCCAAAATTGGTTATTTTAACGTCATTTTAAAACATTCTTTGTGTACGTAAAACTGTTGTCCTGTTTACAATTTGTCTGGGATTTGTGTTCTGTGCCAAAGAGGTCTTTTCATGCCTGGGGAGCGGGTGTCCACGATTGCTTGAAAATCTTTACCACAAGTCCAGTCCACGATGGGCATTGAGCATTTTTTCCATATCCATGATACGCTCTTATTTCTCAGTTCGGCAATATTGGCATATTAGTAAGATGGGTACATTTAACTAGTGAGGCAAAACTACACGAGTTGCCCTACTGGTATTCCAACGTTGTCCTACTAGTGAGGACAAAGAGAATACATGGCTATCGAAGAAATGCTCACACACCTAGCCCCATTTGTCATATTGTTTATAAATTATATTGTTATTGTTTTTTTGTTTTTTTTTTTACATTGTTTTCATGTCGTTTGGGATCGGGATTTTGCGATTGTCCAGTTCCACGCAGTTCAGTCGCATGGCTCGGCGTGCATCTGGTTTCAATTGTGTCACTCTTGAGGACAAAAGAAGAAGAATTACGACTCAACTGCTTCTTTTGAACCTGTTTACATGTTGACGAGAGTACTTGATGGACCACCCCTGCTCCCCCCCCCCTCTCTGTTATCTCTTGCGTTGTTTCACCACTTTTGAAATGTTCCATAAACCATTTTTTTTACAAAATGGTCATCGCTCTTCCTTGTGCTCCTTTGCAGAACAATGATTCCCAGAGAAAATGAGCTTTTCTGGCTCTTGAATTGCAATTTCATACCCGATTCCCCTCAATGAATCCAGAGAGAAACGAAGTTTTGACCTTGAAAACATATAAAATTGTATTTATTACAACCGGTAAATTTCATCTTATAGTGTAGTCTATTACTTCTATAGTTTAATTGAACTGTAGAGAATTACCGGAGGAAACGTCTTTTGTCCGGAGCTACTCCTTTTGTCCAGCGGGTGGCAGTAAATGCGGGTTGAACTGGTTTGACAACCGTCAACGAGCAAGAGGATTGCCGCTAATTGCGCATGCGCGCAAATGTCACGTTAGCTTTCTCATCCTCAAGATGCCACACAAAATGTCCTGTTTTATCGCTCTTAAGGACAGACACGGCTTCTTTACGGTGAGGGATTAGTTCCGCGAAGAGGGGACGCCACTGCTAAACGAAAGTGAAATTATGACAGCGAATGAGGATCAAGAGGTAGGGCATGAACGGACAATAATGTGGTTAGCGGCGAGATGCTAACTGCTGGCATCATTATTTTTTTTTTTTAAGTACACCGTTGAACTGTGGCAGTCTGTGAATGTTCCGCTTTTTTCTAGATGGAGTTGGAGGCTCTTCGCTCCATCTATGAGGGCGACGAGTGTTTTAAAGAACTTAGTCCGGTTTCCTTTCAATTACGGGTGAGTAATAATCTTCTTTCGATTCAGCAGGAGTCATGTCTCGTTGGATTTTGAAACTGTATAACAGATATGGATAAGTTCAATATGTATCATAGACCTCTACCGAGCAAGGAAATTGTGGTTATTGAAACACCCCCAGTTTTCCCAACACACCCAGTTTTTGTCACATTTGCTAGTATACCACGGGTACTGCTTATAGAGCTCGTGCACCCGCGTCATAAAATCACGTGACTTTTGTTTCCCTCGCCATATTGCCGGTCAAGATAAGCATTGCTCAATGCTAAGTCGGTTGGAGACGACACGGAAATATGTCCTGTGGCACGACGCCCAGAGTCTTGTCCGATACCGTCAGACATTTAGAAGGTGAAAATAAATGTCGGTACGTGGAAAAATTAGACAAACTCGGCATAGAGGACCCGTATTTGATGCCGAAATCGATGTTTTCACCGATAAGGAATTGGACTCTTAATTGGCTTCCGCTTGTCTTGGACAAGTGGATACACACATGGATAAGTTGTCGAGATTTACACAGAAAAGTTTGAAAGCGTACAAAAGTCTGGATGCATATGAATAGTTAGTTGCTGGATCGGTTCTCATCTGCAATAAATCCCACATAGTGACGGTTTTGACGGCTCGTGAACGCGGAAATGTGTTCCGGCAAAGGAATCCATTGATCTTTTCAGCTAATATTTAATACAAATACCAATATTTAAATAAATGGCCCCTGGTTTTACACAAACTCGTATTCATTAACTATGTTTGAGGGGAAAAAAAAAAAAAAAGGAGTTGTGAATGGTGGCGTCACGTGCACAAGCTCTATATGCTATTAAAAAAAAAAAAAAACTTTTGGGCTGCCGCTGAACATCTGGTTGCAAAGCCCGTAACTTTCCCACTGAAAGTAGTCCACAGGTGCTGGAAAAACTGGGTGTTCAAAGCTTTGGCCCTGCAGAACCACTGGAATTGCTGGTTTGTATTAAAAGCAATTCGTCAACAGATTGGAGACCTGGAGGACTCAAAAGCGTTCATCTTGGACATCGCTTGGCCAGAGACGTACCCCGAGAGCGGTCCCCAAATCTCCCTGGATGGCTTTTTTAACAACCGAATGTAAGTCTCGCGACCAGACAAATTGTCAGTTTTAAAAAACGCTAAAAATGAGACACTCGTCAGCGCTACGGAAACCAAGCAGCTCATCCTGTCCAAACTGGAGGAACAAGTGGAGGCGAATCTGGGCGACGCAATGACGTACACCCTGTTCGAGTGGGCCAAGGAGAACCAAGAAGCCCTGATGGAGAACCACCAACCCTCGGTCACCGCCGTGGTTCGTTCAAAGTTGGTCGCCGCCGCGAGTCGTAAACGTGCGCTTCGGCATTGACTGCTTCCTTCCCGCCGCTGTCAGACTGTAACGTCCAGTGGCGAAGCGACGGCCAACGCCACAGAAGGCAAAAAGAAGGAGCGCAAGGAGCAGCTCACCAAAGCGCAGAAGAGGAAGCTCGTCAACCGGACAGGTGGGGCCACGGTTCCGGGACCTCGGCCCAGACACATACGTACATGGGCACAAATAAGTGTGATCCCTGCTGAATGGAAGTGGCGCAACCTCAGAAAATTCTGCGAGGGATCAAATATTTTACCCCTAAGTTGAAGTTTGTTTTTGGTCCCGCATTTTCAGATAACAAAGGGGAACTGCCAAGAGGTTGGAACTGGATCGACGTCATTAAAGTACGTACGATACCAAGATTCTTTCATGTGATTTTTTTTTTTTTTTTTTTTTTTTTAATTTTTTTCATTTTTTTAAACAGGAAGTGCAATTAAAATTTTTTTCTCATGTTTTTCCGGTTGTTACGACAAACATCCAGCATGTAAGTATTAAAAAAAAAGAAAAAAAAATGAATATAATCTTTAGTTTAAGGAAAAAGTTGTCATTTTTGTTCTACTTTTGTGTTGCAGCTAAGCAAAACGGGAGGTAAAGATGACGATTAAGCCGGTGGACCGCTGCTGCCTTGAGCTCACCTGGGGCCAAACCCTCCTGAAAAGTGGAATCCGGGTCGACCAAAAGGGAGGCAACACTTTTCAGTACAATGTGTTCAGTATTTCATCACGGTTACTTGAAAATAATCTCCAAAAGAAAAACCTCCCACTGCCTGGAACCTCAAAAGGAGTCGCCTTACAAATGGATTGTTTGGAGTACAACGAGACTCGCCGGCAAACAATTCCATCAAATTTGACTTTGAAGGGACCTTTCTCTGAGGTGTGGCTTTAAATGACATTTTTTTGGGGGGGGTTTGTGTGATTATCGGCAAAGATCAGGGGGAAAAAAAACAACAAACTTTATTACGCGGAATTCTCTCTTTATTGTAATTAATGCATAAATGTGTGGAACTTTACAGAAGTGACGTCAGTAGACTGTCAACTCGAGTCCTCGTTACCATTAAAATCCTCCACTAAAACTGAGGGGATTTTTTTTTTTTTTTTTTTTTTTTCATAGTCTTCTACTGCTTCGACTTTGGTTTATCTACAGATTCCGGGGAAGATTTCTCAGGGACGTAATCATTGACAACGTCCAAGAGACCCCTTTTAAGGGATTTTTCTAACCGTTTGGAAAACTCCTTTTTAAACATGTTCTCAAAGAAGCTGTGGATGTCATGGGCGTCCTCCACCGAGTGTGCGGATTCGGTCCTTGTGCACGGTTCCTCCTCACTGTCACTCGGCGGTAACTCGACTGAGATGATCGATGAGGCAACGGAGGCCTCGGCCACGCGGTCATCTGAGATGTTTTCCTGTGGAGGTCTCTCGCTTTTCCTGTCGCCGTTTGTTTTCACCCTCTTGCTCTTTCTCCGGCCGTAGTGAGTCTTCCACATTGATGTGACTTTTTTGAAAATGGGCCTAATCGCTGGTTTGGCTCCAATACAGTCCAGGATGGATCTGGGACAGTTCTCCAGAATTGGTTGTATCTTCCTTGGACGTCTTATTTTCCACCTCTTCCAAAGGGACGGCCGGGACTCAAGTTGCCCCGGCGGCATCTTACCAAGGTCTGTTGTTGCTTCCGATGAAATTTCCCGCGCTGACAATTTTATCTCAATCCCGAGCACTGTTTCTGTTAAAGACTTCCTGGATATCCTGTCTTTTGACAATTTCAGCTCGATTTCTTCCGTTACTTTTGATGACGATCTCTTTGATCTCCTGCCTTCTGACAATCTAGAGCTATTGATTGTTGTCCTTGATGAAGACCGTGATATCCTGTCCTCTGACAATTTAGAGACTACGTCCATTGCTACTTTTGATGAAGTCTTCCTTGATATCCTGTCTTCGGACAATTTATAGACATGTACTGCCTCTTTGGACGAAGACCTCCTTGATACCGTGCTTTCTGACAATTTACGGACTTCTGTTGCCGCTTTCAAAGACCTGTTTGATACCCTGTCTTGTGACACTCTATGAATAACCCCTACTTCTGCTGAAGATAAAGACTTCCGAGATAGCCCGTCTTCTGATAATTTAGGTACAACCCCTACTTCTGCTAAAGATAGAGATTTCCTAGATACCCTGTCCTCTGACATTTTAGGAATAATCCCGACTTCTGCCAAAGATAGAGACTTCTGAGATACACTGTCTTCTGACATTTTAGGAGCAACCTCTACTTCTGCTAAAGATAAAGACTTCTGAGATACCCTGTCTTCTGACAATTTAGGAACAACTTGTACTTCAGATAAAGACTTCCTAGATACCCTGTCTTCTGACAATTCATGGTGAACCACTGCTGACAAAGGCTCCAGATCTGCTTTGGCCAGAGGCGTATCAGATACCACCTCTTCTGGCAATTTTGTGTCAAGGCCGACGTCTGTTTCATATGAAGTCCTCTCCGGTACGTGGCCTTCTGAAAATATAGCTGCATCTTTTACTGATGGCTTCTCAATATCAAACGTCTGAACACCAGCATCTACTACTACTTCATGTAGAGGCTTCCTTACTTCTTGGTCTTTGGAGAATTGAGAGTCACTATCTGCTACAGCTTCTTCTGACCATCTCTTGACATCAAACAACTGAAGGGCATCATCTACTTCGAATAGCGGCTTCCTTACTTCCTGGTCTACAGACAATTGAGTGTCAGCGTCTACTATTGCTTCCGATGAAGACCAATCTGGTACCCTGTCTTCTGGTGACTTCGGGTCAGTATTTATTAGTAATTGTAACGAAGGCTTCTTCGCTACCACGTCCTCTGACCACTTAGAATCCACAGCTACTGCTTCTGATGAAGACATCTTTGCCACATTGACTTCTGGTTCGTTAAGATCAGTATCTAATCCTGGTTGTAAGGAGGGCTTTTTTTCTAGCCAATCTTCTGGCCACTGAAAATCAGTATCTACCAATTCTAATGAAGGCCTCTTTGCTACTGTGTCTTCTTGCCACTTAAGATCAGTATGTACTATTTCCAAAGAACTCTCCGTTTCTAGCGGGTCTTCTTGCCACTCATGATCATTATCTACCTTTTCTAGTGATGTATTTTCTACCCGGTGGTCATGCCTCTCATGATCAGCATCCATTGTTTCTTCCTGTGAAAGTTTCTCTTCTATCTGATCTTCAGTTATCGTAAGATGAGCTTCTAGTGTTTCTGATGAAGAACTGCTTTTTACCTTGTCATCTGGCCCCTGAATGCCAGCATCTATGACTGCTTCTGGTGAATGCCTCTTTACTACCTGGTCTTCTGGCAACTTGAGATTGCGGCCTGCTGCTTCTGGTGAATGTGGCTTTACCAAACTGTCCCCTGGCCACTTAAGATCAGCATATTGCGCTTCTGATGAAGACCTCTGTGCTACTTCGTCTTCCAGGAGCATCCGCTCAACATTTACGCCTTCTGGCGAAGGCCTCTTTGCTTCCTTGTCTTCTGGCAACTCAAGATCAGCCTCTACTGCTTTGGATGAAGATCTCTTTGCTACCGTGTCTCCTGGCAACTCAAGAACGGCATCAACTGCGTCAGATGAAGACCTCTTTGCTAACCTGTCTTCTGGCAACTCAAGATCAGCAGGTACTGCTTCAAATGAAGACCTCTCTGCTACCGTGTCTTCTGGCAAGTCAAGCTCAGCAGTTACTGCTTCAGATGATGGGCTCTCTGCTACCCAGTCTCCTGGCAACTCGAGATCAGCAGTTACAAGTTCAGATGAACACCTCTTTTCCACCCCGTCTACTGGCAACTCAAAATGAAGAGTTGCTCCTTCAGATGACCTCTTTGCTATCCCATCTTCAAGCAACTCAGGATCAGCACAGGCCTTGTCATCTGATAAAGTCCTTGTTTCTTCCTTGTCTTCTGGTGACTTGTTACTCTCAAAAGGAGGGACTATGGAAGATCTATGCTCTGGGGAATCTTGAGCCCCCCGCGATAAAACCACGTCATTATCCAGGTTACTTGTTATACTCGTGCTCTCAACTGATTCCTTTAAAATCCCTACGGTATCGTCATAGACCGTCAGTTCGCTGTTTTCCAATTTGTCAGGAACACATAAGAGCTGTTCTGATTTTACAGAAGCGACCTGATCTTCAGTGTCTGCATCCCTAAGTCGAGACGGATCTGCTCCTTCCAACAAGCCAGTAGTTAGACATGTGTCCTCTGTTGCCTCTTGATCTAAGACGTCTTGGTCTAGCAATCCTTCACCTTTGCTGTCAGTCAAATCTGATGGAGTAACCGATGAGACAAAAGAAGCCAAATCAGGCACCAAGTTTTCCTCTGTTGTGGGTGAAAGGCTAGCAGCTGATTCCCTCTCTGACACGCAGGGTTCCTCCACTGTCTGTTTGTCCAAATGCAGAGGCCCCACTGTTTTCTGTAAAGTCGACTTCAGTTTTTCGACAATTGTTTTGCCAGCTGTATCAATGGTGTCAACAACAGGGTTAAACACTTGCCCGAACAAATCTTTGGCCTTGTCAATTAAGGAAGGTGTGGTGGAGGTCGACGAAGAGGGAGAAAGCGAGCCATCTAACGTTTGCGAAAAGTCGTCCAGGTGAGTATGTTGCTCATCTGTGTTGACACTCAATTCCTCCTCAAAGATACCGGTATCATCCTCTTCCTCAATATCTAAACTAGCCAAGTCTCGAGTCTTCTTTACGGCGCTCGTTCGAGCAAATATCCTCAATGCCGACGTGGCACCGGCGCGCGTACCCTCTTCCTGCTCGGCGATCATCAGTCGCTCGGAGAAAAAATCCTTGAGGTGTTGCTTGATTTTCTGCTGGGTGGCCACACCATATGACGACTCGTCGATTAAGGAGTTAGACATGGCCCGCTCCTCCTTGTCCCAGAGGGTGATCAGGTGCCGCAAGTTGGCGACATCGAGGGTGCTTTTTTCAACAATGCTCTTGATGATATTGTTGATCTTAGCGTCTTTGTTTTCGTCCTTGAGGCTGTAAGTCATATTCTAGAGTAGAAATGCAAACATCTGATTAGCATGCAGATCCTGGCGTGTATAATTCACTTTGTGTACAGTGGGCCATCATTTATTGCGTGACCCACCCTCATTAAATCTTCAAACAGCAGCAAGACATGCAAAAATCAAAGGCATAAAACATCCAAAATGCACTGAATACAATACTGTATCAGTAGACTTCAGCACTCTCTTGCGTATCGAGGGACTACACTGAAGGCACGCTACTAAATTTGGACTTACCCGCTGTAAAAAAAAAAAACACTTAAGAATATACAATTTGGCAGGGGCTCGGATGGCGAACCACTATCATGATGTAAGCCGCAGTCAGTACCTGGCCTGCCCGGCAGCTTTTCACATCATCGCCAAACATCCCCCGCTGGGCAAAAAAATCCTTAATGCCATGTTGAATCTTCTCAAGGGTGAGGATGTCGTTTCCTGGCCCAAGTGTGGCACTCTCGCTACTCATCTTTGGCGGCTGTGTACGCAGTCTTTTCTTTCTCAGGGGAAAATATGTACGAACATTTGCGCTCTGAGGTTTTTGCGGGGTCGGCCGACGTCCAGGGGGTTCCTTACAATTGCAAACCCTTTTACGTCTCAGGACAAGGCCAACCAAAGGGTGCCAGTGTGTGACATCGTCGCTCTTTGTCATGAAGAGTCGACATCTCACTTTGTCGTCAAGGCGTACCGCCGGTAATAGTCATCATCAAGGCACATCACCAATTGAAAACCTGGTTGTCCTGTTTTTCTTTCTGCTACAAAAGATGGGGGCTGGATCCATCCCTTTTCTTATGATGTTTGAAAGCTTTTAGGTTTCAACACGAACAACGGCTCTGGGCCAGTATGGCGACCGGCGCTACCTTCAAGACACTGAGCCAGTCCAAATTGCTTAAATACAATGAAAGAGAGACTCCTACTATACCAAGATGCTTTAGTTTTATTCATTTTTCATACGTCAAAAATAAAGAAACTTCTCACTGAAACAAATAGCTTGATGAAGGTGTCACAGCACATGTCCTCACAAGTGGCTTTTTCTGCGGTTCAATTGTGCTCTCAACATTGTCCTCTGATGGATTAGCTGCTGGGTCACTACCTGGACCGGCGGTCTTTTCTGTTCTTGTCCAAACTTTTGTCCATGGTCTTTTCGTTGTCCCCCCTGCATTTGGGACAGTACCACTTGCCCTTGGGTTTGTAGGTCAGCCCCACGCAGGAGAAATGGAACCATTCGATGGGGCACTGGTCGTTGTCGCAGCCGATCATCTCACCGTACGACACCTGCTCGCACAAACAGTAGGTGGGCTCATTGGGGTCGATTGCGAAATCCACCGGAGAAGCGTCTCGCTCCTGCTTGGACTTGCGCTTCTTCTTCTTGGTGGACTTGGACTTCTTCTCTCTGGGAAGCGGGGCAGGCGGCTCCTCCACCGCGTCGTCCGCCACGGAGCCGTTGGCGGACGGGTGGCTGGAGTCTCGGCTCTCGCTGTTCCGTTGACGTCGCGGCCTGCGGCCCGAGGCGCGTTCGGCGGAGGCCGGGGTGGCTACAGCTGCTGCGGCGGCGGGGGGCTCCTGGACGTTCGTGCGCCGTTCCGGTGCCACCCGTTCGGGATGACAGGGCTCCTGGAGGCACAGGGAATGGGAGTCCATCTGGCGCGAGCGATTCTCCACCAACTCCGTCATCTGGGTCACCACGTGGATCTTCTCGTCGCCCAGCTCTTGGCTGATGATGAGCGCCCGTTGTAACTGGACCTGCAGGCGCTTCCGCTGGCCGCTATCCTGCTCCGCCTTGTACTTCTCAAAGACTTCATCCACCTCCTTCAGCACTTCTGCAAACACGAATACAAATGACTTGCATCTACCTCACAAGTGGAAATGTGGAGATCAGAGCTGCGTCGGTAGAGAATGAGGAAGGCCGCCGAACGTTTCTGTGAGATTGATAGTGTAGTGTACCGCTTTTGGGGAAAATGGCAGGAAGCGTGCGGGAGCAGACTCCCACATGTGAAGGCTGTAACAAAAGTGCGGGCATTAAAACTCCCAGCTCTTCAGAGTGTGGGTGGTGCAAGTCCTTCAGCAGCTAAGGTGCGGGTCTTACGACTCGCACGACACCTGCGAGTGTGACCAAGTGTCAGAACCGAAGCCGCAGAGACGTCCACTATTCGGGTGTGTCAAAAAAGTGCGGGTGTCGCAACAAACCCGCCCAGCTCCGCCTCCACCGGCAGTGACGACGCCGGTCGGTCACGTGACGGGGGGGCCGGGCATGGGAGAAAAGCTCTTGTGGCTTCTACAAAGCACACCAGCACAGTCCGCGGATCGCCACAATGGAGGTGCCGACTTAACCCATCACACTGTGCTGTCGGTCCGCCGTAAAATGACGCCGAACGTCCGAGCTTGACCGCAGTCACCGCTGCGGGCGTTGAATAAAAAGTATGACCACGCGCTTGTGTCGGTTACCGCCACGAAATGGAAACAAACGTGTACCTTTTTCCGAACAGAGTTTGGCGCGAGGGAGCCAGGCTGCGTTGGCGTTCATGTGGGGAAACGCGGCGGACGCGCAAAGCCGCCTCGGAGGTCACCTCACCTTGATACTTAGCGTCGATTTCCCGGAGCACGGAAACATTCCTTTGTATGTCCAAAGGCAGGGACTCCACGCATTCCAGATAATCCTCCACGTAGTTGGCCAATTGTTGTGACTTGTCAGCATTCGGGTAGTGGTGGCCTAACATTGT
Organism: Syngnathoides biaculeatus; assembly: GCF_019802595.1. Lineage (NCBI taxonomy): Eukaryota > Metazoa > Chordata > Actinopteri > Syngnathiformes > Syngnathidae > Syngnathoides > Syngnathoides biaculeatus. The sequence goes on from NC_084660.1 coordinate 4,943,553, forward strand.
CCCGACGATGCATCGAGGAGCGCCGGGATCGCCGGGGGGGGGAGGGTGGGGGAACGTGCGGAATTGTGGGGATTCGATTCAAATGCCGGACGACTTTGCGAGCCCGTAAGGGCAGCTCACTTCAAACAAAACTGCCAGTAGTGCGCATGCGTGAGCATTTCCTATTATGGCGTTGGACGGTTTCTGCCCCTCCGATGTCGTCGCGGGGGCGGGGCCGGTGGGGAACGCGGTGTCGCGATTGGGCGAGAGGGGGCGCATTAGCATAGTAAAAAAATACGCTGACAAAACAGCACTTTTTTAAAAAAAATGATCCTGTCCCAGACAAACACCAGTACTAGTAACACCGTCCATGTTTTACAGTACTTAATTTCATCACTTTGGGGTTTCTCGAACCGGGTGCTACTTGTAGAATTTCCACTAGAGGGCGCCGTGACGTAAATTCTGCTATTAAAATACACGAAGTCGTCATCTGTCCATATAGTTGTTTTTCCTGTTCTAAACCCCGACTGTATGTTCATTTTTTTCAAGTATATTCTTGATATCACATGTATAATGAATACAAACAAGTTATTTCAAATGTAAAAATTCACCTTTTCGGGATTCATTGAAAAACGCACATATTTTTCCTGTTTTCATGCTGCTTTTTTTCCCCCCCTAATTCTCTTTTGATATATTAACAGTTGGCTCTGCCGTATTACCAGCGTCAACATCTTGCTAAGTTTCTTTTACTGTAAACGGCAACGACCTCCTCCCCTTGCCGAATGTTGCTAGTTTCGTTTCCCGAACACTTGCCGCCATTAAATCAGCAGCTCGGCGCAATTTGCGCCGACCGCTTCTGGGGGCTGATTTCAAAATAACAGTGTAAATTGTGCACAATGCTTCGTTAAAATAATTTGACCTCAGGTCTTTTTGCCCACGATTGCAGTTTCATTTATTGAATAGCGCGACCACTTAAAAGCGTCGAGATTATGAATTCGGAGCGGTAGAAGGATGACTTTGGTATTTTATTTTTACGTCCCCCTCCGCGCTTCCGGTCATCGTGCCTGTTTATTTAAGCGCCTTGATTCGTCGTAGGACCGAGGCGTCATTCCGTCCCTCGAGGTCTCCGGGAAGCTACCAACTAACCGCACCTGTCGCCATGAAAAGTTCACTCATAATCGTTTTTTGCTGCGTTTTTTCAGGTAATAACTTGAACGTACTTTTTTTTTTTTTCTTTAAGTACTCTGGTCTTGCTTTAAGTACGTTTTTTTTTTTTAGGGGAGAGGGTACATCGATTTCCCTTTCTCGTTTTCGGTTCTATATGACGTATGGACTAAAACGAGCTTTGTAAGCCTTTTAAATGTCGAATGCGGGTTGAAAAAGTTTGGATTTTTGTTTAGTTTTTTTTTTTGTTTTTTTTTTTGCTTTAGAGCAACGTGTTTGGAATTGACAATGCTTTGTGGACTTTTGTACTCTTGCGACATTATCAGGCCAATTCGACACAGAAGTCACGTCACTTGCCTCACACTTTTGATTAACACTTTATTTTTTGTGCTACTTAAAAAAAAAAAAAAGTAGACAGACAAATATAGGGGCGTCCTTTTGTTTATTTATCATCTGTGGACTCGAGTCGTCACACAGTCTAAGAAGTCTAGTTTTTATTTTGTTTAAAGGTGACCTAGTCTCTGTAATTTTGAAATACTCTCCTACTGTATTGATGACAATTATGAAGGAATTTCTTTTTGATAAATCTCTATTTGCACCAATCTGTGCTCTGGCAGCATTTGATGGGTTTTATACTTATTTATTTTTATTTTCATTGACTCTAATGCCCTGGGTTTTTCTTCTTCTTTTCAATGGAAGCACTGGCTCAAGATGAAAACCTCCCCGCGACTCTGGCTCCCGGAGAAGAATTCTTTCCCTCAACCAAACCGGAACCTTCCAGCAGCCAAACGACACCTGCGCCCCTGACCCCGGCCTCCAACACGACGACGAGCGCTACGACCGGTCCCCCGCCCTCGACGACGAGCGCTACGACCGGTCCCCCGCCCTCGACGACGAGCGCTACGACCGGTCCCCCGCCCTCGACGACCGGTCATCTTTCTACGACCCCCAACGCTACGACCGGTCACATTCCCATAACCAACAACGATACGACCACCCCTGCCCCCTCCACCAATACGACCACCCCTGCCCCCTCCACCACGGCTCCACCCAAGCCCACGCCGCCCAACCCCTTGAGTGCGGGAGATTACCACCTGATGAAGGGCAAAGCCATTTGCCTGATGGCCCGCATGGCCGTGCAGATCCGACTCGTGAAACCAAAGGTGCTTTTAGTTCACTCTTGTGTAAAGTGTCTGACGGCAATGCTCAGGTGGAAGTATCTAACTAGAAAAATATCCTAAATATTTTTTGCAAAACACAACAAGAAGCCTCTGCTACCTGATTGCTAGCAAACAATGGGATACCCCATAGGCACGAGGCTAACAATTAGCATCTATGTGGTGGTGTTGGCCATTTTTCAGAAGACATGTATAATTTTTTTTTTTAATTCCTTTTCCAGGACAGCGGAACGTTCACGGTGCAGCCCAATAAGACCCGAGCTGTTGGGGAGTGTCAGGAGAACCGGGCCAACCTCACGCTGGTCTTCCAGGAGGGTTTCATCACCTTCATTTTCAACAAGGTGCGCTTCTCTCCAAGCTGGCAAAAGTCGACCCGACGTGTACTCAAGTGGAAGTACAGCCACTCGTGTATAAAAAAAAAAAAAAAGACTTGACAAAAGTTGCACTGATTCAACTTTAAAAAAAAAAAAAAAAAAATTGGTCAGGCCCCATATAAATGTACACTATCCATTTTAATAACTTGCTGCAACAGATAAAGGAGTAGAAAATGTCCCCGTTTTTAATTTATCTGGAATAGCACTTGTCCTAACCTGTGGGGGGGGGAAAAAGATTTTGATTGCTGCCGTTCATGTGATTTTCATACGCAGGCTGTCACGGGAGAAATATCCCTCCAAAAAGGGGAAGTGGACTTGCCGAGCCAGTTTTTTTTTTTTTCTTTCCTTTTTCTTTTTCCTGTTTTGTATTTGCGTGTCATAGCATGTGACAAGCGTCACTCAAGTGCCTCACCCACGCAAACGCCGCAAATTACCCTTACTGATTTGTTGACATAGCAAATAACAATCACATCCCAACTTGCATTTTCTTATCTTTTTGTATTCCCTCAGAGCACCGGCGAAAACAGCGCCTACGCTAACGCTTTGCTGTTCAGCCTCGTCTACCCCTTAAGCACAGGTAAAGTCGCTTTTTCGCGTGACACTCGAAGAGCTTGAAGGACTTTGGAGGTATCTGTAACCAAGAAAATGTCTTGAGTGGGCCAACGTATTTTGGTGTCTTTGTGACAAAGCGCTGCTTTTGTGAGTGAAAATACAGATTTTACAACAGTAAGCAGTAGTTGGTTTATTTTGACAGGAGCATTTCTTAGCCTTTACTAAGCGTAATTTGCCCGTCTCGTGCTGTTTTTTGCAGCCGGCGGGCACTACGCCGCCAGCAACCAGTCGTTGCGCGCCTTCCCCACGAAGATCGGCCACTCCTACTCCTGCAGGAGCGAGTCCATTTACATGGGGAACGGATTGTATCTGGATGTCAAGGACGACCGGATTCAGGCCTTCAATCTGACCAAGAGTGAGGAGTTCGGCGTCAGTAAGTAGCCCCATGGGTTGTCAGCCCCGCCGCCGCCGTTGTTGACCCGCTTGTAACATTTGGCAATGATTTCAGCCGACCACTGTGCAGCCGACCAGCCCGATTACAGAGTGGCCATCGGTGTGGGCGTGACATTGCTGATCCTCATCTTGGTGGTGATCGCGGTCTACCTGCTGGGCCGCAAGAGAAGGACGGATGGCTACCAATCACTTTGAGGGCCCCCAAGGCAGAACCTGACTCTTCGACCCATCCCTGTATGAAATCCTCGTTTCTTGCCCAACGTTTTCCATGAATTTACACTGTGGCCTCTGTGTGTGACAAATATTCTCCCCCCCCCCCCCCCCCAAAGTGTTCCTCTGAGTGATTCCTGCACAGCCTTTTTTTTTTTTTTTTTTTTTTTTTTTTTTTTTTAACTATGAATCCACTAAAAGGAATGGGCCGGGGTCGCTTTCAGCGTTATGTCCCAATCATTGTTAAGTGGAGCTGAGGTTCGTCAATGCATGCGTTGTATTAATTGAGTCAGCGCTCCAATTTAAGCGGCTGTCGCTTGCTGCTGATGAATGCGCGCGCTGTAGTGTCTGTTCGATGAAAGTGTCTTTTCAAGTGTTTGTAGGTTCGATGAGGGATTTTTATGTCCATTGTTTTCTGGAGTCTTGATGCCATTAAAGATTGATCCATTTGTAACGTTTGTCCAAGTTTATTCTAGTACTGGTACATCTCAAATTAGAATATAATGGGAAAATTCATTTATGTAGCTGTATATTAAAGACTTGGGGCAAATGTTTGAAAATTTGTGCATGGTTAAATTTTCAATGTGAGTGTTAGTTTTGCTGTAAATTAAGACTGGGGGGTGTGTGTAATGAGATTTGCTTTTTTTAATTTTAACTTTTTGAGTGGCTTCATGGGAAAATTAGTCAATGAAAGTTATTGTGGTGGAAAAAGGTAAAACTTTTGTCATTTTTAAAATGTCAAATTTAGTTTGAGGAGCTAGCCTGCAGGTGAGTGCATTTCTCACAAATAATAGTGCGTGAAATTATGTTTATGAAAAGAATACGTGCTCTTGTGGCGATAAATATGGAAATGCCCCGTTTTCTGACAGCTTTCGCTGCACCTGAAGGGGTCGTCCTGTGACGTAGTCAACGTGATGACGCACCGCGAGTGAGTTTCGGCGCAGACGACGTGAAGTGCGCGGCAAAAGAAGTGCGACACAAAAACACAAAACAACCCGAAGAAGAAGCATGTGGCCGGGGTACTGCTGAGAAAACCGGGTACGTGATACGGCTCACGCCGCCTGGGCTTTCCGACACCTGAGCGAGCCTTTTCAGTCAATTGCAGCACTGCGGGGGCCATTTCCTCGCCACTTTTCTTTTTCCAAATCGTTTCGCGTTATTGTGAAATAGTCTCGCGCTAGCTAGCAGCTCATTAGCGTGTTAGCCGCACCTGGGCGCCGGCCAACTGAAGACGACGTTTGTGTGTCGGCTTCTGAGTCCCGGCCGGCTTTGCGTCGTCTCGCGGCGATGCAATGCGACGTCGGAGTAGCCGCTTCTCGGCTTGGAAGCGAGGTTTGAGCGGAACGCCGGTTTCAATCAGGCTCCAAATGCTAACTTTAGCCTAGCCCATTTTCAATGGGTGTGTGCGTGCTTTTTAGATCGGAGTGCCCCGCCCACCAAGCCAGCATCGTTTTCACATTTAGCTTAAAAAAATGGACTTATTGAGTCAGTTTCTTCCGTATCTACACGAGTATTTGTCAACTTAAATAGTTAAATCCAGTATTACTTGTTACATCTAACTATAGAATCTGAATATATTTGTTAAACCCTGTTCGAAGCTAAATGTGTCAAAATACAAAAGGAACCTTGTAGTACGAATACAAGATGGGACAATTTCTCTTTTTATTGGTTAGTGTGGCCACTGCTAGCATATCGTTTTGGTAAAAAAGTGAGGGATTTTGTTGATGTTGTGTTACATTCAGTACTGCAGGTGAAGACTGCATCAAGAGAGAAACAATGGGTTTGCATTCATCCCAGAAGAAACACTTCCCCTTGCGGGGGATCGACGGTGTCGTTCAGCTCTTCGACGCCGAGCTCCGCAAGCCCGAGCCGGACCTCGCCCTCCTCTCCCTGGTCCTTGGTTTCGTCGAGCACTTCCTCGCCGTGAACCGCGTTGTCCCCGTCAACGTGCCCGGCGTGCGATTTGAGCCGCTGGAGCCGGACTGTCCCAACTCGTGTTTCCCCACCGTAGAGCTGGGCATGATCTCGGCGCTGTATGAGCGCTTCACAGCGCAGATCCGCGGGGCCGTGGACCTGTCCCAGTACAGGCGGGCGGCGGCGGGGTCCAGTCGGGAACTGGTGAAGAAGGTGTCGGACGTGATCTGGAACAGCCTCAGTCGATCTTACTTTAAAGACCGTGCCCACATCCAGTCTCTCTTCAGCCTCATCACCGGTAAGTAGAACGGGGCGATATGACACTCAAATAAAATCTCCCGACGCAAGCTGCACAGACACTGCACAAATGGATTTTTTTTTTTGCTCAGGAAAAAGCAAGTGATGATTTCTTTTTCAGCATTACCTTGTAAAGAAATACAATGAATTCCTCCATTGATGTGATTTACATTCCAAATCCACAATATAGAGACCAAATTTAAATAATTTTAAACATTTAATTTAGGACATGAAATACTACTCACAAGTCGATTAAAACTACTATGTAAATGGATTTGAACGCAAACATTTACAAGCATAAAATGAAAGGCATGTTGAACTGCGGAAGCGGTTGAAATTATTGTATTTTGTAAATCGTCCAGATAAATAAACTGTGGTGTCCTTGATGAAGGGACAAAATTGGACAGCTCGGGTGTGGCCTTTGCGGTGGTGGCGGCCTGCCAGGTCCTGGCCCTGAAGGATGTGCACCTGGCCTTGTCCGAAGACCACGCCTGGGTCATCTTTGGCAAGAGCGGCGAGGAGACTGCCGAGGTCACCTGGCACGGCAAGGGGAACGAAGACCGGCGAGGGCAGACGGTCGCGGCGGGAGTCAATGAAAAGGTGAGTGATACGTCGTGGGACTACGTGCAATCGGTGGAAAACTGGGAACTATGCAAGAACTTTGTTGAAGTGAGTTGAGTCGCGTTATTTATGCATTTGTTGGCATCTTTGCGCTGAGGAGCTCGATTTTAGAAACAAGTAGTGATTTTTTCTTTAACTTTTTTTTTTTTTTTTTTTAGTCCTAGATTTTCACTATTTGTACATTGTCAGCAAGTACTGTGTTTGTGTCTCCTTCAGAGTTGGCTGTACCTCAAGGGCTCCTACATGAAATGTGACCGCAACATGGAGGTGGCGTTCATGGTGTGCGCCATCAACCCCTCACTGGACCTGCACACTGACAGCTCGGAGCTGCTGCAGCTTCAGCAGGTGACCACAAAACGCACCATCCCGAATCGACAGTCTTGTAGCTTATCATTTTCCCTCATCGCCCCCTTTTGTTTTTGCTAAGGTCATCCCATTGTTAATCCATATTTTAAAGGGCATGCATTATGGAAGGTGGAACTTTTAAATGCTTGGACAGTAAATTTTCATTTTCACCATAATTTGGAGGAACTATGTTCACATTTCATATACAGCAACAAGTAACTAGAGTTGTTGTTAGCGTCTGTTTTTGGGAAGATTAGTTGCTAATCCTTTTAAAAAAAATAGCTTGGCAACTAGAT